>NC_086114.1:12480000-13080000 GCF_963921235.1 Mobula hypostoma
ATATTTTGAAACTAAACATCTCCCCTCCTTTGTCTCTTCTCAAAGGTCGCTTTTGGTCAATTGCCTTTGTATCTCAACGTGCGGCTGCGGGGCAGCTTTGTTTTGGTTCAGGAGGCTTCTGTGAAGCCCTTGGGAGACTTTGCTCAGGAGAGGCGGTCTCCAAATACAAACACACAGCTCTTGTCCACCTCACACTATTAAACCCAGCATTCCTTTACAGCTTCGCGCGGAAAGATGATACGGGGCTGGGTTTTAATACGAGGCAATAAAATAACGATTGATTATGGATTGAACAATCAGTCGAAGGTTGCCGCTCCCTTCCATGAACACGTTCATATTTCATTTAATTTTGAGTTTATTCTCAGAAATTTGTACTCGATGCGGCTTTCGCCGTGGGTTCAAACCGCTCATACCTGATTATATTTCACGTATTAACCCGGGGAGCTCATCCTTTTTTACGCTTCACCTTTAAAATATCAAAAAAAAATTATAGAGGTTACACAATAACTAATTTTGTAATTAGCCTTTCTCGTTTAAACCAAGAAAAACAGCCTGTATTGGATTCTTCAGTACTCTTAACCCTTTTAAAACTCTCTGAACGTGTCGGTTTGAAAGAGCTTACGAATGTTTAGAATTCGTGGATATGTTACTGTTATTTTGACCACGACTGAACGATTCTAGAAATCAGCTCAAATATACATGTTAGTTGGCCTGAGGAACTCAGCAGGTCAGGCAGCATCTGTAGAAGAGAATGAAGAGTCAACGTCTCGGGCCGAGGTTCTTCATTAGGACTTTAAAAAAATTAACAGTAATTTTTGAATGAACCTCCCCTGCGAGTCGGTAACCGACCCACGCTGTGTGTTTGATCCTTGTCATCTTTATCTGTAAGGCTTCACTAACATTGGGGATAAACGCCGGGTGCTGTGTAAATCTTCAGTCATCTTTATAGGAAGCTGATTTACCGAATGTGGATTCAGATATAAATGCATTAAAAATCCGAAAGGGTAAGATAGGCCCGTTGTAGTAAATTCCTAATAATTTTGTTTTTTTTTGTCATGAACACCTTAAGCTTCCTTTCAATTTGGAAAATTTATAACGTATACATCTTCGCAAAACAAAGCCAGCCAGCTCAAATAAATCCCACGTCTGATTTTAAAAGAAACTGTGAATTTTAAAAAATTAACAATTGTGATTAGAATCATTGTCCGTTTCGTAGCTCCCAGTTTGTGAACTTCATAGTCATTTGATCTGTGTGTATCCATTTCTCGTAAGAGGGGCTAAAACATTCTCGGACCCCTTGGCAAACTGTTTTTGGATCGAATAAGCAGAGCTATGGGAAACACACACAGTGTGTTGGTAACAGTGTTTAGCAAGGGAGACCTTCACGATTTCTGATCACTTTTAGTACTGTAATATCAAATTGTGAATTAGTTCCAGCGAGTATGAGGAACAATCGTTGCGGATTTAGAATTATACCAAACTGGATACAACTTATGTGGTCGGTATTATTTATTGGTTATATATTTTTGTGTTTATACAGACTGCCATCTTTTGCACATTGATTGTTTGTCAGTCTTTGTGGGTAGTTTTTCATTGATTCTGTTGTATTTCTTTGATCTATTGTGAATGCCCGCAAGAAAATGAATCACAGGGTGACATTTGGTGACATAACACAACTTTGAAAATAAATTTACTTTGAACATTGAACAGATACATATTAGACACCGTAGAAGGAATTGAGAGACACGAGAAGTGTATCTTTTAATTGGTTACGGATTTAACACCCGGGTCTGCTGTAAAACACACCGCGTCTCCCAGGTTGCTACACACTTCATTAGTTCAGTTAATAGTTTTTCCCTTTTCGTTTTTGGTCACATCTTGGATAACAAATAGCTAACGTTTAAGATGTGACTGAGAACCTTTGAAAGATTGACCGGGTCACCCGAATGACCAGGGGCGATCGCCTGCTGAAATTCTCCAGCGGTCAACATCACCATCATGACTGTCCCTCCCTGGATACAGATATGCAGCTCCGTCTGTCTCAAGGCAAAATAGCCCAGGACACGCTAGGCTAGGTCCAGTAGAAGCCGCAGCTAACAAACGGTGTTTTGTTGTGGTTCCGATTCAATGTATCCTTTGCAGGTGATGCCAGAAAGAGATAAGGGGCCGCCAATCGTTCTACTTTGTCTAGACTTATACTAAACAAGTGAAACTCTACAGGCCGGGAAGTCACGAATACAGGCTCTGCCCCCCTTCTCTCTCTCTCCCTCTTACTCCCCCTCTCTCACACTCACTTTCTCTCTCTCCCTCTATCGCTCTCTCCCAACTCACTCTCTTTCCCTCGCTCCTCTCTCTCTCTCTCTCTCTCTCTCCCCCACCCCACACCCACCCCTCCCTTCCTCTCTCCAGCAACACACACAAAATGCTGGAAGAACTCCGCAGGCCAGGCAGCATCTATGGAAAAGAGGCCCGACGCAGACTGGGAGACCGCTTTGCTGAACACCTACGCTCTGTCCGCCAGAGAAAGCAGGATCTCCCAGTGGCCACACATTTTAATTCCACATCCCATTCCCATTCTGACATGTCCATCCACGGCCTCCTCTACTGTAAAGATGAAGCCACACTCAGGTTGGAGGAACAACACCTTATATTCCGTCTGGGTAGCCTCCAACCTGATGGTATGAACATCGACTTCTCTAACTTCCGCTAAGGCCCCACCTCCCCCTCGTACCCCATCTGTTACTTATTTTTATACACACATTCTTTCTCTCACTCTCCTTTTTCTCCCTCTGTCCCTCTGAATATACCCCTTGCCCATCCTCTGGGTCACCCCCCCCTTGTCTTTCTTCCCGGACCTCCTGTCCCATGATCCTCTTGTATCCCTTTTGCCTATCACCTGTCCAGCTCTCGGTTCTATCCCTCCCGCTCCTGTCTTCTCCTATCATTTTGGATCTCCCCCTCCCGCTCCCACTTTCAAATCCCTTACTAGCTCTTCTTTCAGTTAGTCCTGACGAAGGGTCTCGGCCTGAAACGTCGACTGCACCTCTTCCTACAGATGCTGCCTGGCCTGCTGCGTTCACCAGCAACTTTGATGTGTGTTGCTTTTATGGAAAAGAGTCGATGTTTCGGGCCGAGACGCTTCATCAGGACCGTCTCTCTCTCTCTCTCTCTCTCTCTCTCCCGCTTTCGCACATATTATCTCTCTCACTCACTCACTCACACACTCTTTCTTTCTCTCTCTCCCTCTCTCCGTCTCTCGCATTCATTCTCTTTCTCTGTCCACACACAACACACATATAAAGTACACGCCACAGACACCACACATGCACAATACAGCACATGTTGATACAGACAAAAGTAGACGATAAACACATATTGAAGCGAACACATAAATACAAACACACTTCACGACCGCGTGTTTATGCAGCGTACAGATTAAAACCCACACCGTTGAATACTGACGTCTAAGAACATTCTAGATGGGATCGGAAATAGGCTTCTCGGCTCTTCTACTCCTCTCCCAATTAGTCAGTCTACACTTTCTCCACATCGCTAGATTCTCTCTCTCTACTTCCACCCCAACCCAAGTTATCAACCGCAACCTTGAACAGAGTGAGTATCCACGGCCCTTCGGGAGAACATCCAGAAAAAAAGAGTTGGGCCATTTGAAGAAATACCCCTCATTCTGGACCGAATTTGTCGCCTGTAGATCCTAGCTGAGCGCGCAATCTCTCTCTCTCTCTCTCTCTCTCTCTCACACACACACACACACGGTACCGGAAATTCTACGGGAAGGTACATGTCAGTATTCTGAGACGGGGGTTGGTTTGCACATAGATACAAGGAGGAAATCGAAGCACTGAGGGACCCAAAGGATTCCCTGCTAACACTAACAATACCCCGATTCACCTATGTATAAAATGCAATTAATGTCTTTTTTTATCGTAATATCCACAGTTAGTATCCTTCATCCATCGGGCTCCTGAACCACTGTGCGTAACTTCACTCACCTCAACATTGAACTGAGTCCACACCCTACGGACTCGCTTTCACGAACTCCACAACTGAAGTTGTTGGTATTATTTATTTATTTATTATTGCTGGTTTTGTTTTTTGTATTTCCAGTGTCTTCTTTTGCATACTGGTTGATGATGTCTTTGTAGTTTTTTCATAGATTTGCTGTATTTCTGTATATCTACCAGATACACCTGTATATCTACCAAATTTACCAGAATGCTGCCTGGTTTAGAGAGTATGCATTATGATCAGAGATTAAGGGAGCTAGGGCTTTACTCTTTGGAGAGAAGGAGGATGAGAGGAGACATGATAGAGGTATACAAGATAATAAGAGGAATAGATCGAGTGGACAGCCAGCGCCTCTTCCCCAGGGCACCACTGCTCAATACAAGAGGACATGGCTTTAAGATAAGGGGTGGGAAGTTCAAGGGGTATTTTAGAGGAAGGTTTTTTACTCAGAGAGTGGTTGGTACGTGGAATGCACTGCCTGAGTCAGTGGTGGAGGCAGATACACTAGTGAAGTTTAAGAGACTACTAGACAGGTATATGGAGAAATTTAAGGTGGGGGCTTATATGGGAGGCAGGGTTTGAGGGTCGGCACAACATTGTGGGCCGAAGGGCCTGTACTGTGCTGTACTATTCTATGTTCTATGTTCTACTATGAATGTCTGCAAGAAAATGGATTTTAAGGTAATATATAGGGGCATATATGTACTTTGGTAATAAATTTATTTTGAATGTTGAACTTCGAAAGTCTTCAATGTACGCGTGTAATGTGAAGTTCCCTAGGACGCACTAAGGCTACGGGCTGGAGGCTGCGATTGAGTTGGGCACGGTTCATCCTGCCTTCTCCGGGGTCGGGCCAGTTTAGCGGCTTTGCTGCAGAAGGATCCGCAACATGCACGCTGCTACGTTTCCGTCATTCCCTCCCCGCTGGAAGAGCCACTGCCCCTCAGCTCCGGAGACCTGGTGCGATCGGATCCCGACCTCTGTGCCCATGTGGAGTTTTCACGTCTCCATCTGAACCTGCGGGTTTCCTCGCACGTCCCAAAGAACGCGGGTTACTGGCTGTAAATTGTCTTTAGTGCGCAGGTGAGCGGTAGAATCGGGCGAACAAAATGGGATCGGTGTAATTGGGTGATTGGCGGTTGGTGTGTACTCTAAGTGCCGGTTGACTGGTTTCCGTGGGATATGCCCCTATAACCCTCAAAAATTAATCACTATATAAACAATTTTGAGAACGATCCACACTTTCCAACGAAGCGCGAGCGCGGGCTATTTATTCCCACTGTCGCTGGTCAAGATTAATAGCCTGATATTCACCATTGTATCTGCTGTCACATGATAATTGAAAATCTAACATTATTCAAACCGGATAGAATTCATTCAGCTACTTATTGTCACTTGCTGCCCGAGTGTGTTGGATCTTTGAGGCGGCTACAACTTGAATCATTTCCCTTTTTACATTAGCTTGTGACGACACCGACAAAAAAAATGGAATTATTTTGGACAGTAAAAGATTACATTGAAGTTGATAAACGAGTCTTCATTGTTCAGCTAAATTAAGAATTCAGCAAACATTCAGATATCATTGGCTCGCTGCATTGGCTACTAATCTTACCCTAAGATCCACTCAGCGCCGCTGGGAACGGGTGGGAACGAAACTAGGGGCAATCAGGTTACATTGCAAATGTTACCGATACTCGAAGCACCAACCCGCCCGGTTTCAAAACAAATCTGTTCATTTTTAAACCTCTTGGTCACTAAAAAAAATCTGTCATCTCTCACTCTTGGCCTGAGCAATGGATTAAGCGAATAAAGTAGGTTCAATCTTAAAACAGCAGTTCGCAGCGTGACACCATATTGTAACTCCAGGGGAATTCATTGCAGAAAATAAAGCTTATTCTCTAAAAAGAATAGTTTAAATGCGGAGGCTGTGAAGGATCCTGGGACAAGTTGTGTTAGGACAAAGTTGCGACGGAGGCAACACTTGGACAGATCTCCGCACTCACTGTAGTTCCCTCTTCCAGCAGAGCGTGAAGGCTGTTTGAACACTTGCTTTTCAGTTCTTATCCTAATATAGGACAAACAGCATGCTGGCAAAATCTACCTGGCCGTATTCCATAATAATGGTGTGTGTGTGTGTGTGTGTGTGTGTGTGTGTCTGTCTGATTGCAACTTTTATAACCCAATTCATTGCAATAACTGTGACGGATCTTGGCAAAACCTCCACTCAAACACTGACCGGGGAGCAGGTGCCGGCCTCACTGCAGGCTCGAGTAGACGGGCTCCTCTCCTTTCGTTTGGGAGACATTAGCATTAAATTCTAAATTCCACTATCGAGGATGAATTAACCCGGTAACTCCATTTCTTAAAAAAAATTCTTTCCGATCGGGAATGAAAAACTATCCAACTTTATACTGAAAAGCAAAATGGAAACTTTAAATATTTTAGTGATAACCCCAAAGTCAAGGCATTTAAGGCTTAATTAGGTTTGGTGTCGCGAAGGTACTTTGATTATGTCCAGCGCAGTTACAGGTCGTTCCGGAAACTAATTAATATATTTAATTCTTATCAACAATTCTTTATGTAATTTATAACATTCGTTACAAGTAATAAAGAAAGCGATGTAACGCTATTGAATTAGAAGTTGCAGGGCATGGCGAGGCTGAAGTTACTGTTCATTAAGTTACCCCACACTCTGAAAGCGGAGCTTAATTAACTGAACCGGAAAACAATGTGGCAAAACTGCTATGATCAGTTTTGGATTTAGTTTGCAGTTTCTACATTAAAGACTTAATTGCCCACTTACTAACGAGCAATTCTGTTTGTCCACGATCCGTGCTGAAAGTGAAATCAAATCCGACATTATTTGTGATGGGAACGGAGCTAAAGGCCGCTCAGTGGGAAACATGTCTGTTTCCAATGAACGTGAGATCTGGATAAAGTGGATACCCGATCCCAGTCACTTTTGGAGCTGAAAGGGAATTCCAAATATCCCATTCCAGATCATTTCCACCCACGGTAACTTTCTGACCTAACTAAGAGGAACCTTCTTTGGGCAGGTATTTACCGGAATCTTTGCTGCATACTTATCCACAACCCGCGCTCACTCACTCACGCATACGCGAAAATATTACACCTATATATAGTAATTTTAACTCAAAGTCAGCACACATCTGTTCAATCCAATCTGTCAATAAATACATAGCCTGCAAGTGAACTGATATGATTGATATTCCCCACTAGAGTGTTAAGCAGCCTGTGTTATGGCTCCGCGTGTGTGGTACGCGGGTCCTTTTATAATCCCCATTCATTAATCTTAGTATATTAATTACCATGTACTGATACTGTCCGGTGGGCGCATAGGTCGCTCCTAGCCCGCAGTATCACATTGACCCGGGTGAGCTGTCACTCACAAACACTCCCATGTGATTTACAGCCCCACCTCCAATGGAACAGCAATACTTTTACCGGGAAATCACCGTCTCAGCCCCGTTTGCAAATCGTCTGTCATTTCCAGCCTTCCCTGAGGAAACACTTTGCATGTTAAGCTCTCCTGCGCAAAGCGCCTCAGAACTTAGCGCTCGCTATTAAATACGCCAATCACGTTATGCTGGCGTTTTGGGGGGCGTCTGTTTAATCGTCTGACTTCATTCGTTAATGAACGAAGGATTACATGGAAGTGAAGGCCAAATGGTCCGCGTTTAGCTCCTAATCCCCGAGCTGTGTTGCTGAGACGGCGAACTTGCTCGGAATCCTCAAAGTGAAAGAAAAGCAGAGGGCGATGCGGGAGGAAAGGGTTAGATTGATCTTGGAGTAAGTTAAAGGGCCAGCACCACCACCGCGGGCCGAAGGGCCTGCACTGCGCTGTACTCTTCTATGTTCGTTGTTCTGTCACAATTTCTATTAACTCATTTGCTACATCAGCCTGAACTTGTCTTTGGAAAAAACAAACTGCTGGTGGTATATAATTAAAATGCTGCTAATCAGATTTCTTAGAAGAACCCTTTTCCTTACTTATAGCAATACCTTACAATCTAGTAGACCCCCTATTCTCACGGGGATAGTTTCTCCTCGCCAAATTTCTTGCAAACAATATGATTTCTCTGTCGTTATTTTACACTAATTCTTTCAGCAATATTACAGGACCCCTTCTCATTTTACCGGGCGCCCTGGTCAGACGGTAACAATCGCTCCACGTCAGAATCAGAATCGGGTTTAATTGCACTGGCACATGTCCTGAAATTTGTTGTTTGGCGGCAGCGGTACATTGCAATACACAAAAAGAATTACAGCTTGACCTTGTAGTTTAACCAGGCAAGTTCCACAGCTTCGCCGCAGACACTCCGAAATAGCACCTTGCCCACTGCAGAGTCCGGGACTCCGCTGCGCTGTTAACAAGGGACGTCAATTCCACAGACCCGTACATTGCACAGTTGACACTTGACTTCTTTATTAACATCAAATATTTAATCCCAGTTTCAAATGCGGTTCTTACAATAAATAGCAATAACTTACTCCGTTCCATTAAGGGGTTGGGTCGGTTTATCCTCCGTTGGTTTCGGTACATACACTATATACTTTACAACTCGTGGACGGGGTGAGGGGAGAACTTCGGTAATTAAACGATTTTCCAGTCATGCTGATTTAACCGAGGTGTTGGTGGACGGGAGGAGGACTGCTTGTGTTTCTGTTTAGGGAGAGTGGAACCGGTGGGTGAGGAGGGAGGGGAAGGTGGGTTGGCGGGACGGACCCTCATTTCTGAGACAGTGATACAGCCCGTAGCCACAACACCGGATGAGATGCAACATGTTCAAGCCGGAATCAGGACGATTGTTGTCCAACAGTCTTGTGCATTAAAAAAAATCTTTTTCCCTTCTAGTCCGTTGGATCGTTTGAACACTGGCGTCCACCTCTTTCTCCGCCTCTCTGGTTTTCTGAAGCTCTAAAATATTTACAACTGGTTATTTCAACGAGGAGTTCCGTAGTGGAGTTTTTAAAAAATCCATGTGCATTTCGGGTTTTTTTTTGGCAGTCTCTGCGAGTCTCCTGGAGAGGTACGTGTATAAAACCGGCAGCGAGGAGAGCCGATTTGGTAGCTGGCAGCTACGCTCTGATCATGCGGGGCTTTGGGAGCATGCGGCGGCCGAATCTAGGGGATCCTCAGCTCCCAGCTCACGTCTCCACGGGGCTGGGGACCATGCTGTTCGGGGTGTCCGGCAACTGCGAGGACAGAGAGGTCACATCACTTCCAGAGGAGTTCGGCAACGAACCCGATTCCGAAAAGGTTACCTGCGGGGACAGCAAAGGCACATTCACACAGCGGTCTGCTGCCTGGTGTAACACGTGGCTTGTACATTATTAAACATGCAATTAAAATCCCGATTGTTCACAGGTACTTTAACAAAGGAAATAGGGAATATTTAAATGACTGTTAACTGACCATTTCCCTTTGTTTTATTAGAGTCATTATATAGTTAACGCGCTTCAAGTCGGATTGTAAAAACTACCACCGCATCTGGAGCTGAACTGCTTTCAGTCCGATAACAAACTCTGGTACCATAACTGCGCGCTTCCAAAATAAAGTTTCAAATCCAATTAAAAGCAACGAATACTCACAGATAGCTAGGAAATTGCTGGAATTAGATAACGGCGCACGAACTGAACTGCTGGAAGTACTTTTTGTTTTAAAGTTAATTTTAATTGCCCATATATAAAATATAAAGATAGCCGCAACTGGGAAAGGACAGAGAGATAACGGTACGGAATCCTGGCCTTGTTTTTCGTTAAGTTACCAAGTGAATGTCGCAAGGTATTTTAAGGTGACATATGTGCAGTGTTTATTTTAATAATAAATATACTTTGAACTTTGAAGCCTATGGCAGCTTTCACCTGAGGATTTCGCCTTTTTAAGGTGGAGGCTCTCACCTGCGTTTCCCACACCGGGATTCATTACCTCCCCAGTACCACCGATGGGTATTTACATTTTCTGTCTTCTGTCTCCCCCATTTGGTAAACTACTGTCTCAAGTATCCAGGAACAGATGAAAAACTTGCCTTGCATACGCAGTCATACAATCCATTAGAACGGTGCTCTGAGGTGGCTCAAGGTAAAACAGTAGAGTGCAGAATAAAATGTTAAGAGTCACTTAGAGTGCAGTGGGATGTCAGTGAAGGGGAGGGTCTGCGACAAAGACATCGGGTCATGCACTCCATCATAACTGGTAGGAGAAAGGTCAGTCTAAACTCACCCAACTCTAACTAACTTCTTCCATCATTTAATATGATTGAAACTGGATTATAACCGGTCCATATTCTACATGCTATTTACTACCCTTTCTATGAGTATCCCTAAATATCTAGATCTCCCAATGGAGCAAACTCGATGGGCTGAATGGCCTAATTCCGCTCCTATGTCTTATGGTCCCATGGAAACATTCAATAGTCTGACTAGTTCCTCGCACCTAAATGTCTAAAACAAATCCAGCCCCTCTCCACAAAACATTAGGCAGGTACGGTAGCCTAGTGGTTAGCATACTGGTTTATAGTACCAGCGACCCAGGTTCAACTCCCACCTCTATCTGTAAGGAGTTTGTACTTTCTCCCTGTGACCATGTGGGCTCCATCTTCCCCCCACAGTCTAAGGATGTATCGATTAGCAGGATAATTGGTCATTATATCTTGCTCTGTGATGAGGCTAGGGTTAAATCGAGAGATGTTGGGCGGTTAACCAAATGGGCCGGAAGGGCCTACTGTGTCTCAATAAATAAAAAAATAGATAAATAGAAACATCTGGAACCTAAGTATGAGAGATTCTGCAGATGCTGGAAATCTAGAGTAACACTCACAAAGTGCTAGAGGAACTCAGCCAGTCAGTGAAATAAACAGCCAATGTTTCTGGCCAAGACCTTTCAACAGGACTCAACCTAAATAACCAGAAGACACTCAAAAGTCTAACCATACCAAAGAAAATGTAACTCAACCTCGCACATTCCGAACAGGGATGGTGTTCTGCCTCTAGAGGCATTAGTCATTCTGGACAAATATCGCTTCCTCTTTATAAGCTTCATTTTACATCATTTCGTGTGCAGGTTAATTAATTTAGATTTCAACTTGAAGCATACACGATAGAAGGACATCCATCTCTATCCACTGTTCATTTGCCCTTGAAACAGCAGTATCTGTGAGTTGTAAGCTTTCTCAATATTGGTAAACAGTTAGTAAAGTACTTCGAAGGAAGTATTATGTTTATTGTTCATAGCTGTCAACCTATCATTGTGCCCCAGTTTCACTCTAGTCCACGGCATAGCTATAGCAGGTCGTATAAGTGTATTACCTTGATTGATGGCGATCGTGAGGATGATCGATAATATTAATGTACTCTGGCACACAACGATTCTGTATTGAATATAACCTGTGTTTGCTTAACTTTGTACAGTTTCACAAAGTTTTCTTATTAAAAACCCTGAAGAAAGCTCCCACTCGGGTGATTTTTGAGAAGGTGTTTAACTCGCTGCCTAACTTTGTACACAACACACTGTGAGAGCGGACGAGATAGAGGTCATGAATTCTATGTCCAGTCAGATGGAGAGATCAGTGAAGAAAAGTTTGGATTATTTGGGAAACAGATAAATGTGAGAGATTCAAGGTTCAAATTTACTTATTACATGTACATTGAAACACAGAGTGAAATGCGTCGTTGGTGTTAACAACCAACACAGTGGAGGGTGTGCTGGGGGCAGCCTGCATGTGTCACCACACACTCCAGTGCCAACGTGTGCAGCAACACTTGCGGGCTGTGATAGAAAAATAGGCACCTTATTTATTTTAATATAACAGCAATAATTAAAAATCCGATGGAATGAGATTCTGCCCTTCCAAATGTTAAATTTCAGGACCAAAGAGGTTGTTGGAGCACCTAATCGTGGCATTAGTTGGGCAGCTGAATGATAAAGCACTTAATTTCTTGTCTGATTAGCTCACCTCTATTGGGCAAGTGCCAGACCACCACACTGTCCCCAATATATATATATACACAGTGGCCACTTTATTGGGTACACCTTTACACCAGCTCATTAATGCAAATGGCATGTCAGCCAATCATGTGGCAGCAGCTCAATGCACAAATGCAAGCAAACATGGTAACGACGTTAAGTTATTGTTCAGACCAAACATCAGAATGGGGAACAAACATGATCTAAGTGACAATGACTGCAGAATAATTGTCGGTGCCAGATGGGGTAGTTTGAGTATCTCAGAAACTTCTGGGATTTTCACACACAACTATCTCTAGAGTTCTCAGAGAATGGTGCAAGAAACAACAAAAAAAAAACACCCAATGAAAGGCAGCTCTGTGGGTGAAAATGCCTTGTTCATGAGAGAGGTCAGAGGAGAATGGCCAGACTGGTTCAAGTTGACAAGAAGGCGAGAGAAAGTCAAATAGCCACGACATTGAACCTTTAAGTGGGTGGTCTACAGCAGAAGCCACACCAGGCTCCACTCCTGCACCAAACCGAGTGTATGTTTCAGACGTGACTGTCAGCAGATTGCTGTTATACAGTATGCCCCTGCTGTACAGAGGGCAACATTCTCACCACACTGCACGCAATGTATTTTCTGTAAAGTATGCACTTGACAAAATTTGTCATTTCTTTCACATTTTTTGTTTGTTTAGCATTTTTTTCGTTACGTAAATTCTGTATAAACAAATTTTTATTCCTTTTTCAATTTAGGTATTAGTTTGCAAATTCCATAGGAACAAATTTCTACTACCAATCTTTACTGTGTGCAGTTTTTCACTGATGCTATTGTATTTCTTAGTTCTACTGTGAATGTCCACAAGAAAATGAATTTTGGGGTAGTAGATGGTGACCGACTGTATATGTACTTCAATAATAAATTCACTTTGAACTTTGAAATTACCCAGCACCTGAAATTACATGGGTACTTCGCACTGATTTTAAGAAGCTGTTCATCCTTCAAAATGTGCACTTGTCTGCCCTGGTGTCTGCGCTGGAAATGGCACTCTGCTTTTCATTTAACGATTAAAGATGAGCTTTGTTTGTCGCACATACATCAAAACATACGTACAGTGAAATGTGTCGTTTTCTTCAAATGCAATCAGTGAGCATTGCACTGTGCAGCCAGCAAATGTTGCCATGGCTCCACACCAACAATACGTGCCCGCAAGTCACTAACCCGAACCTGTCCATCTTCGAAATATGGGAGGAAGCTGAAACACGGGGAAAAAAGCTACTGGGTCATGGGGGGGGGGGGACCATACAATCTCCCTACAGACAGTGGCAGGAATCAAACTCCACTCTTACAGCTGGCATTGCAGTGGCATTATGCCAACCACTTCACTACCATGCCGCCATTTAATGTGGGTTTCATTGTTTATATAATATCCAGCATCTTATCCAGGCTGACACTTCATTGTAGTGCCGCACTGGCATATTTTCAAATGGCATGTTAAGCTGAGGCCCACTTCATGAGCCCAAAGACCAGGTGTAGAGTACAGGGCTTCTCCCCATGTCTTAGCTAATGCCCACACAACCTAAAATCAGGCTGGCTTTCTTAAAGTAACAATGCCAGACTCAATTCCTAGACTTCAGGAGGGCCCAAGGATGTGAGGCAGACTGCATAAATGCAAGTCTATTAACTTCTACATGTTCAAAACTATATAGGATCACCTTTATTTAGCGTATACATTTACATCTTTTAGGAATTTGCTGTGGTGCATTGGTCAGGGGACAAGATGCAATAAAATCAGCAACATTCAGTAATTATAAACGATAAAGAGTTATATAAAAATAAAGTTAGAGGTTAAAGTACAGATATGGAATAAAATGAGCATAAATACTAGCAGGTATCTACAATGTAAACAACATAATAAAATATGGTTTAAAGTGTTTACAGTGCAGTGACAGGGTAATAGATAAGAGGGGATGGGACAGCTAAATCAAATGGTTGATCAGATGATCTGTTTGGGGGAAGAAACTTTTAAGATGGTGTGAAAGTTTCAATTTAATTGCCCTGAAGTGCTTTATAGAAGGGAGCAGGGTGGGCAGTGTGCACGATGATTTTCCCTGCCCGCTTCTTTGTCCTGGACACATACACATCATACAGTGAGGTAGACTACATTTGACAAAGTATTGTGCGGGGATAAAGGCCGAACATGCATGCTATATACACACATACACTGCACGTACTATGTATAGTGTATGCAGATATATATCGCAAGTTACACTATTATACATATATTTAGCAGTATATCCTAATATGGTGGCACGGTAGTGTAGCAGTTATCATAGTACTTTACAGCACCAGCAACCACAGATTGGGATTCATTTTCTGCCACTTTTTGTAAGGAGTTCGTACGTCCTCTCCATGATCGTGCGTTTCCCCCAGGTGCTCCGGTTTCCTCCCACATTTTCCAAAGACACACCGGTTAGGGTTAGTAAGTTGTGGGCACACAAAGCAGGTGCTTGGGAACATGGCAACACTTGTGGGCTGCCCCCAGTATATCACAAACATTGACACTAATGACTCATTTCACTGCACGTTTCGATGTACATGTGACAAATAAATCTTTACTTAGTTAATCTAAAGTGATCTTATTGAGACAAACAAAATTCCTACAGGGTTCAATGTGGTAGATGCAGGAACTTCTTGGTCAGGTTATCTAGGACCAAGGATAACAAGTGGGAAGCTAAACCTTATCTTTAATCTGTATACAAATATATCATGTATACAGAAACATACTGCAGTTTTATTGCACCTGGACATTTGCTGAATGTAAATGTAAAATAAGGTAGACTGATTGGTTGCCAGCCTTCAACCACTGGTTGAGATAGATATCCAGTTATTAAACGCTGGTCAGACTGTTTTATGTACTTTATACCTGGTGATGACTAAATTTGCTAATTCTTTGGCTTTAAAGAATTCAATGGCTTTCAGGTCTGGTGACCAAGTTAAATACAAGGGATCCAGGTACGATTTCCAAAAGGCCATCTCACCTGTGAAGTGGCAATCAGGAGCTAACTTGAATCACTGAAGGATACTCGACAGCTTTGGCAGAACTTCAATGCTATCACTCCTACTAAGTGGAACTAGGTGACATAGGTGACCACAAGCTTCGCTCCCAGATGAACTCCATTACTTTTATGCTCGCTTGAACCATCAAAACCTTCACAAACTCACAGCCCCTGATGACCCCGTGATTTCAGTCTCTGAGGCTGACGCCAGAGCATCCTTCAAGATGGTGAACCCACAGAAAACATTCGGCCCAGACAGAGCACCTGGCCGAATACCTAAAGACCTATGCCGATCAACTGTTTGGAGTGTTCACCAATGCCTTTAACCCCTCACTTCGCAGTCTGAGGTACGACACTTGCCTGAAACAGGCATAAATTATACTGGTGCCTGAGAAGAATATGTAACCTGCCTCCACTGTTGTCTACATCCACTGTGACGAACACCTTTGAGAGGCTGTTGATGGAAAGTATCAACTCCTACCTGAGAAGCGAATTGGATACATTCCAATTTGCCTACCATCACAACAGGTCAACAGCAGATGACATTTCATTGCCTCTTCACTCAATTCTGGAATTGGACAGTAAAGATGCCTATATCAGGATGCTCTTCATTGACTACAGCAATACCATCATCCCCTCAAAATTAATCAATAAGCTTCAAATCCTACGCCTCAATACCTCCTTCAGCAACTGGATTTGCGGTTTCCTCACTTGCAGACCCCAGTTAGTTCAGATTGGCAACAACATCTTTTCCACAATCTCCCTCAGTTCAAGGGCACCACAAAGCTGTGAGCTTAGGTCCCCTGCTTGACTCACTTTATAGTTATGACTGTGAAGCTAAGCACAGCTCCAATGCCATACTTAAGTTTGCCAAGGACACCACTGTTGTTGGCTGAATCAAAGGTGTTTATGAATCGGCAGAGAGGAGAGAGGAGCCACAACAACAATCTCTCACTCAACATCAGCAAGAGCGAAGAGCTGATTATTAACGTCAGGAGGAGGAAACCAGAGGTCCATGAGCTAATCCCCATCGGTGGACCAGAGATGGAGAGAGTCAGCAACGTTAAATTCCTCAGTGTTGTCACTTTATAGGATCTGTCCTTGGTCCAGCACGCAAGTGCCTTTACGAAGAAAACACAGCATGGCCTCGACTTTCTTAGAAGTTTGCAAAGATTTGACATGTAATCTAAAACTCTGACAAAATTATAGAGATGTGTGGTGGTGAGTATATTGACTGGTTGTATCACAGCCTGGTATGAAAGCACTAATGTTGTTGTATGGGAAATCCTACAGTCAGTAGTGAATACTGCCAGTCCATCGCAGGTAGAACCCTCGCCACCACTGAACACATCTACACGGAGCCATGTCACAGGAAAACAGCATTCATCATCAAAGACCCCCACCACCCAGGCCACACCCTCTTGATTCTGCCATGGTGTATGAGTGAGGGGAAGAATCTGGGGAGATTTGACAGGAACTATGGAGGACTCATTAATAGGTAAAGCTCTCCCCACCACTGAGCACATCTACAAGGAGTGCCGTCGCAGGAAAGCAGCATCCATCATCAAGGACCCCCAACATCCAGCTCATGCTCTCTTCTTGCTGCTGCCATCAGGAGGAAGGGACAGAAGCCTTGGGTCTCACACCACCAATTTCACGAACAGTTTTTACCCCTCAACCATCAGGCTCCTGAACCAAAGGGAATAACTTCACTCAGCTTCACTCGCCCCATCACCGAAATGTTCCCACTGAACTGGACTCACTTTCAAGAACTCTTCATCTCCTGTTCTCAATATTTATTGCTGATCTATTTATTTATTTATTATTTCCTTTTTTCCTTCCCTCAACTTATGCAGTTTGTTTTTGCACATTTGGTTGTTTGTCCACCCTGTAGGGTGTGGTCTTTCAATTATTCTATTGCGTTTCTTGTACTTACTGTGATTGCCCGTTAAGAAAATGAATCTCAGGGTTGTACATGGTGACATATATGTACTTCAATAATAGATCTACTTAGAACATTTTACTTTTAACGGAGTCTCCAAAGTGTCCATATCCTATTATAAGAACAGAAGTACAGGTGCTGAATTAGGTCATTTGGCCCAACTATGTTGCTGCACCATTTCCTTTATGTGGTTAATTTATAGTTCTATAGCCCTGCCTATACAGTAAAAACATTAACCATCTTGGTGGTTTACTCCAGTCTAAAATCATTGTCACCAATCTCTTCTGTCATCAGCTGAAATTTCGCCACTTTGTATAATCAATGTTGAAGGCATTCTGGTCCCTTTAGGTAACATCCTTGGGTGGAGAAAATGGGCAGCCAGGTGTTTTTTTTTAGATTATTTGTCACATGTACACTGAGACATCAAAACATACAATGAAACGTGTCGTTTGCGTCAATGTCCAGCACAGTCTAAGAATGTGCTGGGGGCAGTCCACAAGTGTTGCCACGCTTCCACCATCAACACAGCTCACTAACTCTAATCTGCTCATCTTTGGAACGTGGGAGGAAAGCAGAGCAGCTGGAGGAAACCTATGGTGTCACAGGGCGAACGTAGAAACTCCTTAGTGATAGCAGCAGGAATTGAACCTCAACAGCTGGTGCTACGTGCTACCATGACACCTGCCACATTTGAGACACCACCCTTGTGTCCTTGATGACAAGGCCATCTTTTATCCGGAGAAACATAACAACACTTGCTTTGCTTCACTAATGCTGAGATGATTGATATCTTTTGCTTTGGATCGATCTAGAATTGGAAGCTTTTCCTTCCATGAGATGCCAAGAGTATGCTGCAGACAAAGGTTACTAAACCTCCTTTCTTGGCATCTGTACGGAGTCCACGTTTCACTGCCATGAAGCAATATGCCGGCTTTTCTCTTTGGAAGGATGTGGAAGCTTCAGAGTGGGTACAAAGGAAATTTACCAGGATGTTGCCTGGATTTGAAAGCATATTTTATGAGGTTTTTTTCCGTCTTTGGAGCGAAGGAGGGTGAGAGGTAACTTGATAGAGGTGTACAAGATGATAAGAGGCATAGATCGTGTGGACAGCCAGAGACTTCTCCCAGGGTGGAAATGGCTAATGCAAGAGGCATAATTTTAAGGTGATTGGAGGAAAGTGTGGGGGTGGTGGTGGTGGTGGGGGGGGCGGGTTGTCAGAGGTTAGGTTTTTTTACACAGAGAATGATGGCAATGTGGAATGCACTGCCAGGGGTGGTGGTGAAGGCAGATACATTAGGGATATTTAAGAGACCCTTAGGTAGGCATATGAATGACAGAAGATGGAGGCCATGTTGGAGGGAAGGGTTAGATTGATTTTGGAATAGGTTAGAACATTGGACAACACTGTGGGCCAAATATACTGAACTTTATTGTACTGTTCTATGTTATTACAGATCAGCATCGAGCCCTAATGGGATTTGCTGTCCTTCCATGCCTCGTCTGCTAATCAGGAAGAACTCGAGGCTGCTTTTCCAATGCGGACATTGGGTTGTTTTCGTGACAAAGGTGCTTGTCTCCCAAGTTTACAAGATTTGGTGTCGGCTTTCAATGGAGTGTTCAGTCTGACTGTGGGAGAATACATTAACCATAGCTTCCTTGACCCAGAGGGCAAAAGGGAACACACTGCAGTGTTGGAAACTGCCATCCATAAGTCCCAGAGGTTGATCTGCTAGAAATATGCTTTCAATGGGATGGGCTGCACTTTCCTCTGGGATGTCAGTCCTGATCTTATATGAAGATCCACTCCGATTATAGATAGAAATACTCTCCACATACATAACACTAGAGACTCTGCAGATGCTGTGAAATCCAGCGTAATACAACAGAATGCTGGAGGAACTCAGCAGGTCAGGCAGCATCTATGAAGAGCAATAAAGAGTCAACATTTATTTCCAGTCTTGATAAACGGTTTCAGTCTGAAATGTTGATGCTGCCTGATCTGATGAGTTCCTCCAGCATTTTGTGTGGGCATTACTCTACACACATACTTATGATTCAGACATTTTACAGACATACAGAAAGCATGAATATAATTATGTGGATCAGAATTTCTCTATATAAATTGTCTAAAAATAACAATTATAAACTGTGCACATTATATATCTGTGATGTATTATGTATAGTTATTGACTACACACTATAGACAAATCTCACAGTTGCATTCTGCACACGTACTTTGACAACAGAGTGAACCTTTGAAGTTTTTGACAATGGATTGTTACATGTTGTATAGAAATACTGAGGAACACACACAAAGTGCTGAGGGAACACAGCAGGTCAGGCAGCACTTATGGAGAGGAATAAAGAGTCATTTTTTGGGGGGCTGAGACCCCTGATCGGCACATAGAAATCCTATACATGTTTGTGAAAGTTTCAAGATTTAAGACTCAAACTTATTTGTCACGTGTACATTGAAAGATACGGTGAAATGAAAAAAAAGTGTTCCTTTTAATTTAAATCCTGTACCTCCTGCCATTCATTTATCTAAACAATTTGCTCAGTGGGGTAACTGGAGCATCACTTGTAATTATTGACTGCTGGAATAGAAAGACCACAATGCATGGAATGTGACTAAGTACATTGACTGTTATTTCTAAAAGATATCTGAGCTGCTATCCAGGTGGGGAAGGAACTGTTCAGCCGTAGATGTTAACTGGTTAGAATGGAGTGTGTGGTTAGCATGCACTGATGCTCTGTGATGCTGGGTAGTTGGTATTTCATCCTGGCTTCTCCAAACCCCACCAAACTCTGATGTGCAAATGAGGCAGTGTTTGGATCTAGCAAGTACTAGGTATGAACCTTTGACCCTGGGTGCAAAAGGCTTGGTTCGTCTGTTGCTGATACCTCTGTTCTGCTTCATTAAGGCAGGACACACTGAGAAGTGTGTAATAATAGTACAGTAATGTAAGTATGCAATAAGTTACATGTACTGAATTTGAATTTATTTCAATCTTACATCCGTCCCACAACGTGAGGGAGTACGGTATGTATATATGCGACCATGACCTGATTACATCAGTTGGAGCCAATGTTGAAGATCAGGGCTGTAGACATGTGTCTGGCAATAACACGGAGGTGGGGAAATGAGAACTGGTCAAGAGGTTCATTTGTTGTTCAGCCCAAATATCAGAACGGGGAAGAAGTGATCCAAGTGACTTTGACCATGAAATGACTTTGGTGCCAAACGTGGTAATTTGAGTATCTCAGAAACTGCAGATCTCCTGGGATTTTCATGCACAACAGTCTCTGGAATTTACAGAGCATTGTGCGAAAAACAAGAACATCCAGTGAGCAGCAGTTCTGTGGGTGAAAATGACTTGTTAATGAGGGAGGTCAGAGGAGAAAGGCTAGATTGCTTCAAGCTGGCAGGAGGGCGACAGTAACTCAAACAACCACGTGTTACAACAATGGTGTGCAGATCATCTCTGAACACACAACACAACGATCCTTCAAGTGGATGGGCTATGACAGCAGAAGACCTCAAACATACAGAAGTACACTAGTGGTCACTTAATTAGGTACAAGAGGTCTCTAATATCTGTACATAACGTCCACAACATGATTAGATGAGTTGAAACCAATGTTGAAGATCAAGGCTGTACACTTGTGTCTGCTGCCAACTTGGTGGCGGTGAACCAAGAGTCGTAGTTCAGCAACTATCGATGTCCACCATACTTCCCCGTCTAACCTGCACTAGAATGTCATACCTTCACAAACATCACATACTGAGAGGGCAGAGTTGCACCCCAATAATGCCTCCATCAACTAGACTGAGCAACTAAGAGATTTATTCATACTCTCTGGAGTAAAACAGAACTGGAAGATGTCTATATAGAAATATTGCTCCCTGAAACGTCGACTGTACTCTCTTCCATGGGTGCTGCCTGGCCTGCTGAGTTCCTCCAGCATTGTGTGTGTGTGTGTGTGTGTGTGTGTGTGTTGCTTGGATTTCCAGCATCTGCAGATCTTCACTTGTCTGTGATCCTCAACAAGACTGGTGTGTTCATTTGCAAATGGCTGTCAAGTGGTTCCCATTTTACGGCGCTACAATTTACCCGGTTACAGTTGGCGGTGGTGATGCACTATAAAAGACCCACAAAGCTAACCCACAGAAAACAAGTTGCCCTGTCTTTTATTTGACAGTCATAGAAATAAGGGATTCTCAGAATCCTATATCTGACAGCACATCTAAAAATATTTGACTCAAGCTTTCCAAATGCAATGCCACAGACAAGGTCATAATTCATACCCTGCAGATATTGTATCACAATACCATGTTATGAATTCTTAACACATAATACATACATAGTGTTTCCAAGTATCCTGGTTATAGTTGGTTTGCTTTAAGGGTTAACCTATGAGCATTTGATGGTCTAGCCTGTAGTTTAGAAGAATGGGTGGGGGGGGTCTGATTCAAACCTACCAAATATTGAAAGACCTAGATAGAGAGAACTTAAAGTGGATGTTTTTGTAGTGAAGAGTCTAGCACCAGAAGCTACAGCCCCAGAGCAGAAGGATGTCCCTTTAGATCAGAGATGAGGAGGAATTTCATTAGCCAGAGGGTGTTGAATCTGTGGAATTAATTGCCACAGACGGCTGTGGAAGCCTAAGGTTACGGAAAGAACACAAGGGAATGGGTTTGAGAGTGATAATAAATCAGCCGTGATCGAATGGCAGAGCAGACTCGATGGGCCAAATGGCCTAATTCTGCCTAATCAGACCTAACAAGCGCCTCCCCCGCCCCTCGTCGCGACCCCAACGCACACTCACCAGTTGCTGGAAGGCGGGCTGATCGAGGTCACTCTGAAGTGCAAACTCACTCAGTGCTTTCCAGGGCGGCTGGTACGACTGCACCTCCACAGCGCTGCCGTGCATGGAGCCGTCGTGCCGGATGGGGCTGGCTGCTACCATCGGTGTCCCAGTCAAGCCCTGCAGGCTCTGTGGAGGACAAGGGCAAGTGTGACGTTCGTGTCACTCAGACCCTCCCAGTTCCAGCGGAAAACAGGAAGTCTCGAGAAAGAATCGCCACACGCAGGACAAACCTCTCTCGCTTAGATAATAAACGTCAAACTCGTCATCTTCCTCCTGAGTGGGTTATTTTCATTGCATATTTGTGAATTAAACCCCTTCAGCTGAATACACCTTATAAATCAGATGTTTTGAAAAACACAGGCTTTTAAACAGCCCTTTTCGCAAGACACGCGTTCTTTTTTTTATATCTTGTGAAATAAAACTGTATGATATAAACATCCAACGATTTAGTGTGATACACAGAATTCGTTGAACAGGTGTCGGGAATTCGATTTACCCCTACCGCTGTAAGATGTTGGAAAAGGAAGAGGGGTCACTGACAGTGTAGATAGAGTCAGACATATAGTAACCGACATACTGTATAAACCCAGAGAAACTTACAGGCGCACACTTAATATTGAGCGAAACTGGAAAATATATCTCACAGTCACGATAATTGTTGCCCAAATTGATAGGGAAACGAAGTCGATAAACGATGTTACATAGCCCAGCGTGTTTAAATGAGAATAACAAACGCGGCCTCTTCCCCCCTCTGTGTGGCGCCGGTCTAAATAAACTGTTTATTTTCAATAAAGCCACTTCTCCTGCACCAAACGCAGGCCGCTCCCTTTAATGGATTCTAAGCAAGACAGAGCGAGGAGAGAGGACGCCATTCTCCCGGGTTCCCTCAGAAAGCCCAGTCACAATTTTACAATACTGTACCGTGTCATTCGCGGAGCTTTTGAGCCCCTGAGGTACAGTATTTTCAGTTTTTGGCCTTAGCTCCGGGTAAAGCGGGTTCCTGCCTAAATAAGACGTTTTATAAATCGTTACTTCATTTACCCCCATGGGTAGAATTCTTCATTTAAATCCCGCCACGGCAACGCAGCATATTTACCGCAAAAATCTAACGAATTCAGTATTGTTTCAGAAGCTTCCCCGCCCCCCGTTCTAGTTTTAACTAGAACGACATATTGTTTATGCCTTTCCACTAACAACTAAAAGTGAGTAACATCTCCTAAATACCGCATACATTTCTCCGATGCTAACCGCACACACCGGTTTAAGGGCGTTAGATTACTATAAACAACCCGCCAACGGTAAAGAAATCTGCGAGATACTCACATAAGTTACATTTCTTTTTTTCAAACCATTCTGCAGTTCTCCCTCCCCTCCCCCCAAGGCACCATTGCTCTTGACATTATGTGACATCTGCGTCTACACTTAGTCCAAAGTAATGGACATATCATTGACTTTCTAGTTGGGCCCGGCGCGTCTCCCTCCAGATTTATCCTTCCAAGCAAAAAAATTATCTTTCAATAAACAAGTGACCTTCCGTTGTGGTAGTGGAACTCACTATCTTTATTAGATTATGAAATGTAAAATTTTATTTAAATATCCCAGTTAATCCAGCTTCCGTTTAGCATTTACCCTCCAATCATTTCAGATTTGTTACGTTTTCCTAGGGATATTTCCATTAATTTAAAATATTTCTATTAAAGTTTTCTAAAACGCTAGACACAGCGGTTCGATTGAATGTTTGTACCGGATTTAATTTAAAGGCATTCTTTTTTTTAATCACAAGTTTAACTTCCTGCTCCCGAAACTCTACCCTTAATTCAGGGTGCTAACCTCCTTGTAACCAAATAAATATGAATCCTAAAATGCGCAAGTTATTTTCGTAACTGTCTGAACACATAACCCTTCAATAAGTTTAATTTATCTAAATGTTTATGGATCAAAATTGTTTAATGTAAATTCCAGTACACAAGTGTAAAGGAGAACGAAATAATTGTAACTCCAGATCCGATGCAGCACAAAGAAACACACTAAGATAACGAACACAGTAACATAAAAACACAATAAATATACATAGGATAGTTTATATGCATAGATTGACTGTATGTCCATAAAGTGGCGCTAGGTACAGGAGTGTCTGTACATAAGGAGATTTAAGTACATTAAAATATAATTCGCTCGCTCAACAGTGGCGTCTGTTACTCACAGTTTTGTCACTGTGTTGCTGTTGTTGAATTTGTTTCATGAGAAGCGTTTTCTTTTTATCCTTGCAGCGTTTGTTTTGAAACCAGACCCGAATGACCCTGGGGCTCAGGCCAGTCATCTCCACCAGCTGCTCTTTCATCAGGGCGTCCGGCCTGGGGTTCGCGGCGTAGCAGGTCCGTAACGTGTGCAGTTGTTTCTCATTCAGCACCGTCCGTACCCGGGTCGTCTTCTCCTGCTGTTTGTGAACGTGGGACCTCAGGGGTGGCTGACGGACCGAAATGGGTTCTGCTGCAAAGCAACAGTGCAACCATGACACACACAGACAGTCGAATCAAACCCCAAATGCAAAACACCCGGTCTTTTTCCAGATAGAACCCACTCTTGTATGGTCAATATGAAGCTAAGTTGGACATCCTTCTCTACACAAGCGCGCACACACACACACGCACAATATTGTCCGATAATTTGCCTCACATATTTGTAGAAAACTCACAATTCTGTTAACAACACAACTAGCTTCAGAAATAATTCCCTCAAATACGGAGGCTCCTTCCACAATTTACTTCACACCAACACTCATTCGCACGCCGCTTTGCACACCAGGCCTTATTAATATAAATACAAAGGATAGCTATGTGTGCACATTCTCAACAATCAAGTACACTAAATATATTTGACCATATACAACAAATTTCACGACATGTCAGCGACAATAAACCTGATTCTGATTCTACCTAGATACTAAATTACTGAAAAGTATTCGTACAGTGGCAATTATCTTCCAACTGTGTAAACACAAGCTAACATTCTACAATTATGTGGAATCTTAGAGAATTCGGCATAATTTAAATCTTTGTATATTTAAGGAATCCAAACTTGTTTGTAAACCCACATGGGCACCAGCCTTTTCTAAACCCTGGCGGTTATTTGCAAAACGCTGGGATGGAGTATCCAGTGTGCGAATTTTAGTAAATTTCCCATCTGGATTTTAACTTTTTTTTTGCTTGAACTTGCAGGCAAACAATCGATGTTGCCTAAAATAATTTAATGAAGCCGGTGTATATTTTTGTTGAACGCACATTGTGTCTCGCAATTAGGAATATTTATTCCTGTTTTTGATTCTGCAATTACTAGTTTAATGCCAATTTCCCTATTGCTGCTATTGTAAGGATTCCTTACAATGTGGCTGTTTTAATCGCGTGAAAGATAAGTTACAAATATTAGACTGAAAGATTATTATCTCTGTTTCAACTGTTTAGGCTCTAATGCTAGATATCAAATATCTTAAATTATATAGAACGCCATCGTCCAATTAAGATTAACAGCGAGTACAAAACTGAGCAGATTAAATGACGATGTGTGGATTTATTTGTGGTAAGGCTTTGTCCACGGCTTTTCAAACACTTTCCCAGTGTTCTATATCCCTCTTTGCTAATTGAAAAATGTGCTTATTAGATTTATGCCGGAGGTCATGCAATCTGTCTGCGGCTGACTTTTCTTTTACCTGCCATCTGGAGGGACCTGTTAGTCGGCTCCGGGCTAAGGGGGTCTCCCCCGGCCGAGGCTCTCTCCACCACGTCGTGATCGGCCCGGCAGAACAACTCGTCGTCTCTGAGGGCGAACTCGTCGCCAGGGATAAGCTGGCGGCTGCACGCCACGCAGCGGAAACACTCGATGTGATAGACCCGGTTTCGGGCTCTCATCACCAAATCGTTCTTACTGAAAGTCAAACTGCACTTGGCACATTTGGTCCCAAACAACCTACGGGGGTGAGGGGGGTGGGGGTGAGGAGGAAAATACGACATTTTAAGTTGCGACGGAAAACATTTTAATTCCATTATTTCGATGTTGTAAGTAAATCATTTCACATTCTAACCGGTGGCTGTTAATTACAAGGATAATCTTCATTTTCCAATATGTATTGGACATAAACAAAATGTATTGACCTAGTCTGCGAAACTGCATTGGCTTAATTCGTTGGCATTAATATAGACTGCGTATGCTGCAGATTGGAAGGTTCTGCGGAATTCTGAGCACATCTTCCTATCTATTCCAACTGTTGCAATGTCATCCTGAGATTTTTTTCGTTTACGTTTATTTTTTTATGGACATGCTTTCTCCCATTTTCTTTTTTTTTTCAAAGTCGTCTTTGCCTCACCGAATGTAATCCCTCTTGCAGTAAGTCTTGCCGTCTTTCACGAAGCAAGTGCAACTTTCATCCAGGTACTGCCGGCACTCTGCGCACTTCAGGCACGCGGCGTGCCACTCGAGGTCCGGGGAAACGCGGAGGATGTACTGGTCGTGGATCTGACTTCCACAGCCCACGCACAGGGCTATTCCATGCTTCCCTGACAGTACAAAACATTGACTGAAAATTAACTTGGCAATAATTTTGCACTTATCTCAGTCTGGAGCCGCATCTAAATAATTAGAGACTAGAGATTATAACTGCACCAGAACGCGCTACCTTGCTTATATTTTGAGTGCAAAAATAAACCACTGAATATAAGCAGCCCAAATTGAAAATAATTATTGCTTTATTTGTTTCAAGCAATTTACTTACTTTTGCAATGATCCCCCATAGCACCAAGGAAAGGTGTGCTGAAAATAATATCCACCATGCAGAACGGGAATAAAAGACCGATTCCAACAACCATAAGTGTTAAAACTGCGGTGAAAGATCAGCAGCAAACTGTCGGGACGCCTGATAACAAATATTTGGGGTTAACTGCAGTCCCGCACGTTGTGATTCCCCTCCCCCTTCTCCCACGCCCCCTTCTCACTCCACGACGTACCGCCATGACGCCACGACGCAAGGAGCCACCGCAGAACGTGAGAGCCCTAGATATTGACATCACCAAGAGGGTCGGACCGAACGGTGCCCGCCGATTGGCTAGACATGCGTGTGTGTCAGAAAAAAGTATCATTTCGCCTCTAGCAAAATTGACTAGAGCTTGTAACCGTTTTGCAACCAGGCGGATCCCGCACACCACAAGCGCCATTCCATGAGAATTTTATAATCAGCGTTTACTAAAATATCGTGCAGGTATTCCGATGCTTGCAAAGAAGAGATCGTGTATTGTTATTATGTATATAAAAACTGTTATGTTAAAATCAGCAAAAATACTTGTATCTTAAAGACATTGTAAATCAAGGCTGTAAAACTAAGTGTTTATTTGCGGCTGTTTGCAGCGTTTCGTGTTAGGCGATTTGGGGGAATATCGAATCTCAGTGATTATAATTTCATTGTTTCCCTGAAGAAAAAAAGCGAATGCACGTGAGTCACTTCGAATGGAAAATTCATACTCAAATCCCTGAGAATACTGACTTTAATTTCAGGACAATGTTTAAACTTACTTTGTCATTTACGCATTAGCGCAGAATAATTATTTTGAAATAATTTAATATAATAGCGTGATTTGTGCGAGAAAGTGAGGAGTGCCTTCAATTATGTGCTTAACTGTAGACAAATATGCAAACTTGTCAAACTGGAAAATGTACAAAAAATGAGAGGCAAAGATCGAAGGATTTAAGGTTCAAAGATTTAATATAATTCACAAAAGAATTGGGGGAAGCATGCGGGAGATAAATAAGAGAGGCATATTATTATCTAGTATGCGTTATCTTCAAGGGTACTGGAACTGGAACATAGCAATGCCTTGGAATTGGGACACTATAAAAGGAGGGAATTTGGGAAACTTAAGCCGATTGCTTAACTTTTTCAACGTCCCATCGAAGGCACGGCGGGCCGAATTGTCCCTTGTTTTGTATCATTCTAATATTTAATAGTTTATTTTCCGATTTACAAAAATGCATTGTTGGTCAAAATAAATCAGGTCAAGGATTAGAGTTATTCGCGTTTTTGTAAGTGTTACTTATCATTGAATAGCCAGCAGTTAAGCACATTAAAATAAGAAATCTAATTTTAAGACTCACCTAATAAAACAAGATTTTTATTTTTTTAAAGAAGCGGTGCATTTGTGGGGGTAAAAATGGCGTCGAGCGACAGAGTTTGAAAAAAGGGTTCTTTCCATCCCCGCCCTGGAATCCCACGAAAAATTATTGCTGTAATAGTAGCTCATGTAAAGGCGGGGGAATCTAATAACATAAAAATCGTTTTTTTTAACTAATAGGGTGATGACTAAGCATTGAATCAAATCATATAATTCGTTGTTCTTTTCCCGGAATATCGAATAAGTTGGCGCATTTTATTAGCTCATAGGCCTCTATTATTGTCTTAATGCCTGAATATGCTGAACAAAAAAGAAATCTAAATTAATCTAAAACAAAGCTGTAAACTTTCGATTGTTGTATGTAACAAATCAGGAGACTCGCACTGCATATTTATAGTTCGAATACTTTGGTTGCAAGGAGAAACTCGTCAAAATAAACATATTGACGAGGAAATATAACATATTTTGTGTTCTGAAGATTAGCCATTAGTTTGCTTGCTATTCTTTAACTGTTACAATTCCAAATAATTGTTATTTTACTAAGTCAGAAGGAGAAATAATGTTCGATCTTAATTCGGACGATGTTCTATTAAATCTGTTGCTCTTGCGATGCCAATAAAATATTTACTGCTTTTGAAACGGCAGAAAGCTGTGCGCAGTGAGCGCGATTAACGATACTCGCAATTTGAATTCGTCTGCCAAAATAAAAGCGGTTTGGATTTTTAATGCAACAAATAATCTTAATGCCGCAGTTTCTGCATGGTGTTCTGTTTTATGGACGTGGAAATGGGAATTAACAAAAAACAACAGTTTAATTGTCGTTCGTAAGTTATAGAAAAGCAAGACTAAATCAAGTTTACATTAGTAGTTTGGTTATAATTAAAATACGACACAAATTAATATGTCCTCTACCTTGCTAAAGGACCCAAACATTCTAACCATTTAAAATACAACATAATTAGTTTATTTAAAAGGTTTATACCGGTGAAACGTTCTGGACGGTGCCCAAGAGAAGATCTTAAACCGAACTCGAGCGCCGCCTAGTGAACCAAAACAGCAAGCAATTCTCACTCCAAGAAACGATTTCATAATTGACAAATTTAAAGTATAGTACAGTATTTTCTAATTCTTTTAATTTCTCACTGCCTTTGTACCTTATAGAGAGCAACAAAAAATTACAGTTCGGACTTGCCCGTCACAATTTATTTCCTACTTAGTTTAAATGTATTTGACCAATTAGGCTAATTTGCCGGAGTTTTCCGAATGTGTGGAAAATGAGAGTGGAGGTGTGGGAGTTTGCCCCGTCGGTTGTAGGATCCTTTTGAATGCTGTCTTCAGGGATCACACGACTTTAAAGGGGAGACGTGGGCGTTGTTATGTAAGCTGATACACACATTCGATAGTATCATTTCCCAACTAGAAG
Organism: Mobula hypostoma; assembly: GCF_963921235.1. Classification (NCBI taxonomy): domain Eukaryota; kingdom Metazoa; phylum Chordata; class Chondrichthyes; order Myliobatiformes; family Myliobatidae; genus Mobula; species Mobula hypostoma. Next base: position 12,509,448 of record NC_086114.1, read on the forward strand.
TTCTGGAACAGCAACTAAATTTTAAATGGCCCTGTATAGACCAAGTCCCGCTTGAAAGTCTACAAAATATATCCTTGTGTTAAAAAGTTTGCTTGACTCTATGCGAAAAGAAACGATATTGGCTCTTTCTTCTACAGAGTTTTCACAATTGCTTCTGAATTTCACTTTATTCATCAGCGGTAAATTATAGGATGGAGATGCCCTGGTGGCTGTGAGCGACGATATGGTCAATAAACCATTGATATTCATGGCGACCAAAACACATCTTCAACTTCCGCCCTGAAATAAAATTGAATTTAATAAACGAACAAATAAAGAGGCTGACCGGTGGGAGAGTATCTGTCGGTGATAGTAAGTGAAGTTAACCCCGCATAAGGAGGAGTATTATCGGGAAAGGTGAGGATCTGGCAGCGTTTATGGAACTGAGGTCTACAACGATTAGGCCGTGCTTAGATGCTGTCTGAAGAGAGAAGCGGTGTAATGGACCTGCTCAAACATTTTCAGAAACTATAAGTAGACTTGACAAACAGCAGAAATTTCTTCAGAAATTAGCGTCAAATCTCAACAGTGACATACAAACGATGAGGGTTGAGATTCGAGACGCTGAAATTCATCCGTTAGTGGGAAAGTCTGCTGTTGCTCGGTGCCTTACTGTCACTAAAGCATCTTAGTTACTTCGAACTTGTCGCAGTTCAATAGAAGATGTAGAAAGGCATTTCGCCTGTGTAGAGAATTAATTAACACTGACGAACATACGCCCTTCGGGGTGAATATACACCCAAAGCAAAAATACTGCAGATATAAGAAGTCTGAAATAAATTCAGACGTCTCTGGAAATGCCCACCAGATTGGACAGTATGTGTGATTGAAACCGAGCCAACAGATCAAGTCCATTAACTTTTCACAATTCTGATAAAGTCCTCGAAGTAATGCGTTTCTCTGTAAAATACACAATATGAGGGCAAAGAGTCTTCCAGAATATCCTGCCAGAACCAATATTTGTTTTGTGGAACTATCCCCATCTATACAAGTACTTTTCACCCTCCTCCCGGATGCCCCGATATCTGGTAAATCAGCAGTATAACTCCGATTTGCCGATGGTGTGCGTACAGTAGCTGCAATATTTTTTCTTAATCGTTTTTGTTTGCCATCTCTAGACGTTCCTGAAATCAAAAAGAAACGCGTGATCGGAACTCTCCCTTGATTTAACCGAATATGGAACAGAATTAGTCACATAGATGATAGGTACACCAACAATTTGGCCTGTTTTCTCTGAGGCGTTGGAGGTCGAGGGAAGTTTGCAACTTTGTGACATTTCAAATACTAGAGGGCACGCATTTAAGGTGAGAGGGAGAGAGATGGGGCAAGAATTTTTACACAGAAAGTGAGAGGTGCCTGGAACGGGCTTTCAGGGGCGGAGATAGAAACAGATTCGAGAGTGGTGTTTCGGAGGCTTTTAGACACCTGAATATACAGAGAATGGAACAATGTGAATCACGTACATACAGAATAGATTTAGTTTAATTCGGCATTGCATTCGGCACAGACATCGGGGACTGCGGACACCGCTCCTTGCTGTACTGATCTATGTTCGAGCAGAGTTCGCTGGAATATGGTGCTTTCGATACCATCCTACGTACTCTACCATCTAACCTAAAGGCCAGTGACCCATCCGATGAGTCGGGGAAAATAGACACCTTCATTAAAAAAAAGTTTTTTTTCCTTGAAAGACCAGAATGGATCCAGAAAACTTAACTGCACCTGAGTGGTTGAACAGTTCGGTTTATTAACTATTCTTAATTAATCAATCTTTCATACTCAATAATTTTCTCCCTGGGTAGGAAAATGGACCAGTAATACAGAAAATCTTTATTAATTAAACATCGAATTTAAATACTTGTGGGAACCAGCTTTTGTCCGATCTAACCAACCTTACCCCAATAAAACAGTATTCCCCGTAGCAGTGTACCAATAGAAATAAACTGGGGGTGGGGGACGGGAAATGGTTGAAATAATACACTCAATATATTCTGAATTTGTTTAAAACATTGATCCCATCGCGTATGGAGCGTTGTTTACGGTGGCGACACAAGGTGCCGGAATCTGGAGCAACACACAATTTGCTGGAGGAACTGGCGCAGGGTTTCGACCCGTAAAGGCCGACTATTCCTTTCCCCGCTGCAGATGCTGTTCGACCCGCTAAGCTCCTCCAGCAGATTGTATGTGGTTGAACAACCGAGTTTTCCACTATAGAGACGGGAAAGCGCGAGAGAGCGCGTAGAGAAATTGGAACCGTCCTTGGCGATGATTACATGGAAATGCTGGAGACACTGATGTCGTCTGGGGACTGAAGGCTGGTGGCAGTTTGGCTCAAAATCCTCGCGGGATCCAGACAAAGAGGGTAAAGCGAAAGGGGCTCTTGGCGTTCGAGCGAAGAACCAATGAACACAGCCTTCCAGTATTTGGCAAAAGAACCACAGGTGTCATGAGAGTAAAAACAATAACGAATAGCATGACCTGAATTCAGTGTCCGAAAAGTCAGGAGCGGTTTTAATCGTGCATTTCAGAAGGAAGTCGGTAAGCACCTGAGCGAAATTGAAACAGGGTTTCGGGTCAGAAACAATGGGACTAACTTGGCTGCGAAAAGAGAGATCATATCCCAACCCATTTCAAAGCTCAAAGTTCAAAGTAAATTTATTATCAAAGTACATATATGACACCATATTTCACCCCGAGATTCGGTTTTTTGCGGGCATTCACAATTAATAAAAGGAAACACAACAGAATCAATGAAAAACCCCACACAACAAGACGGATAACTTATGTGTAAAACAGAAACTGCAAATACAAATTATAAAAGAACAAACAGAATAATAAATATGTAAGCAATAGATATCGAGAACAATGAAGTGTCATTGAAAATGAGGCCACGGGTTGTGGGAACAGTTCAGTGATGGCGTGTATAAAATGAGTGAAGTTATCCCCCCGGTTCAGGAGCCTGATGGTTAAGGATAATAGTTTCAGAACCCGGTGATGTGGGTCCTGAGGTTCCTCGTCCTCCTTCATGTTCCTGCGTATTCCCCGTCTGTAGTAAAACACTTCCACGATTCTATACAACGCCTTTATAGGACTGTTTACATTCTGCACAGATAAAAGTACTTTTTACTTGGCACTGCATTACAGGACACTTTACATTTTTCGTCTTATGATAAATGACGGTCCGAATACGCAAGTAAATACCTCGGGACTGTTTCTCTATTAGACCGGTTTATTTGGTGTGCATGAATATTAGATGCGGTTCGGGAGTATGATTAATTATTCAAGCGGTCTTCCGTCAGTTGATGGCTGGGGTTTCATTGCGCTGTGTCCATTCCATAATCCAGAAATGAGGGTGAACAACCTGCTTCCAGTTTACAAAATAATGCGGAGATTTATACAACAGACTAACAAGAGTGAGGCGTATCTTCATTATTATAAAATCAGCCTTTCGGTGAAAGTAAATTAGACGTTCGTGCTTGCGGATTCGCTCAAGTTTTTATGTGAATTTGTATCAGGTTCCATAGTTTCAGGTTTCACATTTGGAATTTATTTTGGAGCTGAGTTCAGCTGGGGTCCACAGAAGTTGGAAGAATTCTCCGTGCTGGGAATAAAGATGAGAAGCGCAGTCACTTCCAGGCTTTATTTTCTCCAGTGCTTGCACACCAACTCACACTGACATGTGTTTAGTGGCTCGCCTCACACACTCAAGCACACGTATGCACAAATGTATTTATTTAGACGTTTGTTACATACGTACACACACGTATACATCTCTCTCTCTCTCTCTCTCTCTCTCTCTCTCTCTCACACACACACACACACACACACACACACACACACACACACAGACGCAAACACGGTGCTCCGATTTCTACACACAAAATCGCGTAACTCTAATTCACAATGGCACGACCAATAAAATGCAGGCGAATTCAGGATGATTATTAGAGCCCGCGTGGACAGGCATGCAACGGGCATTAAACACCCCGAAATTTATTTGGGGGTAAAACCGATAGTTTAGGAGCTGAAATCGAGATGTATTTTTGTCACAAAGCCAACCCATTTCACATTTTACCGCGCCGCACCTGGTTTACAGTGAACTTCACACACGACACCTAAATTACTCTATTACATGCTAGTCTGGAAAACTATGTTTGTTGGGTAAGATTTGAAGGAGGAGATTCCATTAGGTTGCTTTTGATGTGAAACCGATAATTTCCAGTTAATATTTTAGCCGCATCAATGTCTCCTCGGAAACTATCTAACGCTCAACCAGCTGAAATCGGTAATCTGCCGAGCCTGCAGTAATTTCGAGGCGGTATGAAGCCCCGTCACATTAGTACATTGCCCGCAAGAGTAAAAGAGCTACCTAGAAACATCACTGACAAACAGAGGAAGGATTTGAACGTGGGGCAATTCTTATTTTTATTGATCGATTTTTATTCTGGCTCCCTCCGCGTATTCTCCCGCACTGATTTGTACACCAATTCTGCAGATTATTCCATCAAACGCACTCTTCTCTGAACCTGGTAACGATTTTTACTCTCTCTCTCTCTCTTTACCCAGGGGAACTCTTGTGTTTAAAGGTGCCTGTCTGTAATTTACGACACTATTTAAGCCTTATCGCCAATAGTCTAGAGACCTGTAATCGAAAGCGACTCTTAAAAGCAGGGAATATTCGTTCCTTGTGTCTGAAAGCGACCGACTTTAGAGTTCATTTTTTTTATTATCAGCGATTAAGCACAAGAAAGGAGCAAATGAACCGTTGCAGACACATCGTATTACCTATCTCATCGCCGCGTTCAAATTGCATTTGGAATTACTCCAATATTTTGGTTACGTTTATCCTAGTTGGTAAATATTAAGATGTTAACAGTGACTACACGTCAGCGGCGCCTGGCTGGGCGTGAAACATCTTGGAGTGTCCTGGGGTGCAGAAAAATGTTTAATAACATCATTAACAAAAGGGTTTCTGCAGGTGCTGGAAATCCAGAGCAACACATACCAAGTGCTGGATGATCTCCGCAGGTCAGGTTATGGAAGGGAATAAAGAGTCGTCATTTCGGGCCAAGACTAGTCCTTTTGAAGGGTCTCGGCCCGAAAAGTCTACTCCTTATTCCTCTCCATAGATACTGCCTGACCCACTGAGTTCCTGCAACATTTTGTGTGCGTTACCCTTTAATAAAATAAGTTTGCCTTGTTTATTTTAACCGGAGGGTAGAAGCTTGCTTTTTAACATAAAGGTTTTTTTGACCAGTGATAGATAGGCCAAATCAGAGGTGTAACCGTAAATTGCTGTGAATACTCAGTCAGTAGGGCAACATCTATGGCGAGAGAAGCGAAGTTTCATCTGGAGCCACAAGATGTTGGGATATAGATCACTGCTGGATGACATCAGCAGGTCAGGCAGCATCTGTGGAGGGAAACCTTAATCCGGAATACACTTGACCCGAAACGTCCATTTCCTTCCAAAGATGCTGCCTGAACCGCCGAGTCCCTTCAGCGGTTCCTCTTTTGCATCGGCAGGCCTGGGAAAGGTTAGAGAACATCATGCGTCAAAGAAGGGGGCAGTGCAAAAGTCAAGGTTCGTGTAAAGGGCAGGCGGGGGGGGCAGTGTCAATGAGGATTGTGGTGCGAGTCAAAAAGAGACGGGAAAAGGGCTAAGGGGGACAAAAAAAAACCTAATCAAACGCAGAAAATGCCCCAAAATGATAAATCACCAAGACTGTATTTGTGCAGCGAGAGACAGACTAGGCGTCAGGAATAGAGGTGAGATTGGAAGAGGTGCTGGACGCCGATGCAATATTTGAAATGATTAAACTCGGAGCAGATTGCGGATGTCCGCTTCTTTGGTTCTTAAGCGTCTCTTAACTAACTGAAACATGTTAGTATTTATTCTCCGAGGTCCATGTGATTCTCCGAGTCAGCAGCCCTTGAGGGGGTGCACAAGGAATAAGGTGCAAGAATGCTAGATTTTCTACTTGTCTTTGAATGAGAAACTGTTTCAAAGTTCAAAGTAAATTTATTATCAAAGCACGTCTCTGTCACCATATATGAGATTCATTTTCTTGCGGGCATTCTCAGTTGATACAAAGGAACACGACAGAGTCCATGAAAAACTGGCCGCACCGACGGACGAACAACCAACCTGCAAAAGAAGGCAAATTCTGCAACTGCTGTACACAAATAAACAATAATAATCATAAGTGATAATATAATATTGAGAACGAGTCGTAAAGTTCTTGAAAATGATTTCCCGACATCAGCCCGGCTTCTTATAATTCATTGCCTGTACTCGAGTCCAGGATATCCTGAAAGTGATATATGGAGGATGTAAGTCTTTATTCAATAGTAGCATGTGACAATGAGAGTGGATCATTGGGATGGCGACACACCGGGGAGCGAACTCCCCTATTTATTGTTTTGGCGCTCCGCTGTTTTACACTCAACACCACCCAGAAAATGCAGCGAAATCGCTACCAGCATCAGCCTAGTGGGCATGGGGCGGGTGCCATTCTAAGTTCAAAGTTGAAAATAAATTTATTATCAATGTATGTATACGTTGCCATATACTACCTTGAGAGCCATAAACCACGAGAGATTCTGCGGATGCTGGAAATCTAGAGTAACACACACAAAATGTTGGACGAACTCAGCAGGTCGGGCAGAATCTACGTTTCGCCGACTATTTGCTCTTATGCCTAGATGCTGCCTGACCTGCTGAGTTCCTCCAGTAGTTAATGTGTGATACTGTGCCTAGATTTATTTTCCTGCAGACATTTACAGGAAAATAAAGAAATACAATAGAATTTACGAAAAACTATATGTAAGCAAAGACTAACAAACACTAATGTGCAAAAGAATATAAATTGTGGGGGGGGGAAGGTGCATTCAGTAATCTGTTGTAATACAGGAAACGTGACAGTCAGTTGGGGCACAGCAAGCTCCCACAAACACCAATGGGACAGCGAGCAGACAACCTGCTTTAGCGACTTTGGTACATTGATCCTTCTGGCACCGGGAGAAATTATTCAAAAGAGCGACTCGGGTTCTTTCATATTGACCTGAGACAGACCGGGTCTCTGAAAGCCAGCGCCGCTAGCTGCTCAGCCCTTCCATTTTGCCGTGAAGTGTTGACCTGGACTTGTTATTTTTTTCCTCGTGTGTGTGTGAAGGGGGACGAATGGAGTCATAGAAACCGACAACAGGGAAACAGGCGCCATTGCCCAATTCGTCCACGTGACCAAAAATACCTACCCCGCTAGTCTCGCTTGCCTGCATGTGGCCCGTATCCCCCTCTACCTTCACTTTCCATGTACCTTGACCCCAATTTACTGACGGTGAGACGGCAGAATCTCCCATTGACAAGGTGCTCTGTATGATCATGGGAGCAGGTGAATAAGGGTCATAAGGATTAAGGACAACCCTCCCCCACCTAAATGCCACTCCGACCCTCCACCCTAATATTGGGGTTGAGAGGAATAATAAATTAGCCATGATGGAATGATGGAGCGGACTCGATGGGCCGAATGGCCTAATTCTGTTCCTATGTCTTAAGATCTTATGGTCTGCATTTTATTCCATTTTCTGTATACGTTGAAGCAAGTCACTTGACGAGTCGCCCCTTTGCTATCCCGGCAAAAGGTCTCTCTCTATGTAAAAGTTCCCCCCCACCCCCGCCATTTACGCCTGTACCAGAGCTCATGAGAAAATTCTCCGTCTCTCATACCGCAACATATTTGCGTTCCACACGTGATTCTTGAACTGTGTTGATTCTAAAGAAGACGAATTATGAAGATGTGGAAGTGGCGGACGCGGGCTCAATTTCAACATTTAAGAGAAGTCTGTATAAGTACATGGACGGGAGACATATGGTGGGTTATTGGTCAGGTGCAGGTCGGTGGAACATGGCAGAATAATAGTTCGGTACGAACTAGATGGGCTGAAGGACCTGCTTCTGTACTGTAGTGCTCGATGGCTCTATAAGACGCAAATCTAAAACCAAATTGGTTTATTAGTGTCACATGTGCAGTGAAGGCTTTGTTTTGCACGCCAGCCGTACAGATCATTTCATCACAGGAGTACATCGAGGGAAAAACAATACAGAATGCAGAGTGAAGTGTTAAAGCTGCAGAGAAAGTGCAGGGCAGGTAGAGAGTAAGGTACAGAGCAATGACAAGGTAGATTGTGAGGTTAAGAATCCATGTTTATAGTACATCGTGTTATAATAGCAGGGTAGGAGCTGTCCTCGAGCCTGGCGGTATGTGCTTTTCATAAAATCCGTGCAAAACCCCGATCAGTGGAAAGGCTGAAGATGAGATTGACCATTATTTGCATACTGTGTCTGAAGAACGGAGCAATGGTTCTGTGATGAATAAATGCAAGCATAAAGTGGGATGAGGTTGAAGTCTGGAGCAGTGCAGTTGGATGTTTCAGGGGACAATATTATTGTTTACGCTGAAAAACATCACTACCCACGGAAGAGAAAGGAGATGAATTTACACCACGTTACTCTACCCAGTGAATGACCTTTGAAATCTTACTCGGCCCATCCAGTCCACTTCACCATTCCATCATGGCTGACTTATTATCCCTCTCAACCCCATTCTCCTGTCTGCTCCCCGTAACCTTTGTCGCCTTTACTAATCGAAAACTTATCAATCTCCACTTCAAATATACCCAATAACTTGATCTCCACAGCCGTTTGTGGCGATGAATTCCACAGATTCGCCACCCTCAGGCTAAACAAATTCTTCCTCATCTCTGTTCTAAACCAATGTCCTTGTACTCTGAGGCTGCGCTCTCTGTCCTCAGCCACTCCCCGCACCCCCACTCGCAATATAGGAAGCAACCTCTCTATCCACTATCTAGCTCTTTCAATATTCAGTAGGTCTCAATGAGATCCCCCTACTTCATTCTTCCAAGTTACAGCGAGTACAGGCCCAGGGCACCGCATACGTTAACCCTTTCATTCCCAGGATCATTTTTGTGCACCCCCTCTGGACCCTCTCCAATGCCAGCACATGCTTTCTTAGATAAGGGGCCCCAAAATGCTCTCCATACCCCCGAGTGCAGTCTGAACAATGCCTTATAAAGCCTCAGGACTTCACAGGAGGCAAGCTCCCATAAACAGTAGTCTCGTACTAAGCAGATACTCTACCCTAGTGACATTGGTAGGGAGACACTTAAGACACTGAGGACTCCCCAGTTCAATTTTGGTGCTTAGACACGGAATATTTTACATTCACTGGAGAGAGCAGTCACCTTGGGTCTCTGTTTAACATCTCACGGGGGAAATCACACTTCCTCCGACAGTGCAGTGCAGGATCCCCACTGTGTAGCACTGGAGCGTCAGTCGAGACTCTGAACCTGTTACAGACACACGAATGTTATTTACATTGACCCAGCCCGCACTGCCACAAGTTCTTCACCTAACCAGCCTTACCTTTAATTTTAATCTTAACCTTAATTTTAGCCCCTTGGTTCTCAAAACAGCTGTGATGTTTATATCCTCTTTCTAACTACCACCTTTTCTGCAGTATTCCATAATGAACAGTAGTCTAATCGTGTAACCTTTGCTAATAATTTTCCTTGTGATGGTCTTTATTGCACTTTCCCTCGGGTTCGGCTCTAATTACTTAACCATTTTCATTATTAAAAGAAGGCGAAGGAGACTTGACAAGGTAGCAAGACTTTTAAGATATTTCAACTTTTCATCGGTCGATTTCAAGCTAAACCATATAACCATATAACAATTACAACACGGAAACAGGCCTTCTCGGCTGTTCTAGTCCGTGCCGAACTCTTAATCTCACCAAGTCCCACCGACCTGCACTAAAAAAACGAGTCCCTAATCGTCATCAAGAAACTCACCTTGAAACTGACAAAAAATTTCAGGACACCGTATATATACAAAACGTTACTAGAACTGCTTGCTATTAAAAGTGCCTGAAAAAGATATTTCATATGGGAACAATTGTTCCCAGAAAGCATTTTTCAGATGTCTTTGCGTTTTATTGTAACTCCAAATGATTCCGGGAATCCCGAGCCAAGCGAGAGAAAGAGAGAGAGAAAAATATATTCCAGCCCCTTAAGTCATGCCTTGTGGTATACCATCAGTAATATATAAAAAAGATAGTCTTTGACATTGATATCTATACTTTTTTAAAGCGTATGTGTTAATGATGGTTATAACAGACGCCTGTTGTACTGTAATACTATGGTTAGTCTGTAACTTAACTCCACCTCCACCCATATATCGATTATGGATCCGGTTATCAAAACTAAGCAATTAAATATATAGGATCTTAATCAGAGGTCTTCAAATAACTTTTTTGACGTTATGCGCGCAAAGGAAATAAACGCAGCCCCTACAGCTCATGGGAAATATTGAGCTAAATCCTAATCCTAACGTGGTGATTCACACATTCTTGGGACAAATAGGACTTCTGAACTATAGTGTTATTTAAGATTCAAGATTCAAGATTGTTTGATGTCATTTCCAGTGCACAAATGTAAAGGAGAATGAAACAACTGTTACTCCGGATCTGATGCAGTGCCAAAAATGAAAAAAACACAATACGTTAAAGACCACAACAATAAAAAAAACACAATAAATTTAAATACATAAGTTAGTCTATATACACAGATTGATTGTGTGTCCATAAAATGACGCCAGGCACAGGGGTGTCTGTACAGCAGGTGACTCTGACAGGAAATGATAAAGTAGCGGTAGTGAGGGGTGTGGCGGGGTGGACGTGTTGATCAGCCTTACTGCTTGGGGAAAGTAACTGTTTTTGAGTCTGTTGTTCCTGGTGTGGATGTTAAGAAGCCTCCTCTCTGATGGGAGAGAGCAGTGTGGGTGTTTCCAAAGTAATACAATGCCAGTGCAATATTTTGTATAAAATGCCATAGAGCAATCAAAAGGCTATACAGTGTAATCCATAACTGAAGATTCTTCAGACTATGGTATTATTGTGTTCTCTGTCGAAATACTGGTTGGCAGGACTAATAGTATTGCAGATTCCTTGGGATTAGTGCATTCTGCTATGGATATCCATGATCTGCAGTCAGTAGCCACTTTATTAGGTACAATTGTACAACTGCTTGTTAATGCAAATATCTAATCAGAAATTATGTGGCAGCAACTCAATGCATAAAAAATGCAGACATGATCAAGGAGTTCAGTTGTTGTTCAGGCCAAACACCAAAGTGGGGAAGAAATATGATCTAAGTGACTTTGACCGTGGAATGATTGTTGATGCCAGGCAGGGTGGTTTGAGTATCTCAGGAACTGCTGATCTCCTGGGATCCATTCCAGTGAGTAGCAGTTCTCTGGATGAAAGCACTTTGATAGAGCTCTTAAAGATAGCGGAGTGAAGGGATATGGGGAGAAGACAGGAAAAGGGTGCTGATTATGGATGATCAGCCATGATCACAGTGAATGGTGGTGCTGGCTCGAAGGGCTGAATGGCCTACTCCTGCACCTATTGTCTATTGTCTATTGTCTAGTGAGAAAGTTCAGGGGATATTGGCCAGACTGGTTCAAACTGACAGGAGGGTGACAGTAACTCAAATAAACAGGTGTTACAACAGTGGTGCATAGAAGAGCATCTCTGAATACACATTTCAGCAGAAGACCGTAAGCATATACTCAGTGGCCACTTTATTAGGTACAAGAATTACCTCATGAAGTGGCTGCAGAGTGTAGGTACTTGTGTGCATGCATGCAGAACTGTCAAGGTCAGGATCATGAGATTTATGCTCAGAAAGAAAGAGATGCTAAGGGCATTTAAACATATGGAGCTGGGTTTGTTCAAATGTGTCAACATCAGGGAAATGTTAGGGGTGACATTTACGAGCGGCCATAGGGACACAATTTGCAAATCATTGAAACATATGGAGCTTTGTTTGTTTTTATGGGTGCAAGACATCAAACGAAATCACATTTGTGAGACCAAAATGATTGATTGCTTCTGCTGACATTTGGTGAGCTTGATTTTACTTTTGAGAGTGAGATGGACAAGGACAGGCCAAGTTTTGGAACCAAGATGAGTGAGGCTTTGTTTTTTGTTTTATAATAAGTATTTTATTCGAAAGCTCCAGGTGAAGGGCCACAGTGCAGAACAGAGCAAAAGCTGAACATAGCTGGCGCAGATGGGATAAATCAAGAAACTTCAACTAGAATTGGCACAAGAAAGAACTTTCAACGTCCTTTGGACTTTGAACTATGTATAATATATGTCTTATTGCTTTCTATGATTGCATCCTCCTCATCTTCATATATATAAGGACCTGTACATTTTGCCCCAATTATATATAAAATAACTGGAGGAAAAGACAGGTGTGCAGGTGTGTCAGCCTCCAAGAGGACCACAACCTTGTTGTTGGGTTTGGAGGTTTGTGTGCCTCAATGATCCAGAGAGCTACGTTGGCTGGAGTTAACATAGCCTTGTGCTTTGGCTCTTGATATGGTCACCCAGGCCAAACAGGTCAAAGGGAAGAGGCCAGACTAAGATTAGCCCACCAGTCCTCCAGGTTTGGGGGTAGAGCTCAGGGCTAATAACCCTGACTGGTAAAACCAAGTGGTTACAGAAACAGCAATGAAGAATCCTTCTACATCTGGGTCTCCTCCTGGGACATGCATGGCTGACAGTAGTGAAAACTGAAAGGAAGCTACTGACATGATGAAGGAAGCCCTGAACACTGCCAGAGACGGAGGACTTTCATTGCTGTCATAGGTGTAATGGGCAGTAAGTAAGGAAGCAGGTTTGTCATAGTTTAGATAAAATATCATATATTTCATAATTAGATTAGATTATGAGGACACGCAGTCCTCTTTTATTGTCATTTAGTAATGCATGCATTAAGAAATGATACAATATTCCTCCAGTATATAACAGAAACACAGGACAGACCAAGACTGAAAAACTTACAAAAACCACATAATTATAACATATAGTTACAACAGTGCAACAATACCATAACTTGATGAAGAACAGGCCATGGCACAGTAAAAAAGTTCAGAGTCTCTGGAAAGTCCCACATCTCACGCAGACGGGAGAAGGAAGAAAACTCTCCCTGCCATGCCCGACCACAGTCTGACTCTGAGTCGTCCGAAAACTTCGAGCCTCCGACCAGCTGTCCAACACCGAGTACCGAGTACCATCTCTACCAAACACTTTGACCTCAACCTCGGTCGCCAGCTGCAGGCAAAGCCGGGGATTTTGGGGCCTTCTCTCTGGAGATTCTTGATAGCACAGTAGCAGCGGCAGTAAACCGGGCATTTCAGAAATTTCTCCAGATGTTCCTCTGCTTCTCATGTCTGTCTCCATCAAATCAGAATTGTGCACGGCGTCCTACTTACAAATACGATATCATTTCACCGGAGAGCTGCGCGCGCCGTGTCACGCTGCCATCTTCTCCTCCCGCCTACCGCCTAATGAGGGAAGGAATTCAGGTGCTTTGAACAGGGTATTTTTGAATGACTGCTAGAGATTCTGCAGATGTTGGAAATTCAGAGTAACACATACAAAATGCTCGAGCAACTCATCAAGTCAGGCAGCATCTATGGAGTTGACTTTTTGGTCTGAGACCCTGAAATTTGTTCTGCAAGTATTGTCCTGACTTAAATCTCTCCTCTATCAGCTGCTAAGGCCTTAACACCCTGCCTTCCTAAATCTCTTTTCCTTCCTTTTCAACAACCTCTGCTTGAATAAAACCACAGGAGATTTTGCAGATGCTGGAAATCCAGACTAACTTAGACAAAATAGTGGAAGAACTCAGCAGATCAACAAGCATCTAGGGAGAAGAATAAACTGTTGACTTTTGGGCTGAGACCTGAGTTCCTGATGAAGAGTCTCAGCCTATTTATTCTCCACAGATTCTGTCTGACTTGCTGAGTTCCTCCAGTATTTTATTGTTGAATAATTTGCCCAAAGTTTCTGAAAATGTAAATTAAAAGTATCTTCCCTCTGCTCCTTATGATCTGAGGTGCACATCTAATTGGGGATTGAAGCAAGTCAAGTTGCTGTCTGTTATATTGAACTGATTGGAATTAGGCCATTTAGCCCATTGAGTCTGCTCTGCCATTCTATTGGGACTGATTTATTATCCCTCTAAACCCCATTCTCCTGCTTTCTCCCTGTAACCTTCGAAATCCTTACCAATCAAGAACCTATCAACCTCTGCTTTAAGTATACCTAATGACTTGGCCTCCACAGCCAACTGTGGCAATGAATTCCACAGATTCACCTCCCCCATTCTACGATCCATCTTGCACGCTGACGCATAAGTTGAGTTCCCACGTTCTATCTCTGGCAAAGGCAGAGGGAGAAAATAAACAGTTTTGAGCAACTCATTCACAATTTGAGAATTTAATTTCTTACATTTGACAATGAATAATCCAAAAGAATCAAAGGCTACATTAAAAATAACCAATTATAATCATGTCCAACCTTCTATCCCTCTTCACTTAAGGCGAATGTGACAAGTGTATGCTTTTGAGGGTATCTTACACATTTTGTTTTAAAGATTTAAAAAATTGTATTTTATTTAGAGATCCAGCACGGTAACAGGCTCTTCAAGGCTGATATGCCCACTCTGCCCAATTACACACATGAGACCCAATCCACGAATCTGTACACCTTTAGGATGTAGGAGGAAACTGGAGCACTCCTGGAGGAAACCCACGTGATCATGGGGCAAAAGCACAAACTCCTTTCAGAGGGTGCCTGGAATTGAACCCCGGGGGATGGCACTAACAACTATGCTGCCGTGCTGCCCTATCCCTTAGTCAAAGTTGAAAACAGTTCTTTGGGAAAGTAAAGGTGGAAAAGTTTGGGCTGTGGGGTTACAACATTTGATATGTAGGTTATAATCAGAGCATGGAAAAGAGAAAACGATGGCTCTGGAACTTCAATTATTATCCAATACTCCTGGATCTATTGGCAAGCCACTTATGTAGAAAAATTTGTTACGAACAATCATGGTCATGAGACCATGACAACCTATGTCATATGACACAGCACATAATCATGGTGACTTCTGAATCCTCAATCTTCTCTAGCCTTCTAATTCATATGTATCATTGATACACACTTTATAATTTACATGTATTTTTAAATAAATTGCCTCCAAATTTTTTGGATGATAAATCTGAGTCTTGTTCCTGTGTTAGTCCAGATCGTGCTGTTATGATAATCATTAATATACCCAGGCTACTTTACAAAATCAAGCCCATGTGTAAAAGCAGAAATAGTTTGCAAATAAATTATATAAATTAAAACTTCCAGTATCATAAGAGGTTAAAATAATTAACACTTTCCAGTGTATTATGCACCCTGCAGGGTAGGTATGCATGACAGATAGGAATGACACATGCAGGTCAGACACTTGTTAAGAATGCAGGGTGAATCTTTAGGGCAGGCATCCATTTATATAGCAACTTTCATATTCCTTTCAGGATTTCACAAAGCACTTCAGTAGTACTATTCAACATAGGAATTGCACTGGTATATTTGCACAAACCTAATGAGTGAGCATCAGGATTATTCTCCGAGCTAGTTCCATCATCTTTTTTTACATTCACCCCACAACAGAAGTGGGCTCAGAGTAAAGCTTCTTCTGAAACCTGCACCTTTGACAGTGCAGTATTTCCGCAGTTCTGTAACAGTACTTTCACCCTGGATTTCTTTATGTTCAGATCCCTGGAATGAGATATCAACACACAATTTTCTAAGGCAAACGTGTGAGCTCCTCAATCATGACTGACAAAGAAAACATATGTCGTGTAGGGGAGGAGTGCAAGAAATGATTGTGAACTTGTTCACAAAAGTTTATGAGAGTACAGGGCTTGCTCTCGTCAACCTGCCCCAAATGTATGTGTCTGTCTTTCAACAATAGAGGTTCATGACATGGAGAGGATTTTTCCATGAGCGGGAGAGTCTAGGACCAGAGGGCACAGCCTCAGAATACAAGGATGTCCCTTAAGAATAGAGACGAGGAGTAATGAGAAGGTGGTGAATATGTCGATTCATTGCTGTGGAGGCCAAGTCATTGGGTATATTGAAAGTGGAGGTTGATGGTAAGGTCGTCAAAGGTTACAGGGAGAAGACAGGGGAATGGGGTTGACAGGGATAATAAATCAGCCATGATGGAATGGCAGAGTAGATGCGATGGGCTGAATGGCCTAATGGTCTTATGAAAAGACTCCGAAAAGTGTGAACTACCTCCATTACCTTGGGGGCCACCTCTCAATGAAGGCAGACGTTGTAATGAAATTTATCATTTCAGTCAGTGTGAGCACAGTCTTTGACTGAATGAGGAAAACTGTTTGAAGAGTAAGGCCTCAAACCTGCCAGAGTATTCACAGTTTATTGGGCAGCAGTAATCCCTGCTTTCTGAATATTTCTGAGTCGTGGACTATCTTACAAAACGCACCTCAAAATACTGGAGAGGTACCACCAATGCCATCTCTGCAGGATGAATCATTGTCCTCACTTGGGCCGACACTCACAGCACGAAGGCCGTAATCACACTATGTCAGCTCTGGTGGGCAGACTACGTCCCTCACATACCTGCCACGAGATCCCAAGTTCAGAATCAGAATCCAAATCTGAATCTGAATTCAAATCAGAATCAGAATCAGCTTTATTATAACCGTCTTATGTGACATGAAATTTGCTTTATTTTTTGTGACAGCAGTTCAGTGCAAAGACATACATTTACTACAAAAATTACAAAATTAATAATAGTGCAGAAATGAAGGAATAATGAGGCAGTTTTCACAAGTTCATGAACCATTCAGAAACCTGTTGGGAGAGGAGAAGAAGGTGTTCTTGAATTGATGAGTGAGTGTCCTCAGGATCCTGTAGCTCCTCCCTGATGGTAATAATGAGAGGAGGACATGTCTGGGGTGGTGAGGGTCCTTAATGATGGATGTCGCCTTTGTGAGGCACCATCTCTTGAATTTGCCCTCGATGGTGGGGAGGACTGTGCTTGTAATTGAGCTCTCTGAGCCTACAACCCTTGGCAGCCTCTTGCAATCCTGTGATCTGGAGATAGACACTATACTCAACTCCACCTGAGAAAGAGATTACTATGTGAACTGAGGAAATCATTCAAGGATATTCTCCAATGATTCTTTAACATTCTCATGATCTCTTGTGAATTTGTGTCCTATGATTGGTTAAAATGGAGAAATGGCATTTGAGATAGCATTTGGAACTTTGAACACGACTGTCAGGTGTCTATAGAGGCCCAGTGTGAATAGTGGAGTGAATATTTCTAAAACTGCCCTCTGCTATCTCATCAAGCACTTCCTGTCCCACCAGCGCACTGCCTATCAGTCCCACGTGGGCCTCAGCAACCACCAGAGGATCCATAGGTTTAGAATGGAAATAATCATTTTGACCTTGAGAGACAGTTCCAGAATTAAAAATGAAATGGGGTGCAGGCCAGGTGTAATTGAAACAGAAGTTCATGGAGTGTTGAACAGGAAGATGTGTATGTAGTTGAGAGCAAGAGAGGTACATATTCAAAGGAGCTCAAGATTGGTGGTCACAGAGTGTTATGCATAACAGGTGTGTACATAAAGGACAGCAAACAGATGTTCATAGGATATTCTGCAGGTAAGAGAGAGCAAGAGAGGTGTGCATGTAATGCTTTACAAGAGAGGCCTGTCTGCAATGGAGACCAAGTGAAATGTATATACCAGGGAGCGTAGGAGTCTTTTTTCATAGGGTGCTGCAAGGTCAGTTGGTCATTGTAAGTTGACAGTGACAGAATCTGGAGGAGTTGGTGGAAATGTGTGTAGGAGGTGATTTAAAAAAAACTAGTTCCAATGGGTGTCGATGGTCAGCACGGACTCGACGGGCCAAACGGCCAGGATTACAGCTGTTGCTGACTCGGAACCCGGAAGGAGGAGAGGGCGGGACTCGGTTGCGCCAATCGGAGCGGTCTCGCCTAGCCGGGCAAGGTCTCGCGTGATCTGGGTCAGGGCCGCTGCCGCCGCGAGGGAAGATGCTCCGAGTATTTGCGCCGCGTCGAGGCCTAGCGTGGGCGGGGGTGAGTGCGGCTCCGGGGTCGGCTGGTCACCGCGGGCCCTGCCTCCCGGGGTCCGCTGCAGTGTAGAACACCGAGGTTCCGGTGCGCCGTCGGGCTCCGTTTAATGCGAATCCAAGCGCTGTAAACTCTCTGGCTGGGCTGGAGGTCATGGTGTTAACGATGGGGTAACCCTCGATTCTGGGAGGCTGGCAGCTGGATTTCACCCCTAGGGCCCGCCGTGGTTGCAGCAGCAAAATGAGACCTGCATTGATATAGGGCTTTTTAGACACCCCACAGACCTCTGCAGCTAATTAAATATTTCAGAATCTAGTAGAAGGAAATATAATCACCTGACAGCTGCAGAACTCTTGCAGAGGTCAGTTCTAACTACTCCTGCTGGAGTCTGCACTGAAATACATGGCAAAACTTGAATTTCTGTTGAGACAAAGCAGCATCAAGTGCTGAAAATGGAGGGAGGGGGAGGTGTAAGGGTGCAGAGGTGAGAGAGAATTAGGCTTATTATCACTGACATGTGAAATTTGTATTTTGGCAGCAGTACAGTGCAAGACATAATTACTATAGGTTTACATTAAAATATAAATAGTGCAGGAATGGCATAGTGAAGTAGTGTTCCTGGACCATTCAGAAGTCTGATGACAGAGGGAAGAAGCTGTTCCTAAGCACAAAACATATGATTACATGATCCAGCACATACAGTCAGAAAGTAATATTGGCACAAGTGCTTGGATGGCATGGCCTGAAGATTGACAGGCTGACATAAAGTGCAAGGTGCATGCTTGTCTAAGACTGTATAATGTTCCTGACACTGTTAAAACAAACAGTTGTATAAATATGTAAAACAGCAGCAATAAAAACTGAAAAGCAACTAGCACAGGCTGTGAGTTGGGCGGGGCTTCTGTTTCTCATGACATTTCAGGAAATCATCAGCTGGTCATGTAGCAATAGTGTGAGGAACAGGATATTTTTGACTGATAATCATCCAGCCATTTGCTTTCTTAGAACACTAGTGGAGGCAGGAAGTGCAAAGGGTAATTTTCACACAGCAAGATATTAAGAAAACAATTTTGTTCTAGTGATTTAGTATTTGAAAAAAATATCCCAAATTTGCTTTGCACCAAAATGCTCAGAGTTAGTAAAAGGTGTGTGAATTTCTTATACGACCACATTGCAGGTACTTCTCTTCCCAGTTGGGTTGGAGAGATTGAATTATACTGGAGATGGCTAACATTTTTTGTTTTGCTGGTGAACTAGACCATTATATTAGGAATGCTTTTATCCTTTGTTCGGTGCAAGTTGTTTGGGCGTAAGGTTCCATGCTGAATTTTGGCACCCTATTTGACAGATAATCTTGCATTTTAATTTCTCTGTTTAAAAGTCATGGAGTTAGAGCTGGTATACCTAACCCAAGCTATTGACAGCTGAATTGTTGGACATATCCCTCCAAACATTTGGACAAATAGGTTGTGGGAATTAAGGGATGGGGAAAGGATGCTGCAGTGCCATGATTTCGTTAAGTGTTAGACATTAAAAAGTAGTGCGATCACTCGAGTTGAGTATGAATTTCTCTATGATGTTGTCTGTAGATGTGTCCTCAAGTGGCTGCAGAGGCTGATCCAAGATCCATATGTTCTGGTGTGGGCGAGAGTAGGTGGTGGCTGTAGTTAGTGGTTGGGTCTTTTGGTTGTTCAGTCTTTCCTTTCACAGCTGCCACTTGTTCTCTGCGGCACAGTGGAGGTAGATATTAAGAACATAAGACACGAGCTGAATTTGGCCGTTTGGCCATTGAGTCTCCTCTGTCATTCCATCGTGGCTGATTTATTATTCCCCTCGACTCCATTCTCCTGCCTTCTCACCGTAACCTGTGACACCCTAACGAATCAAAAACCTATCAACCTTCACTTAAAATATACCCAATGACTTGGCATCCACAGCCCACTGTGGCAGTGAATTCCACAGGTTCACCACTCTCTGGCTGAAGAAATTCCTCCTCATCTCTAAAGTGAGTCCTTATGAAACTGTGTCCTCTGGTCTTAGGCTTCCCCACCATAGGAAGCATCCTCTCCACGTCCACTATATCAGAGCCTTTCATGACTGCATGATATACATCATGATATTGATACCAAACCAAATTTGCCTGGATCTTTGGATGTTACTCAAAAGTGGTAAACACTGAAATTCTGATGTACATACTGCATGGAATTTGTATTAAGATAATGATCCCATTTTTTAAAAAGTAATTTTACTCTTTCCTGGCTATTCTGCTCATTCTAAATTAAGATCAAATCAAAATGGAAAAGTTGCCATATTGTCAAGGTCAAAAGGACTGAAAAAACCAAGGTTTAAGACAAGGTTGGATAGATTTTTGCATAGTTGGGGAATTAAGGGTTATGGGGAAAAGGCAGGTAGGTGGAGATGAGTCCATGGCCAGATCAGCCATGATCTTATTGAATGGTGGAGCAGGCTCGATGGGCCGGATGGCCGACTCCTGCTCCTATTTTTAATGTTCTTATGTAGAAGAGAAACAAATGGTGCCATTGTAAACACATGAGATTTGGCAGATGCTGGAAATCCAGTGTAACACAAAATGCTGGGGGCATCTATGGAGAGGAGTAAAGAGTAGATGTTTTGGGCTGAATTTCTTCAGCATTTTGTGTGCTGTGCAATTGTAAACCAGTTGAACTGAATAAAATTAGTGGCATGTAAGAAAATTTTCCACTTTTATACTTTTTCATTTTTATGGGCATTGTTGAAACTATGAGGTAACCCTCATCCCTCCCCCCTCCCCCTCCACCTCTCCCCCTCTCCTCCTCTCCTCTCCCCCTCTCCTCCTCTCCTCTCCCCCTCCCCTTCCCCCTCCCCCTTCCCCCTCCCCCTTCCCCCTCCCCCTTCCCCCTCCCCCTCTCCCCCTCCCCCCTCCTCCCCCTCCCCCCTCCTCCCCCTCCCCCTCCTCCCCCTCCCCCTCTCCCCTCCCCCCCTCCCCCTCTCCCCCTCCCCCCTCCCCCTCCCCCCTCCCCCTCCTCCCCCCTCCCCCTCCCCCTCTCCCCCTCCCCCTCCCCTCCTCCCCCTCTCCCCCTCCCCCCTCCTCCCCCTCCCCTCTCCCCCCTCCTCCCCCTCCCCTCTCCCCCTCCCCCTCTCCCCCCTCTCCCCCCTCTCCCCCCTCTACCCCTCCCCCTCCCACTCCCCTCCCCCTCCACCTCTACCCCTCCCCTCCCCTTCCCCCCCCTCCTCCTCTCCCCTCCCCTTCCCCCCTCCCTCCTCCTCTCCCCTCCCCTTCTCCCCTCCCATCCTCCTCCCCCTCCCCCCTCCTCCTCCCCCTCCCCCTCCCCCTCCCCCTCCCCTCCCCCTCCCCCTCCCCTCCCCCTCCCCCTCCCCCTCCCCCTCCCCCTCCCCCTCCCCCTCCCCTCCCCCTCCCCTCCCCCCTCCTCCCCTCCCCCTCCCCTCCCCCTCCCCCTCCCCTCCCCCCTCCCCTCCCCCTCCCCCTCCCCCTCCCCTCCCCCTCCCCCTCCCCCTCCCCTCCCCCTCCCCCTCCCCCCTCCCCTCCCCTCCCCCTCCCCTCCCCTCCCCCTCCCCTCCCCCTCCCCTCCCCCTCCCCCTCCCCCCCCTCCCCTCCCCCTCCCCTCCCCCCTCCTCCCCTCCCCCTCCCCTCCCCCTCCCCTCCCCTCCCCCTCCCCTCCTCCCCTCCCCTCCTCCCCTCCTCTCCTCCCCTCCTCCCCTCCCCTCCCCTCCTCCCCTCCCCTCCTCCCCTCCCCTCCTCCCCTCCTCCCCTCCTCCCCTCCCCTCCTCCCCTCCCCCCTCCCCTCCTCCCCTCCCCTCCCCTCCCCCTCCCCCCTCCCCTCCCCCCTCCCCCCTCCCCTCCCCCCTCCCCTCCCCCCTCCCCCCTCCCCTCCTCCCCTCCCCTCCCCCCTCCCCTCCCCTCCTCCCCTCCCCCCTCCCCTCCCCTCCTCCCCTCCCCTCCCCTCCTCCCCTCCCCCTCCCCTCCTCCCCTCCCCTCCTCCCCTCCCCTCCTCCCCTCCTCCCCTCCCCCCTCCCCTCCCCTCCCCCCCCCTCCCCCCTCCCCTCCCCCCTCCCCTCCTCCCCTCCCCTCCCCCCTCCCCTCCCCTCTCCCCTCCCCTCCCCCTCCTCCCCTCCCCCCCTCCCCTCCTCCCCTCCCCCCTCCCCTCCTCCCCTCCTCCCCTCCTCCCCTCCCCTCCCCCTCCTCCCCTCCCCCCCTCCCCTCCCCCTCCTCCCCTCCCCCTCCTCCCCTCCCCTCCCCCTCCCCCTCCTCCCCTCCCCTCCCCCTCCCCCTCCCCATCCCCATCCCTCCTCCCCACTCCCTCTCTCCCTCCTGCCCTTTGGCCTGAAATGTCGACTATCTAATCATTTCCATAGATGCTGCCTCTCTGCTGACTTCCTCCATTATTTCGTGAGTGTTGCTTTGGATTGCCACCATCTGCGGCCTTCCTCATGTTTTCAAATGTGATGTTGCAGGGTGGACTTGAGTCCCCATCACCAAGTGCAAAACTATTTAAAAAATGCATTGATTGCTGAAACTACTTCATACAGATAGGGAATTCTGCTTCTGGTTACACTTTCTCCCACCTAATTGGAGTAATTAACTGCAGGCCCCTTTATGACTACAGTAGTAATTCTGCAATTATTAATCATTTATTCTGAATGTCCTTGTCCATAAACATTGCTGGGAATTGATGTTGACAATGACATAAAATATTGTCTCAACAACATCTGAAACTTAAGGTTGACAATGAGAACTAATGTTTACTCAAGTACTGGCCTTGAATATATTTGTATTTTGCATGGGATTTCACACTGAAGTCTTTTGAAATAGATGGGAAAAGATTCCCTGGCTTCACTTTAAAATGAACGGAAGAAGGTTTCCCACTATGCTGAACAATATTTTTGGATTACAATAAATGTTTTTGCATTTTTGTATCGAAAATGCACTAAAATCTTAAAGCCTCATCAATGTGAAACTACAGTTTGGGCCATGAACTTCATTGTATGGTGTTCAACTCCATTTGCAGTTCCCAGAGAGTTATACAGTAAATGAATGAGTCCTTCAGCCTGCATCATCAAACATTCATGGTAGTTAGTCCCTTCCTTATTCTTCCCACACTCCCATCAGCTCTCCCCAGGTTCTACTTCTCCATAAATACTAGAGGAACTTACAGTGCCCAGTTACCCATATCTCTGCGATCCAGGGAAGCACCAGAAAGAAAGCAATGGCCACTGTGAGCATTTGTGAATTGTACACAGACACCAGAGATCAGGATTGAGTCTGGGTTGCTGGAACTGTGAGATATTACCTCTACTTGGTACATCACTGACTTGCCCAGATAATACGGCCATAGAGTTATAAGATATTCGAGCAGAATTAGGCCATTTGGACCATTGATTTTTTTTTCCACCTTTGAATTTATTTTCTCTCTCAACCCTATTCTTCTGGCTTCTTTGTCAGTGAGATGTGTTGTTTTGCATCAATGACCAACACGGTCCAAGATGTGCTGGGGAAAGGCCGCTAGTGTGAGCATGCTTCTGGCACCAACATAGCATGCCCACAACTTACCCTAACTCGTACATCTTATAGAATGCGTGCAGGATTATGGAAACTGTACCTATGAAAAAGGGCCAGCATGGTTCTGTAATGGTGAGTGTAACACTACTACGGTGCCAGCTGTAAGATTGGGATTCAATTCCTGCTACTTTCTGTACCTTCTCCCTGTGACTATTGTGTGCAGTTTTGGTCTCCAAATTTGAGGAAGGACATTCTTGCTATTGAGGGAGTGCAGCATAGGTTCACAAGGTTAATTCCCGGGATGGCAGAACTGTCATATGTTGAAAGATTGGAGCGACTGGGCTTGTATACTCTGTTCTGATTGAAACATATGAGATTATTAAGGGATGGGACACGCTGGAGGCAGGAAGCATGTTCCCGCTGATGGGTGAGTCGAGAACCAGAGGCCACAGTTTAAGAATTAGGGGTAGGCCATTTAGAATGGAGTTGAGGAAAAACTTTTTCACCTAGAGAGTGGTGGATATGTGGAATGCTCTGCCCCAGAAGGCAGTGGAGGCCAAGTCTCTGGATGTTTTCAAGAAAGAGATGGATAGAGCTCTTAAAGATAGCAGAATCAAAGGTTGTGGGGATAAGGCAGGAACTGGATACTGATTGTGGATGATCAACCATGATCACGGTGAATGGCGGTGCTGGCTCGAAGGGCCAAATGGCCTACTCCTGCACCTATTGTCTATCGTCTATTATTGACTATGCAGGTTTCCTCTGGGTGCTCTGGTTTCTTCCCACATTCCAAAGACGTACGAGTTAGGGTTGGTAAGATTTGCTGTGTTAGTGCAGGAAACATGGAACACTACTGGACTGCCCCCCAGCACATCTCGGACTGTGTTAGTTTGTTGACACAAAGTAATTCATTTCACTGCATTGTGGTGTACATGTGACAAATACATTTAATCCTTATCTTTTACATGGGTGATAATTGTTGGCTTTGCCAGCAACATGTACATTATATGAAAGAAAGAAAAATGTTCCCCACTGCCACGTGTTTAACTTTTTGTAGAATTTTTTTATTTACTAGAAACAGAACTGACAATAGTTGTAATAAATTATTTTCTTTCTTTGCAGGTCCGCCATCTGCAGCGATTTCAGAGCACCCTTGTACTAGCAGAGCACAATAATGAGAAGCTGACCCCAATTACCCTCAATGCCATTACAGCTGCTAAGCAGCTGGGTGGAGATGTAACCTGCTTGGTTGCTGGAACAGACTGTAGCAAGGTAAGAAGTGTTTGCCATAGCTTATAATGTCTAAAGATATTTCTGGTTCAAAACCATTGTGATGTTGTACATTCATGTCTGTAGTGCTTTATTGACTTCTACACAAATAGGACTTGTGTTACACAGATAATAAAACATTTGGTACCAGAATGAAAATTGGTGCTGAATCA
Source organism: Mobula hypostoma (assembly GCF_963921235.1). Taxonomy (NCBI): domain Eukaryota; kingdom Metazoa; phylum Chordata; class Chondrichthyes; order Myliobatiformes; family Myliobatidae; genus Mobula; species Mobula hypostoma. The sequence goes on from NC_086114.1 coordinate 12,534,507, forward strand.
AATGTCTCAGGGAAAAGTGCATGTTGAAAGGCATGGTTGTAAAAAGGTCATTTGAAAAAATTGAGCGAATTTTGTCACTTCAGTGCTGCTGTTGATATAATCCAGAGGTTTCTTTGTGTGTTTCGCTTGCCTTTCCTGCATTATTTCTCTGAGATTGTGTTCAAAGCTAATATTTGTTTAACTCTTACAGGTGGTTCAAGAGGTCAGCAAAGTGCAGGGGGTAAAGAAGATTTTAGTGGCACAGAATGATGTATTCAAAGGTTTGCTACCAGGTGGGGAAGTTCGAAATACTTAACTGTGTCACAGGCGGAAAGCATTTGGTGCATCAGGTCCATGCTACCTCTTGGCAAAGCAATTTTATAATTTCATTCCCCTTCTTGTGGATTTCCCTGTAACCAGGCAACATACTCTCCTTCAAGTGCCAATCATATCCCTGTTCAAAGTAGATTTAATATCGATATATATGTCACCATTACTACCCTGTAATTCATTTTCTTGCAGTTCACAATAGAAAAAAGAAATACAATAGGATCAATGAAAAATTGCACTCAAAGAATGACAAACAACCAATGTACAAAAGAAGGCAAACTGTTTAGATGCAAAGAAAAAGTAAATAAATAATACTGAGAACATGAGATGTAGAATCATTGGAAGTGTAAAGAATGTAGGAACTATATCAGTATATTTGCACAAGCTTACTTAGTGATACTGTGTGAATGTTGTGTTAGTATTTAAAGGGCATCAGAATTACTCTCCGAGCTAGTTCCATCATCTTTTGCATTCACCCTGCAACAAAAGTGATCTCAGAGTAAAGCTTCTCTGAAGACCTGCAGCTTCGACAGTGCGATATTTCCAGTTTTGTAACAGAATTTTCACCCTAGATTTCTTTTTGAAGATGAACAAACAATCAATGTGCAAAAGAAGACAAACTGTAAATACAGGAAAAAAAGTATAATAAGTAAGTAAATACTGAGAACATGAGCTGCAGAGTCTTGGAAAGTGAGTCCACAGGTTGTGGGATTTGTTCAGTGTTGAGGTGAATTACATTATCCACACTGGTTCAGGAGCCAGATGGTTGAAAGTTAATAACTGTTCCTAAACCTGGTGCTGTGGGATCTAAGGTTCCTGTACCTCCTTCCTGTTGGCAGCAGCGGAAAGAGAGCATTGCCTGGATAGTGGCTGTCCTTGATGATGGATGCTGCTGTGGGAGCGCTCCTTGTAAATGTGCTGAGTGGTGGAGAGAGCTTTCGCTGTGGTGGACTGAGCTGTGTTCACCACATTTTGTAGGCATTTCTGTTCTTGGGCATAGGCCTTTCCATACCAGGCCGTGTTGTAACTAGTCGGGATACTCTCCACTGTGCGTTTATAGAAGTTTGTCAGTTTTAGATAAAATGCCGAATCTGCATAAATGTCTAAGAAAGTAGAGGCATTGCTGCGGAGAGTAAATGGTTCTTTTGCCACTTACTGTAGAGGTAATTTATGTTTAAGAACTATTTGTGTGAACACAAAGGCTAGTGGTCAAGTACTATAAAATGGAATGAATGGAGATGGGTATTTGATAGCTGGTATGAACTCATTCTCAAGTTCCTGTTTCTGTGCTGTATTACTGTATGATACTACAGTAGCCAATTAACCCACTGGTACATATTTGGATCATTGGAGGACATGGACCTTCAATTAATGGGGTTATTACAGTGATGTGAAATTGTTTAGTGTCAACAGTACAGTGCAAGGACAAAAATAAATAAATTGTCCCAAAAAAAGAGAAAATACGAGTTAATACTTATGGACAATTCATAGGGAAGAAGCCGTTTTTGAATCATGAAGTGCGGGTCTTCATGCTCTTGCACATCCTTTCTAATGTAGTAACAAGAAGAAGGCAGGTCCAGATGGTGAAGATTATCTCTCCTTCTTGAAGCATCGCCTCTTGAAGATGCCCTTGATGGTGGGAAGGGTTGTGACTGTGATACAGCTGGCTTTGTTTACAACCCTCTTGCTTTCCTGAACATTGGAAGTTCCATACTAGTCTGTGATGAAACTGGTTAGGATACTCTCCACTGGACATCTATAAAAATTGTAAGTGTCTTTGGTGATATACCAAATCTCCTCAAACCCTTAATGAAGTGGAGCTGTTCCTTCACGATTGGATCAGTGTGTTGGGCTGGGATGGATCCTCTGGATGTTGATGCTTGGGAACTTGAAGCTGCCTCCCCTTTCCATTGCTGACCCCTTAGTGAGGACAGGTGTGTGGTCTCCCAACTGCCCCTTCCTGAAGTCCGCAACCAGAACAACTAGAATGACGTGTGATATACTAATTGCTGGAATTAGAATGGTGTCTTCTGCAGAAGGCAGACTTCATCTCAGTGGTGCCTGTGAAAAATTGATTGTATTTTAGTGCTTAAGTACTAACATGCGGCTTGTAGATTTCAGTCGAGTTGTTCATGATGATTTTGAGGCAGAATTTCACTCTTGAACTCCTTTATAAATGGCCTTTAGATACTGTTGCTGTGAGGACACTTGTCATGCTTCTAGTTTCTTATGATGTTGACTATTTGTACTCTGTATCACTAACATGTGGTTTTTGTAGCTTCAAACACTGCTTTAAAAATTTATTATTGGATGTTAAGTGACATAATTAAAAACAAACTAGTGATAACACATGCTCTACATTTGAATGATAAATCTCTCCACTGTGTCACTAGAAGGTGTATGGGAAAGGAACCAAATAAGACAAGGACACTTCAGATATGCAAGCATCTAATTCTTTGTGAACATTTCACGCTTCGCTTGGGCAATTTATGTCAATTGGGGTTCATTGTTATTTTTACGAATGTAGATTTTTTTTTCAATCTGTTTAAGTGTATCTTTAATGTTCTGCTTTCTGTATCATTCACAGAGGAACTGACACCCCTGGTTCTGGCTACACAAAAACAATTTAAATTCACACACATATGTGCAGGGGCCTCTGCCTTTGGAAAGGTGAGTTTAAAACACCAGCACTAAAATGTTACATGGAACACACACAGCACAGAAGTGGGTGACTTCAAGTGAACCAAGCTATACTCAGTGGCCACTTTATTAGGTACACCTGCACGTCAGCTCATTAATGCAAATCATAAATCAGCCAATTATGTGGCAGTAGGTCAATGCATAAAAGCATGCAGACATGGTCAAAAGGTTGTTCAGATCAAAAATGTGATCTAAGTGGCTGACTGTGGAATAATTGTTGGTGACAGGGTGGTTTGAGTATCTCAGAAACTGCTGATCTACTAGGATTTTCACACACAAAGAGTCTCTAGAGTTTACAGAGAATGGCACAAAAAACAAAAAAAATCCAGTGAGTGGCAGTTCTGTGGGTGAAAATGTCTTGTTAATGAGAGAGGGCAGAGGAGAATGGCCAGACTGGTTTAAGCTGACAGGAAGGCGACAGTAACTAAATAATCATGTGTTACAACCATGATTTGCAGGGGAGCATTTCTGAATCCTCAGCATGTTGAATCTTGAAGTGGATGGGCTACAGCAGTAGAAGACACAAACATACAGTCAGTGTCCACTTGAATTGAATTGACTTTATTTCTTACACCCTTCTCATACGAGGAGTAAAATCTTTACGTTACGTCTCCGTCTAAATGTGCAATCATAGTAATTTATAACAGTTTATAATAAACACAATAGACATTGTAACATAGAAATACGCTCAGATCAGCGTGAGTTCATCAGTCTGATGGCCTGGTGGAAGAAGCAGTCCTGGAGCCTGTTGATCCTGGCTTTTATGCTGTGGTACCGTTTCCCGGATGTAGGAGCTGGAATAGTTTGTGTTTGGGGTGACTCGGGTCCCCAATGATCCTTCGGGCCCTTTTCTCACACCTATCTTTGTAAATGTCCTGAATCATGGGAAGTTCACAACTACAGATGCGCTGGGCTGTCCACACCACTCTCTGCAGAATTCTGCGATTAAGGGAGGTACAGTTCCCAAACCAGGCAGTGATGCACCCGGTCAGGATGATCTCAATTGAGCCCCTGTGGAAAGTTCTTAGGATTTGGGGGCCCATACCAAACTTTCTCAACCGTCTGAGGTGAAAGAGGCACTGTTGTGCCTTTTGCACCACACAGCTGGTGTGTACAGACCACGTGAGGTCCTCGGTGATATGGATGCTGAGGAACTTAAAGCTGTTTACCCTGTCAACCCCAGATCCATTGATATCAATAGGGGTTAGCCTGTTTCCATTCCTCCTGTAATCCACAACCAGCTCCTTTGTTTCTGCGACATTGAGGGAGAGGTTGTTTTCTTGACACCACTGTGTCAGAGAGATGAATTCTTCCCTGTAGGCCACCTCGTTATTGTTTGAGATTAGGCTAATCAATGTAGTGTCGGCAAATTTAATTAGCAGATTAGAGCTGTGGGTGGCGATAGAGTCATGGGTGTACAGGGAGTAAAGGAGGGGACTTGGTACCTGAAGGGCTCTTGTGTTGACAGTCAGAGGGGTGGAGGCGAAGGAGTCCACCCTTACCACCTGCCGGCGATCTGATAGGAAGTCGAGGATCCAGCTGCACAAGGCAGGGTCAAAGCCGAGGTCTCTGAGCTTCCTGTTGAGCTTGGATGGAATTATGATATTGAATGCTGCATTGTAGTCCAAGGATAGCATTCTCACATAAGATACAGGAGGTATCTGATAAAGTGGCCACTGAGTGTTATCATCTTCTAACTGAATTTGCATTCTTCATCCTTCCTGTCTTGTCTATCTGGATTAAGCTAAAAACTCATTAATACTGTTTGCCTCAGTTTACATACAATAAGTTTCAAATTCTAATTATTCTCTGGATGCAATGTTATTGGTACTTTTTAAAATCTTTTATTCTGAAATTTAGGTCATATCGGCTTGTTAGTGAAGCACAATAGCATGCAAGGTTTTATTTTTATATAGTGTTTTGCATAAGAACTTAATTTTAATTGTGCCCAGGATGTTTGTAGTAAAAAAAAACCTTTCAAAAAAAGTCTACTGTTACAAATTCATTGTATGAATTCAACATACATCAGTTGATGCTGGTTTAGCTTGTCTCAAGATCCCACTCATTTGTCCACTTGCTTCTAAAACCAATTTAACTAATCCTTAGAGACACAGGGAAACTGCAGATGCTGGAAATCGGAAGCAGTGCACACATAGATGCTGCCTGATTTGCTGAGTTCCTCCAGCACTTTATGTGCATTAAGTAATCCTTACTTATATAATGTGTCATTTAATGGCTCTTGAGCAGTTTCCCCATTATTGGTAAATAAAAATAAAAAGCTGGTGATATTCAGAAGGGAAGGAAGCATTTGTGGAGATTGCAACTGAATTAACGGTCACTTGTCTTTCCGACAGATATCCAGCAATTTTTAATTTGATTGCAGTTTAATTCTTCCAGGTAGGCATCAACTTGAATGTTAGCCCTGTCTCTTTCTCCACAAATACTGCTTGACCTTCTGAGTGCCTTGATCATTTTCAGTTTTTACTTTAGATTTCCAACATTACTCTCCCCAGTAAGGGTGTTGAATTAATTTGATCCATAGTGCTTTGGTTAACACATTGGATTTTGGTTAATTGAGCCATCAGTTAATTGGGGCAGGAGATTGTTGTCGAACAGTTTTTAATTAGTGTCAGATGCATGGACGTTTGGCTGCTAGACATTACAAAGTGCTTAGAGTGAGCAGTTTTTAAATAGTGTCCATTGTGTGTGCTTCTGTTCAATCTAAAGCAGTGATTTTTGTCAGTTGCAGTTGGCAAGAAATAAGCAGTGAGACAATTCAGAACTATTTCCTATATGTGATTTCAATTATTCAGGCTTAGAGATGCCAGAAATGGCTGGGAGTGAAAATGAAACAATTTCACTATTTCAACAAGTTAGGAACTACGAAGAATTTGAAGATGTCGACAATCATCTTGAATATTACAATGAAAATGAAGATGTGGAGAATGCAATTGATAGCATTCTATGAACACATTCTATAATATATTTTGATTTAAGTGCTTCCTTTGATTAGGAACTATTAATGCAAGTAATATGTTGATTTACTCCCTGAAAATATTTTCTGTGTAGTCTAATTAAAGCTTGGTTATGTTCAAATAACTTTGGATGCCCTGTGTTATGTATCTTTTGTGGATTTAAATTGGACACCAGGTTTGAATTCAGTTAATCCGATTTATATGGGCATGGAGTGACAGATGCTGATTCAGCAGTGACTTCTGCAAGAGATTTTGATCTAATGCCTGGATGGAAAAGATAGGTCAAAGGGAAAGGAGCCGAGGAATGCAATTAACTTTGGATTTCTATTGAACAGCTAGCACGGGGATAATTGTTCAAAGAACAGTGATCCAGGGTGTATCACTGTAATTCTGAAAATATTTGGAAATTATAATCTGCAGGGAAGTGTCCACTTGCTCTTTGACGAGAAGTTTAATGTTGTAAGTGGTTGATAATGCTCTCTAGTCCTTTAACAGAGACTCAAATTGCTATAACACTTCCTGCAGCTTCCCTTGCAATCCTTCATATTGTTTTGGAGCTGTCAGGTCAATGGCTTAATGGCATCTCAATTGAATTACGGTGCATTACACAGTGCATTATATGTCATAAGTTCTGTTTTATTTAATTAGTTCTGCTCTTTTTGCTGGGCTACATTCTACTTTATTTCTGTGTTTCCCAGCAAGATTGCAATTATCTGACTTTTTCTACTAATTGTTGCTTTGTGATTATAACATCTCTAGTATAACACATGGTAGGTAGTGGGGATCAGAATGTTTTCCTTTAAGAATATACAAAGACAGGAAAAAAAACAGCAAAGTGCCATTTTGGTGAATATAGTAGCTATAAATAACGATATCATGTACACTCAAACCAAACATCAGAGTGGGGAAGAAATGTAATCTAAGTGATTTTGACTGTGAGGTGATTGTTGGTGCCAGAGGGGGTGACTTGAGTATCTCAGAACCCTTGGGATTTTCATGCACAACAGTCTCTATTACAGAGAATGGTGCAGAAACCAAAAAAAAAACATTGTGAGCAGCAGTTCTGTGGGTGAAAACACCTTGCTAATGAGAGAGGATAGAGATGAATGGCCAGACTGACAACAAGGAGACAGTAACTGAATTAACCACGTGTTACAACAATGGTGTGTGGAAGAGCATCTCTTAATGTGCAGCATGTTGAACCTTGAAGTGCACGGGCTACAGCAGCAGAAGATCACAAACATACACTCAGTGGCCATTTTATTAGGTACAAGAGGTACCTAATAAAGTGTCTACTGAATTTATCTGTGGGCTTTCAGAATATCTAAGACAGCTGTGGAAGGAATCATTTAATATAAACAGAAGCGATCCCGGAGATGTTGGAAATCCAGAGCAACACACACGGAATGCTGGAGGAACTCAGTAGGTCAGGCGGTATCTATGGAAATGAATAAACGGTCAATATTTTTTGCCAAGATCCTTCATCACATTTGAAAATGAAGTTGAAGATGCTTGAATAAGGTGGGGATTGGGAAGGAGGACAAGCTAAAAGGTGATAGGTGAAGCCAGGTGGGTGGGAGAGGGGATATGAAGTGAGAAGCTGGGAGGTAGAAAAGGCAAAGGGCTGGGGAAGAAGGAATCTGATAGGAAAGGAGAGTGGATCTTGGGAATCTTGCCAGGTGTCTACTGAGCATCAAGAAGCAACAAAGCAGTTTAAGTAGAGAGAAGAGAGAAAAAAGTTCTGTAATTTGAGCTAATTGTGTGCCATGTCTGTGTGCAGCAGGATCCCATTATTACGTACAGTGAATCCCCAGCTAATTTAATACAACAATCATTAATGGTCTCCCTGTGACGGAGTAGTTACAGAATGTAAAACTGAAGCTGATGATGGCTTGCAATTCTCTGTCTATTTGAAACTTGTATTAATATCTGGCTCAACACAGGAAATGCTGGAGGAACTCGGCAAGTCAGGCAGCAGCTACGAAGGGGGATAAACAATTGACATTTCAGGCTGTTTATCATCCAGTTTCCTGGGAAATTTTGATGTGAATGAATCTAATTTAAAAAATTAAAAAAAAAACAACGTAAAAATAAGAATTGGTTTGACATATTAAAGTATACAATGTTTGTACAGAAGGATTTATTTATGGCTTTCCATTTGTTTGCAGAATCTTGTACCTAGAATAGCTGCTAAGCTTGATGTTGCTGCCATCTCTGATATCATTGAAATTAAATCTTCCGACACATTTGTCAGAACCATCTATGCAGGTAAGAATAAGAAGGAACCAGGCAGTAGCTTGATGGTATAAGAAAATTATTGACCTAAGAGTTAATTTGCCTTTTCACTGAAGGTACAACATTGTTTCTTGAAGTACTCCTAGAGCCATTTATATTCTTTTCTATAATTCACTAGAATCTGGCTTGGAATCAAAGAAGGATTCACTTAAGATTTTATTGTTACATTTCTTCCATCTGCTACACTAAATCTTTTATTGATTGAAGCAATCCATTTTATGGAACATACGGGCTGTTATCAGTAGTTTCTTGCATTGTTAAAAAGCAGGCAGATGTGTTAGAAATCTCATTTGCTGCAACAACCTGTCCCGGCAGTATTCACTGGCACAGTCAAGACACTGAAGTGTTGGAGGCATTTGACCACCAGATTAGGAAATAGAATTTTAGAAGATGGAACTGAAGGCAAGGTTGAAGGGGTGGTTTTTTGAGGAGACACTTGAGCACGAGGAGGGATAAATTAAGGGCAGATTCAGGATGTGTGGCTGCAAACCTTGAGGAGGGCTCTGGCGATGAAATGACCTAGTAGAGGGAATCCGCCGTGCTCGGGTCTCTGGCACTGGGTCTGGCTCTGTGGCTCAGAAGGGAAAGGGGGGGGAGGCGAAGAAGAGATGAGCTATTGGGATAGGGGATTCATTGATGAGAATGAGATTCCCAGATGATATGTTACTTTCTGGGTGCCAGGGCCAGGGACATCATGGATTGAGTCCACAGCATTATTAAGTGGGAGGGTGAGCAGTCAGAGATTGTGGTCCACATTGGTACTACTGACGTCGGTAGAAGGGTGATGAAGCCTTGTAAAGTGAGTTTATGGAGTTAGGTGTTAATTTAAAGAACAAGTCCTCCAGGGTTGTGATCTTAGGATTGCCACCCATGCCACGTGCTAGTGAGGCCAGAAATAGGAAGGTCATACAGTTTAACATGTGGCTAAGGAGATGGTGTAGGAGGGAGGGCTTCAGATTTTTGGATCATGGTTTCTTTTCCAGGGAAGGTAGGACCTGTACAGAAGTGATGCTTTGTACCCAAACTGGAGGGGCCTAGGGGGACTAATATCCTAGCAAAAAGGTTTGCTAGTGTTGCACGGAGGCGGGGGGGGGGGTTAAAATAGAGTTGCAGGGGGAGTACCAGAACAGGTAGTGGAATGGTTGTGGAGAAAGTTATCGTTAAGCGTATTGTACATACAAGGTCAGGAACTGAAAAGTTGAACATGATGGGACTGATGTTCTGAGCTGCATGTATTTCAATGCAAGAAGTGTTGTAGGAAAGGTAGATGAACTTAGGTTATCGATAGCGTGTGGAATTATGACATTGTGGCCATTAATAAGACTTGGTTGTAGGAGGGGCAGGACTGGCAGCTCAATGTTCTGGGGTTATGTTTTTTTAGAAACATAGAAACATAGAAAATAGGTGCAGGAGTAGGCCATTCGGCCCTTCGAGCCTGCACCGCCATTTATTATGATCATGGCTGATCATCCAACTCAGAACCCCGCCCCAGCCTTCCCTCCATACCCCCTGACCCCCGTAGCCACAAGGTCCATATCTAACTCCCTCTTAAGTATAGCCAATGAACTGGCCTCAACAGTTTCCTGTGGCAGAGAATTCCACAGATTCAGATGTGATAAGAGCAGGAGGGATTAAAGGGGGAAGGGTGGAATTAGTCAGGGAAAATGTCATGGCAGAATTTAGACAGGACAGACTGGAGAGCTTGTCCAGTGAGGCTTCATGGGTAGAACTGAGGAATAAGAAAGGTATGACCACGTTAATGGCATTATAGACCACCCAGCAGTCCGGGGGGTTTAGAGGACAAATTTGTAGAGAGTTCGCAGACTTTTGCAAGAAATATACGGTTGTGATAGTAGGTGATTTTAACTTTCCACATGTTGAATGGGACTCTCGTACTGTACAAGGGCTGGATGGGAAAGAGTTTGTCAAATGTGATCAGGAAAGTTTCCTTAATCAGTACATAGAAGTCCCAACTAGAGAGAGTGTGATGCTAAGTTTCTTATTGGAGAATGAGGCAAGGCAGGTGACAGAAGCTTGTGTAGGGGAACACTATGCACCTAGTGATCAAGATACCAGTAGTTTTAAGATAATTATGGAAAAGGAAAGGTCTGGTTCTCGGGTTGCGATTCCAAGTTGGAGAAAGGTCAATTTTGATGGTGTCGGAAAGGATCTGGCAAGCGTGGATTGAGTTAGGTTTTTTTTCTGACAAAAGTGTACTTGGTAAGTGTGAGGCCTTGAAAAGCGAAATTTTGAAAGTACAGAGTCTATATGTTCCTGTCACAATAAAAGGCAAGGATAACAGGTTTAGGGAACCTTGGTTTTTGAGAGATATTGAGGCCCCGGATAAGAAATAGAAAGAGGTGCATAGCAGGTGTAGGCTGGTAGGACAAATGAGGTAATTGACGAGTATAAGAGAACACTTGAGAAAGAAATCAGGAGAGCTAAAAGAAAGCATGACAGTGCTCTAGCAGACAAGGTGAATGTGAATCCTAAGGGCTTCTACAGATATATTAAGAGCAAAAGGATAGCAAAGGACAAAATTGGTCCTTTGGAAGGTTAGAATGATAATCTATGCATGGAGCCAAAAGAGGTGGGGAGACCTTAAATGGATTCTTTGCATCTGTATTTATTTGGGAGACGGACACTGCTTCTATAGAAGTGAGGCATGGCAGCAGTGAAGTCATGGGCCATTTGCAGATTACAGAGGAGATGGTGTTCACTGTCTTGAGGCAAAATCCTCAGAAGGTGTTCCCTCAGATTCTGTGAAGGCTAGTACAGAAATTGCAGGGGCCCTTGCAGAGATATTTAAAACACCCTTAGCCATGGGTAAGGTGCTGGAGCATTGGAAGATAGCTAACGTTCTGTTGTTTAAGAAAGGTGCTAAGAATAAGCCAGGAAGTTATAGGCTACTGAGCTGGGAAGGTTGTTGGAACGTATTTTAAGCAACTGGATATATAAGTATTTGGATAGACAGGGACTTATTTGGGATAGTCACATAGCTTTGTGCATGGTAGATCATGTCTAACCAATCTTATGAAGTTTTTTGAGGAAGTTACCAGGAAAGTTGATGAAGACAAGATAGTGGATGTTGTCTGCATGATCTTCTGTCAGGCCTTTGACAAGGCCCTGCAAGGTTCAGCTGCTTGGTGTTCAAGGTAGGGTAGTAAATTGGATTCGGCATTGGCTTTGCGGGAGAAGCCAGAGAGACAGTTGCCTCTCTGACTGAGGCCTGTGACTAGTAGTGCGCCGCAGGGATTGGTGCTGTATACATTGTTGTTTGTCGTCTGTATCAACGATCTAGATGGTAATGTGGCAAACTGGATCAGCAAATTTGTGGATGGCACCAAGATTAGGGTGTAGTGGACAACAAGGAAGACTATCAAAGCTTGCAGTGTGATCTGGACCGGCTGGAAAAATGGTAGATGGAATTTAATGCAGATAATTGTGAGGTGTTGCACGCTGGGGGGACCAAACAGGGTAGGTCTTACATGGTGAGTGGTAGGGCACTGAGGAGTGTGGTATAACAGAAGGATCTGGGAGTACAGGTTCATAGTTTCTTGAAAGAAAGCTTTTGGCATGTTGGCCTTCATAAAATAATGGACTGAGGACAGGAGTTGGAATGTTATGTTGAAATTGTATAAGAAGCTGCTGAGGCCTAATTTGGAGTATTGTGTGCAGTTTTGGTCACCTACCTACAGGAAGGATGTAAATAAGATTGAACGGATCCTGAGAAAGTTTACAGGGATGTTGCTGGACTTGAAGACTTGATATACAGGGAATGGTTGAAGAAGATAGGACTTTATTCCCTGAAACATGGAAGACTGGGGGGAGATTTGATAGAGGTATACAAAATTATGAGGGCTATTGATAGAGCAAATGCAAGCAGGCTCTTTCTACTGAGGTTGGGTAGGGTTAAGGGAGAAAGGTGAAATGTTTAATGGGAACATGAGGGGAAACTTCATTCAGAATGCTGAGAGTGTGGAACGAGCTGCCTCTGGAAGTGGTGGATGCGGGGTCGATTTTAACACTTGTGAAGTTGGGAGGGATATGGAGGGCTATGGTCCGGGTGCAGGTCGATGGGACTGGTTAGATTAATAGTTCAACATGAACTAGATAGGCCAAAGGGCCTGTTTCTGTGCTGTACTGTTCTATGACTTTATAACTCTATGGTCTGAAAGTGGCACAAGGAGTGGATTTTGAAGAGGCGGTGGCTGAGAGCTGGGATGTAACCTTAGAAGCAGAGCAAATAGCGTAGCACCTAGCGTAATGCTTTACAGCACCAGTGATCAGGGTTCAATTCCTGCTGCTGACTGTAAGGAGATTGTATTTTCTCCCTGTGACAGTGTCAATTTCCTCTCACATTCCAAAGATGTTCAGAGTAGGGTTAGTACGTTCTGGACATGCTATTTTGGCACTCAAAGCATGGTAACACTTGCGGGCTGCCCCCAGCACATCCTCAGACTGTGTTGGTCGTAAACCCAAATGATGCATTTCACTGTGTATTTCGATGCACTTGTCAGTGACTAGTGTTGGCGACCACTCTTTGAATCCAGCAGATACCTTGTGCAGCATTATTGTTTTACTTCCTGTGTCAGACCTTGTGGCTTAACTAAGTTTGAATTTATGCATTGGTCAGTGTTTTGGATGTCAGCTGGATTATTTTTGTGAAGAAGCAGTCTACTCCCATATAATCCCAAGCATGTGTTTGACACTAATAATGCCCCACCTCCCCTGTGTACCCCATCCCTTATTTATTTATTATTATTTTTTTTCTTTTCCCTTTTTTTTCCTCTTTTTTTCTCCCTCTGTCCCTCTCACTATAACTCCTTGCCCATCCTCTGGGTTCACCCCGCCTTTCTTTCCACTAGGCCTCCCATCCCATGATCCTCTCCCTTCTCCAGCCTCTTATCCCTTTTGCCAATCAACTTTCCAGCTCTTGGCTCCATCCCTCCCCCTCCTGTCTTCTATCATTTTGGATCTCCCCCTCCCCCTCCCACTTTCAAATCTCTTTCTATCTCTTCTTTCAGTTAGTCCTGATGAAGGGTCTCGGCCCGAAACGCCGACTGTACCTCTTCCTATAGATGCTGCCTGGCCTGCTGCGTTCCACCAGCGTTTTTTATGTGTGTTGCTAGAATTTTCAGCATCTGCAGATTTCCTCGTGTTTACAAAATTAGCCAAAGGTGTTTTTGCAGATCCAGATCTCCAAAGTTCACCTTAAAGTCTAACCATTTTCTTTTCTTAATCATTGGACCTTTATAGGAAATGCTGTGTGCACAGTGAAGTCTAGCGATGAGGTGAAAGTGTTCTCTGTGCGAGGTACAGCTTTTGAAGCTGCTTCTACAAATGGAGGAGAAGCACATTCGGAGGAAGGTAAATGATCTTACGGCTAATAAATATTGCAACGGTCTTCCGGCTGCAAACTCATGTTTAGGTTTGACTGAGCTGGTTTCCTGATGAGTGTTACTCTGCAGAGTCATAAAACTTTGCAGAACTAAACAGGCCATTTGGCCCATTGTGTCCATGATAGTTACTTTCCAGTTTTGGTCCCTGTAAGTTACAATTCCTCAGATGCTGATCCAATTATTTTAAAAAATGTAATGAGAATTTCTGCCTTCCCTACTTTTGAACAGCAAGTCCCATACCCTCAGTGTTCAGCCAAAAGAAACTGCTTTCTTTCCCTCTAATTCTATTGATCAACTAAAATGCATGTTGCCCTGGTATTGAGCACTTTGCTGAATAACATGGGGTTTTCCTCTTCAGCCTGTATAGGTCGCTCTTACTGCTAACACTGCTATCATCTTGTTTACACAGTAAATATTTGTTCACTGGTGCTGAATTCAATGTGCAGAGAAAATGTTACTTATTTATTTAGAGGTACAGAGGGGGGAAGGCTCTTTCGGTCCAGTGAGCCACACGGCCCAGCATCCCACCTTTTTAACTCTACCTAATCACAGGGCAATTTATAATGAACAATTAAATGTACTAACCAGTATGATTATCGAACGTGGGAGGCAACTGGAAGAAACCCATGCATTTGTGGAAAAGACTAGAACTCCTTACAGTCAGTGTCGGAATTGAACTCCCGACTCTGATGCCCTGAGCTATAATAGCTTCGTGTTAACCGCTATGCTGATAGGGTTCTTTGATGCAGGCAAACTGGGCAGCCAATGACTTTAAGTTTCATCAACTAGAATTATATTGATCAGGTAACTCCAGTTTTTTGGGTGTACTGACTGATAATGGATATTTTTGCAGAATATTGGGGAAAACTCCAACCCTCTGCTTTGAATAGTTCGGCTCACTTTGAATAGGCAGGCAAGTCTGTGGTCCTCCTGACCCTCATGCCATTGCTGGCATTGGAGAGGGTCTGGAGGAGGTTCATAAGAATGACCCCCAGGAATGAAAGGGTTAATGTATAAGGAGGTTTGATGGTCTGGGCCTGGAGTTTAGAAGCATGAGGGGGGAATCTCATTGAAACCTATTGAATATTGAAAGGCCTAGATAGAGTCGATGTGGAAAGAATGTTTTCTGTAGTGGCAGAGTCTAGGACCAGAAAGCACAGCTTCAGAATAGAAGGGTGTCCATTTGGAATGGAAATGAGGAGGAAATTATTTAACCAGAAGGTGCTGAATCCATGGAATTCATTGCCACAGTCATCCAAGACATTGGGGTACATTTAAAGCGGAGGTTGATAGGTTCTTGATTAGGAAGGGAGTTAAAGGTTACGGGAAGAAGGCAGGAGAATGAGGTTGAGAGGGATAGTAGGTCTTCCATGATGGAATGGTGGAGCAGACGCGATGAGCTGTTTGGTCTTATTCTGCTTCGATGTCTAATGGTCTTATCCTGTGGGAGAGCTTGATTGGTTCCTGAAGTGATGATGAGTTAATGAAGTAAAAAAAAATGAGGGACTACAAGCAGAATCAAATTAGTGGGTTAATAGCTGCCAAGCTAAAGAACTGCTTTAGTGGATCTTAGATTACTAGCAATAACAATTCTGACCAGATTCTACTTATTGGTAACAAAATAGAAAGTAAAAGTTACATTCCCTGGGTGACTTGTAGAGCTTAACAATTCTTATGTTGATAGAAGTGGGAGTTTCTATACAGAATTATTTAATAAAGAAATAGCTACAGTCTTGTGCTGCTGTTATGAGTAGTAAGCATAGCTGGTGTCTTTTAAGATGGCGTAATTAGCAGTCTACGGTCAAGGCAGCATGGAAGACAAAGTTGGATTATCACTTAAATGCTGTACAGCCATCTCCATTATCCAAATATTATATGTGATTTTATGTGGAGAAACCAATGCATCATTGCAAAGAAACACTTTACTTAGATCAGACTTTATTGGCAGCAGCTGAATAATGAGAAAGCAATGAGAGTGAATTTTGTGCACTCGAGTCTATCTTGAAGGTGGTCTGTGGACTGACAGCAGAGTGTATTAGTGTGGGAGTTCTGTATTATTAGATAGTTGGGTCCTTCAGAGAAGACAATGGATGGTGTGTTTTAAAAAAAACAGTGCCCATGTACGAAGTGGAGTTAAATTTTCATTTGACTTTTCTCCTGTCCCAAACCAACATGAAAAAAATACATTACCTTGGCACTTATTTAATTTTGTGAAATCTTGCTGTGTGCACTACAGGTACTAGTTCAGCAATAATGATTGTATTTCTTTGTTTTTAATAGTCTAAACCAGTGATTCTCAACCGGTTTTTGGCCACTTAGGAGCTCTTCTCAGGTTCCAGGGCCCCCCTTTCAAACAGGGATACAACGCGAACAGATAGACAGGAAATCATTTATTATTGAACACCATGAAAACTTGAACATTCCGACATACTGGACAAAACTTATTTTGTATAATGCAACAAGACCCTTCTCTAATTTCTGTGATGCTTGATTAAGCATTTGTTTCAGCGTTGGCCTTCTCTCGAAATTATCTCGAAGGTTTTTGAAGAAAGATCTAAGTGTTTATCCTTCTTCTCTGGATGCGAGGTATCCAAATGTGTTTTCAATTTGCTTGGCCTCACGCTTTCGTTTGATAATGTAGTCATGCAGTTCATGGGCAAAGATGGGTTTTGCGGAGATGCAATGAAACCGTACGATAAGTATTCCACTGAATACTGCCGACACTTTTTTCGCCAAGGAACTCATGGGTAGAATTATTTCTGAAAATAATAAGCACGCGAAATACAGATACATTACTGACAAAAAAATGCTGTCACCTGGAGCCAGGGATTTTTTTTTGGTGGCTTCATATGCAGTAATAAACACTTTTCACAACCTACCTTAACATATAACATATCCAAACACATATACTTTAAAGTTACTAGGCTGAAGAAAGGCCTAGCAAGACACGCTGATCTTCGGAAAATGAAGTATGGCGATAATGGTTGCGAGAACCCTTGATTGAATACGTTGGCCCGGTGCAGTCTGATTCGCGACTGACTTTGAAGTGAGGTTGTGTGGGAGGAGCTTAAGCAATGAATTTACCAGGTGCGCCGAATTCAAACGGTGTGTTGGAAAGATATTATAAATAGGAGGGAAACTATTGACTCCAATGAAAGTTGCAGCTTGGGTATTTCATTGGTTCAGTTACCAGGGCCCCCATAAACCCTTGGGGCTTCCCTTCTCACAGTTTTCAGTCGGTGGCCCCCTTCAAATGTGCCATGGCCCCCATTGAGAATGGCTGGTCTAAAGTGTGGGTATAATATTTGGTTCATAGTTACCGTTCCCATGCTGTGACCAGCCATTGTCCTAACAATAGTTGCTTTTGCTAAAGATATTTTTCTACTGAGCATAGAGCCATACATTCCTTGTCTCCCTTATAAGCCACCCTGTTTCTCTCTCCACAGATGCTGCCTGATCTACTGAGTGTTCCCAGATTTCTGGCATCTGCAGTTTTATTTTTTGGCTTTCTTTCTAAAGGTAATCATTGTCCTCTTGTTTTTTTTTTAGTTCAAGCCCCACCTGCAGCTGGATTGTCTAAATGGGTGGGACAAAGTCTGTCTAAAAGTGATCGTCCAGAACTAACTAGTGCCAAAATTGTTATATCTGGGGGTAAGTTGTTGATGAAATGTCTGTTATTTAATTCTTAATATGCAGTGCCTGAGGTGCAAGATGGGTTAGACTGAATTTTCAAACTTTGAATGAAATCCAGTGTTACACATGTTACGGGGGCAAATAATGAATTTACATCACAAAAACGTTTAAACTATAAATATCAATGAAACCATTGTCTCAGGTGCTGGTCTTTTAAAAAAAGTTCCCACTTTCCTGCCCCTCTATTGCTTCATTCTGGTTTTCCCAGTGCTAGGATGAATTAGCTTTGGAATGGCAAAACTTGGATTACAGAAAATAGACTGTTATTAGGGAACTAGTCTGGCTCAGTAAAGTAAATGTAAATGAAAAAAAAGTCAACTGTTTACATCACAGTACAAGCCCTTCAGCCTATGTATGATGTGCTGATCTTTTAACCTATTCTAATCCTTCCCTCCCACATAGTCCTTCATTTATTTATCATCCATGTGCCTATCTAAGACTTTGTTAAATGCTGTTAATGTAACTACCTCCATCACCTGTGGCAAGGTGTTTCATGTCCATATTCCTCTCACACTCAAGCTCCTCCCTTCACCCATCTTCAATCCCATAGCTTGTTCCCCTTTAGCCCTTCCTTACCCTTCTTTGTTCCCCTCTTCCACCCCACTATTCTAGCTTTTCTCTTCTTTCCTCTCATTTGTACTTCCTACTCTCTCTTCATTTCCCTTTTCCTTCTGCCCCAGGGTCACCTTTTTCCCATCCTCCCTTACTTTCCACCTGATTTTTCTCCTCCTGTTCTTCATATCTCCAATATTTTCTGTATTTTTTGTATGTTAAATTAATTAACAAGTTGGATTGGATGGTTTTAAAATATCATTGTTTTTAATGCATTTAATGCCATCAGAACTTTATCAAGATACATTGGAGTTCCATTATGGAATGGTGTACAATGGCTTAAAACAGGCAAGGGGGTAAATTTCTTTCCCGGAAGGGTCTTAGTGAAATTTTGTTTTTTTCCCCAAACAGTATTTCCAGGTGAGGTGACTCTTCACTTGCAAGTCTGTCGAGGTCATTAATTGTATTCAGTACCCCTGGTGTGGCCTCCTCTACATCAGTGAGACCCGGCATAGATTGGGGACAGCTTTGTTGAGTGCTTTTGCTCTGTCCTTTGCAAAATACAGGATCTCCTGGTAGTTGCACATTTCAATTCAATTTCCCATTTCCATCCCAACATGTTCTCCTCACCTCTCCACTACCTCTCTCTGGTGCTCTTTCTTCCTTTTTTTTGGGATACAGTATGGTACCACCCTCTTGGCTCAACAAGTCTGCACTCCCCAATTGTACCCGTGTGACCAATTAACCTACGAACCTGTACGTCTTTGGAATGTGAGGGGAAACTGGAGCACCCAACGAAACTATGTGGTCACGGGGTCATTGGGTACAAATTCCTTATGACAGTGGCAGGAATTGAATCTGAGTCGCGGGTGCTGTAATTGCATTGTATTAATTACTACGCAATTGTGCCGCCCCTTACTTCAATGGTCCACTGTCCTCTCTTATTAGATTCCTTCTTCAGCCGTTTACTTCTTCCACCTATCCCCTCCCAGCTTCTTACTCCATTCTTTCTCTCTTCCCCGCCCAATCTACATTCCCCCTCATCTGGTCTCACCTATCACCTGCCAACTTGTACTCCTCCTCATCTTCTCATCTTATTCTACCTTCTACCTTCAGTCCTGATGAAGGGTTTCAATCTGAAACGTCAACTGTTTATTCCTCTCTATGGATGCTGCCTGAAATGCCAAGTTCCTCCAGTGTGTGTGCTACCTAAGGTTTCCGGCATTTGCAGAATCTTTTGTATTATTCTTCTTGCTCAGGTCTTGGCTCACACACTACCAGATTATTTTAATTCATGTTGCTGATGATAAAGGAATGGTAGCACCACTGGTAATGAATCTCAAGATTGAGTTTATAGTCTTAGGCACAAGTAAATGTGTGCACAGGTACTTTGAAAAACTTACCTGTACAGTTCATGTACAATCCAAATTGTGAAATTTAATCAAATTGCTCACTGCATAAACCAAAATAAATGTGACGAATAGTTGTAAAATCCCAGATAATAACATTTTTCAGAGGAAAAGAAAGGTCTACATGTCTTTCAGGGCTTCTTGTACATGTAGTTAATTGCACAGATTTTTTATCTGATCTCATAAACAGTTTACCTTTATTGTAAATGCACTTTCATTGGTTTGTTTTAATGCTTATTAGGCCGTGGATTGAAAAGTGGAGACAACTTCAAGTTATTGTATGACTTGGCTGATAAGTTACATGCTGCTGGTGAGTGCTTCCTTTGGGGGCCTTTCAATCTTGTAGATGAATGTACAGTCAGTGGCCACGTTATTAGGTACATCTGTACACCTCACTAATACAAATATCTCATCAGCCATTCATGTGACAGCAACTCAATGCATAAAAGCATGTAGACATGGTTAAGAAGTTCATTTGTTGTTCAGACCAAACATCAGAATGGGGAAGAAATATGATCTTAGTGACCTTGACCTTGGAATGATGGGGTGGATGGGGTAGTTGGAGTATCTCAGAAACTGCTGATGTCCTGGGATTTTCATGCACAACAATGTCTATAGAGTTTACAGAGAATAGTGAGAAAATCAAAAAACATCTAGTGAGTGTCAATTCTGGGGTAGAAATACTTTGTTAATGAGAGAAGTTTGAAGAGAATGGCCAGACTGGTTCAAGCTGGCTGGAAAGCGATAGTAACTCAGATAACCATGTGTAACAATAATAATGGAACACATAAAGTGTCAAGCCTTGAAATGCATGGGCTAGAGCAGCAGAAGATCACACTGGGTTCCCCTTCTGTACCTAATAAATTGGCCATTGAGTGTAATTTGACTTTGGTTTTACTGTTTCTGTAGTTTATTGTCTGAAATTGTTATTTACTCACTCCTAACATTTATTGGGCAGGAATCCCTCAATTATCCTGGTGAAAACTTGCAGGTCAGATAATTTTCTAAATATTTTAAAGGTGTGTTGTATAATTGGACTCCTTCTACTGCCATATCAACATGGCAACTTGTGTAGCCTGCAGCAGTTCCCTCTGACAACATGCAGTCTAAAGCTTTTGATGATGTTCAAAGGTTCATTTATTATCAAAGTATGCAACTCTGAAATTCTTCTTCTCCGGGTAGCCATGAAATCAAGAAAGAAAAGAAATGCAGCACGATCATCAACCCCAAAAGCCTTCCCTCCCTGCACAAAAAAAAACAAACGAACAGAACGGGCACGTCAATCCCCAAATCCCTCCTCCCTCACAAAAAAACAAACAAAATGGAACAGGTGCATCGACTCTCAAATCATCCGCTCCGCACAAAAAAATGGAGAAAGAGCGGGTGAAAAACACAGAATGTAAAAAACTATAAAACTGACAAAAGTCTGTAGTCCAAGTCCACCTACAAAGAGCAGAAAACCTGGGCAACATTCTCTGGGCACGGCAGCAGGTTCTCCCCTCTCTGGTAGCAGAGCAATCAAAAGACAGGCAGCCGGCGCTCACCCTGCGCACTCGCCTCGATGCTTCAGTCTCCCTCGTCACTTTAATCAGCTCACATTGGAAGCTTTAATTGGCGGAATGGAGTCAAACATCGGCTTGCACCTTGTCCTGCAGCCTGCCCGCCTGGAGGTTTGCGCATGCTGCCTCTGTCTCCTGGAATGCTCTTGGACACCGCAGAGTGCTGAAGCACTCAAACGATCTCCAAACTTCAGCATTTGCCTCAATGTTTCAATCTCACTCATCGCTTTAATTGGCGAACAATGGAAGTTTTAATTGGTGAAACGGAGTCAAACATTGGTTCGTGTTCTGTAGCCGTCTGGAGGCCTGCCTGCCCTGAGGTTCCCGTGCGCTGCTTCCACCTCCTGAAATCCTCTCGGAGACTGCAGAGTGCTGGAGCACCCAAATGAACTCCAAACAGCGAATCACAGGCTACAATGGTTCTAGAATCACATCCAGGATGAAAAACAAATATAAAAGATATAAAAGAAGTGAAATACATAGTTTCATGATCTATCCGAATGTTGACCAAAGGAGTGTTGTACACAGGTGCCATCTTGACCGGAAAGTCAAATGTGCCAGTTCCTGTTCCATGAAAATGGCGTGGCATTACCAACGTTTTCATTTATAAATTTGTAAGGTATTTACAGTGTGAATTGCCTGTGTGAACTTAATGCATTTATGTACTCCCAGTTAGTAGAAATTCTGTAGTGCTATCTAGTGAGAGAACATGATTATGTCAAATTTGTAACCAATTTCCATTGCGAAGTTAGACGTGGGTATTTATAAGGTGAATACATGAAGTTTGAAGGTACAGTTTGGCAACTGAGATTGGATTTGTCAGCACATCCTGGAGTAATTATCCATTGGAAAATAACACTTCATTGTGACCTTGTGTGCAACTTAGTAAGAGATTACCTAGAACTTTAGAAGTTAGCACTTGTGATGTTGGTTTTCACTGCTGGTTTAAGCTAAAGGAATTCTGTAAAATACCTTCTGCTTCAAGTCATATGTATTTCAAATTAAAATGTTTCAGAGAGTAGCCATCTCATATCATAAGCCACCATTTTGAAAATTAATTTTGAATGTTGGAGTTCTTTGAATTAATTTCTAGTTATTGAATGAACTTTGTGTGATTTCAGTGTTAAAACTTTAAGGCTGGACTTGAAACTACAGTGGGACTTCGGGCTTAAGTTATTCAGATTTTATTTTGGATTGTTTGCTCTTATAGATTTCTAAAAACAGTCTTAAGGAAAATGCTGGAGAATCTGAGCAGGTTATGCAGCACTTATGGAGAGGAATAAACAGTCAACATTTCGGGCTGAGACCTTTCATCAAGTTACAGGATGAAATATAGACTGTTTATTCCTCTTCATAGATGTTACCTGGCCTGCTGAGTTCCTCAAGCATTTTGTATATGTTGCTGTGGATTTCCAGCATCTGCAGAATATCTCATGTTTAGGAAAATGCACTTAAATTTAATTTGTTTTATAAAAGCAATTGAATTGGTTGTGACAGTAGTATTTGTATGTTCACTGTCATCCATTGCCCCTGTACTTTTCATAATGTGAACTTTTTTCTTATCTTCTAAGTTACCTTCGGTTCATCTCTCACTAGAGTAGAGATTAGGAATAGTAAAGGGAAAAAAATCTCTGGTGGGAGTTGCCTATCGGCCACCGAATAATAACATTACAGTGGCACAGGCAATAAAGAGAGAAATATCTGAGGCATGTAAGAATGGAACAGCAGTTATCATGGGGGACTTTAACTTGCACATAGATTGGGTGAATCAAGTTGGTCAAGGCAGGACTTCATAGAATATATCTGCGGTGGCTTTCTTGAACAGCATTTTACTGAACCTACAAGGGAACATGTTATCTTGGATCTGGTCCTGTGCAATAAGACAGGTAAAGTTAGTGATCTTGTAGCTAGGGATCCTCTTGGAAAGAGTGATCACAGTATGATTGAGTTTCTCATGCAAATGAAGGGTGCAATAGTTCGATCTAAAACTAGTGTATTATCCCTAAACAGTGGAGGCTTTGAATGACTATTTTGTGTTGGTCTTCATGGTAAAGGACACGTCTAACGTGCCAAAGAGATGTAATGGATGTGATGGGAGGTGAGGACCTCGATACAATAGCTATCACTAAAGGGGTAATGCTGAACAAATGTGTGGGCCTGAAGATAGATAAGTCCCGTGGTCCTGATGGAATGCATCCCAGAGTACTGAAAGAAATGGCAGAAGTTATAGTAGAAGCTTTGGTGGTAAATTACCAAAATTCTCTGGACTCTGGGCAGTCCTGGCAGATTGGAAGACGGTGAATGTCACGCCTCTGTTCAAAAAAGGATGTAGGCAAAAGGCAGGTAACTATAGGCCAGTTAGTTTAACATCTGTAATGGGAAAATGCTTGAAGCTATCAATAAAGAAGAAATAGCGAGGTATCGAGAAAGAAATGGATCCATCAGGCAGACACAGCATGGATTCAGCAAAGACAGGTCCTGTTTGACAAACTTACTGGAGGACATAATGAGTGCAGTGGATAGAGGGGAACAGATGGATGTTATTTACTTGGATTTCCAGAAGGCGTTGGATAAGACTTACCATAAGATAAAGATGCATAGAGCTGGGGGTGATGTATTAACATGGATAGAGGATTGGTTAACTAATAGGAAGCAGACAGTTGTGATGCATGGCTGTTACTCTGGTTGACAATCAGTGGTGAGCGGTGTGCCACAGGGGTCAGTGCTGGGCCCACAACTGTTCACGATATACATTAACGACCTGGAAGAGGGGACCAAGTGTAGTGTATCTAAGTTTGTTGATGATACTAAATTAAGTGAAAAAACAAACTGCAGAAGATACCGAGAGTCTGCAGAGAGATATAGATAGGTTAAGTGAGTGGGCAAGGGTCTGGCAGCTGTAGTACAGTGTTGGTAAATGCGAGGTCATCCGTTTTGGAAGGAAAAATGAAAGAACAGATACTATTATTTAAATGGTAAAACATTTGTAGCATGCTGCTGTGCAGATAGACTTGAGAGTGCTTGTGCATGAATCGCATAAGGTTGGTTTGCAGGTGCAGTAGGCCAGGGGTCCCCAGCCTTTTTTGCACTGCGGACTGGTTTAATATTGACAATATTCTTGTGGACTGGTCAACCGAGGGTGGGGTGTTCAAGTAGGGTTAAACTCACCTCAACATGTCTTTTACAGTTAGGGTTGCCAACTTTCTCACTCCCAAATATGGGACAAAAGTAGCAGTCAAATCCCGGGAAACTTCACCCCAGGAAAGACTACTATGACCATGAAGCCTTGCGCGAGCACCTGTGTGCGCATGTGTGACGTGTGGGTAGACGTGCGCATGTGCGTACGTGCCGATTTTTTCCCCACACATCGGTCTTGCCTTCATCTTCCCAACTATACATACATTATTTCTACTTTATATGGGCTGTGTGTTTATCATATCATTCATGCTTTCATTATATGTTAGTGTTATTTTTGGTTTTATGTGTTATTTGATATGATTTGGTAGGTTATTTTCTGGGTCTGGGAATGCTGAAAAATTTTTCCCATATAAATTAATGGTAATTGCTTCTTTGCTTTACACCATTTTGGCACGAAAGGTTTCATAGGAACGCTGTGCCTTAGTGGGGGAAATATGGGGCAAGGGCGGTCCCGTATGGGACAAACCAATTTTTCCCAATATACGGGATGTCCCGGCAAATA
Organism: Mobula hypostoma; assembly: GCF_963921235.1. Classification (NCBI taxonomy): domain Eukaryota; kingdom Metazoa; phylum Chordata; class Chondrichthyes; order Myliobatiformes; family Myliobatidae; genus Mobula; species Mobula hypostoma. The sequence continues at coordinate 12,559,101 of NC_086114.1, forward strand.
CGGGACAGTTGGCAGCTCTATGTTCAAGTTCAACAGTGTGTGACAGGGAATGGGGAAAGGTGCGGCTGACTCGTATCGTTTCCTCGCGGCCCGGTAGCACATGCTCTGCGGCCCGGTGGTTGAGGACCACTGCAGCAGGCTATCAAGAAGGCAAATGGAATGTTGGCCTTCATTGCTAGAGGGATTGAATTTAAGAGCAGGGAGGTTATGCTGCAACTGTACAGGGTACTGGTGAGGCTGCATTTGGAGTACTGTGTGCAGTTCTGGCCTCCATACTTGATGAAGGATACACTAGCTTTGGAGGTGGTGCAGGGGAGGTTCACCAGGTTGATTCCAGAGATGAGAGGGTTAGTCTATGAGGAGGGATTGAGTTGCCTGGGACTGTACTCGCTGGGATTCAGAAGAGTGAGAACTTATAGACATATAAAATTATGAAAGGGATAGATAAGTTAGAGGCAGGAAAGTTATTAACGCTGGTAGGTGAGACTAGAGCTAGGGGACATAGCCTGGAGATTTGGGGGAGTAGACTTAGGACGAAGATGAGAAGGAACTGCCTTTCCCAGAGAGTAGTGAATCTGTAGAATGCTCTGCCCAATGAAGCAGTGGAGGCTGCCTCAGTAAATATATTTAAGACAAGGTTGAATGGATTTTTGCATATTCAGGGAATTAAGGGTTATGGGGAAAAGGCAGGTAGGTGGAGATGAGTCCGTGGCCAGATCAGCCATGCTGTTACTGAATGGCGGAGCAGGCTTGATGGGCCAGATGGCTTGCCTACTTCTGCTCCTGTTTCTTATGTTCAATTCTATATTAATGAACAAATGTAATTAGCTGCTAATATATGCACAATTTATGCATTTGAAAGTAACATTTTGAAAGCAAAGTGTATGGTTAACATCTATGTATTAATAAACCCTAATTTTTTTGTTGAAGTTGTTGGGAGTGTGCTCTTATTATTATCAGTGAAATGCACAAATTAAGAAGTAGAGAATCTTTGAGACAATGTAGAATTTTGCAATTTTTATATCAGTTTTATTATTTCCTGTGAGGTCTGTAAGGATGCAACTGTTGATACTTGTTTTCTGTATGTTGCAGTTGGTGCTTCTCGAGCTGCGGTGGACGCAGGATTTGTGCCCAATGATTTGCAAGTCGGACAGACTGGGAAGATTGTGGCACCTGTAAGTATAGTTCTTGATTTGATGTTGTTTTGTCTACTTAACAGTTTTACCTGGTAGGCTATAATATCTGGGAGATTGGTAACTTGGTGCAATACCATTAAAACTGAGTTTTCAGTGTGATTCAGAATTCTCAGAAACATTTACAAACACCAGGATTTTCCTTTGTTTAATGACTACGGATTAAGCTGAAGGTTTTGAATATGTATGCTTGGTTGCTTAAAGCATTTACACAGGGCAAGGCAGACACATCTGGCACACGAGCAGTTGATGACACTTTGATAGAAAGAATGCTACAAGCTCTGAGAACTTTATAGGATTCAATAATTTCATAGAGTGTGAGCTGTCAGGTTTCCGCTTAACTGCAGAACTGGTGAATTAGTTTCATTTAGTTAATGGGATTGGTGGCACAACTTGAAAGGAGTGACAAAGTTGAGTAACCTTAACCAATGACAGGAGTACATGGTGATCCTTGGCTTCAGTTTGGGCATAGCTCTCCAAGAATCTAAATGGGATTAGTTCCTTAAATGGGATTATTTACTTCAGACCTTTATTGTCATTGCTTGTTCATACAATCGTGCAAGTTTTCACAGGATGTGCTCTACATTCTTACTAACATCATTTGTTCATTCAGAAAATGCTTTCCATTATGTCGATTTATCATTAAATTACAACTAATGGCAGAATATATTCCATAGAAACACGGAAAGCCTACAGAACAATGCAGGCCCTTGGACCCACAATGCTGTGCCGAACATGTACTTACTTAGAAATTACTAAGGGTTACCCATAGTCCTCTACCTTTCTAAGCTCCATATACCTTTCCAGGAGTCTCTTAAAAGACCCTATCATATCCACCTTCACCGCTGTTGCCAGCAGCCCATTCCATGCACTCACCGCTCTCTGCGTAAAAAACTTACCCCTGACATCTTCTCTGTACCTACTTCCAAGCACCTTAACACTGTGCCCTCTCATGTTAGTCATTTCGGCCCTGGGAAAAAGCCTCTGACTATGCACACGATCAATGCCTCTCATCATCTTATACACCTCTATCAGGTCACCTCTCATCCTCTGCCGCTCCAAGGAGAAAAGGCTGAAAGCCTCTTTGTGATTTCCTGCTGCATTTTGGTTAATACGGGTCTCTCCATCGCCTTGTTTGACCTGGAGTTTACCCCTGTGTTCTGCTTAGCCGCAGTCTGCACATTATAGCCTTGGTCTGACCCCTCACTTTGATGTTTACAGAAGCAAAGGGGATTTGCCCTCTAAGTTAACAAGGGCACCTATGCACTCTGCTTTTAGTCTTGTTGAGTTGGATAATAAGTCGGTCATGATGGAAAGACAGAGCAGATTTGGCGGGGCAAAATGGCCTACCTGTGCCTTATGGACTAAAAGGTATTTCCTTCATATTCAAATACAGGGATTCAGTTTAGTTTATTCCCTAAACATCTAAAAATCATGGATTTTATTTTAAACTCTAATTTCCTCATCATGTTAAAGGTCATCTGTATTTCTAATTAGTATAATAATGTTTAAAGGAATAAACTAGATTGAATCCCCGTATTTGAATATGAAGGAAATGTCTTTTGGCATGTAAAGCTAATTGGTTGTGTGGATTCTGCCATTAATTGCTAATTTAATGATAAATCTACGTAATAGCATTTATTGCAGCAGCAAATCGTGCTTTAATGCACATGGGTATTTTGATTTGGGATTTTAAATCCCTAAAAATATATTTTTACTGCAATAAACATGACTGGGATGCACTAGTTCCATTAATTTGCAAACAAGGGGCACAGGCTTCACAGTGTGTAGCAAAGGCTTAAAAAGTCAAGTGCTCGCTTTAAAACCCTCTTTTATTGTGTTTGTCTGGTTGCTAATCCTATCAAAATATAAATGTGAGGTAGCAACATTTGATGAAAGATATTTTTCCAGACTTGAGCTTATTCCTGCTTGCTAACATATACTGCATGTGAATTAATTACAACGTAATTTATTTCCCGAAAAGGCTCTGCATGAACTATTTGAGCCCCAATTTTCTAACTCATAACTTTCCTCCAATTTCAAATGTCTGCCAGAATTCATTAATTATTACTGCAACTCTTCCTTTTTTTGATGAGTTGTTGTAAATGTGCTGTTAAAATTGTGCTTCTGTCAAAATAAGAGAACTTCGATGGATAGAGAGCTGGAGTTCTTAGTCACTTTGGGGATATAGTTAACGTGCCACTGACCTATTAGCTTTACTTTTGAAATTAAATTTGAGTATTATAACTAAAAAAAGAATCACAGCTGAGTAGGTGCACTGTGATTGATAATCAGAATATTGTTTAAGTTAATGTATTTTGCTTGCTAACTTTCTAGAACTTCAGAATTATTAACTCAAAAATGTTTCCTATGAGAGATAACTAATAGTGAAAGTAAGTTCCAGGTTGGAACTAATATTGTTGGATTTCCATGGTATGCCATTTGTGGAGCTCAGTGCTATTTACGATAATGGACTAACTTGAATGGTATTTTATAATTTTTCTTAGGTGCAGATCACTATTATTTGAAAGAAACATTCGGTGTAGATTTCTGTTCAGCAAATGGTATATGCAGTCTAAAGGGTTAATGGATTAACATTCTGATGGAACTTTTTTTTTTAGAATCTTTCATTTAAGCTTCAATTAAAGGATATTGGGCATTACAGAGTTTCACTAAGAAGCATTGCACGTTTCCTGCGGCTCAGCCAGCGCTCTCAATGGTTAGTGAAACCCATAAGTGCACAGACATAATGTGTCCTGAGAATACACACAGGCTCTAAGCACTGAAGTGCCCCACAAAGCAGCCATAAGTGCAGTAATGTTCTCTGAATGGAATTTTGACCATAAGACATAGCAGCAGGATTAGGCCATTTGGCCCGTCAAGTCTGCTCTATTGTTTGATCATAGCTGATTTATTATCCCTCTTAATCCTATTCTCTTAACTCCTCCTTGTCAGTTTTGACACCATTACTAATCAAGAGCCTATCAACCATTGCTTAAATATACACAGTGACTTGCCCTCCACAGCCATCTGGAGCAGTGGATTCCACAAATGGCTGAAGAAATTCTTCCTCATCTCTGTTCTAAAGAGATACCTTTCTATTCTAAGGCTGTGCCCTCTGAATTTATTTATGTGTATTGCTTGAATATGATTCTGCTGGACTCTCCCTATCCCCCACCCCATTACATGTCATGCTCTCTTCTCATTGCTTCCATCAGGAAGGAAGTGTAGGAGCCTCAGGACTCACCCCCCCCCCCGCCAGGTCCAGGGACAGTTATTACCCCTCTCATCGTCAGGCTCTTGAACCAAAGGGGATAACTACACTTGCCCCTTCATTGAATTGTTGCCACAATCTATGGACTCACTTTCAAGGACTCCTCATCTCATGTTCTCAATATTTATTGCTTATTTATTATTATTATTTCCTTTTTGTATTTGCATAATTGTCTTTTGCCCTCTGATTGAACACCCAAGTTGGTGTATTCTTTCCTTTCTTCTATTATTCTATATGCATTTATTGAGTATGCCCACAAGAAAATGAATCTCCAGGTGGTTGTATATGGTGGTATTTATCTACTTCAATAATAAATTGACTTTGAATTTTGAACTTAAACCTGAAGCAAGTAGTAGAACGTCTGATGACTGAGTTAATCCATAGAATGGGCTGAAACTTTGTTTTAGTACCAGGAGTATTAACATGCACAGTACTAGTGAAGGGTCTCGGCCTGAAATGTTGACTCTTTATTCCTTTCCATTGATGCTGTGCCTGGCCTGCTGAGTTCCTCTAACATTTTGTGTGTTACTCTGGATTTCCAGCATCTGCAGAATCTCTAGTGTTTATATTTTAATACCAGTCTGCACAGTGAAAATTAAATAGAGAACTGAGTTTGTGTTTTAATACAGAACAATTGATTTTGTTGTATTGTAGTTTCCAACCTTTGATATATTTACAACTGACAGCATTTCATGAACTCAGTCTAGTTGTGAATCTGATTGTGGTGAGGCAAGCTGGCAGTATGTAGCTGCTTATTCATGAGGTTCCTCTCCATGTTAGATTATTGAAAGATTGGAACAGACCAAGGCCATATAAGCAAGGCCCTCTGTTAATGTTTTTAAAAAAATTTGTGAAATTTAGAATTTTCGGCATGGGCCATTAGGACTAGCTGGTCCATATTGGTGATTTTATGATCTGCTGAACCTCATCACTCACCTAAACTAGTTGACCCATCCTTAGTCATAGAAAGCACTACAACACAGAAGAAGGCCCTTCAGCTCTTCCAGCCTGTGCCAAGCTGTTATTCTGCCTAGTCCCATCAGGACCATAGCCATCATGTAACTTATCCAAATTTCCTCTTAAATCTTGTGATCGACAACACATGTGTTTAAGTCCACAAGAAAACGCTTTTAGAACTAGCACAAATACAGTACAATAGGAAAAACATCTCTATAGCAGTAAGTAGTAGCAGTACATTAACATCCTCAAAGTGAACTGATCTGCGGGATGCTGACAGACATTTAACTTTTTCCTTATAACCTATACACCCAGTGGCCACTTTATTAGGTATAGGAGTGGAACCCAGTGTGGCCTTTGCTGCTGTAGCCCATCCACTTCAAGGTCCGATGTGCTGTGCTGTATTGTAACGCATGGTGATTTGAGTCACTGTGGTCTTCCTGTCAGCTTGAACTGGTCTGAGCATTCTCCTCTGACTTCTTTCATTGACAGAGGGTTCTCCCCATAGAATTGCTGCTCACTGGATATATTTTGTTTTTCTCACCATTCTCTGTAAACTCTGGAGACTGTTTTGTGTGAAAATCCAAGGAGATTAGCAGTTTCTTAGATACTCAAACCACCCCATCTGGCACCAACAATCATTCCATGGTCAAACGGTCTTGGATTACATTTCATCCCTATCTGATGTTTGCTCTGAATAATGACTGAAACTGGTGACCAGGTTTGTATGCTTTTATGCATTCAGTTGCTGCCACATGATTGTCTGAGTAGGTATTTGCATCAACGAGCAGGTGTACAGATGTTATACCTCAGTGGGTGAGACTAAAACTAGAGGTTCCTTCTGTTCCTTTTCCCTTCATCATCTTATCTAACCTGCGGTTTAACATGAGTGGGATCACATCTAGCATGGTATTGACTCCAGGTATGATACTGTTATCCCAGAGGCAGAAACTGTTGTACTCTTACATGTCGGATTGGATCTTACAAGTAAAACTGCAGTTCTGATATTAAATGGGGGGGGGGGAGGGTTGGCTAGATAATTCATGGGGAGGTGAATGCTTTTTTTTTGTGTGTTTTTCAAGTATATTCCAGTCAGTACCCAAGGAAGTAAAGCACTTGTGAAGCAGTTTGGCACTTTACCAGCAGATGCACAACAAGGTTAAGGATGTGTAGATGGTGCATTTTAATTATTAAAATCAGATGATAAATGTTTGCCTCTGCTCAATTTTACTTGCTTATCAGAAATGCCACATTTAAATTTCTAATTAGCTTTGTGTGCTAAGTGGCTAGTATATAAGATAATTCTTGCAAAAAAATCATGTGGTTCTAATGAAGAATGTTCATTGCAATAAATGAAAACTGGTAAAATGTGTGTCCTGGTGCAAATTTGGTCACATAGATATTTGCTCTATCAAGTGTTTTGATTGACTCTCAGAGAAAAGCATAGACACAGAACTGGCCCTTTGGCCTAATGGAAGATTCCCATATAAGCTAGTCCCATTTTCCCATGCTTGGCCTATACCAGGGGTTCCCAATCTTTATAATGCCATGGACCCTTACCGTTAACCAAGGGATCCATAGATCCCAGGTTGGGAACCCCTGTTCTAAACCTTTCAGATCCTTGTATCTGTTCAAATGCCTTCTAAACGCTGTTAGTGTACCCGCCTTAATTGCTTCTGCTAGAGGCTCATTCCTTTTAAATAAAAAAACAACCCACTGGGTGGAAAAAGCTGCTCCTCAAGTTCCTACTAAATCTCTGCCCTCTTCAACCTACACTCAGTATGTACACCTGCTCGTTAATGCAAATAACTAATCAGCCAATTAATTACATGTTGCAAAAACTCAATGCATAATTGCATGATCAAAAGGTTCAGTTGTTCAAACCAAATACCAGAATGGGGAAGAAATGTGATCTAAGTGATTTTAACCTTGTTGGTGCCAATTGGAGTGGTTGAGTATCTCAGAAACTGCTGACCTCATGCATAACAGTCTCTAGAGTTTACAGAGAATGGTGCAAAAAACGAAACAAAAAAAAATCCATTGAGCAGTAGTTCTGTGGGCAAAAATACCTTGTTAGTGGGAGGTCAGAGGAGAATAGCCAGACTGGTTCAAGCTGACAGGAAGGTGACAGTAACTCAAATAACCGAATGTTACAACAGTGGTGTGTAGTAGAGCATCTCAATGCACATGTCGGACCTTGAAATGGATGGGGTACAGAGGCACAAGACCAGACCAAGTTGCATTCCTGTACCTAATAAAGTGGCCAGTGAGTACAAGTCCTCCAGTTCTTGATTGCGCATCTCTGGCAGAATGCAAAGAGATAAATTGAACAAAAGTAGTTTGCCCCAACATGGAAAGATTTCCTCTCCTTTCGCTTTTAATCTTCAAATTTTAATTTTCTTTGAAACCTTCCCAGAGTTGTCAACCTAAAAGACTCTTGTTTCTGGGAAATTGGGTGCTGCTTTGTCTAAAATTGAATTTTAATCAGTTCTCAAACATGTTGTCGTAAATTGTTAGTTGTAGCTGCACACATTTAGACATAAGGACTTTAACCTTGCAGTGAATACAATACTTGTATAAAATCTGTTTGCTCCTTTTACTGCCATAAATCAAATCCTGTATCTCTATAAAGTTATATCAACAGGTGCTTTAGATTCCTCTATTTATAGAATGCATAAATGCTTAGAAGAAATAGTATAAAGTATATTAAGAATAAGATAAGTGGTATATTAACCGTTTAACCATTTAAGTTTAGACAGAAATAAAGATCATGGTAATGTCTGGCTGAAAGAATAACTAACATAATAGTAAATATTCTCATGAAAATGACATGCTGTGTTTGCAAGTCTTTTTCTTGTCTTGAGAATTTGCATCCAGGGATGTAGTTTTGTAGCTCAAATCTATTATCATTTTTGGGTACACGATGGCTGAAATCAAGCTTCTGGAAAATCTCCTTACAGATGAAGGAGCTGACTTGGGATGTTTAATATTTTTAGTGATAGTAAGCACTAACTATCTTTGGCAGTTCTTTCTCCAAGATAATTTTGAATTTCTGGACAGCAGGTCATTGACTTGTACTGTTTAACCTGAATTAAATGCTGTCTGCTTGACATGAAAGTTTGTAGCACTGTTATGTCTTTGCCACAGCTTAGGCCACAAAACATAAAAGCAGAATCAGGCCATTTGGCCCATCCAGTCTATTCCACTGTTCAATCAGGGCTGATTTATTTTCCCTTTCAACCCCTTTCTCCTACCTTTGACACCCTTATTAATCAAGAACTATCAACCTCCACTTTAGATGTACCCAATGAAGTGGCTTCCACAGCCAGCTGTGGCAATGAATTCCACAGATTCACCACCCTCTGGCAAAAGAAATTCCTTCTCATCTCTGATCTATTTGGAGGCTGAGGCTGTGCCATCTGGTTGTAGATTTTCCCATTATTAGAAACATTCTCTCCACATCCACTCTATCTAGGCCTTTCAGTAGTCAGTAGGTTTCAAAGAGCTCCCCCATCATTCTTTAAAACATCAGTGAGTGCAAGCCCAAAGCCTTTAAATGCTCCTCATTCATTAACATTTCATCCTGGGATAATTCTCATAAACCTATGTACCCTCCCCAATGTCAGCACACTCCTTAGATACGAAACCTAAAATTGCTCACAATATTACAATGTGGTCTGACCAATGTCTTATAAAACCCCAGCATTACATCATTGGTTTTTTCTTGTAATTTATTTTTTATTGAAGTACATCATCAAACAAACATTTCCATAAGATGTATTTCAGATACTGTACGTATATATCATATATTCATATTTGCCACAAATCTCCAGGTAATATTTATCTGAGGTATACACTTACAGAAAAGAGAGTAGAGAAAGAACAAGCAAAAGGAGAAAACTATACACCATTTCTTTTATATTCTAGTTCTCTTGAAATGAATGCTAACATTGAATTTACCTTCCTTAGCACCAACTCACCTGTGAGTTAATCTTTAGGGAATCCTGCATGAGGACTTCCAAGTCCCTTTGCACCTCTGAATTCGCTCCCTGTTTAAAAGATGTCTACACCTTTAGTTCTTCTGCTGAAGTGCATTATTATACCCTTCCCTAAACTGTTCTATCTGTCTCTTCTTTGCCCATTCTCCTAATCTGTACGTTCTTCTGCGGACTTCCTGCTTCCTCCGCTACCTGCCACGTCCACCTGTCTTTGCATCATCCATAAACTTGGCCACAAAACCATCAATTTCGTCATCCAGATCATTAACATATAACATGAAAAGAAATGATCCCAACCCTGACCCCTGCACACACCACTAGTCACCGGCAGCCAACGAGAAAAGGCCCTCCTTATTCCCAGTCTTTGCCTCATGGGATCCATTAGAAGTTCAGGACGCATGACACGACACTGGTACTCCTGTGGAGTATAGAGTGGCCCCCGTTGCTTTTCGAAGCACAATTGGGAAAATACTGTTCACTGAGTGATGGTTTGAATTAGCAGATGGCATAAGGTAGCCTGAAAATTAAGCAAGCGTGTGGCAGAGTGCATCTGTTTGTATATTGTCATGTACCTCCAAAGTGTGAATGTGTCTGATTAAGTTAACATCTCACTCCAGCCTGAGTAACTAGTAGTGGGTTGTTGCTAATACCTGAAGCACTGTTCATTGGAGGCAGTGTTAGTCGTACAATTTTTTTTTTTGTAGGTCTTTCTTAACAGGATGCAGATAATGTGGCTTCACGTAGTAATATGAATACTGAAAAATTAGCTTTGGAGATTTGGATCAACCCTGGCAATGTGCTTTAACAAAGAACAGTACAGCGCAGTACAGGCCCTTTGGCCCATGATGTTGTGCCGACCCTTTAACCTACTCCAAGACCAATCTAATCCTTCCCTCCTACATAGACCTCCATTTTTCTTTCATCCATTGCCTATCTAGGAGTCTCTTAAGTGTCCCTAACGTATCTGCCTCTCCCATCACCCCTGGCAGATGTTCCATGCATTCACCACTCTCTGTGTTTAAAAAAAACACACTTCCCACTGACATCTCCCCTTTATTTTCCTCCCAACACCTTAAAAGTTATGCCCCCTCATATTAGCCATTTCTGCCCCGCGATGAGATCTTTGGCTGTCCACTTGATCTATCCTACTTATCATGTTGTACACCTCTTATCCTCCTCTTCTCCAAAGAGAAAAGCCCCAGAGAAAGCTTTGCTTTCCATGATGTGTTTTTATAAAGAAGCAGAATTATTTAGCTGTGCTCAGGAGTTGCTACGGCAAAAACTTTTGAGAGTCTGTTTGTGTGCAGCGGGAACTCGCAAGGGCTAGCTTCTCGCTTCCTCTTGCTTTATCCAGAAATAAATTCCCAGCAGGTTTATGGACTTTTTGATATTGCAGTATATGGTCTGGCTTTTAACTGTACTAGAGCTCTGTTCACAAATTGATGCTGCGCTCCTGAGGGGTTTGTACAGAAACATTAAATCGTACTGAAATATTCATGTGCAAGTGCATTTAGCTGAGAGCAATTGATGCACTGCTCCCTGGAGCCCAGAAAGAAGCAGCGTGGGGTCTCTCACTCCAGCAGACACCCCAAACACTCATCGTGTGGGTAATTACGTGGTCTCCCTGATGGAAGGTGGAGAAAATCTGAGGACTGGGATGAAGCAAGTATTGAGCAGATAGAGCACATGCTCCATATTCTCTGCTTAATTTCCTTTCTAATAACATGTGCAAATAACAGAAAGCTTATTAGTCCCGTTACAACTGAAGGTTAAATGCAGTGTTCTTTTTCACATTCTTTGCCTTTCACTTTTCTGAATCCAAAGAAGTATGCCCTGTGCTCTTCTGTGGTATTGACACATGGAGAACTTCATGTGGAAATAACTTGGTAAATGGTTTTTAGTGGGGGCAAAACTCTAAAGCATTTGATGTAAATAGACCCTTGAAATTCGAATTAGTGTTTCTCTTGTTAAAATGACCAGTGTAACTTCACGAGGAAGGGACCAAGCTGGCGAGTGTGCATTACATATCAGGTGTCATCATGTGTGCCTTCGACACCCCACTTCATCTATGAAAGCATATGTTTGATGTATCACCTTTCATGTAAACAGTAGCTTAGATAGATTGACTGCAGTGCGTCCGTTTAAAAAATTATCAGCTTATCTGTGCTATATTGTCTTCCTCTTACAAGAAAGAACTGGCGACCAAGCCGAGTATTTTCTTCAATCATTCTTTCAAAGAGTTTGGAGCATAAACATACTGTGAAATTTGCCTGTGAACATGCTTATAATAAAGCCTTCCGCTCTCAAACTAACTGTATGTATAGCATGAAGTCCATAAAATGTCTCATCTAGGTAACTGTAGGTCAATCAAAAGTGAACAAGTTAGTGATATGTTTTAATAGAATTAAATTAAGGCAATGATTCTGGAACTGTCAGAATTATCCCTTTCAACACTCACAAAATATTCTGGAGGAACTGCCTTTACCTCTTTTTAACATAGAGTTTGTAGTTATAATGTCAGTGTGGGAGAACACTTTCAACAGAATGGGTTTTGTGACCATTTTTGCCAAGCTATACAAATAACAAGAAATGAGTTACGTTCTTCCCATCTCTGAATATGCAATGATATATGCTTTGGGAAGTGAGAACCTTCTCCGTTATTTCCTTACTCTTCCTCTTTTTTTCTTCTCACTTTTTAAAATTCTTCCTCTTTTCCTCCTTTTTCCTCTTTTTCACTCTTCCTTTATTTTCTCACATTTCATTCTCCCTCTCCCTCTTTCCTTGTTCTCTTTTGTGCTCTTACACTCACTCCATACATCTTTCACTGAGTTTTCGAATGCATTCAAAACCAAAACAGTTTTTGCTTTTCAAGATTCCAGAACATTCTAAACAGGTTTCTGTGCAGCCTTTGTTTCACTTGCCTTTTGTACGCCAGCTTGGTAGTCTGTTGCAAATGAAGAATGTTTCACAATGTAGGCTGGTAACTTTGATAAATGTACAGTCCTGTGCTGAAATAGTGTCTTTCCATAGTTCATAATCTGTTTTTCCTGCCTGGCAAGCTGACCTTTTTTTCTCCATTGAATCGAATGTGCAAAGTATTGAACTGAAGTTGTAGTAACCACAACCTTCCCACTACCCCCTAACCCTCCTCGCAACTCTGTACATTTGTAAAGTTGCTAGAAGGCCCCCTAAGGCACCCCTGTGCTATCATATAATTAAATCGCAGCAGTCTAAAGTAATGATTAACAAAATTTATTTGATCTTCCTGTAACAATATATTACGTATCTGCTTTGCAGTATAATCTGCTCCTAAGTTTAAATTGTCCTGTTCATGTGGGATTTAAGGCATTTGTGATTAGATAGTTGCAAATTAAAACAAATGTGGATAGTTAACCTTTGTGTCTGTCTTTTAAAGAGGCCTTGGCTGTGTTTAATAAATCTGAGTCCCTATGTAGGATCAAGCTGATTAAACTGTAAATGGATATTTATTGAAATGTCCTAATGACATAAGTCTATGAGATGGCGGTAACATGAAGATCTTATTATTCCCCCTTCTAAATTACTTTCATTTCATCTGCTATGGCTCCTAAAAAAGTACTCACTCTACATTCCTGTTTGCACTGTCTGCCAAGTCACTGAGATGCCTCTCTCCTAAGAATGAACCAAGGCAATAGGCTATTTGACTATGAGCTTTCATTGTGGGAGCATCACAGTTCAATTTAGCCCTGCTTTTAAGTTGTATTCCTCTCTTCTTCCCATTAGAACCATAGTCAAATGGTTATGACCCTATCTGTTTCACTTTCTGACCTTCATCATTATTTTCCAAATACATCTGGATGTATTCCTTAAGGTTGTCATAGGAGTGGGGGTGGGGGGTTATAGTGGGAATAAATTTGCTCTACCTGTTAAATGCTCCCAGTGGTGTGCATCTCAAATAGCTTCTGACAACCAAGTCCAACTCCTGGCCTTCCATATGTGGCCTAGCTTCTAAGCCCAGCAAAACTGTTTCTACTAACAGGAGAGGTAGCAAGGGCAGGTTAGTGGCACCTTAAAACCAGTCACTTTGGGCAGATGGAGCTTGTTATCTGTGGTTGGCAGCTCATCTAGGAGAAGTAAAACTCTGATCTGAAACCGCCACTGCCTTCCCCTCATGGGGAAGGCTTTGGAAGTAAACCTCAAAGAAAACTCTAGAGCTGGCACTCCTACATTGTGTTCAATGCTGACGGGCAACTCCTGCGATGCCACTGGTGCTAAACTACATGGGTCTCTGCTGTTCCTTTGAAATTATTAGCTGTTGTGGAGACGGGGAGCCTGTTGCATGGACAACAGCTTGCTCTCCAAATTATACTGCCCTGGCCTGTGTACTTGGCTTGTGTATACAATGTGGACAGCTAGGATGCAACATCCATGGTCAACTCTGACCAATGGAGGGCCTCTGGATGGTGTGGAGATCATTTGACTTCCTACCTGGCAGAAAGCAGGAACTGAAGATGGAGCCCACTGGTGTGTATACTGTTGCAGGCAGATACACTCTAGCCACTTTATTAGGTTCATTTGTACACCTGCTTATTAATGGAAATATCTAATCAGCTGATCATGTGGAAGCAACTCTACATATCTGGTCAAGAGGTTCATTTGATGTTCAGACCAAATATCAGAATGGGGAAGGAATGTGATCTAAGTGACTTTAACCATGGAGTGATTGTTGGTGTCAGACTGGGTGGTTTGAGTATCTCAGAAATTGGTGATCTCTTGGGATTTTCACACAGCAGTCTCTTGGAGTTTACAGAAACTAAAAGGCATCCAGTGAGCGGCAATTCTGTGAGTGAAAACAACCATTTCCTTGTGTTTGTGTCGTTAATGAGAGAGGTCTGAGGAGTAAGGCCTTATTAGTTCAAGCTGACAGGAAGGCAACAGTGACTTAAATAACCATTCGTTACAACATTTGTGTGCAGAAGAACATCTCTGAAAGCACAACATGTTGAACCCTGAAGTGAATGGGCCACAGCAGCAGACCACGGACCTATACACAGTGGCCACTTTATTAGGTACAGGAGCTACCTAATAAAATGGCCACTGAGTGTAAGTTCAAAGCAAATTTATTATCAAAGTACATATATCACCACATACTACCTTGAAATTCATTTTTTTGACAGGCATTTACTTGGAAAATTACAAAAGAAACAATAGAATTTATGAAAAACTATAATTAACAAAGATTGACAAGCAACCAATGTGCAAAAGAAGACAGTTTATGAAACCAGTAAAACAGTAAATAAATAATACTGAGAACATGAATTTGTAGAGTCCTTGAAAGTGAGTTCGTAGGTTGTGGAATCTGCTCAGTGTTGAGGTGAGTGAAGTTATCCTGTACTACTATATATCCTGTATAGGTGCTATACAAATCAAAAATAAGCTGTATAGCAGGGTCCCAAATGCTTCCTGGGGCACAACTACGTAGGCTTATGTTTCTTGCTTTTGGTATTTCCAGAGTATGAGTGTCATTGGAGAATTTGGCCTTGTCCACTCCCCCCCCCCCCTTGCATGGGCATCTCTTTCTTCCTTTCCCACCCCTGCCAAGGATGTGATGCTGAGGCTTTATAAGGCACTCGCGAGGCCTCACCTTAAGTATTGTCAACAGTTTTGGGCCCCTCATCTTAGAAAGGATGTGCTGGCATTGGAGAGGGTCCAGAGGAGGTTCACAAGAATGATTCCAGGAATGAAAGGGTTATCATATGAGGAATGTTTGATAGCTCTGGGTCTGTACTCGCTGGAATTCAGAAGGATGAGGGGGGTATCTCATTGAAACCTTTTGAATGTTGAAAGTCTTAGACAGAGTAGATACGGAAAGGATGTTTCCCATGGTGGGAGAGTCTAGGACAAGAGGGCACAACCTCAGGATAGAGGGGCACCCTTTCAAAACAGAGATGCAGAGAAATTTCTTTAGACAAAGGGTGATGAATTTGTGGAATGTGTTGCCACATGCAGCTGTGGAGGCCAGGTCTTTGGGTGTATTTAAGGCAGAGATTGATAGATTTTTGATTGGACATGGCATCAAAGGTTACGGGGAGAAGGCCGGGAACTGGGGTTGAGGAGGAGATAAAATAAAGGATCAGCCATGATTGAATGGTGGAGCAGACACGATGGGCCAGATGGCCTAATTCTGCTCCTATGTCTGATGGTCTAACCCCAGTCCATTGCTAATCTGGGATGCTGAGATCAAATTAATCTCTCTCTGCACCATATAAAATTCACAAACTCCACTGAAATCAGGAATAAAGTTATGTACAGAGCCTAGTCCGTCAGGGAACCAGCCTCCCCTCCATTAATATCATCTATATTTCCTGCTGTTTCGGCAAAGCTGCCAACATAATTAAGGACCACTCCCAAACCCATCATTCTGTCTTCTCAGCCCCTCCTGTGGGGCAAAAGATACAAAAGCCTGAGAACTCTTAATCACCTGGATATATTACAGAAAGATAGAAGGACAGCTTCTATCCTGCTGTAATCTTGAATGGTCTTGGCCTGCGGATCTCTTAATCTACCTCATCTTAGCCCTTGTCTACCTGCACTGCACACTCTCTGGACTTGTAACACTATATTCTGTATTTTGTTTTCCTTTTTATTACCTCAATGTTGTTATGTAAGGAATAATATGTCGACGGCAGGTAAACAAAAGCTTTTCACTATATATCTGTACGTGACAATTATAAACTAGTACCAATTCATGGTAGGACCAACCGTGTTGCTGCCTCACAGCACCAGTGATATGGGCTCAGTCATGACCTCGGCTGCCGCCTGTGTGGCATATTTGCCTGTGACAGTGTGGATATCCTCCCATATCCCAAAGGTAGGTTAATTGGTTAACCTCTAGTGTGTAGGTGCGTAGGAATGGAGGTGGTGGACATGTGAGTGAATATGTGGTGGATGAATGCGATTGTGCTGGGACCCGGTTTGGATTCAGTGGACAGAATGATGGTCCATGTTACACAAAAATATAAAATGTGTGATATAATTCAGCAGCTCTAGAAGAAAAAATATTGACACTGATGAAAATTGATGAGTTTTGGTTTTCTTTCTCTCTGTATATGCTGCCTGACCTGCTGAGTATTTTCATGATCCCAGATAGACAAGTATGGGGCTTGAGCCGCAGCATTTCTGAATAAAATGAGTTCTCTACAGTGGACATGCTCACAAAAGCTTTTGAAAGGATACAGAACATCAATATGTAATAGAGTGGTCAGGGTGGGTGTCTAGGGACAGATGAATAGAGAATACCAAACCATCAAGCAGAGAGTCTGAGACAAAATGAATACTTGTACAAGCCCAAAGAATTGTGTACTATGAGATTTTATGTTGTTTCGTGATGGTTAACTGCATTCCCAATAGTTGATGGTCAGATAATACAATGCTCTTTCCAATTGAACAGATCTGCTTGTCAACTACAAAGCATTTTACTTTTAATTTAAAAGCACAAAAGCACTTAGCATGGTCCTGTTGTTTTGTTTATTGTTTTGGAATTTTTTTAAGTTGAAAAAGACTGTTTTACAAATTATAATGAAATTTTCAGCCTTCTGCATTTAATGATTAATGGAAATTTTAATTTCATTTTTGTTTCTTGTCATCTCCAGCTGGATGCCTACATCATTACAATCCACTCATTAACATATGTCATGCTTCATTTTAAATCCACTAAAAATAGGGTGGAATAAGTTGAACACTAGAGCAGTGCTGTGTAGACTAAATGTTTCTTCTAAAGGTGTTTGGTAGTGTGGACTAGATGATCCTGGTTTATACAGACACGAGTCAAGGCGGGATGGGGAAAATCTATTTTTCTCAAGTAATTGTTTTGAATGCACTGTTTGAAAGTGGTGGAAGCAGATTCAGTATAACTTTAAAAAGGAAATTGGAGTTTGTTTCTTTGCTTTTTTAAAGGAAATAAAAGTCTGGTGGTGTGTGTACCACACACAAAATGCTGGAGGAACTCAGCAAGTCAGACAGTATCTATGGAGAGGAATAAACAGCCCAATGTTGATTGTTTACTCTATAGATTGTTGCCCAACTTGCTGAGCACCCCCAGCAGTTTGTGGGTGTGTTGCTCAGGATTTCCAGCATCTGCAGAACCTGTTGTGTTTGTAATAGTGCTAGGTGTACATCTAATGACAAAAATTTGTTCAAGTTCAATTGCTTACCGGTAGCAAGTACTTCAAACCAATGCACTCCAGATGTATACTTTTATATTTTAGAAATGGATTTGAGGTTTATCAGATCTGCTAAGCCAAGAAACCCTATTTTTCCTATACTCACATACAATTGCATCTTGCAGATTTCTAGAAATTGTTTGTCGTTTAGGTTTATGATGTTTGGACCAGATTTCTATATTCATTAGTAATTTTTCATTGATAGTCATTTGAAAACAATTTTTAATGTTCAAAGTCCAAGGGGTCAGGCATTATGTGATGTCCAAAACCTTTTATATCATATCTATTATTCTGTTAACTAAGGCAGTGCAAGTTCAAACTTTGCAACTTTTTAAAATCAGTATTTGTTTTTGTTGCTGAAAATGGACCAACTAGGAACCGTATTTTATAAATTATTTTTAGTATTTGTGTCTATTCAAGCTTTCTGAGATGAACATTTAACTATTGATGATGAAATTACTGACATAATATAAAACATTTTTGATCAGATCAACATGATAGGAAATCACTTAACAACTTGCAGTTAGAATGAATATCTATTAACAGTAAAACATCCTGAAACACTTCACAGGGATACTAAAGAACTAAATTTGACACTGGGCAACATAAGGAGACATTAGGTTAAGTGACCAAAGGATTGGTTCGAAACATAGGGCTTAAGGAGTAACTCAAAGCAGGATCATGCCTCAGTAAAGAGTTGTGTATCTATAGATTTCATTGCCACAAATGGCTGTGAAGGCCAAGACAATTGGGTATGATGAAATCAGAGGTTAATAGGTTTTTGATTAGCAAAAGGTGTCAAAAGGTTATGGGGAGAACAGGAGAATGGGGTTGAGAAGGAATAATAAATCATTGAATGATGGAGCAGACTTGATGGACTGAATGGCCTTAATCTCTCCTATGGAAAAGGAACTAAAGATCTGGACTACTATAGACAGAACCATAAATGCTGGAGTTGAAGTAAATCAGGCCAGACGTACAGGTGGATATTGATCTAGGATGGTTTTAATCAATTCTATGATGTAGAATTGACAGTATAAATTATTGTATAGAGTAAGAGCTGACAGTTTATATTTTGTAATATTTTCTTTTAAAATTTATAGGAGCTCTATATCGCTGTTGGGATTTCAGGAGCAATTCAGCACCTAGCAGGAATGAAGGATAGCAAGGTAAGTTTTCCTTCTCTTTTATTGTGTATCTTTATTTACATTAAGTACTAACAGAATTCTAGTAGAAATGAGCTGCTGAGTGTAATGGTGTAAAGAAAGTCCATCATTCCATCTCTGAATAATTCAGTGCTCTTTGCACTGTGGCGCCGGAGATATTCTCACAGGCATTTCCCTGGCACTGATCAAAGCGCAACAACATTTTTCATGAAAAATAGTAGGTATAGAAACAATACAGTTGAGGTTGCATTTATTTCCATGTTAGAATGATTCTTATTCAGTTTGAAGTGAAATTATTTTATATTTGGGTGTAAACAAATTGTATATTTTTTTCCCACTTGCCTAAAAATTCCAACAAATTCTGCATAAACTTGTAGCCTTGTTTATCTATCAGTCTTGCCCAGGAAATTTTTATAATATAGCTTTTTTCTTAACCTTACTTTGCATGTGGGTTTATAAGCTTTTATAGTCGTTTTCTTTCTGTGGTGTTGTAATTTGATGATTATATTTCATCCAACTTGACATACAGAAGTTCTCTTGCTTCCCTATTTAGATTGTGGTTGGTCCGTATGTAAATTCAATTATGTCAGCTTGCCTTCTGTATCTTTTGACCCCCTTAACTAACAAATAGTTCATAGGGATCAATCCTGAAAGTTTCTTTGAACTGAGCAATATAGCCAGTAGGTAGTGTGAGTTCTGGAGTATGTGCCTGTGTAATATCTAAACTTCTCTGTAGTATTAGAATATTGAGAGTTATCAAAAAGCTATTTAAAACAAAACAACTTTTGAAAATAGTTTAAATATTTTATTCAGCTTAATAGCATGTTCTATAATTAACATGTTTACTGTTTTTCTGCAGCTTCTTATTTTGCGTGAATATATTTGCTTAGAAGTTATTGTATTATTAATGCACAGGCTTCTTACTGTGGGATGGTTTTGTGAATCCTACATCTGAGGGTCTAACTTTTTAAGTGCTACTTCCAGTATTTTTTATATATCTCAGACGGATCTTTAAGCAGAATAAATTTAGTCATGTGCACTCAAACATAACAAGAACAATAAACCCCATACATAGAATCTTCTGCAGTGAAAGCTGCTTTTTACGTCCGTGAATCCATTAATGTCCTTTATGTGGAAGTGTACTAAAAAAAGCATTAACCCACTATGAAGAAGTTATAGCTTTTTAAAAAAAATCAAATTTGAACATTTTACTGAAAACCAAAATTTTGAATTTCTTGAAATTACCTTGTTAATCAGTTCTTTTATGAAGATAGTAAAATACCATTGTGCCAATTGAATTAAATCCAATAGGTATAGTACCCTTATTAGCAGAGGGGAGCATTACAGTATGAGTAGTAAGTAGCAACTTGAATCAAGCCCAATATGAACTGATGCAATTTATTTGGTTTGAGTCAGGCAGGGTGCATAATTGGATAAAACACTTGCACTTAGCTTGGGTCAATCTGGCCTGACCTTGGAATTACTAAACTAGTACATGAATTGCATAGGAACATTGAAAATAGGCCATTCAGCTCTTCAACTGTCATCGATCTCCTATCTCAATACCTTATTCACACTCCCCACTTTCCTTGAAGCCTTTAGGATTCAGAAATTTATTTATCTTTATTTTAAAATGTATCGTGACTTGGCTGTTGTGGCCATCTGTAATTGTAAATTCCAAAAATGGAATTACACATAGAAAAATGATAATTCCTTCGACATTTTTTTTATTCAGATTGTTTGGGTATCAGTCATTTTCTAATTTTATATCAAAACTGAGCATTTATATTAAAGCACGCTAAAACTGTAGGCACCACAGTAGTGCATTTATGGAGGAGAATAAATAGTCCGCGTTTCAGGCCGAGATCCTTCATCAGGACTGGATGACTGTGTCAGCTTGTTTTCAGGTTTTGTTGTTCTCTTCCTCCTGATGACCTCCCCAACACACATATTCTTCACTTCTTTTGCACGTTATTTTTAACAGGGGCCATAAGCTATCCTGGAACTTTCCATTCTAAAAACTGCAATATAAAACCTTCCAACTTGCAAGTGTCAATATCCTCCACATTTGGAGACTGAGAAAGTATTTTTGAAAGGGAAAACTGCTTCTGCCTCTGAGCATGATCGTAATTTTTATTCCTTCACCCTTTCCCTCCTTTTGAGCATTTTATTCACTTAATGAAATTGAAGTACAAAATAAAATGTGCATCCATTATGTGTTAAATCTTAAGAGTCTAAGTGGATTTCCTGGCAAGCTTCCCCCTTTAGGAATTCCTGCAACTATCAGCTCTATTGACTTAACATATTTTAATTACATTCATTGACAAGTTGAGGTGCTTTCGTGTCACCAGTGCTGTTGGGACATGGTAATCAGTTTTAGGATGTCATGGTGTTCAGGACCAGTGGGAAGAAATGTAAAATTTGTGAAAATATAAATGCATTGTGGTTTTAAGCTAATTATATCTGGACATACTTTGGTTCACTTGCTTCCCAGCCACTGTCTGATTCTAGTCACACATGACCACATATGATTTTAATTCTGTGTCTAGTTTTGCAGGGTTACTGTAGTAGATTTCAGCTGTACTGTATTTAGCCACATTGACTGCCTCTATGAAGGCGGTTTTACAAGCACAATCATTAGTCACATTCCACTCTTCTGCACTTCAGAATCAGAATCAGGTTTATTATCACCGGCATGTGATGTGAAATTTGTTAACTTAGCAGCAGCAGTTCAATGCAATACATAATCTAGCAGAGAGAGAGAGAGAAGAAAATAATAAATAAAGTAGAATATAGACAATATAGATAGAATATAGATAATAAATAGACAAGTAAATCAAATTACGTATATTGAATAGGTTTTAAAAAATGTGCAAAAACAGAAATACTGTATATTAAAAAACATGAGGCAGTGCCCAAAGCTGCAGTGCCCATTTAGGAATGGGATGGCAGAGGGGAAGAAGCTGTTCCTGAACCGCTGAGTGTGTGCCTTCAGGCTTTTGTATCTCCTACCAACATGGTAACAGTGAGAAAAGGGCATGCCCTAGGTGCTGGAGATCCTTAATAATGGACGCTGCCTTTCTGAGACACCGCTTCCTAAAGATGTCCTGGATACTTTGTAGGCTAGTGCCCAAGATGGAGCTGACTAGATTTACAACCTTCTGCAGCTACTTTCAGTCCTGTGCAGTAGCACCTCCATACCAGAAAGTGATGCAGCCTGTCAGAATGCTCTCCATGGTACAACTATAGAAGTTTTTGAGTGTATTTGTTGACATGCCAAATCTCTTCAAACTCCTAATAAAGTATAGCTGCTGTCTTCCCTTCTTTATAATTACATTGATATGTTGGGACCAGGTTAGATCCTCAGAGATCTTGACACTTAGGAACTTGAAGCTGCTCACTCTCTTCACTTCCAAACCCTTTATGAAGATTGGTATGTGTTCCTTTATCTTACCCTCCTGAAGTCCACAATCAGCTCTTTCATCTTATTGACATTAGTGCCAGGTTGTTGCTGCAGCACCACTCCACCAGTTGGCATATCTCACTCCTGTACGCCCTCCGGTCACTACCTGAGATTCTACCAACAATGGTTGTATTGTCAGCAAATTTATAGATGGTATTTGAGCTATGCCTAGCCACACAGTCATGTGTATATAGAGAGTAGAGCAGTGGGCTAAGCACACATCCCTGAGGTGCGCCAGTGTTGATCGTCAGCAAGGAGGATATATTATCATCAATCTGCAGAGACTGTGGTTTTTGGTTAGGAAGTCGAGGATCCAATTGCAGAGGGAGGTACAGAGTCCCTGTAATCTGCACTCTGTGGTCACATAATGAGGTACAACTGTACACCTTGTTAATGCAACTATCTAATCAGCCAATCGTGTAGCAGCAACTTATTGCATAAAGGCATGCAGAAATGGCCATGCGGTTTAGTTGTTGTTTGACCAAACATCAGAATGGGGAAGAAATGTGTTCTAAGTGACTTGGACATTGGAATGATTGTTGGTGCCAAATGGGGTGGTTTGAGTATCTCAGAAACTGCTGACCTCCTGAGGTTACATGCAAAACAGTCTTTAGAATTCACATAGAATGGTGTGAGAAACAGAAAACATCCAGTGAGCGCAGTTTTGTGGGTGAAAATGCCTTGCTAATGAGAGGTCAAAGGAGAATGGCCAGACTGGTTCAAGATGACAGGAAGGCAACAGTAACTCAAGTAACCACAAGTTACAACAGTGGCGTGCAGAAGAGCATAACATGTCGAACCTTGAAGGGATGGGCTACAGCAGCAGAAAACCATGTACATGCACTCAGTGGCCACTTTATTAGGTACAGGAGGTACCTAATAAAGAGTCCACTGAGTGTATAATGTTTCTTCTATTTAACATGCTGAAATTTAAGCAATACTCTCTTTGTTGATTGACTTTTTTTTTGTTTGATAAGTTATGCTTTGAAATGATTTAAAGGTCGTGTGATCTTTTGAGAAACGTAAATTGTAGGGAAGTGAATTTCTAATGTACTTACCAACAGACCTGATACTTGTATTGAAATTTAGAAATGTAAAATATGTTACTTGCAGAACATTGACTTGATTTATCAAGCTAAGACATAGTTGAATAGAGAGAGAGAGAAGGGAGGAAAGAGGTGGGACCTTTGTGATTACCAGATGTGGGGGTGACGAAGTGACTAGGGATCATGGTTCAGTGGTGCCAGCTGCAAGTGTACATTGACTGCCTGAGCAGAAATGCGTCCATCTGTAGCTAAGTGGACAAGAGCCCAGCCATAGTGAGTACCTTGCTCCTAGGAGATGCAGTATACCGTGCTCATAAAAAGTATTCACCCCACCCCTCCACCACCCGGAAGTTTTCATGTTTTATTGTTTTACAACATTGCTGCTGCTACTGTGTGATCCAGAATCTCCGGAGGAGAAGGCCCTGTGTCCTTGGCTTTGTTTGTTGCTCGGCGGCCGGAGCGGGATTGAAGTGCTCGGCAGAGATGGTGCTCGGTGCTCGGTGTTGGAGGGCTGAGGTTGGGTGCTTCCAATGCATTGGCATTTGTCGGCATTTGGAGGTTTATGGCAGGGAGAGTTTCTCTCTTTTGCCGCCTGCTATTGGGAGTCGATTGGAACTTTGAGACTTTTTTTTTACCGTGCCCATGGTTTGCTCTTTATCAAATTATGGTATTGCTTTGCACTGCTGTAACTATATGTTATAATTATGTGGTCTTGTCAGTGTTAGTCTTTGGTTTGTCCTTTTTTTTTGTGATATGACTCTGGAGGAACATTGTATCATTTCTTAATGCATGCATTTGTAAATGACAATAAACGAGGACTGAGTGTCCTCATAATCTAATCTAATAATCACAGTGGATTTAATTTGGCTTTTTTTGACACTGATCAACAGAAAAAGACTTTCGTGTCGAAGTGAAAACAGATCTCTACAAAGTGATCTCAATTAATTTCAAATACGTAACACAAAGTAATTGATTGCATAAGTATTCACCCCCTTTAATATGACACACCAAATCATCACTGGTGCAGCGAATTGGTTTTAGAAGTCACATAGTTAAATGGAGGTCACCGTGTGCAGTCAAAGTGTTTCAATTGATTGTAGTAAAAATACTGCATCTGGAAGGTCCAACTGCTGGTGAGTCAGTATTCTGGCAAAAACGACACCATGAAGGCAAAAGAACACTCCAAACAACTCCGCGAAAAGGTTATTGAAAAGCACTAGTCAGGAGATGGATATAAGAAAATTTCCAAGTCACTGAATATTCCTTGGAGTACAGGTAAGTCAATTATCAAGAAATGGAAAGAATATGGCACAGCTGTAAATCTGCTTAGAGCAGGCTATCCACAAAAACTGAGTGACCGTGCAAGAAGGCGACTAGTAAGGGAGGCCACCAGGAGACCTATGACAACTCTGGTGGAGTTACAAGCTTCAGTGGCTGCGATGGGAGAGACTGCACATACAACAACTGTTGTCTGGATGCTTCACCAGTTGCAGCTTTGTGGGAGAGTGGCAAAGAGAAAGCCACTTGAAAAAATCTCACATGAAATCTCGGCTAGAGTTTGCCAGAAGGCATTTGGGAGACTCAGAAGTCATGTGTAAAAAGATTCTATGATCTGATGAAACCAAAATTGAGGACTTTGGCCATCAGGCTAAATGCTATGTTTGACATAAGCCAAACACTGCACATCATCAAAAACACACCATCCCTACCATGAAGCATGGTGGTGGCTGCATCATGCTGTGGGAATGCTTCACTGCAGCAGGCCCTGGAAGGCTTGTGAGGATTGAAAGTAAAATGAATGCAGCAAAATACAGGGAAATTGTGGAGGAAAACTGATGCAACTTGAGAAAGGATTTGTTTTTCAGCAAGCCAATGACCCCGAGCATAAAGCCATAGCTACACAGGAAATGCTTAAAAATAACAAAGTTAATGCCCTGGAGTGGCCAAATCAGAGTCCAGACCTCAATCCAATTGAGAATTTGTGGCTGAACTTGAAAGGGGCTATTCATTCACAATCCCTATGCAATCTGACAGAGCTTGAGCAGTTTCATAAAGAAGAATTGCTGTGTCCAGATGTGCAAAGTTGGTAGAGACCTATTCACACAGACTCAAGACTGTAATTGCTGCCTAAAGTGCATCTACTAAATATAGTACTTACTTGAAGAGGGTGAGTAATTATGCAATCAGTTATTTTGTGTTTAATAATTGTAATAAATTTATACCAATTTGTAGAATTTTGTTTTCACTTTGATATGAAAGAGTCTTTTCTGTTGATCAAAAAAGCCGAATTAAATCCACTGTGATTCTATGTTGTAAAACAATAAAACATGAAAACTTCCGAAGGTGGGGGGTGAATACTTTTAATAGGCAGTGTAAATGCATCTGGTTGCCTTTCATCAGACCAGAACTGTTCTGGTCGTCTCATTGTAGAAAGGATGTGGAATGTTTAGAGAGGGTGCAGGGGATATTTACCAGGTTGCTGCCTGGATTAGAGCGCATGCCTTATGAGGATTGGTTGTGCAAGCTAGGGCTTTTCTCTTTGGAGAGAAAGAAATCTGAGAGTTGTCTTGATTGAGGTGTACAAAATAATAAGAAGCATAGATTGAGACTTTTTTCCCAGGGCAGAAGTGGCTGATACATGGGGCATAACTTTAACATGTTGGGAGTAAGGTATAGGGAGGATTCAGAGGTAAGTTTTTTTACACAGAGAGTGGTAGGAGCATTGTACCTGCTACCAGGGGTGGTGGTAGAGGGAAATACATTAGGGACATTTAAGACACTCTTAGATAGGCACATGGATAAAAGAAAAATGGAAGGCTGTGAGGGAGGGAAGGGTTAGATTGGTCTTGAAGTAGGTTAAAAGGTTGGCACAGTATTGTGGGCTAAAGGGCTTGTTGTGCTGTACTGTTCTAATTAACCCTTGGCAATGCCAATTGAATTTTGTATTTCTATGGTGACTTTATTAGAAGGCTTTTTGTTTCTGAGGTATTCCCGAGAGTTCAGTGCCGATGTTTAAATCTTCTCCAGTAACAGAAAGTTTCTTTGCTGATAGGAATTGTATATTTGAATGAACCTACTTTGTGGTCACTGAGTGTTCTGCTTTCCTTCCAGACCATTGTAGCCATTAACAAGGATCCAGAGGCTCCCATCTTCCAGGTGGCAGACTATGGGCTGGTGGCAGATCTCTTCAAGGTGAGTAATCTGTTGGTAGAAATGAAAGATGCCAGCCAAAGTATTGAGTGTATAGAGGTTGAAGTTTTATTTCTGTGAGAAAATAGAGAAAATTATTTGTTATTTAGTGTAATTAATGGCCTTCTTTCCCTTGGGCGAGCTGAGAATAGTGAACTGATGAATATAATAAGACCATAAGACATAGGAGCAGATTTAGGCCATTTGGCCTATCGGGTCTGCTCTGCCATTCCATCATTGCTGATGTATTAACCCTTTCAACCCCATTCTCCTGCCTTCTCCCCGTAACCTTTGACACCCTGTTTAATCAAGAACCTATCAACCTCTGCCTTAAATATACCCAATGACCTGGTCCGCAGAGCTGTCTGTGGCAAAGAATTCCACATATTCTCCATCCTCTGGCTAAAGACATCTTTCTTCATCTCTGTTCTATATGGATGCCCCTCTATACTGAGACTGTGCCCTCTGGTCCTAGACACCCCCACTATAGGAAACATCCTCTCCAGCTGAGAACTGTTGAGAAACAAGGGGTGGGGAGTTCTGACAGGGAAGTGATTGAGGTATGTCAGTCAAGTTCACAGGTTGAATAATCTTTCTGTTTCATAGAGTTGCATGGTGCATTTCACTGTATGTTTCAATGTGGATGTGACAGACAAAGCTAATCTAATCTAATCCTTAAAAAAAAGAACAGTAGTCCCCTATTTCAAAGTCAAAAATTGATGTTATTATAATGTATATAAGCACATGTATGCACAAGTGCAATGAAAAACTTATTTGCAGCAGCATCACAGGCACATTGCATCAGATAAGCAGCATTCACAAGGAAGGCAAACTATACACAATGTTCACAAGAAAAAAGCACAATAATGTCCATTTTTGTGCAAAGTGATCAAAATGGACATAATGTTGCTATATCAAGGTAGTGCTTAGGGTTTTGCTGGTTGTTTCAAGAACCGAATGGTTGAAGAGATGTAGCTGTTCTTGAACCTGATAGTTTGGGACTTCAGGCTCTGTACCTCCTGCCCTTTGGTAAGGAGGTGCGGAGGCTGGAGGGTTGTAAAGAGTTTGATCCCAATGCATATTGGGAGAAGTGATGGACAGTGTTATAAAAACATGCAGAACAGACGACACTGGTATAGAGAGAAGCAGAGTTAATGTTTTAGGTAGAGACACAAGAAACTGCAGGTACTGGAATCCAGAACAACAGACAAAAAGCTGGAAGAGCTTAGCAGGTCAGGTAGCATCTATGGAGGGAAATGTGCAGTCAATATTTCCGGTTGAAACCTTTCATCTGGACTTAATAATTCAGGTTATTTTCTCATATCAGAGCTGAAGATAGAGGGAATCATTGCAAGTAGAATTGGTGAGAGGGAGGGTGAGCAATGGACCAAAAGAAAGGTCTGTGGTAGAGTGATAGAAAGTAAATCAGATGATAAAACTGATCTTGGTAGAAGGCAAAACTGGTGAGTATAGCGGAAGCAAAAAAGTAAGGGGGTATTAATAAGCCGCTACTGTCTGATTAAGAATAGTTGCCTTCATTGTGACTTTGCCTCTTTTGCGTCACATCTTCCTGTGTTTCAGCTAACGGCCAAATGACCCTTTTATTCCCCTTGGATTCACATGAAACCAATCTGCTGTAATGTGCCTTCTAACTTTTCTAAAGAGACTACATGAGTTCATAACCAGGTTGCAAATATGGGCAAAATTTATTTTACTCATCTAATATTTAAAAAAATATATGCAAAACAAGCACTTGCTAAATTTAAACCAGTGCAATTAGTCAATCCTTTAATGAGATCTTTGAACTTTAGTGACATTTATAGTTCTCTTGAAATGGCTTTACATACACGATTGTGGTGCTGATTGCAGTGCTTTTTAATGTGCTAATCAGGGACACAGTCTCCACATTTCCCAGTGCACTTTACAGGTTCCCACTTGATTTTATTTTAAACTTGTCTCTGATTGAGATTCAGGAGAAGCTTATTTATTTTATTAAGTGATACATCCCTTCCAGCCCTTCAAGCCTGAGCAACCCCCAACAACCCCGATTAACCCTAACCTAATCACGAGACAATTTACAATGACCAGTTAACCTACCCGGTACGTCTTTGGACTGTGGGAGGAAGCAGAGCATCCGGGGAAAACCCATGCATTCCACGGGAAGGACATAAAGAGATTCTTTATAGAATGACGCCAGAATTGAACTGTGAACTCCGGAACCACCCCTTCCACTACTTTATCGTGGCACTCATGGAAAGTCGCTTTAAGATAAAAAGAATGGTAGAGAAGCCTTAGATTGCATATATACACTCAGTAGCCACTTTATTAGGTACACCTGCATGTTAATGTTAATGTAAATATCCAGTCAGCCAATCGTGGCAGCAACTCAATGCATAAAAGCATGCAGACATTGTTAAGATGTTCAGTTTTTGTTCAGACCAAACATAAGAATAGGGACCAAATGTAATCTAAGTCACTTTGACCATGAAATGATTGTTAATGCCAGGTGGGGTGGTTTGAGTATCTCAGAAACTGCTGATCTCTTGGGATTTTCATGCACAATAGTTCCTAGAGTTTACAGAGAATGGCGTAGTAAGCAAAAAAAAAGTTCCATTGAGCAGCAGTTCTGAGGGCAAAAACTCCTTGTTAATGAGAAAGGTCAGAGGAGGATGGCCAGACTTGTTTAAGTTGATAGGAAGGTGACAGTAACTCAAATAACCACACGTGGTATGCAGAGGAGTACCTCTGAATGCGCAGCATGTCGAACCTTGAAATGGATGGGCTATAGCAGCAGAATACAGGTTTCACTCCTGTACCTAATAAAGTGGCCATGGAGTGCAAATGTGTGTATTTTAATACTTTTAATATTTCAGCAATTAACTTGTTTAAAATGTATTTAGAAAGTTTAATCTTCCAGAGTGTTATTTAGTGATAATACAAATTGCTGTAATAATTATTGTGGGATATTTTGAGGTTTTTACTGTTAATTAATGAGAAGATAAAAATGATCTATTTTGCTTGGTGTCGAGTAATGAAATTTTACAGCATCAGCTATGACAGAGATAATTATTTTTTCCTTACTACATTTTGCATAACAGCTTAATGTATAAGGTTGCCTAATATTAAATCAGGAAATAAGAGGCTTAGGAAAATTGATGCCACTCAGACTAACTGGATCACAGAGGGAGAGACAAAATACTTTGTGGTTTAGCTGGTTAAGAGAATGAGTGGTTCACTGATACTGATTGGAAATGTCTTGTGTTCAGTTCCTCTTTTGCTATGAATTTGCTTTTATTGGCAAGAAGGCAGTAATGGTGCCTTAGTATCTTTGGGCTAAGGAGATATCAGCCAAGGTTGCACTCCTGTGTACCTGCTGTCTGATTATGAGTGTCATCATTGGCTTGTTGTGCTTGTTGTGACACATCTGGTGTAGTGGGTAGTACTTGTTGCCCTCATTTTCAGCATCCACCGCTGGCTAGCAGACTTGCGAGAAGGTGTAAGGCTCTGCCTGCCAGTACATAGCCTCTCTAACAGCAAGCCTCATATAGTGCCTCCTCGCTGGTGACACAGGGAAACTGGTCTCCTTTCAGACTCAGGCTGAGCTACAGAGGACGGGGAGGTCTGGCCCCTGCACATGTAGTATGCAGGCCCACCAGTGTGTGGACACACCCTGGTGCTCGTGAATCAGATCCCTCAGCTATGGGTAAGTAACCCCACTGCCTTGTGGGCAGCCTCAGGAAAGACGAAGGGTATGGGAGTAAACCCAGACAGAAAATCCGGAGTGGAGCCCCTAAGGCAGCTGGACGTCATTGAACATCCTTTTGGCAGCTCCTGCAGCCAAGCTGGTGCCAAACATATTGCTTCATTAGCTTTCCTTTGGACTACACTGGTGAGCCTGAGAGGGGGATCTTGACAACTGGGCTTTTCGGGATCTCCATTACTTTCACCCAGCTTATGATGATCATCATCACCCTTTGTCCTTTAAGACAGATGGATGCCAACCAATCAACCATTTATGAAATACCTTCGTTATTGTTCTCCCAGTTTTAACCCAAGAGCATATGAGGATGTGGTTTGGTAGCAAGTCCTATTCATGCATTTGCTGACTGAGCTGTTCCAAAAGGCTGGACGCTTTTACTTCTATGAAGTTGCAAATCTATCACCCCCATCCTTTTGACTGCCTTGTTGACTGGCTTCTACCTTTCACCTTTTAGCTTATCTAATTCTCTGCTTTTGTTTCCTAATTAGTCCTGTCCACCTTTCACAGGAACAGCCATCCACCAGACTGAATGAATGCAGCTCCAATAACACTCAGGAACCTTGAAAGTATTTCAGGCAAGGCACTCCATTCACCACACTATATGAACCTCCTTAAACTTCCATACTCTCTTTCCTCCAGAGAGTCATAGAAAGTACAACAGAACAGAAACAGGCCCCTCTGCCCATCTAGTTCATGCCTAGTCCCATTGCCCTGTGCCCAAAACATAGCCCTCCCATACCCCACGCATCCACTTACCTACCCAAATTTTTCTTAAATGTTGAAATAGAACCTGCATCCACCATTTCCGCTGGCGGATGATTCCACATTCTCACCACCCTCTGAGTAAAGATGTTCCTCCTCATGTTCCCCTTTAACAAATTTCACCGTTCATCCTTAACCCATGACCTCTAGTTTTAGTCTCACCCAGCCTCAGTGGAAAAAGCACTTACTCTATCTATACCCCTCATAATTTTGTATACCTCTATTAATTCTTCCCCCATTCTCATGTGCTCAGGGAATAAAGTCCTCACCTATTCAACCTTTGTTAAGCTGTCCCTTCGGATTGAGGATGAGTTGCTTCCATTCCAGTTCAGAGCTAACTGACGAGGTCCACATGGGACACACATCAAAGTTGCTGGTGAACGCAGCAGGCCAGGCATCATCTGTAGGAAGAGGTGCAGTCGACGTTTCAGGCCGAGACCCTTCGTCATCCCTCTCCTCAGAGGCTTTTTCCCAGGGCTGAAATGGCTAACATGAGAGGGCACAGTTTTAAGGTGCTTGGAAGTAGGTACAGAGGAGATGTCAGGGGTAAGTTTTTTATGCAGAGTGGTGAGTGCGTGAAATGGGCTGCCGGCGACAGTGGTGGAGGCGGATACAATAGGGTCTTTTAAGAGGCTCCTGGATAGGTACATGGACCTCAGAAAAATAGAGGGCCCTGGGTAACTCTAGGTAATTTCTAAAGTAAGTACATGTTCAGCACAGCATTGTGGGCCGAATGGCCTGTATTGTGCTGTAGGTTTTCTATGTTCCTTATCTTTGTAATGGAGTTCTCCCTGTGACCTTCTGGGTTTCCTCAGGGTGCTCAAGTTTCCTCCCACATTCCAAAGATTTACGGTTAGGGTTAGTGTGTTGTGGGCATGCTATGTTGGTGCCAGGGAGAACACTGTTACAAACATTAAAAACAGCAAAGTGCTAGAAATATTGTGCAGGTCAGAAAGTGTTCATGGAAATAGATTTAGGCTGAACTATATAATAGCCTACCTTGTCTATCTGAAGCATCAAGGTAATGTGTACAGCTGCCCTTGGGGATATTGCTCCTGTTTAATGCTCTTGATGTGTACAAGACTTAGTGTGCGTATGGGAGATGCCACAGGGCAGTACAATCCCAGAAGGCAAGAGGGAAGAATCCATGCCAAAGATTAATAGTTTTATCTAAGTAATGCCTGCTGGCTGGGCAGTAAACATGTGGTTTTTAATAATCCAGAGACAAAGTGATGGGAGGTAGAAACAACATGTAGACAATTTCCCTAATAAATTTTGTAGGACGGCATTATTTCCAGTTAATGGAAATGCACATCTCTTGAATAATTGAGGGACTGTATCCATCACTGGCGAGTTCAGCTGGGATTCTCTCGCTCTGTGATGACCACAGGACCTTTCATCAGATATAGTAACTGATATTCAGCAAGAGTGACTGGGTTTAGTTTTCATCACTTTTTCTGTACATTTGAACAAACATTTATACTCTGTGGCTACTTTATTACGTACAGGAGGTACCTAATGAAATGGCCACTGAGCGTAGTTCCGTATGCTTGTGGTCTTCCGCTGCTGTAGCCTTTCCATTTCAAGGTCTGACATTTTGTGATTTTAGAGATGCTCTTCTGCACACCACTTTTTCACTGTGTGGTTATTTGAGTTACTGTCACCTTCCTGTCAGCTTAAATCATTCTGATCATTCACCTCTGACCTCTTATTGACAAGGCATTTTCACCCTCCAATCTGCCGCTCACTGGATGTCACTTGTTTTTTGCACTATCCTCTGTAAACTCTGTTGTATGTGAAAATCCCAGGAGTTTCTGGATACTCAAACCACCTCATATAGCACCAACCATCATTCCGTCGCCTAAGTCACTTAGATCACATTTCTTCCCCATTCTGATGTTTGGTTTGAACAACAACAGGACCTCTTGACTATGTCAACATGTCTTATGCACTTAGTCACTGCCACATGATTGGCTGATTAGTTGTTTGCATTAATGCACAAGTGTACCTGATAAAGTGGTCACTGAGTGTCCGTGCATAGCCGACTCCCATCTTCAACCAAATACCTGTGATGAGCAATCAGTAGTCGAGAATAGTGATAATGTGATGGGAGCTAGTCAAGAGTTCTTGGCAGAAGGGGGGCTTTGTTTACTGTGATTGATGTAGCTGGAGTATTTTTTTATCAATTGGCTTTTCTTTATTCATGAATTATTTACTAACCTTCTGAAGCACAACAGGCAGCAGCATTGTTTTAGTAAATTCCTTGTAATAACTGATGGTTGATTGTAACTGTGTGAATTCAGCTGCTAGCCTCGACTTTAACACCCGCTCCTTCGTAGACTTGAAACACCCTAATTCTCTAATCATCTCTAGTCCTACAATGCTCTGAGATGGCTGTGCTTTTCCAATTCTGACCTCTTATCAATACCTATGAGTAGCCACTTCCATAATTTTGTCCAATGCTTTCTGCTGCTTGTGCTCTGAGATCTTAAATTCCCATCTTGCTGCTCCCTGCCCCTGTGTGTGTGTGTGTGTGTGTGTGTGTGTGTGTGTGTGTGTGTTTCTTTCCATTAAGTCATTTCATTAAAAACTAGCATTGCTAAAACTTTCTATCATCTGCTTTAATTTCTCCTTGAGCAGCTTGGTAAGAAATGTTGTTTAATGTGATTCAGTGTAAAAACAAGTTTTTATTACTGGTTGGCAATTTGGAGTCAATTCTGAAAGTAAAGACAGAGGCACAAAAGACTGCAGGTGCTGGGATCTGGAGCAACAAACCAGAGGCTGGAAGAACTCAGCAGGTTGAGCAGCATCTGTGGAGGGAAATGGTTCTGAGCTGAAATGCTGCCTGACCCACTAAGTTCCTCCAGCATCTTGTTTGTTGCATTCTGATAGTAGATTTATCATCTTGAAATGCAAATTTTGGACACAAATTAAATTATATTTATACCAACTTTTTAATTATGGACAAGATGGCACCGGTAAGTGCGACTCTGTGTGCGTCTCCAGTGGGAACTATCAAATATTCCTAAGACCAGTGATCCAGAACTATACAAAAGGTCCAGGTACCAACTGTGGAAGGCTATTTTAAGAGTAAGAAAGCAATTCTGATTGAAGTTAGAGATGGAATCAGATGCATGTCAGCTCTGGCAAGGTTTTTAGGCCGTCACTTCCTACAAAGCAAAACCTAACATCATGAATGGCTGTGATGCTTCACTCCCAGATGAGCTCAACGCCTTTTATGTTCACTTCTAAAGGGTGAATAAAACTACACTTGTGCGAATCTCTGTAGCATCTGATGACCCAGTGATCTCTGCCTCAGAGACCAACATCAGAATGTCTTTCAACAGGGTGAACCCTCGCAAGGCATTAGGCTCTGATGTTGTACCTGGTAAGGCGCTAAAACCTGTGCCAGCCAACTGGCGAGAGTGTTCAAGGACATCCTCAATCTCTCACTGCTGCAGTCGGAGCAGTGAGAGATTGAACTGTCATACCAGTGGTCAACAAGAGCAGGGTGAGCTGCCTCAATGACTGTCGCCCAGTTGCCCACAAAACTACAGTGATGAGGTGTTTTGCGAGATTGTTCATGGCCAGAGTCAACTCCTGTCTAAGCAACGATCTGGGCCTGCTGAAATCTGCCTATCGCCACAATAGGTCTATAGTGGATGCAGTCTCATTGGCTCTCTACTCAGCCTTAGATCTATAGTCTATGTAGGTAATACACTACATAGGTTTATAGTCTATGTAGGTTATACACAATAGGCCTGTAGTGGATGCAATCTCATTGGCTCTCTACTTAGCCTCAGATCACCCAGGCAATAGCAATACCTTTGTTAGGCTGCTGTTTATTGACTACAGCTCAGCATTCAACATAATCATACCCTCTGTTCTACTCAACAAGCTCCAAAACTTGGGACTCTGTACCTCCCTTTGCAACGGGATCCTTGACTTCCTCCCCGGGATACTACAGTCAGTGAGAATCAGAAATAACAAATCCTTCTTGTAGGCACTCAGCACTAGTGTACCTCAAGGATGTGTGCCTAGCTCACTGCTCTACTCTTTCTACACTCACAACCATGTGGCTAGGCACAGTTCAAACGGAGTCCATAAATGTGCCAATGACACAACTATTGTTGGCAGAATTTCAAATGGTGACAAGGAGATGTGCAGGAGCGAAATAAATGACCTGGTTGAGCGCTGTTGAAACAGCAAGCTTGCACTTAACATCAGTAAGACCAAAGAATTGATTGTGGACTTCAGGAAGGGGAAGTCAAGGGAACGTACACCCATCCTCATTGAGGGTTGGCAGTGGAAAGGGTGAGCAGTTTCAAGTTCCTGGGTGTCAATATCTCTGAAGATCTATCCTGGGTCAACATATCGATGCGATTACAAAGAAGGCACAGCAGCAGCTGTATTTCATTAGGAGTTTGAGGAGACTTAGCCTGTCACCAGATACTCTAGCAAATTTCTACAGATGGACCGTAGAGGGCATTCTAACTGGTTGCATCACCATCTGGTATGAAGGGGCAGAAAGTTGTAAACTCACCAGCTCCATTGTGGGCACTAGCCTCTCCAACATCAAGGCATCAAGGGCACCTTCAAAATTCGATGCCTCAAGAAAGTGGCATCCATAATGAAGGACCCTTCCCCCCGTCACACAGGGCATTACCTCTTCTCATTGCTACCATCAAGTACAGGAGCCTGATGAGATACACTCAATGTCTCAGGAACAGTTTCCTCCCCTGTGCCATCAAATTTTTGAATGGATAATGAGCCTTTGAACACTATGTCACTATTTTTTTCTTTCTTTTTGCATTACTTATTTAATTTTTTTTGTAAGTACTCACTGTAATTCATAGTTTTTTTGTATTATGTATTACATTGTAGTGCTGTCACTAAATAACAAATTTCCTGATGTGCCAGTGATATTAAACCTGATGCTGATTCTGATTATGGCCTTGTCCCTTCCTCCGTTCTCACCTCCTTCTCCATTCCTTGTGACCTTGGTCCATGACTGAGAACAGTAAGGCCATATGACCAAGGGAACGTTATAACTGAACCCAGTACAGCTCTTCCTTGCTGTTCACGTGAACATCTACCATCAGGGCTTGCTTCAGTACTACGTGGGATGGTAGCGTAGTGGTTAACGTAACGCTTTGCAGTGCCAACAATCGGAGTTCAATTCCTGCTACTGGCTGTAAGAGAAAAGAAATTCCTACAGTGATTAAGCAGGAATCTCTTGGTCAGGATATCTCGGACCAAGGATAACAAATGGGAAGATAGGCAGTGAATTTTTGGAATTTTCTCCCCTTGAGGCCTGTGGAAGTTCAGTTACTACATATATCTATATATATATAGAGAGAGAGAGAGAATGGATTTTGAAGTAGCATGACAAGGTTTTATTGGAGACACGAGACTGCAGATGCTGGAATTTGGAGCAATCGACAATCTGCTAGATGAACTTGATTGAGAAGAATCTGTGGGAGAAAATGAATGGTCGACATTTTAGTTTGAAACCCTACATCAGTCCTGTTTCCCTCCCTAAGCCCGGATAAAGTGAATTATTTGCATCCACGTCATCTCTTTAAAAGTGTCACGATGAGCCAAAGTATTTTCAGACTAATTCCTTGTTTTCAAAATTACAGCAGCTGTAAAAATCCTTGCAGCCAATGTGCATGCAGCAGATTCTCGTGAGGGGCGGTGGGGGTGGGGGTTTGAAGGGAAAAGCTACAAAAGCATTTCTAAGGACCTCTCCCTCTCTCTGAGGCTTGAGGATAAAATCGGAATCGCAGCGCACCTTAATATTGCTGTGGGAGCACCTGTGTAGTCGTTCAAGAGGTGGCTCATTGTCACCTGAAGGGCAGTTAAGGAGTGACAATGAAGGCCACATTTAAGATTTAAAATGTTATTAGCTTCACAGACAACCCTCCACATTGATTAAATAACTCCTATCTTTAGTAATCAATTTGTAGAATTTCTGTTCCCCAGGGTAAACAAACTTGGCAGGTTTCTATTATGATTAAACAGACTCTATGGAGTTCATTGCCTGTTGGGTGTAATGGAGCACAGGCTAACCTGATCAGTGAGCAATTACTGAATCAATTAATCCTGTATAAATAAATGGCCCACATACTTGATTTGAATCCTTGCCTTTGTAAATGTGAGCCAGATCTATTGAGAGGAAATCAATCCATTCACTGCAGGAATATTCTTTCTACTACAATTCAGCTTAAGAGAAAATCAATTTTATGTTCAAGTCAGTAATTGTTAATACTCAGAATTAAAATCACGTTTATTATCACTGACATATATCATGAAATTTGTTTTGCAGTTGCAGTACAGTGCAATACATAAAATATAAATTGCAATAAGAAATTTATACTGTACTTAAAAAAATTAAGTTGTGCAAAAATAGTGTGATAATGTGGTGGGTGGTGTTCATGGGTTCAATATTCATTCAGACATTTGATGGAGAAGAAGCTGTTCGTAAAATGTTGAGTATGTTCAGGCTCCTGTACCTCTTTGATGGTAGCAGTGTTCTGGGGTTTGAGGGTCCGTGATGATGGATGCTTCCTTTCTGAGGTTTCGTCTTTTGAAGATGTCCTGGGTGATGGGGAGGCTAATGGCCATGATGGAGCTGGCTGAGTTTTCACCCCTCTGCGGCTTTTTCTAAGGAGTGGAATTTTTTTCCTCTGTACACTGGCAAGTCAAGGAGAACTGACCTGTGAAGAGTAGCAGCTATTTTACAATCTTAATATTCTTTAAATTTTCTTCATGAGCTGGTGTACCCTCTGTGAGGTGTGTGAAGTAACAATACTCTGGCATTGGTAATCCCAGTTCTTACTGGATTGGGAATGTTCATGGTGATTTGACATGGGAGCCTTATAGCCAAAAGAAAGAGTGGCTGTTGCCCCACTGGTCTCAGTTTCTTGCTGGTTCTCATTTTCTTAGTCATATATTGAGTTCAATTACAGTGATGTACAGTTGCAAGAAAATGTTTGTGAACCCTTTGCAATTACCTGATTTTCTGCATTAATTATTCATAAAATATGGTCTGATCTTCATTTAAGTCACAATAATAGACAAACACAATCTGCCTAAACTAATAACATATAAACAATTGTACTCATCATGTCTTTATTGAACACATTGTTTAAATATTCAGTCCAGGCTGGAAAAAGTATGTCAGCCCTTATATTTAATAACTTGTAGAACTTTCTTTAGCAGCAATAACCTCCACCAAACATTTCTTGTAGCTGCTGATCAGACTTGCACAATGGCAAGAAGGAATTTTAGACCACTCCTCCATACAAAACTGTTTCAGTTCATCAATATTTCTGGGATACTTTGTATGAACAGTTCTCTTCAGGTCATGCCACAGCATCTCAATTGGTTTAAAGTCTGGACTTTGACTTGGACAACCCAAAACTCAAATTTTCTTCTTTTTAACTCATTGTGTTGTTGATTTACTCTTACGTTTTAGATCATTGTTTCGTTGTGTCATCAAACTTCCATTAAGCTTCAAGTGACAGACTGCTATCCTGACATTCTCTTGTAAAATGTCTTGATTCAATTTTGAATTCATTGTTCCCTGAGCTATTGCAAGCCGTCTAAACCCTGAGGCAGCAAAGCAGTCCCAAACCACGATGCTCCTTCCACCATGCTTCACTGTTAGGATAAGGTTTTGGTGTTGGTGTGCAGTGTCCTTTTTTTTCTCCAAACATAACGGTGTGCATTTCTGCCAGAATGTTCAACTTTTGTCTCATCTATCCACAAAACTTTGTCCCAAAAGCATTGTGGCACATCCAGGTGGTCTTTTGCAAGCTTGAGAAATGCAGCAATTTGTTTTTGGGGAGCAGTTGTTTCCTCCATGAACACCATTCTTGTTCAATGTTTTTCTTATAGTGGACACATGAACAGAGACTTTAGCATGTTCTAGAGATTTTTGCAGGTCTTTTGCTGTTACCCTTGGGTTCTTTTTTCCCTCCTTCAGCATTGCATGTTGTGCTCTTGTTGTGATCTTTGTAGGACGGCTACTCCTAGGGAGAGTAGCAACAGGACTGAATTTCCTCCATTTGTAGACAAATTGTCTTACTGTGGGCTGATGAACACCCAGGTCTTTAGAAATGCTTTTGTTGCCTTTTCCAGCTTCACGCATCTCAACAATTTTCTTCGAAGATCATCTGAAAGTTGTTTTGATCGAGGCATGGTGCACATAAACAGATCTTTCTTGAAACGAACAGGCTCTGTCAGTAACCTGACTTGGTGTGTCTTTTTTCTTATAGGGCAGGGCACCTCTGCAAACCCATAACTCCAATCTCATATCTTTGATTGGAACACCTGATTCTAAATAGCTTTTTGTACCCCAGAGGTTCACATACTGTTTTTAGTCTAGACTGTGATTGTTTAAATGGTGTATTGACCAGAAGTACAATTGCATGTGTGCAACTAGTTTAGGCAGATTGCATTTGTCTGTTATTGTGACTTAGATGAAAATCAGACCACATTTTATGAGTAATTAATGCAGAAAACCAGGTAACTGCAAAGGGTTCACAAACTTTTTCTTGCAACTGTCCATACAGCCTATTCTGCTTGCTGTTGGTGGTTTTACAGCATCAATTCTAGTTAACATACTTTTTATTCCCTTTAAATGCATCTATACATTTTATCTCCACAACTCAGTGGTAGAGTGTTTCATATTACAATCACCCAATAGAGTAAGAAGTTTCTCGAGTTTTGTTTTTGATTTATTAACAACCATCTAATATTTATATACCCAAGTTATTAGCTCTCTCAAAATAAACCAAGTTTGTAAATGGTTAACACACCTTTCCTTTTTAATTCTAACGTTCTGAGAATTACTCCCCCCAGTACTTTGTATCCTGTCTACTTAACTTGCAGTGATTTGTTTAATTCCACTCCTAGATCTTTTTGCTTGTTAATCCCATTCACGCTTTCCCAAAGAGTATGAGACTTCTGTCTTTCTTGTTACCAAATGTACCACCTTGGAATTAGTAGATGTTTCTTTAAAACTTTTGATTTCTTCCTTGGATGCTTTATGTCACAAGAGAGTCACCTTGTGCAGTGGTAATCCTCTCCCTTTGAATGAAGAACGGTGTTGCTCCTGTGAAGCTAAAGCTCTTCCGGGCAGGTTTTATTGTACAAATTTCAAAACTGTGGAAACTTTGATGCATCTAGGGACAACTAAACATTACCCAAAAAGTGAAATACAAGAGTGTTTTTGTTGTTGCTTCATGTACTTTATTCCCAAGTCTTTATAGTTTGGACAACTAGATTTTACACACTTTGGAAAACTTGCTCTGGTCACTACAGCCTTACACGTTTGGATAGGAAATTCCTATTAGAAACACAAGGGATTCTGCAGATGCTGGAAATCTGCAGAAAGACAGAAAATGCTAGAGGGGAATAAACAGTTGACGTTCGAACCAAGGCTCATCATCAGGACCAGAAAGGAAGAAGACAAAAGCTAGAGTAAGAAGGTGGGGTGAGGGGGAGGTTGTGGTGGAGGAATACAAGCTGACAGGTGGTAGGTGAGACCAGGTGGGGAATGGGGTGAAGTAAGAAGCTGAGAGGGGACTGGTGGAAGACAGGATGAAGAAGAAGGACGAGGAATAGGTGAAGACAATGAACCATGGAAGAAAGGGAAAGAAGAGGTGAACCAGAGGCAGGTGATGGGCAGGATTGAAAGGGTAACCAGAATGATGAATGGTTAAGGCAAATTTACCAGGAAGTTGCAGAAATCAATTTTTATGCCATCAGGTTGGAGGTTACCCAGATGGAGTATGAGGTGTTGCTCCTGTAACTGAGTTTGGGCTCATCATGGCAGCAGAGAAGGCCATTAAGAGACATGTCAGAATGGGAATGGGAAGTCAAATTGAGATGGGTAACCACCAGGAAATCCTGTCGTTTGTGGTGGACAGAGCGAAGGTGCCCAACAAAGCAAAAGTACAAAAACAGAATGCTTGAATGCTGAGTGCAGGTCGGTGGGACTAGGATAGGGTAAGAGTTTGGCACGGACTAGAAGGGTCGAGATGGCCTGTTTCCATGCTGTAATTGTTATATGGTTATATGGTTATTGAAATGCTGTTTAGTACAGATGGCATCTGTGAAGAGCTCTGATGAAAAGTCATTGACCTGAAATGTTAACTCTGTGATTCTCTAATACTCAGATGCTGCCTGAGTATTTCCAGCATTTTCCGTGTTTACTTTAGATTTCCAGCATCCACAGTATTTTGCTTTTGGAAGACTTGGTCAGGGTAGGTGGAAACCATGTGCCATCTTCAGAAAGGCTAGAAATTTGCACTGAATATCTGCAATATTTGATTGGAAGGATTGCATTCATCATTTCTTGGGTGTGGGTAAAAGCATGGTACTTTAACTGTTAACTCAAAGTTGCTAAAACTGGTTTGGGATAGTAAGTTATGCTATGTTGGCACCAGAAGCTAATTTCTTTAATCTGGTTGGAGCCAAGAGATGTAAAAGAGTGGAAGTCTTGATGAATTGCCTTGGCCTGAAATGTCAACTGTTTATTAACCTCCATAGATGCTGCCTGATCTGCTGAGTTCCTCCAGCATTTTCTGTGTAATGTTTGAATTTCCAGCACCTTCAGAATCTCTTTAAGAGTCAAAGGAACTGGCTTTCCTTTTGCCACCAGGCAGTAGTTACAAAAATTCATAAGTTACAAGAGTCTGGATATAATGAGTACTGGAGGGGACTTGTTGGCACTTTCTGGTTGTAATTTTGATATGCCCTATTCTATTGTCAATTCAAAGTATGTCAAATTAAAGGTGAAAGCACCATTGTCTCACCTTTGTTAATCTGTTATTATTTCCTTTTTTAAATAAAAACAAATGTCTTGAATGCATTGCAAAGGATTTGTGTAATAAACGACAGACTTAATCTGAGTGTACCTGTTTTCCTTCACAGGCTGTCCCAGAGATGACTGCTCTTCTGGATAAGTAATTCTAAGGCTTTACAGTTAGGTCAAATGGATACCAGATCGTGAATTGGACCTGTACAACGTGCATATGATGTGCTGACAATGCATCTATCAATA
This sequence comes from Mobula hypostoma, assembly GCF_963921235.1. Taxonomy (NCBI): domain Eukaryota; kingdom Metazoa; phylum Chordata; class Chondrichthyes; order Myliobatiformes; family Myliobatidae; genus Mobula; species Mobula hypostoma. The sequence continues at coordinate 12,601,184 of NC_086114.1, forward strand.
CTGAACATTACTTTGATGCACATGGTGTCCATCTCTATCAATGCAATCAACTGATTCCACTTGATTTACTTTATAACCCATTAGATTAAGGTTACAGAATTGGAATACTACCTGTTTTTGCACCATTCCAAGAAATCGGTGCCCACATCCTCTAACCCTGGATCCTGTCAAACATACTTTGGTGATAATTCTTGAGTATGCCTGAAACTGTTATCTTCCTTTTAGAGTAAACTCAGCATCTTCCTAACAAACTGTGGCAACAATTTAAGAATACCAGGAAATTTTCGGGTTGCTTTCAAGGACATTTAGAGCAAGAGCATTAATTTTCATTTGAGAACACAAGCATTTAAGGGTATATCTTGGGTCTGGTATTCTTATCTCATTGATAACACTAAGGGGAAAGGCTCTGATTATTGAAGGCTATTTCACTGCCCTGGCCACAAGAGCAAGTTGTCCCATCACAATTCAGAAGTCCTATAGAGAGTACCATAAATAGTATTGCACTGCAGGAAAACACAGCAGCTCAGCTTAACCTCCATGTCACACCAGTTATTGGGTTACTGTGGAAGGTTACTGTAAATGGAAGGAAAACAATTGCAGAAAAGTGCAGAATAGCCAAGAGCCAAGACGGCTCTGTTGGGAAAAGTTTGAGATTTGGTAATGCAACGGCACAGTTGAGCTGCAGGGTTTCTGGAAGGAACTGCAGAAGGAACGAGAAGGAAACCAAGTAATTGTTTGATTGTTAAATAATTTAAGAAAAAATTATCCTTTGCAATTTTTATGGTAACCAGCCAAATACTATTTGGAAATAAACTGTATGGCTACTCTTGTGTATCTGTGTTCTCAGATAATCAGTACCACCAACACACAAATAAAGCGACTTGTTATTTACCAAGTATCACCAGACTCTACAAGCTTAAATAGTCATACTCAGAGTCATAGAACACGACAGCACAGAAACGGGCCCTATGGTGCATCTATCTGTGCCAAATTATTAATCTGCCTAGTCCTAGTGACCTGCATTTGAACCATAGCCCTGGATACTCCTCCCATTCATGTAACTATCCAGGTTTATCTCAAATATTGAAATCAAATTCACATCCACTATTTCTGCTAGCAACTCATTCCACACTCTCACCAACCTCTGAGTGAAGAAGTTCTCCTTATGTTCCCCTTAAACATTTCACCTTTCACAGTTAACCCATGACCTCTACTTGTAGTCTCACCCAACCTTTGTGGACAAAGCCTGCTTGCATTTACCCTATCTATAACCCCTCACAATCAAACCTCAATCAATCAAATCTCCCCTCAGTCTTCTACGTTCTAGGGAATAAGATCTTTACCTATTCAACCTGTCCCTGTAATTCAGGTCCTCGAGTCCTGGCAATGTCCTTGTAAATTGGAGAAAAATGGAAGGAGTAATGGTAGCTGGTGATCAGCAGATGGGGTCCAAATATAGGAGACTTCATGTGGAATTTTGCCCTGTTCCATCAAGAGTTTTTATATGCAGCTCAATTAAATTGTTTCTTTGTTGAACCCATTAAAAAAAGGTTTAACACACAGCTATTCCTTGATTTTATGAAAGGGATGCATTTCTGGAAAATGGTTTGTTAGCGAACTGGCATAAATCACGAAGGCTGAGCTCATTGCAAACTCTTATTCCCAAGCAGGAAGAATAGTGTACTATTTGTTACAATGGGAGCAAAACACACACAAAATGGAGCAACCCATCAGGTCAGGCAGCATCTAAACAGTCAATATTTCAGGCCAAGTGAGCAGAAGTAGTACAAAGAGGAGGGGTAGGAGCAGGAACTGTCAGGTGATAGGTGAATTAGAGAGGGGGCAGGGTGGAAGAGAAATTGGTAAGTGAAGCTGGGAGATGATGGGTCTGAGAGGCAAAGAGCTAAAAAAAAAAACGGAATCTGGTGCAAGACAGTAGGTCACAGAATAAAGGGGAGTTGGGAAATCAGACAGAAAGGTGATGGGCAGATCATGAGGGAAGAGGGATAAAGGGGCCACAGGGATGAGGGAAAAAAGGGGGATGGTCAGGAAAGAGCTTTACTGGGAATTAAAGAAATAGATGTTTTTGCCATCAGGTTGGAGGCTACCCAGATGGAATATGAGATATTGCTCCTCCAATTTGTGTCAGTGTAGAAATAGAAAGTGAAATTAAAATAGATGGCCGTGAGGAAAGACTGGCTGGTGCGACAGTCAGAGTGGAGATGCTTGACTCTGTCAAGTCTCATCGAAGTAGAGAAGGCTACATCAGGAGCACCAAACACAATAAATAACACCGAAGGATTAATGTCCTTCATATGGAAGTGCCATCTCGGGCCCTGAATAGTGGTGAGGGAGGGTTCTAGTGGCAGGTGTAACACTTAGCATGACATGTGCCAAGCGGACAACCCTACTATTGGTGGAATCAAAGATGGCAATAAATCGGTATCTAGGAGGGAGATTGGAAATCTGGTTGAGTGATGCCTCAACAATAGCCTCTCACTCAATGTCAATAAAACTATAGAGCTGATTATCGACTGCAGGAGGAAAAAGCTGGAGGTTCATGAGCCAGTCCTCATAGGGGAACAGAGGTGATGAGGATTAGTAGTTCTAAATTTCTTGGTGTTATAATGATCTGTCCTGGGACCATCAAGAAACTGCTGTCATTAAGAATGTATGACAACACTTCTTAGAAGTTTGTATAGATTCAGCATGTTACCAAAAACTTGGACAAACTTCTATAGATGCCCAGTAGAGAATGTCCCAGCTGGTTTCATCATGGTCTGGTATGGAAACACGAATGCCCAGGCATGGAAAAGACTACAGAAAGTGGTGGATATAGCCCAGTCTATTAGAGCAAAGCCCTCCCCACCAAGAAAACTGCATCCATCATCATAGACCTCCACCGTCTAGGACACGCCCTCTTCTCACTACTACCATTGGAGAGGAGATACAGAATCCTTAGATCACACACAATCAGGTACAGGAACAACCATCAGGCTCTTGAATAACTTAACTCAACTCTAAACTGATTCTGCGACCTACAGACTCGCTTTCATGGACTGTTTACAACTTATGTCCTCAATATTATTTTGAATTGCTATTTGCTTTCTTTTGCTCATTGATTGTCTGTTTTCATAAAATCCTATTGCATTTCATTTGTCATGTAAATATCTGCAAGAAAATGACCCCATGGTAGTATATTGCAGCAAACAGTATATAAACTGTGAACTTCTGCTATCTCCAACAGGATCTCACCAGCAGGCACTTCTTCCCCTCCCCTCCTCTCTTCACTTTCCGCAGCCTCTCCACAACTTCTTTGTCTGATTGTTCCTCCCCATTGCTACCCTTCTGGGCACTTATCCCTGCAATGTGACTTCCAGCTTCTCGCATCATTCCTTTTTTCCCCACGGCCACCCGCTTCCCCCATCCTTTTGTTCTTGCTTCAGCCCCATTCCTTTCTAGTCCCGATGATGGGTCTCTGGCCTGAAATGTCGACTGTCTATTCTCCTCCTCAGGTATTGCCTGACCTGCTGAGCTCCTCCAGCATTTTGTGTGTGTTGCACAAGATTTCCAGCATCCGCAGAATCTCTTGTGCTTATGATTTGTAAAGGGTATCAGTGAAATGACCTCTAGTTTTTCTTCAGAAACGAGCTACTACAGATACTGGAAAATATGAATTAAAAACTGGAAATACTCAGCAAGTCGGTAGCATCAGTGGAAAAAGAAACAGTCAACTTTCAGCTCAATAGCCTACCATCACATTGTAGTTATAAGTTGTGGACAAGCAAAGATTCCTTAGCCGTTAAGAACCAAAGATTATCAAATAGAATGGGGTAGAGATTAAACTGGGGGATTAGAGTCTGGTCCTCCTATTCCATTGGGAACCATCCTTCAAAAGGCCTCTTCAGTCAGTACTCGATTCCTACTGCTGACTCAGCATGTGGCTTCTGCAAAGGGCAAGTGTGAATGATGGTAACATACTCCATAAAATTAATGCATCGGACAACAGGAACTTGAGATCTTGACTGACATTCTCAATCTAAATAGAAATACACTTTAAGTGAAATCGTTGCCATAAGGGGACGGTAATGTAGCGTAGGAGTTAATGCTTTATAGCACCAGTGACCCAAAATCAATTCATGCTGCTTTCTGTAAGCAGCTTGCATGAACTCCCTGTGATTAGGCTGGTTTCCCCTGGGTGCTCCAGTTTCCTTCCATATTCCAAAGACATGCTGGTTAGCAGGTTAATTGGCCACATCGGTGTACCTGGGTGGCAAGGGCTCATCGGGCCGGAAGTTACCATGTTGTATCTCTAATTAAAATAATTGATAACCTATCCATTAGAAAGTCCACATGTAGATGGACATGCTGGAGGCAGGAATCATGTTCCCGATGTTGGGGGAGTCCAGAACCAGAGGTCACAGTTTAAGAATAAGGGATAGACAATTTAGAATGGAGTTGAGGAAAAACTTTTTCGCACAGAGGGTTGTGGTTCTGTGGAATGCTCTGCCTCAGAAGGCAGTGGAGGCCAATTCTCTGGATTCTTTCAAAAACGAGTTAGATAGAGCTCTTAAAGATAGCGGAGTGAAGGGATATGGGGAGAAGGCAGGAAAAGGGTACTGATTGTGGATGATCAGCCATGATCACAGTGAATGGTGGTGCTGGCTCGAAGGGCTGAATGGCCTACTCCTGCACCTATTGTCTATCATCAATGGTCTAGATTCTCAATCCAAAAAGTCGATTTGCATCTCCCTCCATAGATGCTGCCTGACCCTCTGAGTTCCTCCAGCATTCTAGATTCCAGAATCTGCAGTCTCCTCTGGAAATGTTTGTTAGGGAATAATCTGTCCCTTGACAATTTGTGATTTTGTGAAGAGCGGTGGCAAATTGCATTTCATTTTATCACACCTGAAGTGCAGTTATTTCATTGTCTGTTACGCATTCAGGGAAGCTCCGGGATTGTGAAAAAATGCCACATAAATGCAAGTCTCTTAGTTCCTTAAACATCTGTGGTGGAAAGTTACTCGATGTTTACCTCCACTAAGCCCTGAAAGTTCAGCAATAGCAAATGAAGGCATTCTTTAATAAGACAAAAGACATAGTACTGTGAAGAAGTATTAGGCACATATACAGTATATAGCTAGAGTGCCTAAAACCTTTGCACAGTACTGTATTTGTCAACGGGGAGCAGAGAGCGAGTTTCTAAATCTGGAGGGAGCACAGGATGTTGGGAAAGGCGAGATGGAGCACCGTGGAAGGGAGGTGAGACACGTGGCAGAGAAGGAGTGCCAGGGGTCGGAGGTGGTGCAGGTGCAGTCACACCCAGCCCTGAGACACCAGGCAAGGTCATTTGATTCCAAACCATCGGTTTATTCATCATTACAGAATGTCTGGTGCTTCCTGCTCCCCCTTTTCTCAACCACGATTCCCCTCTCTCTGCCCCCTTCCCTCTCTCAGTCCCCAATAGAGACCCATATCTGGGTCAGGTTTATTGTCAACCACCTATGTCATAAAACTTGTTTTTTTTTGGCAGCAGTAAAGTGCAATACATAAAATTACTACATTAGTGTGCAGAAGTCTTAGGCTTATATATATATATGTGCCTAGCCCAGGACATTTGCATAGTACTGTAGGAGCAGAATTAGGCTATTTTGCCAGTTGAATCTACTCCACCAAGCAATCATAGCTGATTTATTATCCCGCTCAAGCCCATTCTCCTGCCTTCTCCCCGTAACCTCTGACACCCTTACTAAGCAAGACCATAAGGCCATTCAGCCCATTGAGTCCACTCCACCATTTCATCGTGGCCAATCCTGGATCCCATTCAACTCCATACATCTGCCCTCTCACCATATCCCTTGATGCCCCAACCAATCAGGAATCTCAACTTCTGCTTTGAATATACCCACCGACTTCACCTCCACCGCAGACTGTGGCAGAGCATTCCACAGATTCACCACTCTTTAGCTGAAGAAATTACTCCTTACTTCTGTTCTAAAAGGTTTCCCCTCAATTTTGGGGCTGTGCCCTCCATTTCTGGATACCCCCACCATCCTCTCCACATCCACCTTATCTAGTCCTTCCAACATTCGGTAGGTTTCAATGAGATTCCCCCTGCATTCTTCTAAATTCCAGTGACTACAGGCCCAAAGCTATCAAAAGTTCCTCATATGTTAACCCCTTCATTCCCAGAATAATCTTTGTGAACCTTCTCTCGACTCTCTCCAATGACAATAGATCCTGTCTGAGATATAGTGCCCAAAACTGTTGACAGTACTCCAAGTGTGGCCTGACTATTGTCTTATAAAGCTTCAGCATTATCTCCTTAATCAAGAACCTGCCAACCTCTTCTTTAAATACAGTATATCAAATGACTTGGCCATCTGTGGTTACGAATTCTACAGATTTACCGCCCTCTGGCTAAAGAAATCTCCTTATCTCTGTTCCAAAGGCACATCCTTGTGCCCTCTAGTCCTAGAACCCACTATAGGAAACATCCTCCCCACACCTATCTAAGCCTTTCAATATTCAATGGGTTTCAGTGAGATCGCCCCTTACTCCAAACTCCAGTGATTACAGTCTCAGAGTCATCTGATGCTCCTTTCATTCCTGGGATCATTCTTGTGAACTTCCTCTGGAACCTCTCCAGTGCCTGCACATTCTTCCGAAGATATGTGGCCCAAAACTGCCCGTAATACTCCAAGTATATGAATATTCCATGTGTCTTCTGTGGCGTTGCACACACAGCTTCCACTTGCAGTAACTTGGTACCATTCATCAGCAACAGATCTGCCCAAGGTCTTGTGTGAGAGCATTGTCAAACAAAAGCTGTATATTGGAGCAGAGCAATGTGGAGGCCAGGTTGTTGGATGTATTTAAGGCAGAACTTGATAGGTTCTTGATTGGACACGGCATCAAAAGTTACGGGGAGAAGGCCAGGGAGTGGGGCTGAGGAGGGCAAAAAATGATCAGCCATGATTGAATGGCAGAGCAGACTTGACAGGCCAAATGGCTGATGGCATGAACATTGACTTCTCAAACTTCCGCTAATGCCCCACCTCCCCCTCGTACCCCATCCGTTATTTATTTATATACACACAGATTCATTTTCTCTCTCTCCTTTTTCTCCCTCTGTCCCTCTCACTATACCCCTTGCCCATCCTCTGGACTTCCCCCTCCCCCTTTTCTTTCTCCCTAGGCCTGTCCCATGATCCTCTCATATCCCTTTTGCCAATTAAATGTCCAGCTCTTGGCTCCACCCCTCCCCCTCCTGTCATTTCGGATCTTCCCCCTCCCACTTTCAAATCTCTTACTAGCTCTTCTTTCAGTTAGTCCTGACGAAGGGTCTCGGCCCGAAACGTTGACTGTACCTCTTCTTAGTGATACTGTCTGGCCTTCTGCGTTCACCAGCAACTTTTATGTGTGTTGCTTGTAATTTTGCTTCTTAATTGGTCTCATGGTCTGAAGAGCTAAGTTTCGGGCTGAGACCCATCATTAGGACTCTTGACCTGACCTACTGACTTCCTACAACATTCTGAGTGTGGTACTCTGGATTTCTAGCATCTGTAGAACCTCTTGTGTTTATACTAGAGCAGAGGTTTTTTAAAAGGAAATAGAAGAGATTTAGTAAGTCAGGACTTTAAGGCCTCTGTGGCTAATGGAAGAGAGATTAATGTCTGAGGAACAGGCACACACAAAATGCTGAGGAAGGACCTGAGCATGTCAGGCAGCATTTATGGAGGAAATTGAACAGTCAATATTTCAGGCCAGGGGCAGGGGGTGGGGGGAGAAAGCTAGAATAAAGGAATACGGGAAGGAGCAGAAGCTGGTGAGTGATAGCTGAATTCTGGTGAGAGGTAAGACAGGAGGGTGGGGAAGGGGGACTCTAAAAGAAATGATGTGAGAAGCTGGGAGGTGATCAATGGGATCTGATCGGAGAAGACAGTAGACCTTGCAATATTCATCAGCTCTGGAAAGTAAAGGGACAGAAACCAAAGCGAAAGAGTAGGGGTGGACTGAGAGAGATAGAGGATTGAAAACAAACGTGCGAGAAATGTTAAAATCTAGAGATTGAATCGATCATAGTAAATTAGGATGTAACTTTGAAGTCTCAAAGAAATGAAATATCTGAGTAAAAACCTTTCTAACATTTAAAAAAAAATTCCTCTATGGGAATTTGTTTTTTCCCTTGGAGAAAGAAGGGTTTATTTATTGATTTAATTTACACTCAGTGGTCACTTTATTAGGTATGCCTGCTCATTAATGCAAATATCTAATGAGCCAATCATGTGGCAGCAACTCAATACATAAAAGCATGCGGACATGGTCAAGTTGTTGTTCAGACTAAACATCAGAATAAGGAAGAAATGTGATCTAAGATACTTTGACTGCAGAATGATTGTTGGTGCCAAACTGCTAATCTCCTGGGATTTTCACACACAACAGTCTCTAAAATTTACAGAGAATGGTGTAAAAACAGTAAATATTTAGTGAGTGGCAGTTCTGTGGATGAATACACTTTGTTAATGAGAGACGAGAAAATCTGCAGATGCTGGAAATCCAGAGCACCAAAGACAAAATGCTGGAGGAACTCAGTAGGCCAGCGTGCATCTGTGGAAAAGAGTAAACAGTCAATGTTTTGGGCCAAGACCCTTCATCAGGATTGGAATAAAAGATGAGAAGTCAGAGCAAGAAGGTGGGGGGAGGGGAGGAAGAAGCACAAGGTAGCAGGTGATAGGTGAAACCGGGGATGGGGAGGGGGAGGGGTGAAGTAAAGAGCTGGGAATTGATTGGTGAAAGAGTTAAAGAGCTGGAGAAAGAGGAATCTGATAGGAGAGGGTGGAAGACCATGGAAGAAAAGGAAGGGGGAAGAGCATCAGAGGGAGGTGATGGGCAGGTAAGGAGATAGGTGAGAGAAGGAAACGGGAATGGGGACTGGTGAAGTTGGGTGGGGCAATTACCAGAAGTTCAAGAAATCAATGTTCACGCCATCAGGTTGGAGGCTACCCAGATGGAATATAAGGTGCTTCTCCTCCAACCTGAGTGTTAATGAGGGAGGTCTGAGGAGAATGGCCATATCGGTTCAGATTAACAGGAAGGCAATGGTACTCAGATAACCATGTATTACAACATTGGTGTGTAGAAGAGTGTCTCTGAACAGACAAGATGTTGAAATTTGAAGTGGAGGGCTACAGCCACAGAAGACCAAGAATGTACACTGAGTGGCCAGTTAATTAAGTGATGACTGAGTGTAAATTTTGCCTCTGGCAGAAGTAAAATAACCTTGGGGAGGTATGAAAATGGAGAAGGAAATGGAAAACAGGGGTACAGGGAACAGGGAAGGAGAGTCAAGATTCTGGACTGAAAGGCAAACTTATACACACCGGAAGGTGTTAAAGCTGACAGACTGATAGTGCTGGCAAAATTGCATGGTTGGGGTTTGGTCAAGGAATAGGGATATTGCAAATGAGAAAGTAAACCTGGCAAGACAGGATAAAATAAAAGGGGATAAAATCTTCCATCTGAAAAGATTTTGGAAGGTTTATCTGGGTTTGTTGATCTGACTTGACGAAGTGAAATATGTCACATCCTAACAGTGATTCCGTGTTAGGGGTCATCATAGTGCACTACAACACAGAACAAGGCCCTGCAGCCCATCTGGACCACGGTAGCACAGCAGTTACTGTGATGCTGACGCAGCTCCACGTGTCAGGGTTCGGAGTTCGGTTGCGGCGTTCTCTGTAAGCAAGTTTGTACGTTTCTTCCCGTGTGTGCATGGGTTTCCTCCAGGTGCTCTGGTTTCCTCCCACAGTCCAAATATGTACTGCCCAGAAGGGCCTGTTTGCACACTGTATCTCTGAGTAGTCTTTGCCGAACTATTGTTCTGCATAATCCCATTGAACTGCAGCTGGATCAGAGCCCACCGTACTCCCGCTACCCATTTACTTATCCAATTTTATCTTAAATGTTAAAATCGAACCTGCATCCACCACTTTCGCTGGCAGCTCGTTCCACACTTGCACCACTCTCTGAGTAAAGAAGCTCCCCATCAGGTTCCCCTTAAACATTTCACTGATAAAAACCTCAGCCAAATCTGATCGCTATCATAATCCTCCTCCCGCTGGTTTGTTGTGATGAATGATATTTTGGCAGCTTCTTTTTTTTAACAGAGTGCATTCTAAAAGTCGAGGCTAAGTGCCCGTGCATTAAGTCAGGTGGGACAATGCTGTGCATCTGAACTCTCAAACACAGCGAAATTTCATATTTTATTTTCCTTCAGTCAATGTGAGACATAGTTCATTGTCCCCTGCTCTGGCATTATGCTGGTGAATCTGGGAGCCTCTTCAGACAAGATGTAGCTGGTGTTAGCCGGGTGTCCAAAGGAATCTTTCAGGATAATGGTTTAGTGTATAGTAGACTGAAGTAGTCATAAATCTCTAAAAGAGAGAAGAATTGTTTAGCACAGAAAATCAAAAGCAAGTGCTGGAATATATAACATAAAGACCATTAGACATAGGAACAGAATTAGGCCATTTGGCTCATCACTTCTACTCCGCCAGTCCTTTATGGCTGATTTATTATCCCTCTTCCTCCCATTCTCCTGCCTTCTCCCAGTAGTCTTTGACACCCTTACTAATCAAGAACCTACTGAATATTGAAAGGCCTGGATAGAGTGGACAAGGGGAAGATGTTTGTAATAGTGGGAGAGTCTAGGACCTGAGGGCACAGCCGCAGAACACAAGGATGTCCCTTCAGAACAGACGTGAGGAGGAATTTCTTCAGTCAAAGGGTGGTGAATCTGTGGAATTCATTGCGAGAGATAGCTGTGGAGGGCAAATATTTAAAGCAGTGGTTGATAGGTTCTTGACTAATAAGGATGTGAAAGGTTACAGGGAGAAGGCAGGAGAATGGCCTTGAGAGGGATAATAAATCAGCCCTGATGGAATGGTGGAGTAGACTCGATGGACTGAATGGCCTAATTGTGCTCCTATGTCTTATGGTCTTAAAGCAAAATAATGGAAAAATTCAGCAGGTCAGGCAGCACCTGTGGATAAAAATACGGAGTTAAATTTCCAAGTCAGAGGCCCTTCAAACTTTAACACTGTACTTTCCACAGATGCAGGACTACTGAGTGTATCCAACAGTATAGGAGGAAGCAGTTTGGCCCATCGGACGCTGTTGGCTCTTTGAAAGAGAGGTTTGGTCGATTGCATTCCTCTAAGCTTTTCCTTTTTTGTAAGTTGCTTCTGAATCTAGGTAGTGCATTATAGAACACAATCTTTTGTGTGAAACACCCTGGTTTCCTTGGCTGCATAAGTCCAGGAAAAACACTCTCAAGTCCTGCCAAACTCATGATCTTGAGACGGCTCGTCCCACTCCAAACCCTGGTTTGTGTGGATGCTGAGTCATTTGCTACCCTGTTACAAATTAGTGCCATGAAAATGACAGACAGTACACTGCATACAATTAAAGGAATTATATTTATGACTCTTAACTTAATTAAAGGGTTAGTAAAGAATAACAAAAAGAAAAGGGCCCATTCTAATTAAACAGTCAAATGTGCACAAGTTGGAGCTCATCTTGAAATTCTCTGTCACTCACACGCTGAGTCCTCGGTCAATGTGAAAGAACACACCACCTTCCGAAAGTTGCTTGCAATCCATCTCGAACAAACGGGACTACTGGATTGTATGCTGCGACCGATTGTTCTCAGCATCTTCTCTCTCCATCTCCCGCCGAACACAAGCCCAGGACCAATCTTATTTTCCCTCACCGAGAAAACCTCCCGCTAACTGGATGGCGCACAGTCCACATCATCCCTTATCTTTAACCCAAACAGGCTGAAAGCAGAACAAACTGCTCTTACAAAGCTGCTAAATGAAATACCTTCAGCAGAACAGTAAAGATGTGAACCAGGCCATTACATGTGTTTGAAGAAAATCTCCTTTCTCTCAGGTTCCATGGCTAGAACTTGGAAGAAAGTACGACAAGGAGTTCTTGATGCTGATGCTGAAATGATACACTTGGGAAGGTTAAACCTGAAGGATGGTCAAACTCGAAACTGCCAACGGGGACACTGTTCAAGCTGCCATTTTGTGTATTTAATGACTTCTTCTTTCCAACATCAGTTATTCTGACCCAATTCTTCATAAGATCTTCTCAAATGCTTGAAGAGTTGCTAAATAGCAACCCAGCCTTCAGGGAGCTTATGTTCCCAAACCATTGAGCTAAATGAATGGAAAGCTCCTGGATATAATTTCCAAGTCAGTGCTGAGTCAGCTAATCTGGTTAAGGATTGTGGTGCAGTTGCAATTAAGTTTGTACCCATTGCTGCCAGAAAACACAACAAGGAATTGTTGATGCTGAGCTGAAGTGATTCACTTTGCAAGGTTAAGTATGAAGGCAAAATACAAGATTGATGGGAGGTTCTTAACAGTGTGGAGGAAAAGTCGGATCTTGGCGCCCACATCCATAGATCCTTCAAGGTTGCTATGCAAGTTGACTAAAAAGGCAGATGGTGTTTTGGCCTTCATTAGTGAGAGGATTGAGTTCAACAACCGCAAGGTAATGTTGCAGCTCTATAAAACTCTGGTTAAACCACACTTGCAGTATCATGTTCAGTTCTGGTCACCTGATTATAGGAAAGATGTGGAAGCTTTAGAGAGGGTGCAGAGGAGATCTACCAGGATTCTGCCCGGATTAGAGAGCATGTCTTAATGAGGATAGGCTGAGCAAACTAGCGCTTTTCTCTTCTGAGCGAAGAAAAGTGAGAGGAGACTTGAATGGGTGTTTAAAAGTCTTTGGAGGTTGACGATCATGTTGCCATTCTTTTTTTTTCTTGGTTTCATGGCTATCTGAATCTCAGAGGTATGTACTTTGATAATAAATAAACCTTTAATTCCTTTGAATCTTTTGAAGATGTTAAGAGGTATTGATAGAGTAGACAGCCTGTGCCTTTTTCCCAGAGTGGAAATGGGAAATATGAGGGGGGAGGTATCAGAGGTAAGTTTTTTACACAGAGAGTGGTGAGTGCATGGAATGCATTGCCAGGGATGGTAGTAGAGGCAGATACATTAAGGGCATTTAAGAGAATCTTTGATAGGAACGTGGATAAAAGAAGAATGGAGAGCCATTTGGGACAGAAGGGTTTGATTGATCTTAAATTGAGTTAAAAGGTCGGCACATTGTCAGCTGTAGGGCCTGTACTACACCGTGCTGTGCTGTTCTATACTGTGGGTTCGTATGTGTGGCCTTTTAAGTAGCAGGTAGAATGGTGTAGGAAATCAAGGTTTCACAGTGCTTTCAGGTGACACAATGTATATGGAGGGACTGCCATTAAGGAATCAATTAGATAAAAAACTATGGGCTGATTAGCTATGACATTTCCCCATTTTCCACTTGTACAGTAACTGGCTAGTTTCCCTCACCTATGCTCAGAAGGCCCAAGCTGAATTTCATTCATCTGGGGAAGATTGAAGTCCTGGACTTCCTGTTCAGATACTGAATGGTGCTAAGTTTCTGACATCAACAATTAAGCAAATGTACCATTGAACCAAGAGGCATTTTTCTGCTTGAAGTGTATTTGCTGTTAACATTATGGTCTACACTGGATTTGAGCCACATCACGGGGTTGGACAAGGACCTGGTATCAGGTGAGACTATTTACTGCTAGTTGTGCTTTTGCAGTGGTGGATTTCAAAGGGTTAAGTTGTGACAATGTGGGACTGTAATATTTAAAGTGGTGATTATTTGCAGTCAGACTGCATGCTAAATATAGAGCATGTGTCCTGCCTTCATTAAAATAGAAGTTTCAGAGTTGTATATGGATGCATGCTTTGATAATAAATGAACCTTAGAATCATTTTTATTGTCAATAAAACTTATTCAACTGTTTTAGCAAATGCTGACTGTGATGGATAAGGCTCAGTGTTAGTCCCTGATGAGGTTGCTGCATTTTAAGCAGTTACACTTACAAGAACATAAAGACATAGGAGCAGAATTTGGCCATTCAGCCCATCAAGTCTGCTCTGGCAAAGAACATAGAGCAGTACAGCATAGTACAATTCCTATGACCCACAATGTTGTGCCAACCTTTTTAACTTACTCCAAGATCAATATAACTCATCTCTTCCACATAGCCCTCCATCTTTCCTTCATCCATCAACTCGTAAATTTCTCTAATGTGTCTGCCTCTACCACCAGCCCTAGCAGATCATTCCATCCGCACACCGCCCTGTTAAAAAAAAACCTACCTCTGATGAACCAAACAAAAAATCTGGGAAATTTGTTATGAAAGATTGTCTGAGTTGTTCGTTATTTTTTAGAAGAAGAGATGTTGAAAGGAGCCTTAACAGTGCATATAAAACAGGGAAGCCTTTGTCAGTTTTAAAGACCAGACCAAATTCCAAAAATAGTGATGTCAACAGTCAGGAGTCAAGGTTTTCCAGTGGTTGGAGCAGAGTTAAAGAGCTCTGGAGAAAGAAATTTTGCCTAAAGAACGGTTTTGTCTGGAACTTGCCACAGTACATGAGGGATTGAAACCTAACACACTTAACCTTCACTGTGGAAGACTCTAGCAGTGTGTCAGATGTTGAAGGGTGTGAGGGGAGAGAAGTGAGTGCAGTTACTATTACAAGGGAGAAGATACTCAAAAAGCTGAAAGACCTAAGGGTACGTAAGTCACCTGGACCAGATGAACTGCACCCGAGGATTCTGAAGGAGGTAGTGATAGAGATTGTGGAGGCATTAGTAATGATCTTTCAAAATTTATTGGACTCTGGCATAGTGCCAGATGACTGGAAAATTGGAAATGTCACTCCACTCTTTCAGAAAGGAGGAAGGAAGCAGAAAGGAAATAGTTGACCTGTTAGCCTGACCTCAGTGGCTGGGTATATGTTGGAGTCAATTGTTAAGGGTGAGGTTATGGAGTACTTGGTGACACAGGAATTGAATTGAATTGACTTTATTTCTTACATCCTTCACATACATGAGGAGTAAAAATCATTACGTTATGTCTCCATCTGAATGTGCAATGTGCAATCATAGTAATTTATAATAATTTATAATAAATAGAACAGTCAATGTAGTTTAGAATATACTCAAATCAGCGTGAGTTCATCAGTCTTGGACAAGCTAGGACAAATTCAGAATGGTTTCCTTTAGGGAAAATCTTGCTTGATGAGCATATTGGAGTTCTATAAGGAGATTACATGTAAGATACATAGATAAAAAGGGTGCAGTGGATGTTGTATATTTGGACTTTCAGAAGACCTTTGACGGTGCCACACATAAGGCTGCTTACCAAGTTAAGAGCCTATGGTATTACAGGAAAGTTACTGGCATGGTTAGAGCATTGGCTGATTGGATCCTTTTTTGGTTGGCTGCCAGTGGCTAGTGGTGTTCCACAGGGGTTGGTATTGGGACCGCCTCTTTTTATGCTGTATATCAATGTTTTGATAATACAATAGATGGCTTTGTTGCCAAGTTTGCAAATGATACAAAAATTGGTGGAGGGGCAAGTAGTGTTGAGGAAACAGGTAGGCTGCGGAAGGAATTAGGAGAATGGGCAAAAGAGTGGCAAATGAAATGCAATGTTGGAAAATGCATGGCCATACACTTTGGTAATAGAAATAAGTGTGCAGACTATTTTCTAACTGGGGAGAAAATCCAAAAATCTGAGATGGAAAGGGACTTAGGAGTCCTTGTAAAGAACACCCTAAAGGTTAATTTGCAGGCGGAGTTGGTGGTGAGGAAGGCAAATGCAATGTTGACATTCATTTCAAGCAGTCTAGAATACAAGAGCAGGGATGTGATGCTGAGGCTTTATAAGGCACTGGTGAGGCCTCACCTTGAGTATTGTGAACAGTTTTGGGTTCCTCAACTAAGAAAAGATGTGCTGGCATTGGAGAGCGTTCAGAGGAGGTTCACAAGGATGATTCTAGGAATGAAAAGGTTATCATATGAGGAACATTTAATGGCTCTGGGTCCGTACTCGCTGGAATTTAGAAAGATGAGGGGGGGGATCACTTTGAAACCTTTCAAATGTTGAAAACCCTAGACAGCGTAGATGTGGAAAGAATGTTTCCCATGGTGGGGGAGTCTAGGACAAGAGGGCACAGCCTCAAGATAGAGGATGTCCATTTAAAACAGAGATGTGGAGAAATTTCTTTAGCCAGAGGGTGGTGAATTTGTGGAATTTATTACCACAGGCAGCTGCAGAGGCCAGGTCATTGGATGTACTTAAGGCAGAGCTTGATAGATTCTTGATTGGACATGGCATCAAAGATTATGAGGAGAAGGCTGGAGAGTGGGGCTGAGGAGGGGGAAAAAAAGGATCAGCTATGATTGTATGGCAAGCAGACTTGATGGGCCAAATACCCTAATTCTGCTCCTATGTCTTATGGTCTTATTTAATAATTAAACCAAGAAATTTTGCGGATGCTGGAAGTGCAGAGTAACACACATAAAACGCTGGAGGAATTCAGCAGGTCAGGCAGCATCTATGGAAATGAATGAAAAGTCAATATTTTGGGACAAGATCCCTCATCAGGAATGGACTGGATACATTTAAAACGTACATTGGGAATCTGGGAATGCATTTACTGTCAGTCTGGGTACAGTAGATTCAATTATCTCCTCCTCTGCAGTAACTTTCTATGGTTCTAATGTTTTCTGAAAAAAATCTGCTTTTCCATTATTCCCTCGACTTAATTCAATAGCCATCCATTCTAGAGGGAATTATTCACAACTATCCATCAACTGTGAAGCATTAAAAAATATAATTACAAGTTACAGCTATTTTGAGGAAAGATGGTCTTCCAACAATAGGCACAAAACTCTTCATTGAAATTTCAGATGTTTAAGAACGAATATCAATTTCTTCACTTGCTGTAACTGGTATCTAAATGCTAAGTTTTGTATTAGTGGGTACAGAGAGGTACATAAATTGGTGTTGACAGCATCGTGAGCCAAACAAAACATTTCTAAACCACATCCAAAAATTTAAAATGTTCTATACAAATTGCTGGAGAAATTCCGCAGGTCAGGCAGCATCTATGAAATGAATGAACAGTCCGAGTTTTGGCCGACCAAGACCCTTCACCAGGACAAACAATGATATTGTGTGTGTTGCTCTGGATTTCTAGCATCTGCAGAATCTCTTGTGTTTATGAAATGTTACATGTTTCTTTCTTTTAAAAGCTATGAATAAACGAATTGACACATGGTGTAACTCAACCATTTAGTCCAGATATTGTAATCTGTGCTGTGTCCATATTCTCAACTGAGACAGTATTAAGGAAGCTGTATTGTACAAAGCTGTGGTTGGGCCTCGGGTAGTGGCCACTGCACCTTAAACATGGCCTCTTAGAGGCCAAAGAATAATATGTTCAATTTTTAGCCTAGCTAGCAGAGACCAGCTTTGTATTTCTTTTCCACATTGACCTCCCAGAGGACCACAAACTTGTCATTGGGTTTGGAGTCTTGCGTGCCTCAATGATTTGGAGAACTATGTTGGCTGGAGTCAGGGCTTTATGTTTTGGCTCTTGGTAGGGTCACCCATGCCAAACAGGTCAAAGGGTAGAGGCCAGACTAAGAGTGGTCCACTGGTCCTCCAGCTTTGGGGGTTCAGCTCAGGGTTAACAATTCTGACTGGTCAAACAAAATTGTAACGGAAACAGCAATGAAAAATCCTCCTACATTTGAGTGTGACGGCATTTCTAAGTCTCCAGCCAGGATTTGCATGACTGACAGTGGTGTAAATGAAGAGCAAGCTACTGACATGATGAAGGAAGCCCTGAACACCGCCAGAGATGGAGGACCTTCATTGCTGCCCTCAACACCAGGGGCATAACAGACAATATGGTACAGTTTGAGTATTGAAGATTAAAGCGTGTTCGATGCAGGAATCACAGGGTCTTGGAGTTATACAGCATGGAAAGAGGCCTTTCAGCCCATCTTTTCCATGCTGATCATGTGGTCTACTTGAGCTCATCCCTTTTGCCCAAGCTCCTCTTGTGGTATACTTGCCCAAATGTCTCAATATCACAACTGAATTTTGGAGAATTATTGTAATTGGAGTTTAAGAGTATTTAAGATGTGATAGGATAGAGAGAAAACCTGTCAAGCCTGTGCTGGATGTATAAGACCATAAGAAATAGGAGCAGAATTAGACCATTTGGCCCATCGAGTCTGCTCCGTCATTTCATCATGGCTGATCCATTTCCCTCACAGCCCCAATCTCCAGCCTTCTCCCCGTATCCCTTCATGCCCTGACTAATCAAGAATCTACCAACCTCTGCCTTAAATACATCCAATGACTTGACCTCCACAGCAGCAACAATTTCTACAGATTCACTATTCTCTGGCTAAAGAAATCCCTCCCTGTCTCTATTCTAAATGGATGTCCCTCTATTCTGATGCTGTGCCCTCGGGTCTTAGGCTCCCCCACCCTAGGAAACACCCTCTCCACATCCACCCTATCGAGCCCTTTCAACGGTCATTAGGTTTCAATGAGATTCCTCCACATTCTTCTGAATTCTAGTGAGTACAGGCCCAGAGCCATCAAACGCACCTCATATGATAAGCCTTTCAATCCTGGAGTCATTTTTGTATATGACCAGTCTAGCTTGTTTCATTCCTCCTCCTTGTATCTATGCAAATCCTTTCACTTAAGATAATTAACCAGCTCCCTTTTGAACACTATGGTTGAATCTATCTCCACTGCTATCTCTGTCCTGAAATTTAAAACAAATCAGAAAAAGCTGGAGAAAAACTCAGCAGGTTAGGCAGCATCTGTGGGAAGGGAAGCAGTTAATGCTTCAGGTGGAAGACCTTCATTAGAACTGAGGATGGGAGTAAGAACGTTGGTCCACATGGCAGAGAAGGTGGAACAAAATGAATGTCTATAATAAGGTGAAATTATAGTAATTTTTATGTATTGTTCTGTACTTCCACCAAACAACAAATATTACAACATACACTCAGTAGCCACTTTATTAGGTACACCTGTACACCTGCTTTTTAACACAAATGTCTAATCAGCCAATCGTGTGCTAGCAACTCAATGCATTAAAGCATGCAGACATAGTCAAGAGGTTGTTGTTGTTCAGACAAAATATCAGAATGGAGAAGAAATGTGATCTGAGTGACTTTGAATGTGGAATGATTGTTGGTGCCAGATGGGGTGGTTTGAGTATCTCAGAAGCTGCTGGTCTCTTGGGATTTTCATGCACAACAGTCTCTAGAGTTTATAGAGAGTTTATAGAATGGTGTGAAAAACAAAAAAAAACATAGTGAGTGGCAGATCTGTGGGTGAAAACACCATGTTAATGAGAGAGGCTCGAGGGGAATGGCCAGACTGCTTCAAGCTGACTGGAAGGTCACAGTAACTCAAATAAGCACACGTTACAACAGTGGTGCCAAAAGAGCATGTCTGAATGCATCACATATCGAACCTTGAATTGGATGGGCTACAGTAGCAGGAGACCATGAACAATTTATTGGTTAACTCCTGTACTTGATAAGGTGGCCACAGAGCATATGCCAGTGATAATAAACCTGATTCTAATTGTTACAGTACAAAGTTGTCCCCCGGGTCTCTTTTAACTCTCTCCTCTCACCTTGGACTGATGCCCTCTAGTTTTTGATTCCTATTTTCCTGGAAAAAAGACCGTGCATTCACCCTGCCTGTGCCTCTCATGACTTTATACACCCGGTATCTCCTTCTCAAAGGAAGAGACTGGGGTTCTGTCTGCCCGCTCAGATAGGCATTAATTATCCAGTGGAGTTGATGACCAGAAGAACAGGGATCTCTCTTCTGTCCTGGTGAGTGTTTACCCCTCTTCCAATCCCTACTAACAAATAATCTTATTGCTGCTTCTTGTTCACTTTAAAGCAGGAGAAACAATTGGAAAAGAGAGTAAGTGCATCATGTAATATTGGAGATTGAGTCGTTAATTGGGAATATTGCAGTTCTGCTTTTGAGGTCAGACTTTCGCTAAAACCATGATCAGCCTCTGTACAAAGGGAGTGCGGAAGATATCACCGTACACTAATACATGTGCTCCTTCCATTTCTCAGTTCTCTGAACACCACCATTAAATTTTAATCTCTCCGAGTGCCTTTCATTAATTTTGTAACAAATTGTAGCCCTGCTATTTTCTTGTTTCTTTTTTCGTGGTTAAGCCCGAGAAGAAAGCTTTGACTAACCTATTGCTGACAGTTGTTGAAACATTAGCAACATTCACAAAACTTTTCCCCAAAGGTTTACTCTAATCTCTTCAACGTTTTGCAGCTTCTGTCTCGGAGAGGTTGTGGGGCAAAGTGAGATCCCATCCTGATCATTCCATAGTACCCTGCCCGCTCTAGCATGTGTTAATGAACTACACAATGATCAGCTTTCTGTTGTTCAATATACCATAAGACCATAACATACAGGAGCAGAATTAGGCCATTTGGCCCATTGAGTCTGCTCCGCCATTTCATCATGACTGATCCATTTTTCCTCTCAGCTGCGAACTCCTGCCTTCTCCCTGTATCCCTTCATGCCCCGACCAATCAAGAATCTACCGACCTCGGCTTTGAATATTTGTAAAAACTTGACCTCCACAGCTGCCTGTGGCAATGAATTCCACAAAGATATACACTGAAACATCAAAGCGTACAGTGAAAAGCGTGGTTTATGTCCATCACCAACCCAGTCCAAGGATGCGTGGGGCGTAGCCCTCAAGTGTTGCCCTGCTTCCGGCGTCAACCTGGTTTTCAGTATCCTTGGTCAGGTGGTCATTCCTCATCTTACCCATTTGTTCACACTCTTGTTATCACCGAGTTAACCCTAGCCTAATCACAGGCCACTTTACAATAACAAATTAACCTGCTAACCGGTACGATTGTGGATTGCGGGAGAATGTACAAATTCCTTACAGACAGCGGCAGGAACTGAACCCGGGTCACTAGCGCTGTAAAGCGATGCATTAACCGCCACACGACCATACCGCCTCATGTTGGGAGAAAACGGGAAGCACGAAGGACTAACGATACCGCTTAAATAAATCAAAAAGCTTGCGGTTGTTTTTATTTAAAAGAGACTTCATAATATTCTCCACAGTTTCTCGTTGCAATATAAATTTTTGTTTTTAAACAGAATTCAGACCTTATAAATGAAGCATTTCAAAGTTACGAATGCAAATCTGTGTGTACTGCATATAGTTTACATGCGGGGTGCAAATATCAGATCATATCTCCGTCCCCATAATTAAAGCCTTTAGTCTCTTACAGAGGTGGCATCTTGAATCATGTTGTTCTCTGACAAGGGTAGTCGATGCAGCAGATCAGTACCGGGGAGTCTGGCTGGAAATAAGTCCTCGTACTTGGCCCCCACCACTCCCATCTTTAAATGCACCGTATTTTTGTCCTTTTTTTAGGTCAGTGTGTTGTCCCTGGAGAATTAGTAAGCCCAGTGTTCTGTGAATCATATACATAATTCAGATGGCCTTCCTGTTTCCGTCCATTAAATGAAATACCATTTTAGGAGAGACTTCTGGTGATACAGCTGTCAACTATAGACTTTTGTTGAATAGAGACAATGCTTTTTATTTTTTTAAGAATCATCTTTGTTTGTATTTTTCACGGTCCCCTCGTTTTCCAAGAGTTTGAACGTCACAAGTGGCCTTTGCCGACAACTGGCCACCTCGCCACCCCCAGCAAACCCTCACGCCTGCAGGATAGCAATGGATTGCTGGTATTGCTCAATAGCCAGACACCTCGTTCACCCCACTTCTACACCGGTGCAGGCTCCACTGAATGGGGGATAGTACATGTTTCGCTCTCTCTAGCATGAGTACGCAGTGTTCCGTTAACTTGGCAAGATGTGGCGTCAACCCTCCTTGCATCTCAGTCCCAACTACTGACCTGCTGATAAATTCCACGGGGCTCCCAACAAGATTCAAATGTTTCACTTCCAAAGGTACAACCTTCTACAATCTATAATCCGAAATCTGGTGTGAAAAGGATCCGCTCTGTGGTAGGGAGTTCTTCCCACAGGACACCAGTTCCAACGAATTGTGATTCGCTTTATGCTGACTTGTATTTGACTATAAAGCTTAGGCCATTCATCCATCACATCTGCTCTACTGTTCGATCATGGCTGATTTATTTCCCCATTCTCCTGCCTTCTCCACATGATCATAGGACATAGGAGCAGAATTTGGCCATTAAATCTGCTCTGCCATTTCAACAGGCCTGATTTATTTTTGCATTCAACCTCATACTTCTGCCTTCTCCCTATAATCGTTGACGCCCTTACTAATCAAGAAACTATCAGCCTACACTTTTTAAGTATACCCAATGACTTTGCCTCCATGGCTGTCTGTGGCAATGAATTCCATAAGTTCACCAACCTCTAGTGAAAGAAATTCCTCCACATCTCTGTTCTATATCCTTCTATTTTGAGGCTGTGCCTAGGCTCTCCCACTATTGGAAGCATGTCCACTCTATCGAGGACTTTCAATATTTCTCGAAAGCAGGTTTGAGGGAAAGCCGGAATAACTCAACAGCCATTAGAGGTTCTGAGTGGTGGATAAGTGTCAGCAAATACAGTTCAGCCCACTGATGATGCAGTCTTGGTTCAACTTCTACCATCACTCCATTGGATTTATGCCTTTTCCCAATTATTTAACCGCTTATTTTCAGCGCACTAAAATGAGGTTGTGATTTCTTGGGACGGTGGGTATCTTGGTGAAAGTTGACCACTGGAGCAGCTGAAGTAAGCTGTTGAAATCGGGGTCGTCACTGTTGGCCTCATAACAGGGACGGGCAAGTGAAAGTGGTATTATGGCTTGGAGTTTGAACACACGAGATTCTGCAGATGCTGGAAATCCAGAGTCACACACACAAAATGCTGGAGGAACTCAGCAGGCCAGGCAGCATCGATGAAAAGGAATAGACAGTTGATGTCTTGGGCTCAGACCTGAAGTGGGCCTGAGGTCTGTGACTGTTTATTTGCTCATTTCCGTCGATGCTGCCTGACCTGCTGAGTTCCTCCAGCATTTTATACGGCTTGGATCTTGTTCCTGGAATTGAACCGGGAATTAGTCACTTCACCATCTCTTTCCAAAAGGAATATTATGAGGCAGAAAAGTGATGACAATGGACATTATTACTAATATTATGTTTTAAATTCTAGGTTTATTTAACTACATTTAAATTCCACTGCTGCTGTGGTAGTTAACGTCTCTGAACCACCAGGTGACTTGTCCGGTTACTTGTCCAGCACCTTAACCACAGTTTGTCTTTTTCTGCACATTGGTTGTTTGTGTGAAGATTTTCATTGATTCTCAGGGTAGTACTTGCTGACATACTTCGATAATAAATTTATTTTGAACTTTGAACACTATTCCAAGGTTACTAGCTGATTTCATTTGTCAAGTTCATTGTTATTGGAATTGCATCATTAGACAGGGCAGTAAATGAGGGCAGGGTGAGGCAGATCTTTGTGAGAGAGCAACACTTACTGGTCCATGACTTAATAGCCAAATGGTGAGAATTTAACAGCTTAGGCAAGCGGGCTTGATAAGGGCTAGAGTGAGGCCGTCCAACTGAAAAGCAGATTTCTATATGAATAAAGGAAGTTCTGCAAGGCAAAACTGGATTCTGTTCAGTAACAAACGTTAATAATACTGATGAAGGGTTTCAGCCCAAAATGTCGGCTCTTTATTCCTCTCCGTAGATGCTGCCTGACCTGCCGAGCTCCTCCAGCATTTTGTGTGTGTTACTCTGGATTTCCAGCATCTGCAGAATCTCGTGTGTTAATAATACCAGTACATTCTCTCCCATCTGCTGAATCTATCCTGGTAATTCTGTTAACAGAGGGGTAAAACCATTGTGAGCCAGTATCTGATGAATGTGTGGTGATGCATCTAATTCATAAAAAATGTTCCAAACTGCCTAAAATTCTCTCGTGATTTCTATTTCATGTCAAGGGCAGTTAAAGTATTCTGAAGTACCAGGATGCTGCCTGAATCAGAGAGCATGTCTTATGGTGAAAGGTTGGGCGAGCTAGGCCTTTCTCTTTGGCGTGTAGGAGGACGAGAAGTGACTTGATAGAGGTGTATAAAATGGTAAGAGACATAGATTGAGTGGACAGCCAGAAACCATTTAAAACTGTAAGACCATAAGACAAAGGAGCAGAATTAGGCCTTTTGGCCCATTGAGTCTGTTCCACTATTTGTTCGTGGCTGATTTATTTTCCCTCTCAGCCCTATTCCCCTGCTTTCTCCCAGGCTGAAATACGAAGGGCACGATTTTAGGTTGACTGGATAAAAGTACAAGGGGAATGTCAGCTAAGTTCTTTACGTGGAGAGTGGTGGGTGCGTGGAACACACCGCCAGAGGCGGTGGTAGCGGCAGATACATTAGGGGCATTTAAGATACTTTTAGATAGGCACATGGATGATAGAGAAATGTGGGAGGGAAGGGCTAGATTGAGTAGGTTAAAATGTCGGCACAACATTGTGGGCCAAAGGGCTTGTACTATGCTGTCACCTTCTATGTTTACAATTGGATTTATAAAAATTACTTAAAGCCTGTAAGTAATTTATTTGATATTATCTTTTGTCTGCAGTATCATTTTTAAAGACAGCAGTTGTTTTTCGCAAACCCCCGCCCCGGTCACATCACCTGCTTTTGCGTAACCCAATACCGTTTAAGAATGACTGATTGAAGGTTACAAATGAGAACATTCTGCAAAGCCCAGAATACTGATTGGCAAAATCTCCCCTTTCCTTTCTGACTGACGTCCAATTCTATTGTCAAACATCTAACTCTCCCTCTGACCATAGGCTTAAACTGTTGGAATCTGGTGTAGTAATGTTCACAACTTGTGTGAGACTTCCTGTACTGATTATGGTTTGGGGGTGTTATGGGTTAAATCCTCCCCCCCACCACCCATCCCTTTGAAGTCACAGGTAAGGGCGTTGCAGAAGCTCGTCGCTGAGTATCGCCTGCAGCAGCTGTTAGGCTTGGGTTGCCATCGGGAGATGTGGGTTGGACAGGCACATGGAGTCCACGGACGTACCTGGACCTATCTCACTGGAGATACATTCATCGATATGGTAGGCCACTGTGTCTGTTTAAAAAAAAAATCGCCCTCGCTAACCATTGTGGATTTCCTCCCAGAAAGCTCTTCCGATGATGTTCAACACTTGGTGATATATTACAAGTTAACAAAAAATGTACGTCCTTAATTAAAAAAAAGTCATGGGTTCATCATAACACTTTGCACTGACTCGGTACTTGAGTAAGTGCTGATGGCAAGACATTCTCCTCCACATCCAGATGTGGGACCTGGACGGCCGTGACCTTTCCCGTTTGAGGTCACGGGTGAATTCCCCACGGCTGATCCTTGGCTTATGACAAGAATAAGTCCAGGTAAACAGAAAGTTGCTCCGGGCAGGGTGAGAACTATGACTCTGGCAGCCTGTTTGCTGTCGGCTCTGTAGGTTCCAGGAACCTGTACTTTTCATCCAGCGCCAGATCATTGCCTTGGATTGGGATAACCTGCTTTGTTGGGTAGACATGGAGATGGTCTTGGTTTCTTTTGTTGCAGAGGTTAACTCTGTGTCCCATCTCTGGGCTGGCATCAGGGGACACAGGCGGACTTGGTGGCTTAAGGTTGACGGGGTCCAGTCCTTTCTGCGTGAGGCAGCTGTCCTCCGATAAGGTAGAGAGCAGTTGCTGCACTGCTCTGCTTGGCTCGCTCAGCGCCGTGGGCTCCTCATTGTCTTTGTGCCTTTTGAGCGGGTAACTTTCAGAGGAGCTCTCCCTGGGCGTGCTGCAGTCCGTGGAAGAGCCCAGGGCGCTCTCGGCCGGTGCGGCGCCACTCTCTGCGGATCTGGAGGCGCTCCCCAAGGTGTCACTCACGGAACTGAGCTGGGCCGGCAGCTCGGCGCTCAGGAAATCGGACGAGGCGTTGTGAAGCGTGCTGGGGAGGTGGACATCGATAGCAGCAGTGGTAATGACGTGGGATCCGCTCTCTGGGACCGCCGGCTCTGAGGAAGATAAACAGGTTTATCGTCACAAAATAGAATCTCAGTGTATTCTATCTTGTTGTCGCAGATTTGTTCAATTACAGAACCAACAGCCACAGTTACAACTTCTTCCCCTCCACCATCAGATTTCGGAATGGACGACAAACGAAGAATAGGCTGAGTGAACTTGGCCTTTTCTCCTTGGAAACCAGATTGTATACACCTCCACCACTGTCAATGCCTGTCATTATATGGCATTATAGGTGACATAAGGATGAGACGTGACCCAATAGAGGTGTATAAGATGATGAGAAGCATCGATCATGTGGATAGCTGGAGGCTTTTTCCCAGGGCTGAAACGGCTAGCACGAGGGGGCAAAGTTTTAAGGTGCTTGGACATAGGTACAAGGGAGATATCGGGGTATGTTTTTCACACAGAGAGTGGTGGGGGCGTGGAATGCACGGCCAGCAGTTGTGGTGGAAGCGGATACAATAGGGTCTTTTAAGAGCCTCTTAGATAGGTACATGGAGCTTAGAAAAATAGAGGGCTGTGTGCTTGGGAAATTCTGGGCAGTTTCTGGAGTAGGTTACATGGTTGGCACAACACTGTGGGCCGAAGAGCCTGTAGTGTGTTGTAAATTTCTATGTTCTGTGTAGCACCATCTCACTAATTTTTCTCTCGTTTTGCACTACTTATTTAATTGTTAAATATATATTTTTACTGTAATTTATTCTACATTTACCTAGTATGTATTTTGCACTGACTGCTGTTGCAGACAACACATTATACGACATATAGTCAGTGGCCACGTTAATAGGTACACATGTACACCTGTTTGTTAATGCAAATATCTAATCAGCCAATCACATGTCAGCAATTCAAAGCATAAAAGTATGCAGATATGGTTAAGAAACTGAGTTGTTCTTCAGACCAGGTATCAGAATGGGGGAAGAAATGTGACCTATGGGACTTTGACTGTGGAATGACTGTTGGTGCCAGACAGGGTGGCTTGAGTGTCTCAGAAACTGCTGATCTCCTGGGGTTTTCACACACAAGTCTCTAGTTTACAGAGAATGGTGTGTAAAATTAGTAAACATGTCCAACGAGTGGCTGTTCTGTGGGTGAAAGCGCCTCGTTAATGAGAGAGTTCAGAGGAAACTGGTTCAAGTGACAGTAACTCAAATAACCACGCGTTACAACAGCGGTGTGCAGAAGAGCGTCTCTGAATGCACAACACGTCGAACTTTGAAGTGGATGAACTACAGCAGAAGAACATCACAAACATATCATCAGTGGTCATTTTATTAGGTACAGGAGGTATACAATAAAGTGGCCACTGAGAGTAAATAATAATTTAAAGTACATTTGCTGTATTGCTCTGTACCACTGGCGCAAAACACATTGTACAACATATGTCAGTAGTAATAAATCTGATTCTGAGTTTTGGACCCATGTGTGGCACGTGGCCAAGTGGTTAAGGCATTGGACTAGTGATCTGAAGGTCGTGAGTTCGAGCCCCAGCCGAGGCAACGTGTTGTGTCCTTGAGCAAGGCACTTAATCACACATTGCTCTGTGACGACACTGGTGCCAAGCTGTATGGGTCCTAATGCCCTTCCCTGGGACAACATCGGTGTCGTGGAGAGGGGAGACTTGCAGCATGGGCAACTGCTGGTCTTCCATACAACCTTGCCCAGGCCTGCGCCCTGGAGAGTGAAGACTTTCCAGGTGCAGATCCATGGTCTTGCAAGACTAACGGACCACTGATCCAGCGAGTGAGTAAGGAGATGTAGGGTCAACAAATTAAAATCTTTATTGATAAGGGATTGTTCTTGGGGAATCTAGCAGATTGTTCAAAAGCACCTCGGCCCCATCAACGCACTTTATGGAAGGAAACATTATTGATGTGGGGTTTCAAACCTGAAATGTTGACAATTCCTTTCCCACTCACAGGCAGAGAAGGGTTTTGTGTCTTTACGTGGACAGTTTTGTGATGCTGTTGTTGGTGAGGGCTGCAAGGAGGGGCTGATTCACTCGACTCACCGCTGCTTGGCTCACTGTAATACTGGCTGATGTAATTGTTCATGTCGTCACTTGTGGCTGCTTCTGAAAAATAAGATGTGACAAGTGAAACACATTGAGCGGCTCTCACTTTAACAGAGCTGGGGATCACCTTCATCGAGTCTATTGTGGTAAACTGTTCTTTCAGCTCCTGCCTCTCACGATTAGGATCACTCAACATCAATCCCAACATCTGATCCACAACTCACTGACACTAAACCTTCCTGCGTGGGCTACTAATGTGTCCCCTAAATCACACCACTGGCAACATTTTCAAGGCACGTCATTGGCTGAAACATGTTGGAATGTGCTGATGTCATCCTGAGGGGCATCACCGATAGCGCAATGCGATACACTGACAAATGGAATGTTAGCATTCATTTTGAGTGCACGAGAATGTAACAGCAAGGACGCAATGCTGGGGTTTTATAAGCTCACACTTAACAGTAATGTGAGCAGCTTTGGGTCTCATATTTAAGCAAGGATGTGGTGTCATTAGATAGGGTCCAGAGGAGGTTTATGAGAATGATTCTGGGTATGAAAGGGTGAACATATAAGTAGCATTTGATGGCTCTGGACCTGCACTCAATGGAGTTTGGAAGAACACGGGAGGATCTCATTGGAGCCTATCAAATACTGAAAGGCCCAGATAGAGTGGAGGTGGAGAGGATGTTTCCAATAGCGGGAGAGTCCAATAGAGGGAGAGCCTCAGAATAGAAGCATTTCCCTTCAGAACAGAGATGAAGTGGAATTTCTTTAGGCTCTTGGTTACTCAAAGCTTCAAAGACAGGAGAATAGGGTGAGAGGACAATAAATCAGCCATGATCAGATGACCGATCAGACTCGAGGAGCTGAGTGGCCTAATTCTGCTCCTGTGTGTTATGGTCTAACCTGAGCATCAGTATATGGTTTTCCCTCAGTAAGCTCAATATTTGAGTGTCCTTAACTGAGGGGTGGAAAGGGGCGGGGGGGGTGTGGGCAGGAAAGCTTTGAGGTTTTGGGGAAAGTATGAGAAGGTTTCAGAAGTTGGGATGTTATGTTGAAGTCGTATAAGATGTGGGTGAGGCCTAATTTGGAGTATTGTGTACGGTTCTGATCACCTACCTACAGGAAAGATGTAAATAAGATTGAAAAAGTACAGAGAAAATTTACAAGGATGTTGCCAGGACTGGAGAACCTGAGTTATAGGGAGAAGTTGAATAGATTAGAACTTTATTCCCTGGAGTGCAGGAGAACGAGCGGAGATTTGATAGAGGTTTACAAAATTGTGAGTAGTATAGATACGGTAAACGCAAGCAGGCTCTTTTCCACTGAGGCTGAGTGAGACTAGAACTAGAGGTCATGGGTTAAGGATGAAAGGTGAAATGTTTAAGGGGAACATGAGCGGGAGGATGGTGCGAGTGTGGAATGATCTGCCAGGGAAATGGTGGAAGCAGGCTTGGCTTCAACATTTAAAAAAATTTGGGTAAGTGCATACATAGAAGGAGTATGGAGGGCTATGGCTCACTTGCTGGTCAATGGGTCTAGGCAGATTAATAGTCTAGCATTGACTAGATGGGTCGAAGGGCCTGTTTCAGTGCTGTAGTGTTCTATGATAGTAAATCAGTAAGGCTCGAATCCAACACCATGTAGAACAGGGAGGAGAAAAGGTAAGGTTAGAGGGAGTGTGTTGGCATCTGGAAACTAGAAGTAAGAATGATAGATGGATAATTTGAAGGCCAGAGACAAAAGCAGTGCTCAATTCCGGGGGAAGTATTTCATTTACTTGTGCCCTATCCAGCCAGCCTTAGGCTGAGATTACAGTCAAATAGCAAGAGACAATTTGTGCCTCTTTGTATACATATAAATATGCAAACAACCACAATATGCAGAAGTGCAGGAATCAGCCCAGCATTCAGTGAAACAAGAAGCCCAGCAAGATGGCACTGGCGACCAACAGGAACGTTTTGCAACACACATCAAAGTTGCTGGTGAACGCAGCAGGCCAGGCAGCATCTCTAGGAAGCGGTACAGTCGACGTTTCAGGCCGAGACCCTTCGTCAGGACTAACTGAAGGAAGAGTTAGTAAGAGAAGCAACGTTTTGCAGACAGGTCACAAAACTACTCGATACTCTGGTACACATAGTTCTTCTGATTGCCGCAGTCCGCAGTCGATAATTTCCCTTTTCAGAATGTTCTTTTGAACCGACTAAACGATCTGGCACTTTTGTGATCTCCTGAGGGATTCTGTGAACCGGACTCTCGAGAGTGCGGTTACAGCCAGGGCGGCCGTCGCTGGGGGCGGATGCTGCACTGCGTCGGGGCCCTAATGGCGGAAGACAAACCCACGGTCGGCTCCATTACTCTGCGCTGAATAAAGTGTTGAGCAAAGTTAAAATCATTGAGGCTGAGCACAGATGACCCGCGTTTGACTGGGCTCCTCGCTACTGGCTTTGGGTGGGAGGTGCAGGAGCCTTGGGCCCCACACTGCCAGGTTCGGGGGTAACTGCTGCCCTGCAACCATCGGGCGACTGTACAGGCTTCACTCACCTCAGCGCTGAACGGGCTCCACAGCCGTGGACAGTCCAGGTTCTGTGTGCTTTTGTTTACTTTGTTTTTTACTATTTCCGTGATTGGATCAAAGCACAGAGGCCAGGGGCAAAGGACAAACCGGTGTTAAGCTCACTACCCCGCGAGGTTTACTCATTTCAGCGCTACTCTGAGGTCTGCAGCAACCCGTCACTCGCCGCAGCACTGACCTGTCTCTGTGGCTGTGGACTCACTTTCCGTCACTCTTCGGTTAATATTCTGAATGCTTTTTGTTTACTTTTTTATTGATGGAAAGTTTGTTCTTTTTCCGCACATTGGGTGTCTGACGGTCTTTGCTGTGTGTTTTTTTTTTAAATCTTGGATACTATCGTGTTTCTTTTGATTTGTGGCTGCGTGTAAGAAGACGTTTCTCAAGGTTGTACGCAGTATCCATTGATAATAAATGAACTTTGAACTTCGAAGTGAATGTAACATTCAGGGAAGTAATAGTGAGCACCCCCTCTCTTTCCTCTTGGATAATTCACACTGAAAAGCTTATTTACCTTTATCAGGACATTATATTTCTCATGGGCCCTGTGAACTGCTGCAGAATGAGTGAGGAATCAGGATTGAACACATTCTGACCTGCACTCTGTGGCCACTCTACTAGGTACTTCCTGTACCTAATAAAGTGGCCAGTGAATGTATGTTCATGATCTTCTGCTGTTGCCCATCCACTTCAAGGTTCAACGTGTGTATTCAGGGTTGCTCTTCTGCACACCGCTGTTGTAATGCACGGTTCTTTGAGTTAAAGCACGTAGACGTGGCCAAGAGGTTCAGCTGTTGTTCAAACCAAACATCAGAAGGGGGAAGAAATGTGTTCCAAGTGACTTTGACGGTGGAATGGTCGTTGGCGCCAGATGGGGTGGTTTGAGTATCTCCAAAACTGCTGACCTCCTGGGATTTTCATGCACAACACTTACAACAGTGGTGCGCAGAGAAGCATCTCTGAATGCACAACGTCAAACGTTCAAGTGGGTGGGCAACAGTAGCAGAAGATCACACCGCAGCTAATAAAGCAGCCACTGAGTGTATTTGAGCTCAGCAAAGTTCAAAGTAAATTTATTATCAAAGTATATATATATCACCATGCATAGTATTATTTGAGATTCATTTTCTTGCATCCATTCATCAAGGATTCTTTGCCTTGGGAAATGTAAAAACGAGGGAGTACCTAATAATTTCAGGACAACAATTAAAAGCAGAAAACAAATTGGATTCATCTACAAGAAAGAAAGGGTTAACAAAGAAAGCCTTCACATCAGCATCAAGCTCCACACACAGAGGTCCAAGCTAGCACTGTAGGGTAGTGCTCGAGCCAGAAGGCTGTCGGTTCCAGTCTCACTCCAGATAATCCAGTCACATCTCAGGGGATCACTGAGAAAGTGCCAGACTGCCTCAGGTGAATGGGAGGCACATCCTTTGTATCATTACAAGGAGCAGGAGATTCCTCCCCATTGTGCTGTCCCAGGTAGGTACTGATCATCCATTTGCCATGTTGCCTTTTGTGGGATGATGCTGTGTGCAAGTTGCCTAAGTTACAACAGAGACTGGACTTACAACATAGAACATAGAATAGTACAGCACATTACAGGTCCCTCGGCCCACAATGTTGTGCCGACCCTCAAACCCTGCCTCCCATATAACCCCCCACCTTAAATTCCTCCATATACCTGTCTAGTAGTCTCTTAAACTTCACTAGTGTATCTGCCTCCACCACTGACTCAGGCAGTACATTCCACGCACCAACCACTCTCTGAGTAAAAAACCTTCCTCTAATATCCCCCTTGAACTTCCCACACCTTACCTTAAAGCCATGTCCTCTTGTATTGAGCAGTGGTGCCCTGGGGAAGAGGCGTTGGCTATCCACTCTATCTATTCCTCTTAATATCTTGTATACCTCTATCATGTCTCCTCTCATCCTCCTTCTCTCCAAAGAGTAAAGCCCTAGCTCCCTTAATCTCTGATCATAATCCATACTCTCTAAACCAGGCAGCATCCTGGTAAATCTCCTCTGTACCCTTTCCAATGCTTCCACATCCTTCCTATAGTGAGGCGACCAGAAATGGACACAGTACTCCAAGTGTGGCCTAACCAGAGTTTTATAGAGCTGCATCATTACATCGCGACTCTTAAACTCTATCCCTCGATTTATGAAAGCTAACACCCTATAAGCTTTCTTAACTACCCTATTTACCTGTGAGGCAACTTTCAGGGATCTGTGGACATGTACCCCGAGATCCCTCTGCTCCCCCACACTACCAAGTATCCTGCCATTTACTTTGTACTCTGCCTTGGAGTTTGTCCTTCCAAAGTGTACCACCTCACACTTCTCCGGGTTGAACTGCATCTGCCACTTCTCAGCCCACTTCTGCATCCTATCAATGTCTCTCTGCAATCTTTGACAATCCTCTACACTATCTACAACACCACCAACCTTTGTGTCTCTTTGTGAAGTACTTCTGAAAAGTACTTCAATAGCTGCAGGGTGCTTCAGTATACTCTCAAAAGAACGTGAAATATGATACCTATGTATAACTGTCATAATTTTGTGTACCTCTATTAAATCTCCCCTCATTTTCCTATGCTTCAGGAAATAAAGACCGAACACATTCAAACTTTCCCTCCTGGTGAAGGGTCTCGGCACTAAACATCAGCTGTTTATTTCCCTCCACAGATGCTGCCAGAGTTTCCTCCAAGAGGTCCACAACCTTTCTTGGTTCGGAGGCTTGTGTGCCTCAACGACCCAGAGAGCTACAGTATGTTGGCTGGAGTCAGGGCTTTATGCTTCGGCTCTTGGTAGGGTCACCCAAGCCAAACAGGTCAAAGGGTAGAGGCCAGACTAAGAGTGGTCCACCGGTCCTCCAGGTTCAGGGATTCAGCTCAGGGCTGACAACCCTGACTGGTCAAACAAAATTGTCACGGAAATTGCAATGAAGAATCCTTCTCCATCTGAGTGTGACGGTATTCCTGAGTCTCCACCCGGGACTTGCTTGACTGATAGTAGTGAAAACCGAGAGGAAGCTACTGGCATGATGAAGGAAGTCCTGAACACATCAGAGATGGGGGACCTTCATTGTTGCCCTAAAGCCAGTAGCATAACAGGTCTTGAGTAAGTAGATACACCGCCTGAGCTGCTGGGTTCCTCAAGCATTGTGTGTGTGTTGCTTAAGATTTCCAGCACCTGCAAAATCTCTTATGTTCTTGATGTTATTGTGGGGTTTTGGTGAGTAGGGAACCTCAGATCTTGAAGTGGACTGTGTATCATTACAAAATGAAAACTAGAAAAGAACTGCAGATGCTTGAAGCCTAATATAAAATTCAGAAATGCTAGGAACACTCAGCAGGCCTGGCCTCATCTGAGGAACGAGAAATAGAATCGATGCGTCAGGCGAAAGGGCCTTGAGTGTGGTTGGTTAATTGCCCTGTCGATCATGCCAGGATCCCAAACTGTTCCTTCCATCTGAACATTAATGCTTTCTGCAGAAGCTGTCTGATCTGTTGAAAGTTTCCGATATTTGCTGTCCTTACGAGAGGAAAGCGTCCCAGCTCAAGCAGGAACAGCATGAATCACCAGCTGATTCCTCCCTCCGGTGTTTATAGTCGCAACTGAGGGAAGACATCAGGCACCCAGCCACGGTGATCCTAAACAGCGGCCGCTTCCTGGCATCACTTTGGCAACGTTCCCATCATATCCCAGAGCAGCGCGCGGTTGGTGGGTGAGACGTGTTTTGTGAGGACCACTTGCTCCTTGTTTCAAAGCACAAACCACTGAGCACTCTGTACCTGCAATCGCAGCACTCTGGAGATCGCAATTGAACCTGACATACAAACAGAACATAATTGTCTTCCTGGGTTTCACAGACACTTAAAAGCTTTCCTGGCCACAGTTCCCCTCTAATCGCCTCCAGTCAGAAGTGCGTATGGTGCTAACACTGCCGTTCTAAGGACAAGCCTCATCTTAGCCTCAGGCAACTCTTTAGGAGCCGAGGAGGATATGCAAGACAGGCTGGGATGCTCAAGATGCTCCGTGTGAACAGATTTCACATTCAGCTTTTCCATAATGCACACACTACCTAACCTCCCACAACAGTCCCACTGAACACTGGATCAGCCTTGTCTTTCAACGGTCAGAAAATACAGGGACTGGAGACCACAGTTAAACCAAGCCTCCTGCCGCTGGTGAATGCTTTGAATCTTAAATATTTCCTTGAGAAAACTGGGTTGAATTATTTTATTTAGCGCATTCTTCCTGTTGCATTATTCACGGCAATGCCATGAATTTAAAAGACCGTCCTTTGGTGCTTCTCTGGGGATTGAGTTCAAGAGTCACAAGGTAATGTTGCAGCTCTATAAACCTCTGGTTAGACTATCACTGGGGTTATGGTGTTCAGTTCTGGTCGCCTCATTGTAGGAAGGATGTGGAAGCTTTAGAGAGGGCGCAGAGGAGAATTTTTTAACCAGGGTTAGACAGCATGCCTTGTGAGGATAGGTTGAGTGAGATAGGGCTTTTCTCTTTGGAGCAGGCTGGAGACTAGATTGAGGTGTTTAAGATGATATGAGGCATAGATCTAATGGAGAGCCAGGGACCTTTTCCCAGGGTGTCAACGGCTAATACGAGGAGGTATGATTTTAAGGTGATTGGAGGTGTAGGGAGGATGTCAGAGTGTCAGAGGTAGGTTTTTTTTTAAAACACAGAGAACAGCGCGTGTTTGGAACGTGCTGCCAGAGTGCCGGTAGAGGCGGATACATTACAGATATTTAAGGAACGCTTGGATCGGCACATGGATGAAAGAAAAATGATGAGTTATGTAGAAGTGAAGGGTCAGATTGATCTAACAGAACACTGGTAGGACATCATGGGCTGACGGTCCTGTTCTGTGTGGTAATGTTCTGTTCTACGTTCTGAATCCAAGCGTTCAGGTTATTCCACCAAATCTGAGGTGTTAAGTGAGCTGAGTAACTTCTAAGGAAATGAAAGTTTGCATTTATATGCAACGTTTCTCCTTTCTGAAAGGATGTTCCCCACGTTATTTCCTTTAGATATAGAAGGTTGACCCACTGAGTCCAATGTCACAGAGCAAACCCTGTCTCAGACACGAGGAAATCTGCAGACGCTGGAATTTCAAGCAACACACACAAAAAACGCTGGTGAACGCAGCAGGCCAGGCAGCATCTCTAGGAAGAGGTACAGTCGACGTTTGGGGCCAGGACCCTTCATCAGGACTAACTGAAAGAAGAGATAGAAAGAGATTTGAAAGTGGGAGGAGGAGGGGGAGATCTGAAATGATAGGAGAAGACAGGAGGGGGAGGGATGAAGCTAATAGCTGGAAAGTTGATTGGCAAAAGGGATACCCTGTCTCAGAGCATCTCTAGGAAGAGGTACAGTCGACGTTTCAGGCCGAGACCCTTCGACAGTCCTGACGAAGGGTCTCGGCCCGAAACGTCGACTGTACCTCTTCCTAGAGATGCTGCCTGGCCTGCTGCGTTCACCAGCAACTTTGATGTGTGTTGCTTGAATTTCCAGCATCTGCAGAATTCCTCATGTTTACCCTGTCTCACACCAGTTTCTCCTGACAACTTAATCTCCCCACAGTCTCGTCAACTCCCCCACCCGATTCCACTGCTCAACTATATACTTGGAGCAACTTACAGTGGCCGGCTAACCTACTGACCCATACGTCTTGGCGATGCAGGAGGAAACTGGAGGAACCAGGAGAAACTATGCTTGGAGCTCATTAGAATGAGAGGGGACGTCATTGAAACCTATCAATATTAAAAGGCCTAGATAGAGTGAATGTGTAAGAGGATGTTTCCCATAATGGGGAGTCTAGGACCAAAGGGCACAGCCTCAGAATAGAAGGATGTCCCATTAGAACGGAGATGAGGAAGAATTCTTCAGCTACAGCGTGGTGAATATGTGGAAGTCATTGCCACAGACAGCTGTGGAGACAAAGTCATTGGGTATATTTAAAGCAAGGTTGATTAGTAAGGGTGTCAAGGGTTACAGGGAGAAAGCAGAAGAATGGAAAGGAGAATAAAATGGACATGATCAAACAGTGGAGCAGAATCGATGGGCCAAATGGCCTACTTATGCTCCTGTGTCTTATGGTCTAAACTCAAGTGATCACAGGGAGAAGAACACAGAACACAGAACTGGTGTACTGGAGGTCGGGAGTGAAGCCTGGTTCCAGGATTATGAATCAGCTGTCCAATGCACCTCTCCAAGTCTACATAGCTGAGTAAGTGTTCTTGAACTGTAGTCAGTGTTTTAGTGTAAGAAATGTGGTTGTCTACACCAGCACAGAAAGCTCCCACAAGCAGCATCTTTACAACAACCAAGTAATTTGTGCTTGTTTTCTGACCGGCCAGGTTACTGGAATACGTTACCCCCCGGCTAGGTGGAAGTTCCAACTTCAAACCTATGTCACACACCTTGAGTACAAAAATTTAGACAGGAACTCCACACACTCCTGAGGGAGTGCCACCTTGTCTGAGGTGCTGAGATTGGATGAGGTATTGAGCTGGGCTGTTGGGTAGCTATTAAAGAAGAATAGTGATTCTCTCCCCACATCCCTGATCAATATTGATCTGTCACCCAAGAGCAGAGTAAAATTAATAGAAACATGTGAAAATACTAATCCAGAAAAGGAGTAGGTCATGGGATCTGGAGCGCCAGTATCAAGATAATCTGACCAGAACCTCATCTTGATACTCTCGGGAACAGCCTGGTAAGCCTCTTCTGTACCCTGTCCAAAGCATCCACATACTTCCCACAATGTGGGAGGTATTTACACACAATCCTCCTATGTGTGGCCTAACCAAAGTTTTATATAGTTTTCTATATATATATTTCTATATATAGACTCTTATACTCAGTGCCCTGGCTAAAGAAGGCAAGTGTGGCGTTACCACTTCATTCTGCCTGGATTCGGGAACGTGCCTTATGAGGATAGGCTGAACAAGTAAGGGCTTTTCTCTTTGGAGGGGAGGAGGATGAGAGGTGTACGAGATGATAAAAGGCACAGTTCGAATAGATAGCAGGAGATTTTTTTCCCAGGGTGGAAATGGCTAATACGAGGGGGCATAGTTTTTAGGAGATTGGAGGGAAGTATAGGGGTAGACATCAGAGGTAGGTTTTTTACACAGAGTTTGATAAGTGCACGGAACATGCTGCCGGGGTGGTGGTAGAGGCAGATACATTGGGGACATTCAATAACTCTTAGATAGGCACTTGGATGACAGAAAAATGGAGGCTTTTGTAGGAGGGAAGGGTTAGATTGACCGTAGAGTAGGTTAAGACTGGCACAACATTGTGGGCCGAAGGGCCTGTACTATGCTGCAGTGTTCTATGTCGTATGTCTCCCTTCAGTCTCTGTTCAGAGAAAAGAACTCAAGATTGTTCCACCTCTTCTTATAGTTCATGCTCTCCAATCCAGGCAACATCCTAGTAATAGACATGAGAAAGACCGCAGATGCTGGAAATCCAAAGCAAACCACACAAAACGCTGGAGAAACTCAGCAGGTCAGGCAGCGTCTATAGAAATGAATAAACAGTCAAAGTTTCAAGCCTGCACCCTCTCCAAAACATAAACATCTTTTCTGTAACAGAACAACCAGAATTGAGCAATATGGTCTAATTAAAGTTGCAATGTGACTTCCTGACTTTCAGACTCAGTGGCCTGACCAATGAAGGCAAGCATAATGTTACCACTTGCATGAGCACTTTATGGTAACTATAAACTGGACCTTTAGATCCCTCTGTCAGATTGTCACTGTTTGTGGGAATTTGCTGTGCCCAATGGTCGCTGTATTTCTTACGTTTCATTTCATAAGTACAACTCACTACAAGAAATGTCTTTCTACAGCAGGGGTTCTCACCCTGAAGTCCATGGACCCCTTGCTTAATGGTATTGGTCCATGGCATAAAAAGGTTGGGAACCCCGTGCTACACTGTGAGGTAGATAGTTGTTCCTTGTCCAAGGTCCTGAAATAAGAGGCTTGCATGAGCAACAACAGCTTTGTTCATTCTCCATACTATAGTATCTGTGCCTGCCTGATGTATTCCCATTAGCTAGGGCAGCATCAGATTAATGCCCACTGTCCTCTGTGCTATAGAACATGCATGGACAGGCTCAAACTTCAATGTAGGTATGCTGACTGCATCACCATTTTCCAGGCTTTAACACTGAAATATATCTTAGGCTATCAGATCTGCAAAACTCTCTGTGCCATCTCTGAAAGTCTGTAAATTGCCTTCTGTGAATGCTTTTTATAACAATTCTGTATTCTGCTGTTTATTCCAGTTAATCTCTGCACACTGTCCGGCCTGTCCTCGAGGGACATTTCTAAAGGGGCTGGTTTTCTGTGTATGAGATGCATGGGTCGGGTATTGCTGGACAATTCCGTCACTTCAAGTGCAGAGGTGCATGCTAGCATTCCTCACAGTGAAATACGTTGTACAATCCTGTATGAAGAGATTGTAATAGCTGTGTGTGGTGGTATGAAGACATAGGAGACGGCAGATGTTGGAATCTGGAGAGGCACACAAAAAAGCTGGAGGAACTCAGTGGAACATGCAGCATCTATAGAGGGAAGTGGACAGTCAATGCCCACAATAAAGTCTCCATCTGCTGCCCATCTCACTTCCCTTGGTTCTATGCTCCACCTTCCTCTCCTGTCAGATTCCATCATCTGCTGCCCTTGGTTGTCTCCACCCATCACCTCCCAGAATCTGTCGGTGTCTTGACCCTTCCTCCCCCATTTGCCTACCACCCTTGCTCACTTATCATTAACCAGCTCTTACTCCACCCTTTTCCCTCACCTCTTTATACCAATCATCACCCCGCTGTGTCAACCTGAAATGTTGACCTGTCTATTTCCCTCCATGGATGCTGCCTGACCTGCTGGATTCCTACAGCGTTACGTGTTTGGCGGATCAGAACTTTTAAACAGGTGAATCAAAACAAAGGATACGGTTTGCATGCTAATAATGCACCAGAGGATTTCAGCTCTTTTTCCCTTCCAATCCATTTCCTCTAAACTGTAGAAGCACCTTCCCTCAATCTCCCACTATTGAAATGTTTGTGTCTCTTGTGCAAGACACGCGGGCAGATGAAAAAACCTAATCAGCACACACAAAATGCTGAAGGAACTCATCAGGTTGTGTGTGGTGCTTTGGATTTCCAGCATCTGCAGAATCTCTCCTGTTTATGATAAATTCTAATTTACTTTATCTTCCCTGGTGATGTCAAACTTCTTTTCAAAATTATGCATTTACACTTGATAGACTTTTACAAGTAAGTCTGTGGCCTCTGCTGCTGTAGACAATCCACTTCAAAGTTCGACATGTTGTGCATTCTGAGATGCTCTTCTGCACACCACTCGTGTAATGTGAGGTTGTTTGACTTACTGTCACCTTCCCGTCAGCTTGAACCAGTCTGGCCATTCTCCTCTGACCTCTCATTAACAAGGCATTTATTTGCCCACAGTGCTGCTGCTCACTGAATTTTTGTTTTGTTTTTTGCACCATTTCCTGTAAACTCTAGACACTATTGTGCATGAAAATCCCAGGAGATCAGCGGTTTCTGAGATACACAAACCACCCATCTAGCCTTCCCCTGCTCTCTCTAGCAGCTCTTTATTCTCCAACAATCATTTCACAGTCAAAGTCACTTAGATCACATTTCTTCCCCATCTTGGTGTTTGGTCTGAACAACAACTGAACCTCTTGACCATGCCTGCATGCTTTTATAAACCCAATTGCTGCCACATGATTGGCTAATTAGATATTTGCATTAATGTGTGGGCATACAGCTGTACCTAATAACATGGCCACGGAGTGTATTTTGAAATGTGGGAGACAAAATCTGTGGAATCTCCTGAACAGGAGGGAGAAGTGAGCGTCACTTCCTTTCACAATCCACCCTCCCGGTTAGAGGCGTACAAGATGGTAAGAGGCAAAGTTAGAGTGGACAGCAAGAGACTTTTTCCCGGGGTGGAAATGTCTAACATGAGGGGGCATAACTTCAAGGTGTTTAGAGAAAAGTCTGGGGGGTAGCGGAGTTGGGTTTTTTTATAGAGAGAATAGCAGGAGCATGGAAAGCCCTGTCACGGACGGTGGGAGAGGCAGGTACACTAGGGACATTTAAAAGGCTCCCGGAAGGTCACATGGATGAAAGACAAATGGAGTGCTATGTGGGAGGAAGGGTTAGATTAAACTTGGAGTAGATTAGAAGGTCGACATAGCACTGTGGGCTGAAGGGCCTGTACTGTTGTGTAATATTCTGTATTCGCTGGTACTGTCAAGCTCCCTCTTAACAACACAAATTGAGCGGGTTCCTTACTTGGTGGCTGGTGTGGGCCGATGACACTCTCGGTTCCATCGTCATCGGACCCCCCCGTGTTTGACCCGTCCACCACTTGAAACTTGTTGGTCTGCTTGTTCCAGACGTGGTGCATCTGCATGGCGGCCTCCCTCTCGGCTGCCAAGTCCAGGTCCTGCTGGGCAAGGTGAGCCCTCAGCTGCCTGATCTCGAACTGCAGAGGAGAAAGAAACACAGAGGCTGTCAGCTGCTGGCATTCCTCACCGTCACTACCCATTTCTATAGGAACCCTTCCCTGGGTACGCCATTTGAAGGTGGGTGGGTATTGGCTGGGCACCAAGAGATGGGACTGGAATAATTATGACCCCTTTGAACCTCACCATTCATGGCTCATGTGATCATCTCCCTCAACTCGGATGGACACGACAACAAAGGTTACGGGGAGAAAGCCAGGGAGTGGGATTGAGGAGAGGAGAGAAGGATCAGCCATGACTGAGTGGCAGAGCAGACTTAATGGCCTAAATCCGCTCCTGTGGCTTATGGTCCAACTCCAGCTTCCTGGTTGTTCCCCACAACACCTTTGTCCATTCTGACCGGCTGCATCACCATCCGGTCCGGGGGCACTAATGCAGAGGATCGGAAAAACCAGCAGAAGGTTGAAAACTCAGCCAGTTCCATCATGGGGCACCAGCCTCCCCAGCACTGGCAACATCTTCAAAAGACAATGCCAGAGGAAGGTGACACCAATCATTAAGCATGCCCATCACCCAGGCCGTGCCCTCTTCTCATTACCACCGTCGGGCAGGAGGTACAGGAGCCCAAGATACACACTCACCGTTTCAGGAACAGCTTCTTCTCCCCCGCCATCAGATTTCTGAACAGTCCCTGGACAAGACCTCGCTACTCTGCTCTCTTGTACTACTTTTAAAATATTTCTTATTGTAACTTAGTTATTTTTTAAATATATTGCTCTGTACAGCTGCTGCAAAAGAAGTGCCCTACTTTCATGAAGTGTCCGTGCAAATCTTTGGGTATATTTAAAGTGGAGTTTGATAGGTTCTTGATTGGTAAGCATGTCAAAGGTTACAGGGAGACGGCAGGAGAATGGGTTTGAGAGGGAATAAATCAGCTATGATGCAGTGGTAGACCAGGCAGGATGGGCCGAATAACCCAATGCTGCCCCTACGTCTTATAATGAACCTGATTCTCATTATCTCAGTCTTAAACAATGATCCAGCCTCTACAAGACCAAGATTCCTAAAGATTTACGAAAGAAATCATCTCCTCTCTTTAGACAATGACTCCATGTTCTGGAATAGCCCATAAAAGGAAACATGCTCACAACATTTGCCGGAGCAACACACACAAATTGCTGGAGGAACTCAGCAGGCCAGCCGGCATCGATGGAGAAAAAGTACAGTCGACATTTTGGGCCGAAGCCCTTCGGCACATTTGCCCCGTGAAATCACCTCGGAGGCTTCAGTGGATGGAACTGCAGTCTCGCAGCTCCAGGGAGCCGGCTTTGATTCTGACCTATGCAGAGCTCGCAGAATTAAAGATTAAAAGATTAGCTTTGCAATTCTGTGGAATTCTTTGTCACAGGCACCCGTGGAGGCCAAGTCTTTGTGTATTAAGTCAGCGGTTGATAGGTTCAGGGCATGAAGGGATACGGGGTGAAGACAGGAAATTGGGGGTAAGAGGAAAATTAGACCAGCCATGATGAAATGGCAGAGCAGACCAGATGGGTCAAATGGCCTCATTCTACTCCTATATCCTATGGTCTCATGGTCTTTATTGGTCACATGTGCATTGAAACATACAGTGAAAGGCATTGTTTGCATTAACACCCAGCACTGTCTGAGGATGTGCTGGGGGATGCCCACAAGCATCACCATTCTTCTGGCACCAAGATAGCATGCCCACAGCTTATTAATCCTAGCCCATACGTCTTTGGAATGTGGGAGGAAACTGCAGCACCCAGTAGACAGATGAGATCTCCCCCCACCCCCCGGCACTCTGTGCTGGCCAAATACCCCCATTGTAGGTGGGGAGCAGAATCTGATGGTCAGCTGTGAGA
Organism: Mobula hypostoma; assembly: GCF_963921235.1. Lineage (NCBI taxonomy): Eukaryota > Metazoa > Chordata > Chondrichthyes > Myliobatiformes > Myliobatidae > Mobula > Mobula hypostoma. The sequence goes on from NC_086114.1 coordinate 12,644,237, forward strand.
GAATAGGTCACATGGGAGTGAGAGGGAATGGGATTGATAAGTTTGTAACACAAAATACTGCAGGAACTCAGGATATTTCCAGCATCTGCAGATTTTCTCTTGTTTGTTTGATAAGCATGTACGGTCTTCATGGGTTAGGGTTAACCCTAACCCTAACTCTAAAGGCTACTGTACATTGTAAGAAAAGCAAAAACATCATCCCTCATCGTCTATCATGATTTTGATATCATGTTTGCGATTGAAGGAGGTCAGAGAACATTTACAAGGATGTTTCCAGGATTTGAGAACCCAAGTTACAGGGAAAGGTTGAACAGCTGAGAACTTTATTTCCTGTAGTGTAGGAGAACGAGAGGAGATTTGATAGAAGTAATCCAAATTATGAGTGTTATAGATAGGGTAGATGCGAGCAGGTTTTCTCCACAGAAATAGGGTGAGATGAGAATTAGGGGTTATGGATTAAAGATGAAAGGTGAAATGCACAAGGGGAACATGAGGGGGAAGGCCACTCACAGGGTGGTGTGAGTGGGGAACGAGCTGCCGGTGGGAGTGATGGTTGAGAGTTCAGTTTCAATATCTAAGAGAAGTTTGGATATGTACATGGATGAGAGGGGCATTGAGGGCTATGGTCCTGGTGCAGATCGATGGGACTAAGCAGAATAATATTACTGCATGAACTAGATGGGCTGAAGGGCCTGTTTCTTTGCTGTAGTGCTCTGTTGCTCTATCTTTCTGGACTCCAAAGAGACAACTCCACCCCTTTCTCTCAAAGCAACCTTTTCTTTCCATGAAAACACTCTGAATCTTCTCGACACTGCCTCTGAGGCATTCTCAAGAGAGGTTGATCTCAGATGTTACAATGGGGAAAATCTGGGCCAACTGCACCTGTGGGATGGAAGGGGTGGCAAGTTCTCTGGCTCCAGTGGAACTAGAAAGCAAAGAGCACTGATTTACCTTGCACATTTCCCTACCATAGGATGTCAAATAAACATTCCTGAGACATTGTCATCAGAGCACTGGACCAACTTGTGCAGTCACTAGCATGTAATCTTTAGGCTGGAAAATACGTTTCGGGAGGGGCAAAGTTGTTAGGCAGAGTCGTGTAGGCCCTTCAACCCGGAGTTTGCATTGCTGTTTCTAGCCTTTCTCTGCTCTCTCCTGCAGCTCTTTATTCTCCAGCCTGTACCGGGGCAACTTGCAGCAGTCAGTTTATCCACAAGCCAGTATGTCTTTGGGGCGGCATAGTGGTTAGCACCACGCTGTACAGTACTTCAATTCCCGCCACGTCCATAGGGAGTTTGACTGCGTGGGTTTCCTCCGGGTGCTCCAGTTTCCGCCCCCAGTCCAGAGACCTACCAGTTGGTATTTTAATTTGTCGTTGTAAACTGTCCTGTGATTAAACTAGGGTTAAATCGGGCGTTGCTGAAAGGCCGGTTCCACGCTGTATCTCTAAGTAAATTAGAGAAATGAGGGAGGAAATTGGAAAACTGGAGTTCCCGGGAGGAAACGCATGGGCTCACACACACACACACACAGACAGTGCTGAAGGGTCGGTATCCTTCCCGTGATACCGAGATATCTATGCCAAGTCGGTATCGAATCTCTGACCGCAGAAAGGATAGATTCACAGTATTTACCTGCGCTACCATTCCAGCTACTGGATAATAGCAAATAATGTCAGGGATGGGAGTTAGAGAGACTTTTCGCCATCGTCAAACTGTGCCTCAGTCATAAGGAAACTTCATATTGGGGGCATGGTCCCGGGTTTCTGAGTCTGGTTGAATCACGACCCACACTCTGCACTCCACTCCGAAGTGACCGGGTGAATAGTAAAATTAAAGCAGGGTGGAGGGAAACGGATTCAGTCAGTCAGTGAGAACTCACTGCCCTCTGCTGACGGTTCGCAGTAGTGCAGCCAGCAGAACCATCTTACCAATGCAAGGTTACTGAGCAAATGCGGTCAATGGGATTTATGTTTTTACAATGAACTTCTACAACATTACAGCTCTATAATGATAATTTTAAAGATTTCTGGTCAAGATGAAGCTGACTGTGATTTTTAAGGGCAATAAATAAAAGCATTTAATTATAATTCCAAGCGGCAGACTTCTTGTACTTTTTAAACCTTATCTCAGCTTTGATCGCAGCATAGCCTTTGATGATGGAAGTACAGAACTGAAGTTCGTTCTAAAATGCTGTTGAATTAGGATGTAGGATTGTTAATTTCCTTGTAGTGTAATTTTCCTATACTTGATAACATTTTTTAAATATAATTACCCATATGCAGTATGTGTAATAGAACATGGAACACTATAACACACACACAAAATGCTGGAGGAACTCAGAAGGCCAGGCAGCATCTATGGAAAAGAGTATAATTGATGTTTTGGGCTGAGACCCTTCAGCAGGACTGGAAACAGAACAGCACAGGCTCTTCGGCCCATGAAACTGTACTGAACATTTAACTTACTTTAAGATCAATCTAACACTTCCCTCCTACAGTCCTCCATTTTTAAATTAGAAAGCATAGAAATATTACAGCACAGAAACAGGCCTTTTGGCCCTTCTTGGCTGTGCCGAACCATTTTTCTGCCTAGTCCCACTGACCTGCACCTGGACCATATCCCTCCATACACCTCTCATCCATGTACCTGTCCAAGTTTTTCTTAAATGCTAAAAGTGAGCCCTCATTAACTACTTCATCTGGCAGCTCATTCCACACTCCCACCACTCTCTGTGTGAAGAAGCCCCCCCTAATGTTCCCTTTAAACTTTCCCCCCCTCACCCTTAACCCATGTCCTCAGATATTTTTCTCCCCTAGCCTCGTAGAAAAAGCCTGCTTGCATTCACTCTATCTATACCCATCATAATTTTATATACCTCTATCAAATCTCCCCTCATTCTTCTATGCTCCAGGGAATAAAGTCCTAACCTATTACCTATTCAACCTTTCTCTGTAACTCAGTTTCTCAAGTCCCGGCAACATCCTTGTAAACCTCTGCACTCTTTCAACCTTATTAATATCCTTCCTGTAATTAGGTGACCAAAAGATTAGATTAGATTAGATTCAACTTTATTGTCATTGTGCCGAGTACAGATACAAAGCCAATGAAATGCAGTTAGCATCTGACCAGAAGTACAAAGAATAGAGTTATTTACAAAATAACTGTGAATAAAAAGTAAGTGCTACAGCACACAAATATAAAAGTACTGAGACAGTACAATATGGGTGCAATACTGCTTAGCGCTGTGATGTGAGGTTCAGCAGGGTCACAGCCTCAGGGAAGAAGCTCTTCCTGTGCCTGCTGGTGCGGGAGCGGAGGCTCTTGTAGCACCTACCGGATGGGAGGAGAGTAAAAAGTCCATGGTTAGGGTGAGATGCATCCTTGATAATGCTTTTCGCCCTGCCCAGGCAACGTTTACGGTAGATGTTCTCAATGGTGGGCAATTGGGTGCCGATAATCCACTGGGCAGCTTTCACCACACGCTGGAGTGCTTTGCGGTCTGATACGGGACAATTGCCATACTACACTGAGATGCAGTTGGTGAGTATGGTCTCAATGGTACAGCGGTAAAAGTCCGTCAGTATCCCAGGACAGAAGTGAGCTTTCTTGATGCTCCGCAGGAAATAAAGGCGCTGTTGTGTCTTTTTGATCAGGATGGAGGAGTTCAGGGACCAGGTGAGATCCTCGGAAACGTGGACACCAAGGAATTTGAAGCTTGATACACGCTCCACTACAGCTCCTATCATTCATGTACTCATCTAAGAGCCACTTGAATGTCTCTACTACATCTGCCTGGTAACACATTCCACACACTAAAGCAAATAAACTACTTCTGACACCCCCTTATATTTTTCTTCAATCACCGTAACATTTTGCCCTCTTGTAATAGCCACGTTTGCCTGGGGGAAAACCAGTCTCTGGCTGTCTTTTCTATCTATGCTTCTTATCAGCTTGTACACCTCTATCAAGTCAAGTTCAGGTTTAATTGTCACTGATCATCTGAATACAGCCAAACAAAACAGCATTGCTCTGGGGCCAAGATGCAAACCTCTGTACCAACAGTTACACACAGCACATATAACACATATAATTATAATAGCAGAAAAACATAGTGTTGCAAAAATAACATACCCCAAGTCCCTGAGGGTCATGGCCTGAAGATTGATGGTGCATGGGAGCCATGTTTCTGCAAGAACAAGCACGCAGCAGTTCCTCATGATACACAAGTGCAGCTGCAGACCAATGCAATTCATTCTGTCTTCCACTGGAGGGCAGCACCGCTGGGGGAGGCCAGCCCCCAGCCCAGTACGGAATCCACCTGTGCCTCTGTTCTCTCCCACACCTCCTCCGGCGTCTCTTTCCCCGGGCGGCTGCAAAAGGTGAACCCCAGCAGGAAGGCCTGGTCCACGCAACAAATGCGGCCACGCCGCTCCCCCGCCACCGGTCTCACCAATAAACCAGTGAACCGGATTGCAGGGACGTGATCTCAAGAAAAACGCCCAAGACAATTATTTACATCGTTTGTTGGATCCTGCACCCTTCAGGCACTGCCTGCGATGCCTTCCTCCTTGGGCTGCAACACAACACACAACAAGTCCAGCTCCACCGCTACCGAATACCTCACTAGCGGGGCAGAACTGCAGTACTTGATGTTCTTAGTATCCAGCGGTGTGTAGCCATTGTAAAAATGACAAAAGAGATGAACAATCACACCTTTCTTTGGACACAGAGAGGCTGCAGAGACCGACAGTGCCACCATCTTACGGAAAAGTCACCTCTCAACTTCGTTCACCTCCAAGGTAGAAGCCCTAGCTCGTTCAACCTTTCCTCGTAAGACGTGCTTTCTAACCAGGCAGCATCCTGGTAAATCTCCTCTGTGCTCTCCCTAGAGTTTCCACATCCTTCCTATAATAAGGTGACCAGAACTGAACACCATTCAGAGCCTATAAGGAGAACCTTCATCCTAACCAGCCCATGTTTTGGATGAATCTCATGCCCTCAGTGGAGCCTTCACTGCATAGGCTACCTTCCCCTCAACGGTGTCACTGCCACTTGGCTGAATAACCAGTGCTTCTCAAATTCATTCGGACCACCAACACCTGATGCAGACTGGGGGACTATTTCATTAAGCACCTTCTCTTTGTCTGCAGCGACAGCCAAAAACTTCTGGTGGCCCTTCCATTTCACTTCCACATCCCCATTCCCCACACCCACATGTCTGCCATTGGACCTCTCTACTGCCACAGTGAGACCATGTTGAGTAGCTTCACTTCATATTCCATTGGGTAGCCTCAAATCTGATGGCGTGAACATTGATTTCTCTCATTTCTGGTAATCTTCCTGTCTGTTCACTTTTAATTCCTCCCCCTCCCACTTTGTTTTCCCCCCATTCCTGTGGCCTCCCCCCACCCTTATGACCTGCCCATGACCTCCATCTGCTTCCCCACTTCCTTTCCTTTATGTTATGGTCCACTTTCTTCCCCTATCAGATTCCTTCTTCTTCAGCCGTTTGTCTGTTTGTCTCTTCGACTATCACCTCTCAGCTTCTCACATCATTTCTCTTCACTTCTCTCCCCCCACTCATCCACCAGTCTACCTGTTCTCACCTTTCACCTGTCAGACTGTGCTTCTCCCTCTCCAGTGCTGATGAAGGGCCCTGGCTCTATACGCCAGCTGTCTATTTCCCTTCGCGGCTGCTGCCTGCCTTGCCGCGTTCCTCCAGCGTTTTGTGTGCGTTGCTTACGCGAGGAGGTGAAAGGCCCGGTGGAAAGTGGCGCAGCAAACACAGCTGAAAGAGGCGACAATCTACACAACAGGTGGACGGGTGACGAAGAACCCATTCGCAGTCCAGGCCTCTGCTCTGTGCTCGAAGGCCAGCGTTGTGGACGGGTGTTGTAGGTCTGAAGAGGCAGGACGGCCAGTCAGTGGGTGCACCTGGAGTCTGGGTCCTGTCATCAAGAATCCGAGGGTTGATACTAAAGACTGAAGCCCGAAGGTCAATCAGAAGTCTGGAGATCGAACACCGTTGGATAAAGCCTGGAGACTGGACACCCAGAGGCCTGTCCAGGGGTTGGACGACTGTCTGGGTGGGAGGGAGGGTGGTAAGGGGCTGTTTTGCTTGTTGTGTTTTGTGTTGTTCTGCTGAGTGTTGTGGAAATGCTATGCAGGTGATGGAATGTGTGGGGACCCTTGAGGGCTACCGCCAGCACAATGCTCTCTTACTTCAGCCCCTCATCCCTACTGGGGCCCAGGCTGCCGACAGCAGCTCACCAGAGTCGGCTGTCCCGGGCCACAGGTGTCGGGCCACAGGTGTCTGTCCACGGGTGCAGCCCATCAAAGATGCTTCCTCTCCCAGGAATGAGGTCTCTGGAGTTTCTGCAGCTCTGGGCTTTTAGGGGAAACTGTTGCTAGCCCCATGGCCAACCCTTCTCCTTTCTCAGCTGGGCTTGAGGCTGTCCATGACAGAGCTGCCCCCAGCACGTCCCTCGGTTTTATGGTTGTTGACACAAACGGGGCATTTCACTGTACGTTTCGATGCACGCAAGGTGAGTAAGTCTGAATCCGAGAAGCGGTTCACTCAGACTTGCCCCTCTCTGTCTGTTTACATTGCTGAAATTGGCTGCTGGCCCAGACCAAGCAATCGTGGATGCAGTAGCAATAACGTTCTCCACCTACTCTATAATAGCAGCTCTTGGTTACTCATGGCTTCACTAGGTTTTCCCCAGAACAACACCCACATCAGCGTTGGGACAATGCACTTTAACCAGTCAAGGCTCTGTCCTATGATCCTGAAAGTTTCCCAGAGTAACACACACAAAATGCTGGAGGAACTTAGCAGGTCAGAGAGCATTGCTGGAGAGGGATAAACAGTCGATATTTTCATCTGAAATCCTTCATTATGGAAAGTGGGGGAGCTAGAATAAGAAAGTGGGGAGGGGAAAGAGTACTGACTGGCAGATGATGGGTGGGACCAGGTGAGGGGGAACGCAGGTGGGTGGGGAGGGGAGATGAAGATGGGAGGTGACGGGTGGAAGAGGTAAATGATGAAGGAAGAAGGAATCTGATAGGAAAGGACAACAGACCATGGGAGAAAGAGAAGGAGGTGGGGGGCAGGGGCGGGAAAGAGAAAGGGTAAAAGGAAAGCCAGAGTGGGGAATGGACAAAGAAGAAGTGAGGAGGGGGTGGGGAGAAATTGATGTTCGTGTATTTTAGCTCCCATGTATATCTACTGCAGGGTTTGCTGCTGGATAAACCCCTCCTGTTGGAGCAACACACAGGAGCAGGAGGAACTCGGCAGGTCAGGCAGCGTCCATGGGGGGAGCTGGACAGACAACGGTTTGGATCGAGAGCCTTCACCTGGACTGAAAGATAGAGGGGGAGATGGCCAGTCTTCAGGTAGCAGATCCACCTATCCCCGCTAGCTTTTTCTCCACCTCTCTCCTCTCTATCTTCCAGGCCTGATGAAGGGGCTTCCTCTGTGGGTCACCTCCCGACAGAAAAGACATCAATAAGGTTGAAGGAGTGCAGGGAAAATTTACAAAGACGTTGCTGGGAGTTGAAGATCTGAGTTACAGGGAAAGGTTGAATGTGTTAGGAATATATTCCCTGGAGCACAGGGGAATGAAGAGAGATTTGTTAGAGGTATACAGAATTATGAGGGTTATAGAAAGGGTAAATGCAAGAAGGTTTTTTTTCCCCATTGAGTTTGGGTGAGACTAAAACTAGAGGTCATGGGTTAAGGGTGAAAGGTAAAGTGTTTAAGGGGAACTTGAGGGGCAACTTCTTCACTCAGAGGGTGGCGAGAGTGTGGAATGAACTGCCAGCGGAAATGGTGCATGAGGGTTCATTTGTAACATTTAAGAGAAGCTTGGACCAGTGTAAGGATGGGAAGGGTGTGGAGGGCTATGGCCCAGGTGTGGGTCGATGGGACTGTTAGAGTGAGTTTTTGGGTAGATGATTCATTTACACTTCAACGACTTTGGCCACCAGTCTTCTGTTTGACAAAGTACTGTGGATCGAGTTCACAACATCGTATTTCCTAAAAGCTGTGAATACCAGACGCTGCTGACGCTGTAGTTTGACCAGATGATGTAGCTTTGAAGACAGTATTATCTATACTTTATAAATATTAATTGTCCTCTATGTTAGCATGTAAAATACCAAATAAATGTATTGTGGATTTAACTAAAGGCTGTGGATACCAACCCAGACATGTTGGCGTCGGAAGGAAAGGATGAAGTCAGAAGGTGTGATGTTTTGTATGTAGCCTCAAAAGGAAGCATTGTCTATAACTTTTTAAATAGTGACTGCCCTTTGTGTTTAGCATGTAAATATCGAGCCCACATTGGGCTAACAGACCTTTCCACTGAAAGCGTCTCCGTCGGTATGATACCTGCTGAACCTTGTTGTGTCGAATAAAGAAGCTGCTTTGTATCTACCAGTGACTCTGTCTCTCGGGTGATTTCATCCATGCCACATCAGGGACGAGGCAGAATAACAGTTTAGCATGGAAGAGATGGGCTGAAGGGCCTGTTTCTGTGCTGTAGAGCTCTGACTCTGTGGCCTCCCGAGCTCCCTCAGCATTTTGTGTCTGGTTCCCCATTCCAGCAACTGCCGTCGCTCTGGGCCTGCCCTTTCCTGCCAGCACGTTCTTGCCTGGGAATCAGATCTATTTCCGTGCAGAGCTTTGACGCAATTTTGTGTCAAAATCTTCTGCCATTTGGGAAATGGGATTGGCCATTTGCTGTTATGAGTCACCTTAATGCAGATTTTATTCTCCTCTTCTATTTTAAGCAGGTGATGTCGCCAATGTGCAAGTCTCGGCTTGCTTAAGTGATGACAGAAATTGGATTAAAAGGTTGCATCTTATGACACTAGTCAGTAATTCCCAACACAACAAGAAGAATGTCATGCTGAGAGTTGTGAACAAGATGTGGGATCAGGTGTCTTTGGGGATATAGTGTTAATTTGTAAAATCCATCCTTCTGTGCCAGCAGATCTCTGTGAAACTAGAGAGCTCTGTGCTCTGGGTACGTCTGATCCCGTTGACCTGAGGCCTGATCCAATGCAGGGGTCGCAAGCGGTTTCAGAGGGTTTTAGATTCTACCAGCTCCATCATGGGCACAACCCTCCCTCCCCCCCACTTCACCACCTCCAAGTGGTGCCATCCATCAGTAAGATCCTCACCATGTCCTCTTCTCATTACTATCTTCAGATTGGAGGTACAGGAGCCTGAAGACCCAGACTCAACAATTCAGGAACCACTTCTCCCCCTCCACAATCAGATCGCTTAGCATAACATGGAAACCAGCCTCCCCTCCATGGGCTCTGTCTACGCTTCTTGCTGTCTCAGTAAAGCAGCCAGCACAGTCAAAATCCCCCCTCCCCCTGGGCATTCTCTCGTCACCACTCTTCCACTGGGCAGATGCAAAAGCCTGAAAGCATGTACAGTCCCACCAGGCTCAAGACCAGCTTCTACCCTGCTGGTATGAGACGGTTCAATGGTTCCCTAGTACGATAACTTTGACTCCAGACCTCACAATCTACCTTGTTATCATTTTGTAGCTCGTTGTCCACCTGCTCTGCACTTTCTCTGTAGTTGTTATACTTTATTCCGCATTGTTGTTGCTACATGTTGCTCTGTCTCAATGCACTGTGTAATGTTCTGATGTGTATCTTGGTACATGTGACTACAATAAGCCAGTTCCAATTGCAGTTCCAATTTCAGAACCGTCTATGAGATTTTGTACTATTTATAACGTAATTTATAGTCATTTTGTTGGGGCGGTGGGTTGGAGATATGTCTCTACCAAAGGAGGTACAAGACGCTCTTTCCCTCCGCTAGCCTGGAAGTCAGCTTTGAGCAAGGTGTACCACCTTCTTCGTCCCCCACCACCACCACCCCCAATCAGGATCACGTGAAGCCACGTGAGCGGGTGTCGGATGGTGGTATGAGCAGCTGGTGCAGATCGCAAGTCCTGGTGATGCAACCACTGACGCCGGGCAGTCAATCTCTGAAGAGACATTGATACTGGACGGGGTCACCACTGCCCAGGAGAAGGCAACGGCAAACCACTTCTGCAGAACAATTTGCCAAGAACAATCCTGGTCATGGATGGACCATGATGGCCCACGGTGCATAATGATGATGAGGAGTCATTTTGTGCCTTTGCACCGTACCACTGGTCCACAAACAACAAATTTCACATCATATAAGCTAGAGATATTAATCCTGAATGGGGAGGTCGGAGGGAGGGAAGGAGTATAAATTGGCAGGTGAAAGGTAAGACCAGGTTGGGGGGGGGGGCGTGAGAAGAAAGTCCCTTCTTCAGCTCTTTACATCTTCCACCTATCCCCTTCCACCCTCTTCCCCACCCACCCACCTTCTCCCTTACCTCCTCCCTCCTATCACCAACCAGCTTGCACACCTTCCCCCCACCCCTGCCCATCTTCTTATTCTGGCTTTGGCCCCTTCCTTTTCCACCCCGGATGAAGCTCACTCCCTCCTGCCCACCCACTCACACTCGGCAGACTGTCACCACAGGAGAAAGTACGGTATTCCAGAAAGGGCCAGTGTATTGTACCAGTAAGGAGGTGACAGCAGTTTGACATTATCACTCTAACCAAGCGGCAGTGTTTGTGATACTTCCATCCCCAGCTCTCCACATTCCCGGCATCTTGTCCCGTCCAGTCCTGATGGATAACTTCAGGATGCTTCTCCGGAGAGTATCCATCCTCTGGGACACAGGAATAGGCAGCATCTATGGAGTTCTGATGAAGGGTCTTAGCCCCAGACGTCGACCAGGTACTCCCCTCCAGAGATGCTGCCAGGCCTGCTGAGTTCCTCCAGCACTTTAAGTACCTGGAGTACTGTCTGCAGTTCTGGTCTCCATACTTGCGGAAGGATATACTGGCTTTGGAGGCCGTGCAGAGGAGATTCACCAGGTTGATTCCTGAGATGAAGGGGTTAACCTATGAGGAGAGATTGAGTCGCCTGGGACTATACTCTCTGGAGTTCAGAAGAATGAGAGGGGATCTTATAAAAACATACAAAATTTTGAAAGGGATATATAAGATAGAAGTAGGAAAGTTGTTTCCATTGGTAGGTGAGACTAGAACTAGGGGACATTGCCTCAAGATTCAGGGGAGAAGATTTAGGATGGAGATGAGGAGAAACTGTTTTTCCCAAAGAGTGGTGAATCTGTGGAATTCTCTGCCCAGGGAAGCAGTTGAGGCTTCTTCACTAAATATATTTAAGAAACAGTTCGATAGGTTTTTACATAGTAAGGGAATTAAGGGTTATGGGAAGAAGGCAGGTAGATGGAGCTGAGTTTACCGACAGATCAGCCATGATCTTATTGAATGGCGGGGCAGGCTCGATGGGCCGGATGGCCTACTCCTGCTCCTGTTTCTTATGTTCTATGTTCTTAAATACGCTCAATGACTTGGCTTCCACAGCCACCTGTGGCAACGAACTCCACAGATTCACCACCCGCAGGCTAAAGAATTTACCTGGGTAAGTTAAGCCAATAGTCAAAAAAAGACCTGCATTTATCTTGATAAAGAGTTTTGGTCCGAAACGTTAAACATGCACCACCCAGCCACCCGCCTTCCCCCTCACCTATCAGCTGCTAGCTTGTGTTCCCCCCTCCACCCCCATCTTCCAGTTTCTTCCCCCTTCCTTTCCAGTCCCAATGAAGGGTCTCAGCCTGAAACGTCGACTCTTCATTCCCCTCCATTCCCCTCCATAGGTGCTGCCTGACTTGCTGAGTTCCTCCAGCACTTTCTGTGCGCTGCTCAAGATTTCTAGCTCGTGCTCTTATCCGCGACACGGCTGACTTTATTAAGCCTTTCCTGGGTATTGGCACCTGCAAGATCCTTCCTCCGCCCCCACAGTTCCAAAACGTGAAGGAGCCAAGCAGTCGCCCTTGAGCTGGGAGGAGGCCGAGGCTCCATCTCCCGCCCCCGGGGCTTGAGCAGAGAGTCCAGATTGACTCGAGGAGAGGGGTGCAACCTGCACAGCACTGAGCGCCTTTCAGGCGAGATGTCAAACCATAGCCCCATCTGTTGTTTCAGGCAGGCGCTGAGAGTTTGGAGAGGGGTCGGGTGGCCACTCCTTGGTATATGCTCCCCCCCCCAACCATCCCTACAATAGTTATCCTGGTTGTGGTCTCCTTTTTGTTTGAGGGAGGTTGGGCAGGGCACCTGACGATGATGATGATGATGCTGGCCTCTGTTTTCCTGTGTTATAGTTGAGATGACACCTCAGGGAATTCAAGGATAGCGTAACGCTTCACAGTCCAGTGACTGGGGTTCAGCTCATTGCTGAAGGGAGGGGGTATAATTTCAATGTGGAGGACGTCAGAGGTAGGGTTTTACTTTTCACTGAGAGTGGTGGGAGCGTGCAGCACCCTGCCAGGGGTGGTGGGAGAGACAGATACATTAGGGACGTTCAAGAAACTCCTAGATGGGCACATAGAGGACAGGAAAGTGGAGAGTAACAGTACGTAGGAGGGAAGGGTTTGATTGATCTTGGAATTGATTGAAATGTCAGCACAACATTGTGGGCCGAAGGGCCTGAAGTGTGTTGTACCGTTCTATGTTCTGCCGCTGTCTGTAAGGAGTTTGTACGTTCTCCCTGTGACTGTGTGGGTTTCCTCCGGGTGCTCTGGTTTCCTCCCACATTCCAAAGATGTTCGGGTTAGGGTTAGTGAGTTATGTTGGCACTGGAAGCATGGAGATCCTAGCGGGCAGCCCCCAGATGGTGTTGGTCGTTGATGCGATGGGCATGTTTCAGTGTTCCCACGTACTGTACCTGTGACAAGGAACGTTAATCTTTAATCTGCACTACAGCGGCTATACAATGGATGGGAGTTTGTAGCTGTGGCAGGGTTGCAGGTACTTACCCTCCCCGCCCGCCCGACTCACCGCCTGCTCCTGACAGATCTGCGTCAGCCGCTCCAGCTGCTCTTCGCGGACCTGCTTGGCCTTCTCGTACTGCTGCACCACCATCTCCAACTCCACCTTCACCGGCAGAACGTACGCTGGAAGAGTCAGAAGGGAGAGAGTTGGGAGTTCATCGCGACTGAGTCGCCTGGGCGGGAGAGTGAAACTGCGTACCACACCTCTCCACCAGGGACCGTACGACACAGGAGCTGAATTAGGCCATTCGGCCCATCAAGTTTGTTCTGTCATTCTATCATGGCTGATTTCTTATCCCTCTCAACCCTATTCTCCTGCTTTCTCCCCTTAACCTCTGACACTCTTACTAATCAAGAACCTATCAATCTCTGTTGTAAATACGCCCAATGGCTTGCCCTCTGCAGTGTCCATAGCAATGAATTTCACAGATTCACCACCCTCTGGCTAATGAAGTTCCTCACCATCTCTGTTCTAAAGAGATTTCCTTCTATTCTGAAGATGTGCCCTCTGGTCGTAGATTCCCCCGCCATAGGAGACATCCTCTCCACATCCACCCTATCCAGACCTTTCAGTATTCGCAAGATTTCAACAAGATTCCCCCTCATTCTCCTAAACTCCAGGAATTACAGGCCCAGGACCTTCAAACGTTCCTCATACGTTAACCCTCTCAATCCCAGGATCATTCTCCTGCACCTCCCCTGGACCCTCTCCAATGTTGGCACGTCCTTTCTGAGGTACCGGGCCTGAAACTGCTCACAATACTCCAGGTGCTGTTCGACCAGAGCTTTATAAAGTCCCAGACCGACTCCTCTTCTCTCACAGCCAGGGCTGAATTGGAGAACTTACAGCACAGTTAGAGACTATTCGGCCCATCACCATCCTGACATTTTGCAACGGCATCTTGTCCTTCCTACTCCCCTGTTCAATCCCTCATAACTTTTTTTGAGCCTACAATTATCATCAAGAATATTAAAGATGCATACCTCTCTCCACCTGTGTCTAATGCAGTGTGTTTAAAATCAAAGATCAAGTTTACTTGCCATATACATTTACATGAATTGGGAATTTGCTGAGGTGTGCTGGTCAGGTCACCACATGCAACAACAATATTCAACAATCGTAAAGAATAATGATTATATAAAAATAGAGGTTAAAGTACAGATATGAATAAAATGTGTACAAATGCATTAATACCAGCTTGTAAACATTGGTTTAAAGTGTTTACAGTGCAGTGATGGGAGTAATAGATGGGGGGTGGGGGTTAAGTACAGTAAGCCGATTCAACCCCTTTAGAAGGTCACAGCGGAAACTTCTCCCAACAGTGTGTGAGAGCTTTCCCTTCTGTCTCGTTGCTAAGTCGCTGACATTTCCAGCTAATGGGAACTGCCTCTCTTTATTTACTACGGCTCGCTGCAATCGGGTGGTACGGAGGTGTAACATTATTACCGAGCCAGCGACCCGCGATCGATTACCGCCGCTGTGCACAAGAGGTTTGTACGCTCTCCGGGTGCTCCGGTTTCCTCCCACATTCCGAAGACGAACGGGTTAGTAGGTTGATTGGTCACAGGGTGTAGCTGGACAGCATGGGGCCGTTGGGCCGGAAGGGCCTGTCACTGTGCTGTGTCTCTAAGTCAGTTACAATGATTTCTGATGCTTCTATACTTGCACTTCATTTGTTTGCACCTTCTTGTCTACTTTTCCCACACTTCCTCTGAAAATGGAACACCAAATTCTACCTCCTGGCATCTTCCCCCTTCCTTTCCAGACCTGAAGAAGGGTATAGGCCCGAAGCGTCAAACGTTTATTAACTTCCATAGATTCTGCCCGACCTGCTGAGTTTCTTCAGCCTTTTGTGGCGCGTTGCTTTGGACTCCAAGTATCCGCAGATTTCCCTGTGTTTATATTCTACATTCTGCTTTAGATACTTCCATAATGATCCCCATTAGACCCCATCACCACACTATATATACATCACCTGGCAACACTCTATGTACATACAGTCCATATGTATAACATTTACTTGTACATCGTGTTTTATATGATTGCTTTTATAACTTATGTTTATAGAATCATAGAACACTACAGCACAGAAAACAGGCCATTTGGCCCTTCTAGTCTGTGCTGAAACATTATTCCACTAGTCCCATTGACCTGCATCCAGTCCATAACCCTTCAGACCTCTCCCATCCATGTACCTATCCAACTTATTCTTAAAACTTAAGAGTGAGCCCGCATTTACCACATCAGATGGCAGCTCGTTCCACACTCCCACCAGTCTCTGAGTGAAGAAGTTCCCCCTAATGTTCCCCCTAAACCTTTCCCTTTCACCCTAAAGCCATGTCCTCTTGTATTTATCTCTCTTAACCTAAGTGGAAAGAGCCTATTCACATTTACTTTGTCTATACCCCTCATAATTTTGTAAACCTCTATCAAATCTCCCCTCATTCTTCTATGCTCCAAGGAATAAAGTCCTAACTTGTTCAACCTTTCCCTGTAACTCAACTCCTGAAGACCCGGCAACATCCTAGTAAATCTTCTCTGCATTCTTTCAATCTTACTGATATCCTTCCTATAGTTAGGTGACCAGAACTGCACACAATACTCCAAATTTGGCCTCACCAATGCCTTATACAACCTCCCCATATCATCTCAATTCCTATACTCCTATATCATTTTGTTTTGCTTTTTTATTGTGTTCCTTATGTTTATTGTGTATTTTTTATGCTGCGTTCTTTATTCACTTTCTCAGCTTAGGGTGGCATGGTAGCATAGTGGTCAGAACAACGCTTTACCGTACAGGTGACCCGGGTTCAATTCCTGCCGCTGCCTGTAAGGAATTTGTACGTTCTCCCCGTGACCACGTGGTCTGGTTTCTTCTCACAGTCCAAAGATATACCGGTTGGTAGTTGGTCATTGTAAATTGTCCCACGATTAGGTTAGGGTTAAGTCGGGGGTCGCTGGGTGGTGCAGCTCAAAGGGCTGGAAGGGCCTATTCCATGCTGTATCTCAATAAAAATAAAATTTTAAACAGCAGTTTAAAAATGTCAATATAATTGTGTACAGAATGATCTGGCACGTAAGCAAAAGCTTTTCATTGTATCTTGGTGTTGGCGCGTGGCCAAGTGGTTAAGGCATTGGTCTAATGATCTGAAGGTCGCTAGTTCGAGCCTCAGCTGAGGCAGCGTATTGTGTCCTTGAGCAAGGCACTTAACCACACATTGCTCTGCGACGACACCAGTGCCAAGCTGTATCAGCCCTAGTGCCCTTCCCTTGGACAACATCGGTGGCGTGGAGAGGGGAGACTTGCAGCATGGGCAACTGCCGGTCTTCCATACAACCTTACCCAGGCCTGCGCCCTGGAAACCTTCCAAGGCGCAAATCCATGGTCTCAGGAGACTAACGGATGCCTAGAATGTATCTTGGTACATGTGACAAAAATAATTCCAAAATAAGAGCATATGCAAATTGCAGCAGAGGTAGATGGCTTGGGTCCTCAACTCTGACCCATTTTTCAATCTATGCCATGCTAGTTCACCACTACTCTCAATTCCCTGATCTTTCACAAAGAGGTTCAGCCTCCTGCTTAAGTATGCCCAGGGATCCAGCCTCTACAAGTTTCTGGTGTGAGGAATTCCAAGAGATAACCACTCATTACTCCCCTGTGAGACAAGAGGTACATGTTCCTATTTTCCCCCGTGGTCCTGTGAGTGAAGTCCCTCATCCCCTCAGGGAGCTTCATCAGCGACTCAAATTGGGATAATTGGGATTGAAAGCAATACCCTGGGTCAATGTGCACAAAATTCTGGAGAAAATCAGCAGGTCAGGCAGCACCTGTGAGGGGAAACAGACAGCCTACGCTTCAGGCTGTGACCCTTCATCAGGACTGATGATAGTGCCTGATCTGCCAAGTCTTCCCGGCGTTTTGTGTGCGTTGTTCCAGATGTCCTGCATCTGTAGTCTCTTCTGTCTGCAACACTCCCAGAGTGGAGAAGATTATGGGAGGCACAAGAGATTCTGCAGATACTGCCAATCTTAAGCAACACACACGAAATGCTGGAGGAACTCAGCAAGTCAGGCAGCATCTATGGAGGGGAATAAACAGTTGTCTTTTTGGACCAAGACCCTTCGTCAGGAATGATGAAATGTCTTGGCCTGAAACATTGGCTATTTATTCCCCTGCAATAATTATTGGGAGGTTTGGTGGCACAATTAAGAGGCTTGTAATATTGACGCAAGTGGTTCTGCAGATTTGGTACATCCCGAGTAACACACACAAATTACTGGAGAAACTCAGTAGGTCAGGCAGTATCTATGGAGGGGAACAAACAGTTGTCTGTTTGGGCTGAGACTTCATCATGAAGGGTCTAGGCCTGAAATGTCTACTGTTTATTCCCCTCCAAAGATGAAGGGTCTTGGCCCAGGAATTTGACTGTTTATTCCTCTCCACAGTTGCTGCCTGACCTGCTGAGTGCCCCCAGTACTTAGGGTGCGTTACTTTCAATACTGAGTTGCCCTTATCCATTGCACCATTGTCATTTTCAAATGTGGCGTGAAGGAAAACCAAAAACGTGCAATTTACTGGTTGCTTTGATCCCAGTTTAAAAATCGCAGTTGTCATTCAAGGCTTCTGCCTCTAGAGGGAGTGCCAACACAAGGAGTAAGAAAATCTTATCAGAAAAACTGGAATTGATCGGGACGCCGAGTTCCTTTGCTGCCCAGGATAATTAATAATTAATTACACCCAGCAATTAACAATTTCCATCCACTATAACCAGATGCAGATGGCCAAGCCACCTTTGTTTCTTTGTAGATTCTCCAACATCGCCTCCCTCCCTGAATTTAAGCCAACAGGAGGTACAATGGATGAGCAACTTCAAAGTCCAGTCTAATAGTCTAAAGATCTGCATTCAAATCCCACCACAGCTGTAGAAGTTAAGTTCAGTTAATAATATAGAATGTCAGTACCTATATATCTATAATAGAACAGTACTGCACAGTACAGGCCCTTCGGCCCATGATGTCGTGCCAACCTTTTAACTCGCTCCAAGTTCAATCTAACACTTCCCTCCATTCATCTTTCATCCATTTGCCTATCGAAGAATCTCTTAAATGTCCCTACTGTGTCTGCCTCTACCACTAACCCTGGCAGTGCATTCTATGCACCCACTACTCACTGTGTTAAAATACCACCCCCATACTTTCCTCCAATCACCTTAAAATTATACCCCCCTCATATTAGCTCCACCTTGGTGAAAAAGATTGCTTCTGCCTGTTATGCCATGGTCCTCAATCTCTGGCAGTGTTCAGGACTTCCTTCACCATGTCAGCAGCTCTTTCTCACTACTGTCAGTCACAAAAGTCCTGGATGGCAACTTAGGACAACCATCGAACTCAGGTGCAGAAGGATTCTTCATTGCTGTTTCCATAACAATTGTTTTTTGAAGAGTCAGGGTTGTTAGCCCTGAGCTGAGGCTTCAAACCTGGAAGACTGGTAGACCACTCTTAGTCTGGCCTCTGTCCTTTGACGCGTTAAACGGGTACCCTACCAAAAACCCCTGACTCCAGTCAACATAGCTCTCCAGGTCATTGAGGCATACAAGAAGCCTCCAAACCCTACGACAAGGTCGTGGCCCTCTTGGAGGTAACGAAAAAGATAGAGCCACACTATCTATGACTCTTATTATCTTGTACATCTCGATCAAGTCACCTCTCATTCTCCTTCACTCCAAAGAGAAAAGCCCTAGCTCGCCCAGCCTCTGCTCATAAAACATGCTCCCCAATCCAGGCATCATCCTGGTACATCTCCTCTGCACCCTCTTGAAAGCTTCCACATCCAACCTGTAATGAGATGACCAGAACTGAACACAATAACTGAACACTGGTCAAAGAGCACTGAGGCTGTCTACAAGAAGGGTCAGAGCCGTCTCTATTTCCTGAGGAGACTGAGGTCCTTTAACATCTGCCTGACGATGCTGAGGATGTTCTACGAGTCTGTGGTGGCCAGTGCTATCATGTTTGCTGTTGTGTGCTGGGGCAGCAGGCTGAGGGTAGCAGACACCAACAGAATCAACAAACTCATTCGTAAGGCCAGTGATGTTGTGGGGATGGAACTGGACTCTCTCACGGTGGTGTCTGAAAAGAGGATGCTGTCTAAGTTGCATGCCATCTTGGACAATGTCTCCCATCCACTACATAATGTACTGGGTGGGCACAGGAGTACATTCAGCCAGAGACTCATTCCACCGAGATGCAGCACGGAGCATCATAGGAAGTCATTCCTGCCTGTGGCCATCAAACTTTACAACTCCCCCCTTGGAGGGTCAGACATCCTGAGCCAATAGGCTGGTCCTGGACTTATTTCATAATTTACTGGCATAATTTACATATTACTATTTAACTATTTATGGTTCTATTACTATTTATTATTTATGGAACAACTGTAATGAAAACCAATTTCCCCCGAGATCAATAAAGTATGACCATGACTATGACTATGACTATGACTAATCTGGAAGTTTAAAATACCAGAACTGAGTAGTCTCAGTAACATCCTCTAGGGCAGTGAATCTCCCATCCTTACCCTGTCAAGACTCATAGCAACATAGTCGACTGTGAAATGTCCAAGTCATTTATTCGGTTCTGGGAAATCAGACCTTCCTGGAGCTGCTCACCAACGTGGCTAAAGAGGAAGCAGCTTGTACCACAGAAATCTCATCAGCAGTTTGCCTGTGAAGCCCCTAGGAACGTTAAAAGCTTTACAGAACTGGCAGTCGTCTGCCTGCTCTTTCCAGTATCCACTCCATGCCCTTGGATATTATTCATCCAAATTTAATTTAATATTGACTTGAGTGCTTGTAACAGGGACATCTTAACATATTAATTATGTTAAACATCTTAACATGGAACATCTTAATTAGATTATTTGGAAATTTCTTATCTATAGATTGCTTGCATTTAATATGAGATGGAGTAAATTCAAAGGAGATGTGCGATGTTTCTTTTTAAAACTGAGAGTGACGTGTGTCTGAATTGCTCCTCCTGGATTAGTGGTGGAAGCAAGTGTGACAGAGATATTCAAAAGGCTCTTAGGCACGTGAGTGTGCAGAAAACTGAGGGGCGCGCACATTGTGTGCCCCACAAAACCATGAACGCCTGTTTGTTATTCACCTTTTGCACTCTTTATTTATCTTGTAACTTGTAGTAATTCTTGTAGAGTCATAGAGCACAGAATTAGACCCTTTGCCCATCAAGTTCCTGCCTTCAAGTCCTATCTACATGCACACTTAGATCAAAGTCCTCTACACCCCTCCCATCCACGTACCTATCCAAACTTCTCTTAAATGTTGCAATTGAACCTGTATCCACCTCTTTTGCTGGCCGCTCGTTCCACACTCACACCACCCTCTGAGTGAAAAAGTTGCCCCTCAGGTTCCCCTTAAATATTTCACCTTTCACTTTAACCCCTCGACCTTTAGTACGGTACTTGCACTGCATCACAAAACAACAAATTTCATGACATATGCTCATAGGCCAACATATTAGGTCCATCTGCTCATTAATACAAATATCTAATCAGCCAATCATGTGGCAGCAACTCAATGCATAAAAGCATGAAGTCATGGTCAAGAGGTCCAGTCTTTGTTCAGACCAAATATCAGGATGGGGAAGAAGTGTGATCTCAATGACTTTGACTTTGTTGGTGCCAGACAGGGTGGTTTGAGCATCTCAGAAACTGCTGATCTCCTGGGATTTTCACAACAGCCGTCTCAAGAGTTTAAAGCGAATGGTACAAAACAAAAAAAAAGATACAGTGAGCGGCAGTTCTGTGGGTGAAAACAACTTGTTAGTGAGGGAGGTGAGAAAAGAATAGCCAGACTGGTTCAAGCTGACAGGAAGGTGACAGTAACTCAAATAACTACGCGTTAGTTATTTGTGGGGCTCCACAGGGGACTGCCTTGTCTCCCTTTCTCTTCACCATTTACACCTCGGACTTCAACTACAGCACAGAGTCTTGTCATCTTCAGAAGCTTTCTGATGACTCTGCTATAGTTGGATGCATCAGCAAGGGAGATGAGGCTGAGTACAGGGCTACAGTAGGAAACTTTGTCACATGGTGTGAGCAGAATTATCTACAGCTAATGTGAAAAAGACTAAGGAGCTGGTGGGAGACCTGAGGAGAGCTAAGGTACCGGTGACCCCTGTTTCCATCCAGGGGGTCAGTGGTGGACATGGTGGAGGATTACAAATACCTGGGGATACGAATTGACAATAAACTGGACTGGTCTACAAGAAGGGTCAGAGCCGTCTCTATTTCCTGAGGAGACTGAGGTCCTTTAACAGCTGCCGGACGATGCTGAGGATGTTCTACGAGTCTGTGGTGGCCAGTGCGATCATGTTTGCTGTTGTGTGCTGGGGAGGCAGGCTGAGGGTAGCAGACACTAACAGAATCAACAAACTCACTCGTAAGGCCAGTGATGTTGTGGGGATGGAACTGGACTCTCTGACGGTGGTGTCTGAAAAGAGGATGCTGTCCAAGTTGCATGCCATCTTGGACAATGTCTCCCATCCACTACATAATGTTCTGGTTGGGCACAGGAGTACATTCAGCCAGAGACTCATTCCACCGAGATGCAACACAGAGCGTCATAGGAAGTCATTCCTGCCTGTGGCCATCAAACTTTACAACTCCTCCCCTGGAGGGTCAGACACCCTGAGCCAATAGGCTGGTCCTGGACTTTTTTCCTGGCATAATTTACATATTACTATTTAACTATTTATGGTTTTATTACTATTTAATTATTTATGGTGCAACTGTAATGAAAACCAATTTCCCCTGGGATCAATAAAGTATGACTATGACTACGTTACAACAGCGGTGTGCAGAAGAGCATCTCTGAACGCACAACACGTCAAACCTTGAAATGGATGGGCAGGAGGGGACCACAACGGGTGCTACACCTGTACCTGATAAAGTGGCCACTGAGTGTACGTCAGAGACATAAACCTGATGCTGATTCTGAGAAAGAATTAGTTTCGTTAGGCATTAAATTATTTGTTTAATTAGTTCAGTACAATACTGTGAGCTGAAGGGTCTGTTCCTATGCCGTCTATAAACTGAGCCGAAAATGCAATTTATTGAATGAAGGTATGGGTTATTATTTGCTTGGTACTGAGCAGGATATCCAAGCCCATACAGAAAGCTACACAAGGAGGAGTTAGAAGGATTGCCTTTAATGTTCAGATGTGTGCTTCCTTGTTAATTATACTAATTACCGATGCCAAATGTGGAATGGAAGAATAAAACAAATTAAATGTAATATTATGGCTGTTTTATATCCAGTTAATGTATGGATGATGGAAGGTTATTATTTACTGGTTGTGGGAGTTTGCTGTGTCTGCCCTGCCCTGTCTCCTATCTTGGTGCGTGGCCAAGTGGTTAAGGCGTCGGTCTAGTGATCTGAAGGTCGTTAGTTCGATCCTCAGCTGAGGCAGCGTGTTGTGTCCTTGAGCAAGGCACTTAACCACACGTTGCTCTGCGACGACACTGTATTGGTCCTAGTGCCCTTCCCTTGGACAACATCAGTGGCGTGGAGAGGGGAGACTTGCAGCATGGGCAACTGCCGGTCTTCCATACAACCTTGCCCAGGCCTCAGTCAACATCGAAAATCGATGGACAGCCGAAGAAGTCTCCTATTGATAAAGAAAGTTTGTTTGGAATATCCTGGAGTTGGCTATAATGTAACAGATTTTGTGAGCTGACCCGTTTCTCCTGATGTCAATCAGTTAAAATGATTGTGATCAGAATTCACTCATTCCCGATCCCTATTTTCCCAGAACTTGGGAACGAGACTGGGAGACAGGGCGGTGAAAAAGGCATTCGGCACGCTGGCCTTCATCAGTCTGGGCACTGGGTACAGGACTTTGGATGTCATGTACGCCGCAGAGTCTGCACTTACAGTATTGCATCCCGCTTTGGACACCCTGTTACAGGAAAGACATGGTTAAATTGTGAAGAGTGCACAGAAGATTTACTGGGGTGTTGCCAAGACTTGAGGGCCTGAAGTAGAGGGAGTGGTTGGGCAGGCAGGGACTTTGTACCTTGGAATGCAGGAAATTAAGAGGGTGACGTTACAAAGTTATGCAGAGCATAGACAGGATGAGCGCACAGAGCTTTTTCCCAGGGAAGGGGAACTAAAACACTAGAGGGTGTGGATTTAAGGTGAGAGGTGAAAGACTTGTCATATGGGGAGTGTTTGATGGCTCTGGGCCTCTACTCACTGGAATTCAGAAGAATGAAGGGTGAGCTCATTGAAACCTATCGAATGTTGAAAGACCTCGATAAAGTGGATGTGGAGAGGATGTTTCCTGTGGTGGGGGAGTCTAAGACCAGAGGAAATAGCCTCTTAATAGATGGGCATTCTTTTAGAATGAAGATGAGGAGGAATTTCTTTAGCCAGTGATTGGTGAATCTGTGGAATTCATTGTTGCAGGCAGCTGTGGAGGCCAAGTCATTGGGTATATTTAAAGCAGAGCTTGATAGATTCTTGATTAGTCAGGGCATGAAGGGATACGGGGAGAAGGCAGAAGATTGGGGCTGAGAGGGAAATGGATCAGCCATGATGAAATGGCTGAGCAGACTTGATGGGCCAAATGGCCTAATTCTGTTCCTGTTCTATGGTCTTCATGCAAAAGGTAGTATGTATGTGGAATGAGCTGCCCGAAGAAGTACTGAGGCGGGCACAATAGCAACATTCAGGTGACAGAGGGGTATGAGGGCTTCAGAGTGATATGTGTCAAAGCTGGGCAAATGCAGCTGGCTCTATGGGCACCATGGTTGGCATGAGTGGGTTGTACTGAAGGGCAGATGCTCCTTAGATCACAGAGTAGTACCTGTTGCTGTGCAAATTGAAGGCGAGGGCAAAGTAGACAGTTACAACTTATAGATCAGGAGCTGGGATGTAATGTTGAAGTTGTACAAAATGTTGGCAAGGCCTAATTTGGTGTATTTGGTGTACCAACAAGAAAGATGTCAATAAGCTTGAAAGAGTACAGAGAAAATTTCCAAGGATGTTGCCTGAACTTAAGGACCGGAGTTACAGGGGAAGTTGGAATAGGTTCAGACTTTTTTCCCTGGAGTGTAGGATAATGAGGGGAGATCTTATAGACCAGTACAAAACTATGAAGGGTAAAGACCAGGCGAATGCATGCAGGCCTCTCTCCCTCAGGTTGGGTGAGACTAGACCTAGAAGTCATAGGTTAAGGGTGAAAGGTGAAGTATTTAACGTGGCAACTGAGGGGAAATTATTTCGATCAGGTAGTGGGTGCACGTGTGGAATGAGCTGCCAGTGGAAGTGATGGATATGAGTTCAATTGAAACTTTTAGTCTTAAAGTTAGAGATGACCCCTTTACTCTGAAGGAGAGATTATGAAGATGAGCTTTATTTGCTAAATGCATATCAATATACAGAAGCATACAGTGAAATGTGTCGTTTTGCATCAACAACCAATATGTTCCGAGGATGGTGCTCACTGCCTGCAAGTGTCGCCACGATTCTGGCATCAACACAGCCTGCCCGCAATTCTCTAAGCCTAACCCCTGCATCTTTGCCGTGTAGGAGCACCCAGGGGAAAGCCAGGATGTCACAGGAAGACCGTACAAACTCCTTACCGACAGTGGCAGGAATCAAACCATGATCACTGGCACTGTAAAGCATCTGCACTAACCACTACACTACCACGCCACTCCTGAGCTCTGGGATTTGCTCCTCCAGAAAGCTTTGAAACATGCATCATCACCTGAAATATTTAGAAATGAATTTCACAGATTTTTGTACGTCAGGGATAGTAAGGATATTCAAACTAAGGCAGAAGTCAGAGGTCAGAAGCAGATCAGTTCTCTTAAGCACCGCACACAAAATGCTGGAGGAACCTAGAAAGTCAGGCAGCATCTGTGGAAATTGATAAACAGTTGATGTTTTGGGATGAGACCAGGACTGGAAAGGAAAGGGGGAGGTGACAGAATAAAAAGCTGGGGGGAGGGGAAGGAAGCCAAGCTAGAAGGGCATAGATGAAGCAAGGAGGGTGGGAAAGGCGAGGGGCTGGAGAAGGAGGAATCTGACAGGAGAGGTGAGTGGACCATGGGAGAAAGGGAAGAAGGAGGGGTACCAAGGGGAGGTGATAGGCAGGTGAGGAGAAGTGGTAAGAGGTTAGAGTGGGGAATAGAAGAAGAGGGGAGGGGAGGGAATTTTTTTTTACCGGAAGAAGAAACTGAGGTAAATGCCACCAGGTTGGCGACTACCAGATGGAATATAAGGTGTTGCTCCTCTACCCTGAGGGTGCCCTCATCTTGGCGCAAGAGAAGGCCATGGACCCATGTGTCGGAACTGGAATAGGAATAGGAACTGGATTGGTTGGCCACCAGGAAATACCGTTTTTGGCAGATGGAGAGCAGGTGCTTGACAAAGTGATCCCCCCAATTCCCGTTAAATGGCGGAACAATCTCAAGAGGGATGAAGAACCTTCCTGCACCCTCTCTACAATAATAGCCAGTACTTAAACAATCCCTCCACAGGGATCACTGATTTGCTTTGATATATTTACACCTACATGATCCTCTACACAAAGAGATTCTCCTTAATGGCTGATTGTTCAATTTGATGTTAGCCTTTAAAAATGAGAATTTGAATTTGTCATCTAATTTGATTAATTCTTAAACTAGACATAAACAGTGAAGTAAATGTCAATGATATTCCACTTGCTGCTAATGAACAGGTAACAGGTCCAATGCTGATTAGCTGACAAGAACTGATAAATACCAGTTCAGCTGATGAACTGTTTGGGAAGAGTCTACAATGGAAATATGGACTAATCTGCATTAATGCAATCATGGGGATTAAATGGGGTCTATTTTTGGACAAGGCTGATCATAATAAGATGCCATTTCTTGCTTGTCTGTCAGTCTGACAAGACTGCAGAGGCTTAACAAAAAGGAAGCAGTGTGGCATTTCTGTAGCACCCGATGTGACCTCTGGGTCTCCTAAAGACTGACAACCAATGCACGACTGCATAATTTAGTAAAGAGCAACAACGTCTACACGTATAACTCAAGAATGTCGGAGTAGAAGGTTCCTCAAGCCTGCCCCTCCACTTCAGGGTAACACATGGTGACCTACACTCAGTAGCCTTATTAGTCCTTAGTGCGCGTGCACCGGTCGTGCATGCAGCCTGGTACAGCCGTTCCAATCTATTCTTACTTTCTTCTTCTTACTTTTTAATTTACGTTATTTTTTGTATTTTTTTTCTCACGGTAACACGTCGAAGCTGCACCCTCTCTAACATGCTGGTAGAGAGAGTTTTATCTGGGTTTTTTTACCACTGGAAATGGTTACATCCCGACATGCGGGACAGAAGCAAGGTCGCATTGGGTATTCCAGGGAGCAGCAAACGCCGGCCGGTTAGCGAGCAGAGCGGCGGACACCCCACTGAAATCCGGAGGAAAACACACGGAGGATGCAGAGGGGGATCACAAAGCCGAGGAAAGAGGACCGGGTCGAGACAGCAGAGACTTTTGGAGAAGAGGAGTTTGGTGGGTAATACCATTCCGGCTGACCGGAAGTGCACTGAGAGCGGTAAGCGTAAAGGAGTTGGGTGCTTACTGATCTGGTTAACAACGGATGGTGCAATCCGGGGTATATTACGATCAAGGAACGTGTTTGCATACTGGATATTGAACTTTTTACTGTTGGACTTAGGCCACATTCCACCGTGATACAACACTTGGCGGCACGGGAGGTCGTTCCTGCCTGTGGCCATCGAACGTGCAGCTCCTCCCGTGGAGGGTCAGACACCCTGAGCCAATAGACTGGTCCTGGACTTATTTTCCATCTGGCATAGTTTGTATTTTGTTGTTTGATTGTTGGGGGTTTTTGTATTGCTATATTTACGCTCTATTCTTGGTTGGTGCGGCTGTGACGAAACCAAATTTCCCTTGGGATTAATAAAGTATATCTATCCATCTATCTATCTATCTATCTATCTATCTATCTATCTATATTTAATAAAGTTTCCACTGAGAGCACGTTAGTGTCTCTTGGTGGTGAAGCCCGTCCACTTCAAGGTTCAATGTAGGTCGGGCAGCATCTATGGAAGTGAGTGAGTTCTCATGAAGGGTCTTGGCCCGATATGTTGACTGTTTATTCCATTCCACAGATGCTGCCTGATCTGCTGAGTTCCTCCAGTGTTTTGTAAATGAAATTAAGAACTCTGAGTGCTATTGTCAAATTGATTTAACAATTCCAGAAACACACAGCCCCGTGATTCCCCCTCCATTGTAAACCTGTCACTTAATTGGAACTAAATAACTGTGACTTCAGCCTATGCAGCTTGCCGTTATCACACTTTCTGTATTTGTTCAGCTCTGGGGCTGGTTTTTAACTTGCAGAATGAAACACCCTCAGACTATTTTTGTGTTAGGGCTAATATTAGCATTCTGGCAGGGAGGATATGTTAGGCAGCTGTGGTGAGGGTCTGTGCCCGCACCTTGAAGTTGAGCAGAGGTGTGTTTGATTTGTTAATTAAGCTGTCACTGAGTGGGACAATTCCATCACAGTTTAACGTCAACCTGTTCTCACTCGGTAGGAGCACAAGGCACTCAGGAACAAAGTAACAGTATTGTACTGCATGGAAAAGAGCTGCTGTGGCCCATGTCCCTGCCAATCACTGGTCCTTATCTACACTAAAAGCCATGGGTTTAAGGTGAGAAATAAGAAATGTAATAGTAACCCAAAGGGCAACCTTTTCACTCAGAGGATGGTCCATGTATGGAATGAGATGCCAGAGGTTGAGGTAGATACATTAAAAAATACTTTTAAATGTGATAAACCTAGTCAGCTCCATCATGGGCTCTAGCCTCTGTAGTATTCAGGACATCTTCAAGGAGCAATGCCTCAAAAAGGCAGCATCCGTCATTAATAATCCCCATCACCCAGGACATGCCTTGTTCTCATTGCTTCCCATCAGGGAGGAGGTACAGAAGCCTGAAGGCACACACTCAATGATTCAGGAACAGCTTCTTCCCCTCTGCCATCCGATTTCTGAATGGACATTCTTCCATGCCCTTCTGTCCCTCTGCTATCAGATTCCCTCATCTCTAGCCCTGTATCTCTTCCACCAATCAACTTCCCAGCTCTTTACTTCACCACTCCCGCCTCCCAGTTTCACTTATCACCGTGTGTTTCTTCCTCCCCTCCCCCCACCTTCTAACTCTGATACCTCATCCTTTTTTTCTCCAGTCCTGATGAAGGGTCTCGGCCCGAAACATCAACTATACTCCTTTCCATAGATGCTTCCTGTCCTGCTGAGTTCCTCCAGCATTTTATGTGTGTTACAGTATATACATATCTATCTATGTATATATAGATATATATACTGTATACATATATATATATATATACTGTAGTTCACAGGTTTTTCTAATAATATTATGTATTGCATTGTGCTGCTGGCGCAAAGTCGACAACTTTCATGACGTATGCTGGTGACATTAAACCTGATTAAGATTCTGACTTGAACAGGTACATGGATAGGAAAAGTTTAGAGGGATATCAGCCCAACACAGCTTAGTTGGGCACTGTGGTTGGCACGGACCAGTTGAGCTGAAGGTCTTTCTTCCTGCTGTATGAGTCCATGACTGATCCCACTTACCAGGTCTTCTGTGTATTGGTGATTCAAAATGGTCATTGAGATACTTCTTAAATGAGGAACACACGCAAAATGTTGGAGGAACTCGGCAGGTCAGGCAGCATCTATGGCGAGGAATAAACAGTTGACGTTTTGGGCTGAGACCCTTCATCAGGACTGGAGAGGTAGGGAAAAGAAGCCCGAATAAGAGGTGGGAGGAGAGGAGTACAAGCTGGTGAAACCAGTGAGGGGGGAAGGTCGTGGGTGGGGAGGGGCGGATGAAGTATGAAGTATGGCAGGTGATAGATGGAAGAAGCAAAGGTCTTAAGAAGAAAGAATCTGATAGGAAAAGGCAATGAGCTATGGGAGAAAGGGAAGGGGAAACTAGAGAGAGGTGATGGGCAGGTGAAAAGACAGAAGGGGTAAAAGGAGGGGGCAGAAGAGGGATGGAAAAAGAGAGAAGGGGAAGTGGGGGGGGGGTAAGAAATGACCTGAAGTTAGAGAAATCAATGTTTGTGCCATCAGGTTCAAGGCAATCCAGAGGAAATATGACGTGTTGTTCCTCCAGGCTGATAGTGGCCTCGTTGTGGCAGTAGAGAGGGCCACAGACTGACATGTTGGAATGGGAATGGGAATGGCCAGTGGAATTTAAATGGAAGGACACTGGTAAATCCCATTTAAATGCTTAAGTGGCTTCCTGAGTCCCTTTGGATGAAAAACTTTCTCCTCAGATCCCCTCTGAAACTTTTACCCTTTATCCTAAGCTCAAATTTTCTAATGTTAGATGTTTCCTGCAGAGGGGAAACGTTTCCTTTCGACGCAACCTGTCAATTCAGTTTTGCCATCTTGATCTCGTCTCCCTTGAAGCAACCAAACACTATCTAGCTATCTCAGTACCAACATCAACTCCACATAACCTTTATGGGAGAGAAATCCAAATTTCCCTTGCCCTTGTGTGGAGAAGATATGTTTCCACTCAGTGCGTTGCAGGCCTTTGGAATTCTCCACCCTAGAGGGCAGTGGATACCCTGCCTCTGAATGTTTTCAAGGATGGATATTTAAACACCTGGGGGATCAGGGAAAATGGGACCAGGTGTGGAAATGAATAAGACAAAGGTTCAGCTCAGATGTTGGACCAGGTTTGAGGGACCAACCCTTCTGCCTATTCTTTACATCAGACCAAACACCCGAATGTTAAATGGAAAATATTATTCAGGAAAGAGTGTAAAAGTAGTTTGAGATGTGACTTGTTTGGGGTTTGAATGAGCTATTTTGAATGCCTGGGACATCTCTCCCTCTGGGAGATTTTCCTTGCAACATGTCTGACGCTGATCAGTTATCATGATTGACAGCATATTGATATCATGTCACAACCAGGGCACAATTAGGTGGATAAATTGGAATTAAGCATTTCCTTTAATCCAAAGGGTCTGTACTGTCCTGTACTGCTCTACAGGAAATAAACAGCCAGATTCATTAATTGTATTTAGAGATACAGCCAGTAACAGGCCTTCCTGGCCCAATGCCTCCCAATTACAAACATGAGGTCAATTATCCTACTAACCTGTATTGTACTTCTTCAGAATGTGGGAGGAGACGGGAGAAGCAGGCAGAAACCCCTGCAGTCACAGAGGGAACATACGAATTCCTCTACAGGTAGCAGTGTGAATCCAACCAGGTTGCAGGTCTTGAGGTGGTGAAAGGTGCTAAACAAGTCCACTTTCTTGAAACCTAGCAAAGACTGCAACCCTAATCCCAGCCCCCGGGAGAGGGGCAAGGCTCGACGGGCAATCCAACGCGGGAGCGCTGAACGCGATGGCCACCACTCACCGTCAATGATGCGCTTGACCTTCCATATGCGAAGGGTGATGATCAGGCTGATGGCGTCCCACGGGCTGCTGGGTCCATTTGCCACTGTCGAAGCCACCATGGGCGCCAAGGACAGGACGATTACAGCACCGTCAAACACCTGCAACATACAATCGTTACTGTGCAGATGCGGCAGGCAGCAATCACCAGACGAATGAATGGATACTGCTCTCCGTACCGTGTGTTACAACGCGAGGAGGAAGTACAACAATGGAGTAGCGGGATTAAATGTTTTTAACGAGCCATGTTATGCCATGGTATACGCTGGGCAACTTACAGTGTGGTAGCAATGAACTGGGCCCACCGAGACAAAAACATGCACATTAGAGAGGGGTCTTCCGCGCATAGAAGGCCCAGTTGATTCACCATGCTATCATTTGGCCACATGCACACTCGCTACACTTGCCACATGCACACTTGTGCATGCACAGTTGCCACACTTGCCACATGCACACTTGCGTTTGCACAGTTGCCACATGCTTGCAATTGATCTGACAAGGTTCACCGTGGATGCACGGTTCCTTACAGTGGTTTAGCTCCCAACTCCAGGTGCCTTTTCAGTTGAAGAATTAAAGGTCTTTAAAGGTTAGCTTTATTTGCCACATGTACGTTGAAACATACAGCGAAATGCGTCCTTTGCGTCAACAACCAACACAATCTGAGGGTGTGCTGGGGCAGCCCACAAGTGTCACCATACTTCTGGCACCAGTGAAGCATGCCCGTAACTTACTAACCCTAATATGTATGTCTTTTGCAATGTGGGAGGAAACTGGAGCACCCAGAGGAAACCCACAGGATCACGGGGAGAACTTCTTACACACTGCAGCGGGAATTGAACCCCTATCACTAGCAATGTAATTAATTACGCTAATTGCTGTGCTGCTGTATAACTCAAGGAAGCTTTCCTGAGAAAGGGTAGACGAAGGAACACGTACCAGTCCTCATAGAGGGATCAGAAGTGGAGAGAGTGAGCGACTTCAGGTTCCTGGGTGTCAAGATCTCAGAGGACCTAACCTGGACCCACATATTGATGCAGTTATAAAGAAGGCAAGACAGTGGCTATATTTCATCAGGAGTTTGAGGAGATTTGGTGCGTCATCAAAAGCACTCACAAATTTCTTGAGATGTACCGTGGAGGTCATTCTAACTGGCTGCATCACCATCTGGTATGGGGGGTGCAGGGGGGCGGCTACTGTACAGATTGAAGTAAACTGCAGAGAGTTGTAAAATTAGTCAGCGCCATCATGGGTACCACCCTCCGTAGTATCTGTCTGGAGCAATGCCTCAGAAAAGTGGTGGTCATCATTAAGGACCCCCATCACCCAGGGCATGCCCTCTTCTCATTGCCACCATCAGGAAGGAGGTACAGAAGCCTGAAGGCACACACTCAACGACTTAGGAAAAGTGTCTTCCCCTCTGCCATGCAATTTCTGATGGACATTAAACCCATGAACACTACCTCAGTACTTCTATAACTATATATATGTGAGTCCCCCCTGAGAATGATGCTGTCTGGAGCTCAGCTCCTGGTAGGGTCACCCATGGTGGTCAGGTCAAAGTGGAGGTCCCAGGCAAACAGCGATCCAGCAGAGACCTCAGTGATAGAGCCGGCAGAAATGTTGACACATCACCGCAGCAGTGAAGGGTCTCCAGCTGTCCTGCATTCCAGGCCTCCGGACCCTGACCTGTCCAATACTCTGTGTTGGCTGCCCATGCGACAGCCTCTCCGTGTTAAACAAAGTCACACACAGTCACTCTCCTTTGTGGTGGCCAGTGCGATCATGTTTGCTGTTGTGTGCTGGGGCAGCAGGCTGAGGGTAGCAGACACCAACAGAATCAACAAACTCATTCGTAAGGCCATTGATGTTGTGGGGATGGAACTGGACTCTCTGACAGTGGTGTCTGAAAAGAGGATGCTGTCCAAGTTGCATGCCATCTTGGACAATGTCTCCCATCCACTACATAATGTACTGGTTGGGCACAGGAGTACATTCAGCCAGAGACTCATTCCACCGAGATGCAACACTGAGCGTCATAGGAAGTCATTCCTGCCTGTGGCCATCAAACTTTACAACTCCTCCCTTGGAGGGTCAGACATCCTGAGCCAATAGGCTGGTCCTGGACTTATTTCCTGGCATAATTTACATATTACTATTTAACTATTTATGGTTTTATTACTATTTATTATTTATGGTGCAACTGTAACGAAAACCAGTTTCCCCCAGGATCAGCAAAGTATGACTATGACTATGACTGTGACTATTAAGGGAATCCACCCTGACATCCCGGATTATGTTCCGTGGAGATCCCTGATTGTCCTCTACAACCACCAATAGACAGCCCCTTAAGATAACATCATATTCGACTCGAGTGATCACACTACCATCCTCCCATGACCTGGGATGGATTTTACCTGTTGGAGATGCTTTATCTGTGTGATTTTCATGCATCTGAATGTGCCTGTGTAACTCGATGAGCCTCTACCATGGTGCACGCTCACACCTGTGCACTTTGGTGCATGTATCTGTATACAAGTTTGTACATGAAAGTGTGTACGTGCATATCTGTGTCAGTGAGTCCGCACGTACCTATTTGCCTGGGAGAGTTGATGGATTTGAGCCACTGTGCACACTCACGCCTGCACATCCTGGTGTGTAGATCCCTGCCCGTGTGCTTGCACACCTATTTGTCTCCGAGAGTGTATATCTGTATGTGTACTCGTGCAAGTCTGCATTTAAGTGTGAGTGACTGTGTTTCTAATGGGTGAGCGTGTCGGTTTTGTGAATGTGTGCCCTCAACGCTTTGTGAGTTTCGAAGTGAGTGTGCATGTTTGCATCTTGTACTATTTATGCTGAGAGAATGTGCTTGAGTACATGGAAACTGCCCTAATGGTGAAATGGAACCCATCAGTAGCTGCTTACCATTAGCACGTTGCACATTACAGTGACATTACTTTGGATAAATCTAGACTGAGAGCCACGTTCATTTATTTATCACATGTACATTGAAACATGCAATGAAATGTGTTGCTTGTGTTCACAACCAGCACACCTAAGAATGCGCTGGGGGCAGCTGGCAAGTGTCACCACACATTCCAGTGCCCACAATGTAAATTGTAGTAGTCATAATTTCCTGATTAAAATGCATCCACTGGGAAAAAAGCCCTGGGCAGTTCACCCTAGTGTGTCTGATACTGATGTCAGTCACGTACTAATGACATCAGATACACGCACCACACATTTCCTCCCTTACCAGCACAAGATGGCATGAATGGGTCCAACCTACTAGCAACATTCAATACAGAAAAACTGGGAGCACTTAGTGCAGGGATTGCTAACAAGACTGCAGTTGTCTCCATTGGGACATTGACACCATTTCTCCCAGCCTCCATTTTCAGTGCTCAGAGAGAGTCAAGCCTAGTTGTCCTTTCATTGTACCACAAATCGCATCAAAAATGGCATTGGTCTTGGTCTTGCCCTGTCTCATGGAGGTACAGGGCCGCCGTCTGCAGGGATTTGATCTGGGCAGACCATCGCATGGAGGAGCGCACAGCAATTCTCTGCGTTTCCCTCCTCCATCGTCCAGGGTACGTGGATCAGAAAGGTTTAGGAGGTTCAGAATCAGGCTTATTATCGCTGAGATATGTCATGAGAGTTGTTGTTTTGAGGCAACAGTAAGGTACAATGCATAAAAAAGATAGATTGCAGTACAAAATACATATTAAAATTTAAACAAGTAGTGCAAAACGAAAGCAAAAATAGTGAGGTGGTGTTCACGGGTTGGGTAATTTTCGTTCAGAAATCTGATGGCGGAGGGGATGAAGCTGTTCCTAAAATGTTGACTCTGTGACTTCAGGCTCCTGTACCTCTTCCCTGATAGTAGCAATGAGAAGAGTGTATGGGCCAAACCCTAGCAAATGGGACTGACTTGGATTGCATGGGCCAGTTGGGCCGAAGGGCCTGTATCCTTGCTGTATAACTCTACGACTATAACTTGATGACACGTAATGAGCTTTCTGCTCCCACCAAGAATAGACCATGAAGATAAAAGGTGCTCAGCTTTGTCATCATAATCAGAAACATAGGCAACTGGAGGCTTCATAATGTTTAAGAGTATCCCAGTTATGGAGAAGGGGCAAGCAGTGTAGATAAACCACGTGGTGGAATGAGTTGGCAGGGCTGAATGGCCTCTGAACCTATTCTAGGCTGCCAGTGATTGTACTGTTAAGTTTTGAAATTAGTGGTATGAAAGTGCTCCTGTTGCCACACTTGCACTCTTCTCCATTCATGAACTAGTTTCTCACTCCCCTGGGGTCAATGCAACATTGGTCTATAGGAGTAAGAACGTTGGTCAAGAGCAGAGTTCGACCCATGAAGTTTCCTCCAAGAGGATCACAACCTTGTTGTGGTCTGGAGGCTTGTGTGTCTCAATGACCCAGAGAGCTACTGTATGTTGTCTGGAGTCAGGGCTTTTACGCTTTGGCTCTTGGCAGGGTCACCCATGCCAAATAGGTAAAAGGGTAGAGGCCAGATTAAGAGCGGTCTACCCGTCCTCCTGGTTCAGGGGTTCAATTCAGGAATTCTGGAAACAGCAATGAAGAATTCTTCTACATCTGAGTGTGACGGTATTACTGAGTTTCCACCTGGACTTGCGTGACTGACAGTAGTGAAAACCACGAGGAAGTGACTGACATGTTGCTGGACACCACTGGAGATGGGGGACCTTCATTGCTGCCCTAAAAGCCAGTGCTGTAACGGGCAGTAAGTAAGTTACCATGAAGTATAATGCTAGGTGGAATCCCCAGACCATAAAAGAATTAAACTCACCTCAACTTTGTTCTCAATGTAATCCCAAATGCCAAGAACAACAATCCTGAAGACAGTCTGATGGAGAGAGAAGGAGAGGGAAAGGTAAAACAATGGAACTTGAATATTTAGATTAACAAAATCTTTTACTGTTCCTTTTGAAAGGATATGTGCATAGGACATCTGTCAGATTAAGGACACAGACTTTCCATTTTTGAGCAGTTTCCTGGAAGAGAAATATAGAAGTTCTGAAACTGTTTGGCAAATCTAAAATGGAACCTAAGATCTAAAATATTAAGACTGTTTTCAGGTTGTTGCTATGGGGATCTGCAAGTATGACACCAAGGAAACAGGTTGACTAAAGCAAGAGCTGGATGCAGTGTAACCTACTCTAACCTTCTGCTGAAACACACAAGGTGCTGAAGGAACTCACAGGTCAAGCAGCATCTATGGAGAAGAGTAAACAGTCGACGTTTTGGGCTGAGACCCTTCATCAGTTCTGATGAAAGGGCTCGGCCCAAAACATTGACTAAGTTGGCAAAACTCCATAAATGCTGCCTGACCCACAGAGTTCTACCAGCACTTCGCATGTGTTCCTTAAGATTTCAAGCATCTGCAGAATCTCTTTGTGTCTAACCTTCTACTGCAGTGTAGCAGTCCTATTCTGAACCAGAATGTCAAGTGAGGCTGATAAGTAACCCCAAAGTTTCTCAATAAATTTGCTACTTTTCACAGAGTGACCAAGTGGGAACGTCTCAAATGAGGGGACATAGTTACTACATAAGGGGCTGGTTATTTATTACTGAGATGTGCGGAAATGTCTTCACTCAGAAATATGAAGTTATGAGAGAGGGATAGATTATAAGATCTACTTTCTTATAACTTGTTGGAATTGGTCTAAGGTACTTTTCTACTAAAGATTGAAAAGTTTGGATAAGGAACAGTTTAGTGGGATATGAGGCAAAGGCAGACAATGGAACCACCTCCATTGCCCGGTTGGGCATCTTGCTTGGGTTGAAGGGATAGTTTCCATGCTGTATTAAAAAAAGATATAAAAATTATTTGTCACATGTACATCAAAACATACAGGGAGATGCTGGAGGAACTTTGAAGATCAGGTAGCATGTATAGAAAGGAGTGAACAAGCCAACATCAGATTTCCAGTCCTGCAGATTTTCTTGTGTTTGTGATCGACAGAGAAAAGCATTGTTTGTGTCAAATCAAATTAGAGAGGATTGTGCTTGCTGGCAGCCTGCAACTGTTGCCACGGCTTCCAGGGCCATCACAGTGCGCCCACAACTTACTCACTCTAACCGTCCGTTTTTGGACTGTGGGAGGAAGCCAGGATATAGAAGGAAACACAGGTGTCATGGGGAGAACATACAAACTCCTTACAGACAGCAGCGGGAATTGAACCCCAGTCACTGATTGCTGGTGCTGTAATAGTGTTACATTAACTGCTACACTACCATTTGCCCATAGACTCATATCTCTTTATGGCTTCAGTTAATCTAACTACAATCAGATTGCTCAGTCAGAAATTACAAGCGATTTCTTGGTACAATTGGACCGACCACAGGCGCTTCCAACTATTGCTGCCGCACTCAGTCAGGGACCCTCAATATGTGTTGGCTTCTCATTAACACAACTTATAATTAGTGCTTTAATTCTGTAGAACTTCTACGCTTTTCCTGTTGCCGCTTCGCCTGACCCACGTGGTTGGGAGTGAGGTTGAGGAATACTATTTAGAGCATGAGACCATAAGACATTGGAGCAGATTTAGGCCATTTGGCCCATTGAGTCTGCTCCACCATTTCATCATGGCTGATTTATTATCCCTCTCAACCCTATTCTCCTGTCCTTTTCCTGTAATCTTTGACACCCTTACTAATCAAGAAGCTATCAATCTCCACTTTAAATACACTTAAAGCGGAGCAGAGGAAGGTTCACCTAATTTGACCCTGAAGATTGCCAAATGTTAGAATTGTTGCCCAGAATGAAAAGTCCTTCAAGATTTCTGCAAAATCAGTGTTCCTCATCATGGTGCTTCACACTAGGAGTGTCTGATGAATGGAGACATTAAAGTGAATGAAATCGCCCAGTGTCTGAATGCAGGGCCCTTGAATGAATAGGAAGAGGCATCAGATGAATGGAGATTGAAATGAGCCGGGCTGTTCAATCAGCGGGAAGTTCCCAATTAATTCCGAGATTTTATCCCCCATCGCTCTGGATCACCTGATCTTGAATCATTGCCAAATCACCAATGTAGGAACACCAGCGAGGTACACTTAGCCTGAATAAAGATCAGATGCACTGTCGTATATGTCAATACTTTTTTTTTACAGAATTCAAAGCAGTCAGCAGATGTCACAAGTAAAGGCAAGGAGAAAGAAAGACTTGCATTTACAAGGTGTCTTTCTTGTCCCTTTCCACATGCCCCCAAGTGCTTCACAGTCAACGGCTCACTGAAGAGCAGTCATTATTTTAATAAGAGCGTCCAACTGGTGTGCAGCAAACTCCCACAGACAAATCTGCAGTCATCTCAGAGAGATAAGAGACTGCACATGCCGGGGTGTGAATCAACTCCAAAGGTGCTGGAGAAACTCAGGGGATCAGGCTGCATCTACTGAGGGAAGTGGACAGTCGAGACCCTTCATCTGGATAATTAACTAATTTATTTATTGAGATGCAGCATAGAACAGCTCCTTCCAATCCCTCGAGCCTCACTGCTCAGCAATCCCCCGATTTAATCTGAGCCTAATTGTGGGACCACTTACAATGACCAATTAACCTACCAACTTTGGACTCTTGGTGGAAACCAGAGCACCCGGAGGAAACCCACGCGATCACAGGGAGGACATACAAACTTCTTATAGACAGCAGCGGGAATTGAATCTGGGTCGCCTGTACTGTAAAGCGTTGTGCTGACCACTACTCTACCGTGCCACCCCAAATTATACGTGAGCTACACGACAAATAGACACAATGATATTAGTGTACGTTGGGAAAGAGAGAGAAATTTCGTCTGAGGGATTGTTAGGGTGAACAAGTCCCTTGGGTGACATCAATCAAGCTGGTTTGTTGGAGAGATGAATGGACAATGAAATTAATGAGAAGTTATGGATGAAAATGCAATAAAACCTCCTGGATTTACTTCACAACTTCAGGGAACATCAGTTACTCCACAACCATCGGCCTGACCCGAAGACCAAGCCACAGAAAGTTGATATCCAACCCAAAACCCAGGAGAGAAGTCATTAGGTAATAAAGTCATTTATTTAATTCCTTCATATAATTTTTCATTCTTTATAATTGTCGAATGATGTTCTTTTTTGTTGCATGTCACACCGACATATCATAGCAAATTCCAAATGCACGTACATGGTGTATAAAGTTTTATTTGTTTATTTATTTATTTATTGAGATATAGCACAGAATAGGCCTTTCTGCCATCCAGTAATCCCTGCTTTAACCCTATCCTAATCATGGGACATTTACAATGACCAATTAACCTACCAAATGGTATGTCTTTGGACTGTGGGAGGAAACCCATGTGGTCACAGGGAGAGTGTACAAACTCCTTACAGACAGCAGTGGGAATTGAAACCAGGTCACTGGTCCAGTAAAGCCTTGTGCTAATCACTAGACTACCATGCTGTCCCTTGATCGTTGATCCTTTTTATTTTTTTATTGTCCCATTTATCTACCTATCTATCTCTCTCTCATTGTCTATCTGTCCCTCTAGTCATTTTGAATAACATTTCAAATAATTGTTATTAAAGGATTGAAGGTGAGTAAATAATGCACATTTGGAGGATTGTCTTCCAATTGGCTAATAGCCTGCTTCACTTCTAATTACTTATTATTTTTTATTTAGCAATACTGCACGGTAACAGGCCCTTCTGGCCCAATGGTCTGTGCTGCCCCATTACACCCATGTGACCAGCTTGAACGTCTTTGGGATGGGGGGGAAAGAGCATCCAAACGAAAGCCACACTGTCATGGGGAGAACATACCAACTCCTTACAGACTGCTTCAGGAATTGAACCCCAGTTGCTGGTGCTGCAATAGTGTTCCACCTCTACTCCATCCGAAATGGCTGACTGGCGTACTGGATAATTGGCTGCGTGACAATATAGCTCAGGACTGGATGTCTTGGGTGATCAAGGAGGAGACAGGGTTGGCAGGTCACATGATAAAACCTCCTGACTGGAGTCATCATTTCAACAGTGTCAAAGGATTCACTGGTAAAAGAGTTAGCATTGCTGCGTCGACCCAGGGGTCCACTTCAGCAAAGATCACTGTTTAGCAAGCAGTGGACCAGCAGGGAGCACTTACCTCTGTGAAGAAGACAGAGAGGATGACGAGACTTATCCAGTGAATGACTCC
This sequence comes from Mobula hypostoma, assembly GCF_963921235.1. Taxonomy (NCBI): domain Eukaryota; kingdom Metazoa; phylum Chordata; class Chondrichthyes; order Myliobatiformes; family Myliobatidae; genus Mobula; species Mobula hypostoma. The sequence continues at coordinate 12,683,901 of NC_086114.1, forward strand.
AGCAAACTGGAACGCACTGCTAACTTCAAACGGAAAGAAAAATAATTAGAAATGGTAAAGATGTGGCAGAATTTTCTTCAGGAGGCACACAGTACTCACTCATTAACACTGCACAATGGGGTCATTACAACGACTACCACTGGGATCTGTACTCAAACTGAGTAACATTACACATGGGAGTTAGTACTCATACTGAGTATCATTACACATGGGTTAGTACTGACAGAGTAGCATTACTCATGGGAGTTAGTAATACTGAGTAACATTACACATAGATGTTAGTATTCAGACTGAGTAACATTACATATGGGAGTTAGTACTCAAACTGAGTATTATTACACATGGGTTAGTACTGACAGAGTAACATTACTCATGGGAGTTAGTAATACTGAGTAACATTATACATGGGTTAGTACTGATAGAGTAACACTACACATGGGAGTTAGTACTGATTAAATAATGTTACACATGGGTGTTAGTGCTGCCTGAGTAATATTACACATGGGAGTTAGTTCTCAGATAGTAACATAACACATGGGGGTTAGCACTTATACTAAGTAACATTATACACAGAGTTAGTACTCATACTGAGTGACATTACACATGGGAGTTAGTACTCATACTGACTAACATTACATATGGGTTAGTTCTGACTGAGTAACATTACACATGGGAGCTAATATTCATATTAAGTAACATTACACCTAGGAATTAGTACTGACTGCATAACATTACACACAGGAATTGTACTCATATCATAGTAACATTACACTTGGGAGTTAGTAATGAGTAACAATACACAGGGTAATAGGTGGTCAGATTGAGTAATAATACACATGTGTTAGTACTGACTAAGTAACATTACACACAGGAGTTAGTACTGACAGAGTAACAATAGACATAGGAGTTAGTTCTCTACTGAGTAACATAACAAACTGGGATCTGTTCCTGTGTGAAACAATGCTATCTACTGAAGTAACGCTATATATTGGTGTTTGTTCTGATACTGAGTGAAATTGCAGTATTCACACTGGGATCTGTACTCAGACCATCCCACTGCCCTGCTATAAGCAACACATCACATAGGGAAAGAATGTCATAGTGGTCAGTACTCACAGTAACACTGGTGATGAGGACAGTCCACTTACACTGATTAACAATGCACACTGAGGTCTACGTAGTATCTGCACAATGTATAACACTCTACACTCAGAACCGCACACGCACCGAGTAACAACAGACACTGGTCAGTCTTCACGGGGGTCCGAATTCACACTCAGTAGTGTTACACACCCTGGTGTTGGGGCTGACATGGAGTAACGCGTGGGTCGGTACTCACACTGAAGCAACTTGGTGTCGATGAGGAGCTCCAGCGTGAGGAGAAGGACGACCAGGATCACAGCCGCCACCAGGAAGCAGTTAAGCCCAACACTCAGCAAGACCACCTGCCAGACTGCTGCTCGCCTGCCACAGCATGGCTTCAGCCAGTTCGAGCTGGGCGCCCGTGGGTGCACAACAGAGAGGGTCAGAGTTAGTGGGTGACATTTGACAGGATGTCACAATACATGCACAATTCTGGTCTGTGAACTTTGTACATGATCAAATCAGAGCGGACAGGTAAATACTAAAGTAATCTGACTGAACCGCAGAAGCTAAACAATGGGTGAAAATGTTGTTTTAGACATTTAGATGAAAGAATGTAGAACTGAACTACATTGAAACTGCTTGAGTGAGACACATAATTCTAGGTCGGGCAGCATCTACGGAGGGAAATAAACAAGACGATGTTTTGGGCTGAGATCCTCATTGAGTCAGTTTCAGTGCAAAGTTTTAAACCCGGTGCTTTGGGTCTTAGCTCTAAACATCAACCCTTTATTCCCCGTCACAGACGCTGCGGGACTTGCTGAGCTGGAACACAGAAAATTACAGCACAGTACAGGTCCTTTGGCCAGTAATATTGTGCCACAATTTAACCGAGCCTGAGATCGATCTAACCACCTCCTTCCACCTAGCCTTCCATTTTTCTATCATTCCTGTGCCTATCTAGGAGTCTTTTAAATGTCTCTAATGTGGAAATAATTCGGACGATGCGTAGCTCAGGTGGCTGATGGCTGGGCTGAGTTGTTCTCTGATCTTGGCAATTTACTTGCAAATGTTCGTCATCGTGCGAGGAGACATCGTCAGACCGCTGCTGATTGTGGTGCATCCCCCGAATGCTTGGCCTTTATATATGTTCCAATCAACTGATTGGACGTTATTTTGGAAACTTAATTGTGATGTGCGGAGGAAATTTCGTTGCTTATTGGCTGTGTGACGAACCTTGTGTATTGTGGTCAGGAATTTTGCCCACATCGGCTCGTAAATAGGATCGAAGTCTATGTGTTTGTTTACAGAATTATTCGCTGAAAACCATGCTTCAAGGATACGGGTGCATATAAAGATGCCTACAAGATCGACGACACACCAACCAAGAAGCGACCAAACAGGTTGTCCTCCCATACATACAAAATATCTCGGAAATGACAACCCGACTGCTCCAAAAACATAGAATTTCAGTCAAGCACAAGCCAAGAGCAGCACTGAGGTGTGTACTTTGCAAACCAAAAAAACAAACCAAGCTACTAGACAAGACTAATGCAGTTTACAAAATCCAATGCATAGACTGCTACAAATATTATAGAACCTAGAACACAGACCATAGAATAGCACAGCACAGTACAGGCCTTTTGGCCCACAATGTTGTGCTGACCCTCAAACCCTGCCTCCCATAGAACACCCCCCCACCTTAAATTCTTCCATATACCTGTCTAGTAGTCTCTTAAATTTCACTAGTGTATCTGCCTCCACCACTGACTCAGGCAGTGCATTCCACGCACCAACCATTCTCTGAGTAAAAAATCTTCCTCTAATATTCCCCTTGAACTTCCCACCCCTTACCTTAAAGCCATGTCCTCTTGTATTGAGCAGTGGTCCCCTGGGGAAGAGGCGCTGGCTATCCACTCTATCTATTCCTCTTAATATCTTGTATACCTCTATCATGTCTCCTCTCATTCTCCTTCTCTCCAAAGAGTAAAGCCCTAGCTCCCTTAATCTCTGATCACAATCCATACTCTCTAAACCAGGCAGCATCCTGCTAAATCTCCTCTGTACCCTTTCCAATGCTTCCACATCCTTCCTATAGTGAGGCGACCAGAACTGGATACAGTACTCCAAGTGTGGCCTAACCAGAGTTTCATAGAGCTGCATCATTACCTCATGACTCTTAAACTCTATCCCTCAATTTATGAAAGCTAACACACCATAAGCTTTCTTAACTAACCTATCTACCTGTGAGGCAACTTTCAGGGATCTGTGGACATGTACCCCCAGATCCCTCTGCTCCTCCACACTACCAAGTACCCTGCCATTTACTTTGTAGTCTGCCTTGGAGTTTGTCCTTCCAAAGTGTACCACCTCACACTTCTCTGGGTTGAACTGCATCTGCCACTTCTCAGCCCACTTCTGCAACCTATCAATGTCTCTCTGCAATCTTTGACAATCCTCTACACTATCTACAACACCACCAACCTTTGTGTCATCTGCAAACTTGCCAACCCACCCTTCTACCCTCACATTATGTCAGCCAAACTGGGAGAAAACTACCCACAAGGATCCATGAACTTCAACGGGCTGTAAAGCGACATAACCAACTCTCCCTAGTCTCTAACTATGAAAAAAAGAACCCCTACTAACTAAAACAAAAAAAACCCAACTAACAAACAAAAAAAAACGAGAAAAAAATACCCATTTGGAGCACAAACCCAGAGCTATGCGCCATACAAGCTTCTATTAAAAAAAAGACATCAATCCGCCAACCAAACCCATTTACCCAAGAATCAGAAAGAAACCATCTTAATTAGCTCAAATCAAATGATAGTAGCAGGCAAAGGAGCCCAAGTATTAAGTACTTGCTTTTCCAAGTATTAACAAAGTAACGGCAGGCTAAATCCCATTTAACATGGTGGCATTTTGTAAAAGACACATTTCAGAACCAGAATCGGCAACAACCACAAAATGCTGGAGGAATTTGACGAGTTAGAGAGCATCTATGGAAAAGAATGAACAGTCAACATTTTGGGCAAGACCCTTCTTCAGGACTGAAATGTTAGGGGGAAGATGCCAGAAAGAAAGGTGCGGGGAGGGGGAAGGAGGATAGTTAGAAGGTGATAGGTGAATCCAAGTGGGTGGAGAAGGGCTGGTGAAGATGGAATCTGATAGGAGAGGAGAGTGGACCTTGGGAGAAAAGGAAGGAGGAGGGAACCCAGGGAAAGTGATAGGCGGGTGAGAAGAGATAAAAGGTCAGACTGGGGAATAGAAGAAGAGGGGAGGACAATGGAAAAATATTTACTGAAAGGAGAAATTGATATTCATGCCATCAGGTTAGAGGCTGCTAGATAAAATGTACAGTGTCTATAAAAAGTATTCTACTCCTTTGGAAGTTTTCATGTTTTACTATTTTACAACATTGAATCACTATGGATTTAATTTGGCTTTTCTGACACTGATAACAGAAAAAGTCTCTTTTGTGTTAAAGTGAAAACAGATGTCTACAAAGTGATCTAAATTAATTACAAATATAAAACACAAAATAATTGATTGCTTAAGTATTCACCCCCTTTAATATGACACATCAAGTCATCACTAGTGCAGCCAATTGGTTTTAAAAGTCACATAATTAGTTAAATGGAGATCTGTTTTTGGAGATCTGTGTGCAGTCAAGGTGCTTCAATTGATTGTAGTAAAAGTATACCTATATCTGGAAGGTCCAACTGCTGGTGAGTCAGTATCCTGGCAAAAACTACATCAAGAAGACAAAAGGACTCTCCAAGCAACTCTGCAAAAAGGTTATTGAGAAGCACTAGTCAGGAGATGGATACAAGAACATTTCCACATCACTGAATATCCCTTGGAGTACAGATTAAGAAATGGAATAAAATGTGGCACAGCTGTAAATTAATTAAGAGAAATGACTGAAAAGAGTAAATCGGACTTAAAAGTAAAATGAAAACTGGTAACTGAAAATAATCTAGGCGGAATAACTTGAATGATAGCAATATGGTCGAGACATAAATAGGAGAAAATTCTCTATGATTATTCAAACTGCTGAGGGCCCTCTAACACAGGGTGAAGATAGAGGTTATCCCTCTGAACTGAGGCGGGTCGGTGCTCAGGCCTCACTGTGGGAAGTCGGGGAAAATTTTCAAATGTTATACGTTCAGAAATGTCTAGGGTGTGGTTATATGTCTTGGTTTACTGTTGAGAAGGGATTGCTTACTGTTTGGTTAGAAAAGGAGAGTGCTTTTTTTCTACTAGAGAAAAATGCAAACTGAATTGGTAAAAATAATTTCCTATAATGTTAATGGGGTTTTGAATCCAATTAAAAGAAATAAGATTATGTCTAAATTGAAAAAAGAGAGGGCACAAATAGCTTTCCTCCAGGAAACACATATGAGCCAATCTGAACATGGAAAATTAAAAAGAATGGGCTTTAAGCATGAAAAAAAAATGTGGCACAGCTGTAAATCTGCCTAGAGCAGGTTGTCCTCAAAAACTGAGTGACCACGCAAGAAGGGGACGAGTGAGGGAGGCCACCAATTGACCTATGACAACTCTGGAGGTGTTACAAGCTTCGATGGCTGAGATGGCAGAGTCTGTGTATACAACAACTGTTGCCCAGGTGCTTCACCAGTCACAACTTATGGAAGAGTGGCAAAGAAAAAGCCATGAAATCTTGGCTAGAGTTTGCCAGAAGGTTCTGATGTCAGCTAGAAGAAGGCTGTAAGGTATGATGAAACCAAAATTGAGCTTTTTAGCCATCAGACTAAAAGCTACGTTTGGCGTAAGCCGAACAGCACACATCATCAAAACACACCGTCCCTACCATGAAGCATGGTGGTGGCCCCACCATGCTGTGGGGATGCTCCAGCAGGCTCTGGAAGGCTTGTAAAGGTAGAGGGTAAAATGAATGCAGCAAAATACGGGGAAATCCTGAAGGAAAACCTGATGCTGTCTGCAAGAGAACTGCAACTTGGGTGAAGATTTATTTTCCAGCAAGACAGTGACCCCAAGCATAAGGTCAAAGCTACTCAGGAATGGCTTAAAAACAGCAAAGTTCATGTCCTGGAGTGGCCAAGTCAGAGACCAGACCTCAATCCAATTGAGAATTTATGGCTGGACATGAAAAGGGCTATTCACTCATGATCATCATGCAATCTCACAGAACTTGTACAGTTTTGTAATGAAGAATGGGGAAAAATTGCAGTGTCCAGATGTGCAAAGCTGAAAGAAACCTATCCACACAGACTCAAGGCTGTAATTGCTGCCAAAGGTGCATCTGCTAAATACTGACTTGAAGGGAGTGAATACTTAAGCAATCAATTATTTTGTGTTTTATTTTTTTAATTAATTTAGATCACTTCGTAGAGATCTGTTTTCACTATGACATGAAAGAGTCTTCTTCTGTTGATCACTGTCAAAAAAGCCAAATTAAATCCACTGTGATTCAACGTTGTAAAACAATAAAACATGAAAGCTTTCAAGGCGGGGGAGGGAGTGTGAATACTTTTTATAGGCACTGTTATGTGTTGCTCCTCCACCTTCAGGGTGACCTCCCTCATCTTGGCACAAGAGGAGGCCATGGACTGAAATGTTGGAATGGGAATGGGAATTAAAATGTTTGGCCTGCGGGAAGTTCCACTTTTGACAGATGGACACACACAAAATGCTGGAGGAACTCAGCATATCAGGCAACATCTATGGAGAGGAGCAAATGGTCGCTGTTTCAGGCCAAGACCCTTCATCTACAGAATCTCTTGTGTTTAGAATCAGTATCACTTTTATTATCACTGACATGTGTTGTGATATTTGCTGTTTGTGGCAGTGTTAAAGTGCAATACAAAAAATTACTATATTACATTAAGAATATATAACGAATAAACTCTTCTTGAGTTTCCAGCTGGGGACAGGTATCGATTTTAACCAATGTTTCGATGACAAACTCTGCCATCTTCATCAGAGACGATGCCAGGGCATATCTAGTCTGGCGGTATTTATACCCCCATCGTCCATCCCTCCTGATTGGTTAGTACTCATCCAATCAGGTTTCTGTTGTCCCACCTTGCTTACAATCTAATTACAGTTCTTAGACTGAGACCTTTGTCTTTGTTAAAATTCTTTACTCTAGTTTTATTTTAAGCCACTGATGATTGAAAAGTATAGCAGATTGTAAACTTTGCAGTTTAATTAGTGAACAGTTCTCTTAAGCACAAGCAACAATTAGCACAGGGTGTAAACCTGTTGTAATTACAACACTGTCTCAACACAATCTGTGCTCCAATCAATCACTTTTCACACCAGAGGGCTAGGGTGAACTGTAAGGCAACTTGAGATACAAGTGGGCAGGAGCTATTATGAAGCTTGGACTATCTTCAATCAAAGTCAAAGCCAAGTTTATTATCATCTGCACAAGTCCATGTCTTCATCAGTGCAATGAAGAACTTACAGCAGCATCGGATTCACAACATTCAAAATAAACTAAACATATTTTATTCAAAAAGATACAAGAAAGAACATGATTGGAACAGGGACAACAATCACTGTAGTGCAAAGTGATTACGGTGTTGCTATTCTGAGGCAGTGATTAGGATTGTGCAGATTGGTTCGAGAGGCTGCAGAGGGTTGTAAACTCAGTCAGCTGCATCACGGGCATCAGCCTCCCCATTATTGAGAACATTTTCAAAAGGTGGCATCCATCATTATGGATGTCCACCATCCAAGGCATGTCCTCAATGCTACCAGGAGCCTGAAAACACACACACAATATTTCCAGCATCTGCAGAATTCCTGTTGTTTGCACAATATTTTAGAAATGGCTTCTTCCCCTCCGCCATCAGACTTCTGAACGATCCATAAACCCATGGAGACGCTGTTTAGCTCTCTTTTTGCACTACTTTTTAAAAATATATTTCTTGTTGTAACTTATAGTAATTTTAAAATACATTGCAACTTAAAATATAAGAGTCTGTGCAGATTGGTGATAACATATCCTCTTCGCTGAATATCAACATTGGTGCGCCTCAGGGGTGTGTGCTTAGCCCCTGCTCTACTCTCCATATACCCATGACTGTGTGGCTAGGCATAGCTCAAATACCATCTACAAATTTGTTGATGATACAACAATTGTTGGTAGAATCTCAGGTGGTGACGAGAGGGTGTACAGGAGTGAGATATGCCAACTAGTGGAGTGGTGCTGCAGCAACAACCTGGCACTCAACATCAGTAAGATGAAAGAGCTGATTGTGATTTCAGGAAGGGTAAGATGAAGGAACACATACCAATCCTCATAGAGGGATCAGAAGTGGAGAGAGTGAGCAGCTTCAAGTTCCTGGGTGTCAAGGTCTGTGAGGATCTAACCTGGTCCCAACACATTGATGTAGTCATAAAGAAGGCAAGGCAGCGGCTATACTTTATTAAGAGTTTGAAGCGATTTGGCATATCAACGAATACACTCAAAAACTTCTTTAGTTGTACTGTGGAGAGGTTTCTGACAGGCTGCATCACTGTCTGGTATGGAGGGGCTTTGGACACTACCTCACTTTTTAAAATATACAGTATTTCTGTTTTTGCACATTTTTTAATAATCTATTCAATATATGTAATTGATTTACTTGTTTATTATGATTTATTTTATTTATTATTATTTTTTTTTCCCTCTCTTTGCTAGATTATGTATTGCATTGAACTGCTGCTGCTAAGTTAACAAATTTCACGTCACATGCCGATGATAATAAACCTGATTCTGATTCTGGCTGCACTGCTGTGCAAAACAATACATTTCATGACGTATGTCAGTGGTAATAAACCTGAACAGAACGGTTGAAGGGAAGTAGCTGTTCTTAAACTGGGTGGTTGGGACTTCAGGCTTTTCTACCGACTGCCCAGTGGTAGCTGTGAGATGGCACGGCCTGGATAGTTGGGTTTTTTTTACAACAGATGTTGCCTTCCGGAAGCAGTGGGGAGGGATGCGTCTGTGATTTATTGATCTGAGTTCACTACAATCTGCTGCTTGCTGTACTCCTGTACATTTTAATTGCCATACCAGACCATTGTGCAACTGGTCAGGTATCAGAAGTACATCTGTAGATGATTACTGGAGTTCAGTGACAAGCTAAACCTCCTCTACATCTTAGGTGCATTTAAAGTGTTAACAGTGGCTGTGCGAGTGATTATTCAAGGACAATTGACAACACTAATCTCTCTGGTGAAATCCTGAACTATTATTTTGTGTCAGTTAACTGGAGATAAAGCAGATGGTTAAAGCTGGTCAACTGGGCAGCATGGTAGTGTAGCGGTTAGCATGATGTTGTTGCAGCTTTGGCAATTTCAGAGTTTGGAGTTCAATTGCAGAGTCGTTAGTATGGAGTTGTTATACTCCCCCCGTGACTGCATGGGCTTCCTCCGGGTACTCTGGTTTCCTCCCACATTCCAAAGACGTACCGGTTAGTAGGTTAATTGATCATTGTAAATTGCCCTGCAATCAGCTATGATTAAATAGACAGGCTACAGTACGGTTACGGAACAGGCTTACTGCATTGAAAGAGCTTGTTCTGTACTGTATCCCTAAATAAATAAATAACAACAGGATTACATTCGCACACAAAATGCTGGAGGATTTCAGCAAGTCAGGCAGCATCTATGGAGGGGAATAAACAGTTGACAAATTCCAGCCAGGTACAGGAGGATCGAGAAGAGTTTATTCATCATATACACCAGGAAAGCACTAGATCCGTTTTTTAAACAGTTGACATTTCAGGACGAGACAATACTGTGTGCACAATATACTGAAAGTGTCATAAAGTATATGATGTCTATGTTGTATGCAATGTATAGAAAGAACCACATCCAATCAAATAACAGTATATACAATATTCTGACACCATGCATTAAAGACTTTGGCTCAATCACTTTGGAGAGATGGTGAATATTCTCCTCAAATACTCTAGCATGGCATGGTAGTCAAGTGGTTAGCACATTTACTCTACAGAGCCAGGTTTGATTCCTACCGTTGTCTATAAGGAATTTGTATGTTCTCCCCGTGACCGCATTGGTTTCCTCTGGGTGCTCTGGTTTCCTCCCACATTCCAAAGGTGTACAATTAGAGTTAGTGAATTGTGGGCACGCTCTGCTGGCGTGGTGTCACTTGTGGGCGGCTCAGTCCAGTCCTTGCTGATATGATTTGACGCAAACTATGCACTTCACTGCAGATTTAGATGTACGTTTGTACATGTGACAAATAAAGCTAATCTTTTACCTTAAAATTCAGCCATCCACAGCATACAAGTAATGATTCTAGAACTGCTTTATTGTAGACTGGGTGGGGATAGAGTGTAGATAGAGTTGGGGCTGTGGGGGGGGGAGGTGCAGATAATGGGTTACATCACATCAGGTATGATCACAGCTCCAACTATTAGGAACCCGGCCCCTCTCCATGGACTCTGTCTATACTTCTTGCTGCCTCATGTCAAGAAACAAACAATCAAAGCCCACCCCGGACATCCTCTCTTCTCAGTCACCCATCAGGCAGAAGATACATGCACCTGAACACACACCCCACCAGGCTCAGGCACAGCTCTTTTTCCTGCTGTTATAAGACTCCTTACATATTGAAGTGTCCATCTTCAATATACCTATCGTATACTTAAGATGAACACTTGACTTTACAATCTATCTCATCACGGCCTAACACCTCACCAACTACTTGCACTGCACTGTCTGTATTCTGCATTCTGTAACTGCTGTTCCCTCATACCACCTCAAACTATGTGTCTTTTTGAGATGATCTGTATGAACAGCCTGCAAAATGAAGTTTTTCACTGCATCTTGGTAGATGTGACAATAATGAAGATATTAGTTTTTGTGCCATATGTACTGTACATAGAAACACTGAAACATACAATGAAATCATATACATAAGAAAATCTGCAGATGCTGGAAATCCAAAGCAACAAACACAAAATGCTGGAGGAACTCAGCAGGTCAGGCAGCATTGATGGAAGTGAATAGACAGTCGACATTTCGGGCCGAGCCCTTCCTTAGGAAGAAGGGTCTCAGCCTGAAACTTTGACTGCCTATTAATTTTGTGTGTGATATAGTGAAATGTGTCATTCACTATCGTTTGTCAAGCCCCATTTGTGTCAACAACCAACACAGTCCCCAGGACGAGCTGGGAACAGTTCATAAGTGTTGCGATACCTCTGGTGTTAACGTTGCAAGCCTACAACTTACTAACCCTAACTCATTCCTCAGTCTTAGGAATGAGAGAGGAAATGAGAGCATATGGAAGCAACCCATGCAGTCACAAAAGAATGCACAAACTCCTTACAGGGTCTGGCAGGAATTGAACCCCAAATGCTGGACCCTAACGCATTACGCTAAACGCTACACTATCGTGCCGCCTGGTTACAAGTCACCAATTACCAATCCTATTGGATAGTGGATCAGACTCCAGCAGGCAAGAGCTAGCCACCCATGCAAGTTTGCATCCACACTCAGTAGCCATGTTATTAGGTACAAGGGTGGAACCCAGTGTGGTCTTCTACTGCTGTAGCCCATCCATTTCGAAGTCTGATGCGTTGTGCATTCAGGGATGCTCTTTTACCCACCACTGTTGTAATGCATGGATATCTGAGTTACTGTTGCCTTCCCGTCAGCTTGAACCAGTCTGGCCATTCTCCTGGGACCTCTCTCATTAACAAGGCGTTTCTGTCCACAGAACTGCCACTCATTAGATGTTTTTTGTTTTTTGCTCCATTCTCTGTAAACTCTAGAGAATGTTCTGTGAAAATCCCAGGAGATCATCAGCTTCTGAGATACCCAAACCACGTCTGGCACCAACAATCATTCCACAGTCAAAGACACTTAGATCAAATTTCTTCCCCTATTCTGGTGTTTAGTCTGAACAACAATTTAATCTCTTGACCAGGTCTGCATGCTTTTATGCATTGAGTTGTTGCCACATGATTGGCTGGTTAGATATTTGCATTAACGAGCAGGTGTACAGGTGTGCTTAATAAAGTAGCCACTGAGTGTACCTTCATATATCCAGACTCAATAGTATATTGAGCGTGTGTGATCATTAAGTGTTCACTATATTGAAGTTGCTGTGCAGAACACTATGGTACATTAAGTGGTGTGTACTGGATACGGTGACTATTAACCCTTTTGTCAATTAGGTGCTTCACAATAGGGCAGCATGATAGCACAACTCTATTACAGTGCCAATGACCTGGGTTCAAATCCACCAAGGTCTGTAAGGAGTTTGTTCTCCCTGTGACCATGTGGGTGCTCTGCTTTCCTCCCACATTCCAGAGATCATGGGTTAGTAGTTTAATTGGTCACATGGATGTCAGTGGACCGGAAGGGCCTGACACCGTGCTATGTCTCTAAATAAAGTAAGTACAGAAGTATAGCTTCAAGCCTTCTCACCATCAAATATCGTGGATGATATTTTACTTAACCACACTCTCACCTGATCCCTGCACAAGAATACTGGAAGAACATGGGGGAAAGGGAGAAAGGGTTGGAAAACCAATAAAAAACAACTTTCCACTACTGAAGGTGCTCACGGCCAATTCATCTGCAGTCTTGGACTAGACGGAGAAACGCCAATTAAAGTAATAAGAAGGAAAACAACCATCGAAATGATTGTCTTCCCCTCAAAGTATTAAATTAAACGGAGAGAGAAATCACTGGAGGTATGAAGCTGAAGTGCCTGTGACTCACTGCTGCTGTGGGCTACTCCTGCAGTAGACGGGTGTGTGTGACCTGTTAGATAACAAGATGCCCCCGAGCGCTCCTTCCAGAAAAATTACACTGCACACTAATTAAATAAGCAGCAAGAGCTGCCTCCTCCTCTAGTCCTTAGAGAGAAGGAAGCAGGCAGGCAGATTTATTTTGTGTGTGTGTGTGTGTGTGTGTGTGTGTGTGTGTGTGTGTGTGTGTGTGTGTGTAGGTGTTGGTATCTGTGTGCTATGTGATTGTACCTCTGTGTATATGTATATCTGTGCGTGTGTGTGTGTGTGTGCGTTTATAGTATGCAATGTACTGGTGTCTGTATATGACTTTGTGCCCCCCTGTATATATAGTATGTGGGTTTCTGGGTGTATATGTTTATGTGTGTGCATAAAAATGTGATTCTGTCCTTGCGTATACTTATAGCTGCATTTGCGATATACTTGATCTTTCATTCATCCTGTTATAGTTCCTATTCTATTGATTTGTTGAGTATGCCCACAGGAAAATGAATCTCAGAGTAGTATATGGTGACATATGTGTACCTTCATAATAATATTTACTCTGAACTTTGAAAATTTCCTTTGTAATGTTTTTCTGTATATGTGTGTTCATAGTATGTGTATAAAGATGTCTGTATATATGTTGAATATATGAGGATTTCTGTGTGTATGTGTGCGCATGCTCACACACACAGACTCTGTCCCACTGCCCTCCCAAGGTGTTCCTTTCAACACGGTCCAATCTCCTGAACTGTATGCTGTTTGTTTGTCTCAGATGTGATCTGTGGACATCATTTGCTCCACAGATTGTTTCTGAATGAGTCTAAGTCACATTCTACAACTCTGATAATGGCTCAACCCAGATGTTATTATTGCCACAGGGACCTGTCACGTACCCCGTGACAGGTTAAAGAACCAGCAGAAATGGAAAACACTTTGGAGTCTGGTATTGCTGTTAACTAATAATGTTTATTAGTAACTACACAATACAGTAATATAAATTCAGATATATCAAACAGGTTAGCAATGATTATATATAAATATAAGTGTGGAAATAGAAAAACCAGGCTTCTTCAAGCCGAGGGGTAAACAGATACAGCCTTACGGTGATGAGTAAAGTTCAGTTCAGTTCGTGGTATTGAGTTGAGTGGTGATAGAAAGAGAGAGGGGTTTAGTTCTTCAGATGAGCTGATGCTGTCGATCTTCCCGTTGTCCTCCGAAACTTCCAAGTTAGCCAAACTTGATCAACTTAAGATCACCATCTTCGAGTCATAGTCTACCAACCCAGGCGAGGGTTAGACACAGTAGTAGACTCCACAGGGTCGCTCTTTCACGCACTAATAATCACAGATCGATCCCTCAGAATCGATCCTCAGTCCCACACTCGTGGGCACCTGAACAGGATAGCGGTAACTTCACCACACCCTCGTGTGTCTGCGTGTCCCCGTGAAACAAGCAATTACGCTGGTTTAAATACTGTTGTGATGAACACCAGCTGTCCATCAAGTAGCTCCTCCCTTCTCTCTCTGTAGGAACACAGAAGCTGGAAGTGTCCTTGCTAAAGTGTAAACAAGCTGCAGAGAAACCATAACACCATCTCCAAGCAGTCTTTGCCTCTCTCTCTCTTAATAACAAGGTGTCTGTGTTGGACACCTCTCTCTCTCTCTCTCTTTTAAAAGCACAGTTCACAGGGATAATTCAGGATCCTGTCACACACCCCTCACCATTCTCATCTGGTGCGAAACTCAAGTTAATCACTACTTTTCACTTCACATGTTTTTTAAAGTTTGACTATATTTGGCTGGTAATTTCTGGGCAGCAAATGTCAGATGGATATACTCAGCTGGAATAACTGAGTTAAAATGAAAGGACTATAAATGGAAATCTGGAACAAAAACACCATTATTATTTAACAAAGGAGAGGCTATCCAAAATATTTCCTAATATAGATAATTATTGTGATAGGTGCAAAAATGAAGTAGCTACTTTGTCACATGTTCTGGTCATGTCCCTCATTGAAATCTTCTTGAAAATCTTTATTTTCTACAATTTCTAAAGCTTTGAAAATTAATTCACACCCTAATACATTGACTGTTCTATTTGGAATAGTTACGCATCATGTTCAGGGTATTTCATTTTCAAACCAACATGTAATTGCATTCGTTACATTGTTGGCAAGAAGAGCTATTTTATTGAAGTGGAAAGATACCTCTGCTCCTACACTAATTCAATGGTTTTGCCAAGTAATATTATGTCTTAGTTTGGAAAAAATTAGTAGTAGAACTTTTGATCCCCGATTCGATTCTGAGAGAAGGTGGGGCTCTTTTGCCAAATACTACCATTTAATTTGAATTAATTTATATGGTTTCCTTCCAATTTTATGTTATATAAATGTGATTTGGCGGTTGTTGTTTTCTTTTTCTTCTTTTACATATATAAATGATTGTAAGACGTATTGCTCTGGGAGTTGGTTCCTAACGTTTTTTTTCCTTTTTGTTTTGTTTTGTAGTTAGTGGGTTTTTTTCCAGTTAGTTGGGGTTCTCTTTTTTCCTTCTTTTTCTTATATAAAAAATTTATTTTTTTTCATTAGCATATATAAGGTTTTTTTCGGCTTTATTAGTTATATATATACTAATATGTTGAACTTCTGTATTTTATAGCTGTAGAAGATTATATATCAATAAAAAGATTTTTAAAATGAAAATGAAAAACAGAAATTGCCCAGCAGGTCAGTGGGAGAGAGAATTTTGTTTCAAGTTAAAACTCTGCTCAATTCTGACAGAGAGTCTTTGACTTTAGATGTTCATTCTGTTTTGCTTTCCACAGATACTGCCTCAAATACTTCTAGTATTTTCTGATTCAGACCACGAGACATAGGAGCACAATTAGGCCCATTGAGTCTGTCCTGCCATTCGATCAGGGCTGAGTTTTTCCCCCTCAGCCCCATGCTCCTGCCATCTCTCCGTAACCTTTGACATTCTTACTAACCAAGGACCTATCAACCACGGCTTTAAATCTATCCAGTGACTTGGCCTCCACGGCCATTAGTGGCAATGATTTCAACAGATTCACTATCTGCTGGCTAAAGAAATTCCTCCTCGTCTGAGACGGAGAGCACTCAGTACTGGCACTCCACACGCACACATACACACACACACACGCACACACACACACACACACACACACACACACCACACATACACACACACACACACACACACACACACACACACACACACACACACACACACACTCACAGACACAGACACACACACGCACACACACACACACACACACACCACACATACACATACACACACACACACACACACACACACACACACACTCACACTCACACACACAGGGGTACAATCGCATATTCACACAGCTACCAACACCTACACATACACTGCCTTGGCATTCTGCTGTCGTTGTGTTGACCGTGCATACTTCCGTGTCTTCCCCATTTTATTTTAATAATGGGTCCTAAAGGGTGGGATTTGTGGTGCTTTTCCCGCTACACACAGTGGAATATTCCATTTCTTTAGTAATGGGGATGTGTAAATGTGTATATGTTGTTTGTATACTGCATGTAAGGTAGATACTTCTGTTTATTTTGTAATATGATTGCAACTATATTGTGGGGTGCATCATATTCTAATTCTTAAGTTAACGTTGCTGGTAATTGAAGTTGGTATGTCCTGGTGCCCAATAAACGGGGCAGATCGCTCTTGGTAGGAGGGAGAGATCAGAGCTGCCAGGAGTTCACATTGGACAAAGTACGGAGCTGTTATTGTGATTTATAAATTTTGGCAGTTTTCTTTTCACTATTTCTGCTAACATTTGTAAGTTTGATTTTAGACACACCTAACAAACTCCCTTGCACTAAAGTGCTAAGCAACCTCAGCCATTTTTTCCTTCGGTCATATCACACATATCTATCATCTCTGTTGTAAAGGGGCGCTCTTTAATTCTGAGGCCGTGCTGTTTGATTCTGGACTCCCCGCTATTGGATACATCCTCATGACAATGCCCACGAGGATCAATCAGCACCCATTTACACTGACCCCATTTTATTCTCCCCATATTCCCATCAACCCATTGCAGATCCTGCCACTCTCCCACATTGGGGCATTTTACTGCAACCAATTAGCCAACTGAGTGGCATCTTTGTGATGTGGGAGGAAACCTGAGAGCCTGGGTGAAACAAGAAGAACATGCAAGCTCCATATAGACAGCGCCGCAGGTCAGCATTAAACTGAGGTCAAAGAAAGCAGGTGATGCTGAGGCTTTATAACGCATTGCTCAGACTGCACTTGGTGAGGTGTTTTGGTCCCTTATCTAAGAAAGGATGTGCTGGCATTGGAGAGGGTCCAGAGAAAGATCCCAGGAATGAAAGGGTTAATGTGTGAGGGGTGTTTGATGCCTCTGAGCCTGTACTTGCTGGAGTTTAGAAGTATAAAGGGGGGGGTCTCATTGAAACTTATTGAATATTGAAGGGCCCAGACGGAGTGGGTGTGTAGTAAATGTTTCCTGTAGTGGGGGAGTCTAGGATCAGAGGCCTCAGATTAGGATGTCCCTTTAGAACAGAGATAAGGAGGGATTTCTTTAGCCAAAGGGTGGTGAATCTGTGGAATTCATTGTCACAGTTGGCCAAGTCATTGGGTATATTTTAAAGTGGAGGTTTAGTGGTTCTTGATTAATGGGTGTCAAGGTTTCAGGGAGAAGGAGGAAAATGGGTTTGAGAGGGTTAATAAATCAGCCATGATGGAACGGCAGAGCAGATTCGAAGGGCCGAGTGGACTAATTCTGCTATGAGGCAAAGTTCAAAATAAATTTATTATTGAAGTACATATATGTCAGCATATACTACCCTGAGATTCATTTTCTTGCAGGCATACTTAATAAATCCATTATAGAATAATAACCATACTAGAATAAATGAATAACTGCACCGACTTGGGCGCTCAACCAGTAGGCAAACGACAAGAAATAATAATAAATAAATAAATAAATAAGCAATAAATATTGAGAACATGAGTCCTTGAAAGTGAACCCATAGGTTGTGGGAACATTTCAGTGATGGGGCCAGTGAAGTTGAGTGAAGTTATTCCCTTTGGTTCAAGAGCCTGATAGTTGAGGGGTAATAACCGTTCCTGACCTGATGGTGCGAATCCTGAGACTCCTGTACTGTCTTCCTGATGGCAGCAGGGAGAGGAAAGCATGACCTGGGCAGTGGGGCTGGGTCCCCGATTATCGATGCTGCTTTCATGCGACAACACTTCGGGTAGATGTGCTCAATGGTGGGGAGGGCTTTACCCATGAAGGACTAGGCTGCATGCACTACTCTTTGTAGGATTTTCCATTCTAGGGCATCGGTGTTTCCATACCAGGCTGTGATGCAGTCAGTCAATATACTCTCCACCTCACAGAATTTTGTCAAAGTTTTAAACGCCATGCCAAATTTTTGCAAACTCCTAAGGAAGTGGAGGCATTGCCATGCTTCCCTCGTAACTGCCCTTACGTGTTGGCAGCCACACTAACTGCTGTGCCACTGTGCTGCCCGAGCTTCCAGTTGCAATTACAATTTTGACATGCTTGGAAAGGGAAGAACCATTCTAAATTATTGGGCTCATAGTCGACCCCAATTATGATTGACAGGTCTAATCGTGTTCATCTTTGCTGTGGTGTTAAACTTCTGTTTCATTAACTTCCACCCAGCTAGCCTGACAAAAAAAACTTGGTAGGGTTTTGTTGCCAACTAGAACATTGATCACAAATGTACGCAGCTTCTTGTTAAATATTAATCACAGATTTAATTACTCAACAACAATTTAATTTGCCATTAATTAAGTTGCAATTAGCTAGAGAATAACGGCTGGCTTGGATGGTGTCTACTGCACAGAGATAACATCTGATCCCCATTAACATTAGTGTTAATTATCAATGACCAGGGTTTGTCCCAATCATCTGTGAGGGTCAGCATGCATTCAACACCCCTGGTTTGCTCTGCCACTCAAAGAGATTGCAGAAAACCCTTTATTTTACATCTACTTTCTGTCCTGATCCCCACTTTCCTTGATTTTCCTTGTGCCCCAGAACTTAAGAAGCTGAGGCTTTATAAGGCATTGGCCAGACTGCACTTGGAATATTGTGAGCAGTTTTGGGCCCCTTATCTAAGAAAGGATGTGCTGACAGTGGATATTCATGAGAATGATCCCAGAAGTGAAAGGGTTAATGTATGAAGAGCGTTTGCTGGCTCTGCGTATGTACTCACCGATGTTTAGAAGAATGAGGGGAGGATCTCATTGAAACTTATCCAATATTGAAAGGCCTAGATAGTGTGAACGTGATAGTGGGAAGTCTAGGACCAGATGGCACAGCTACAGAATGGAAGGATGTTCCTTCAGAACAGAGATGAGGAGGAATTTCTTTAGCCAGAGGCTGGTAAATCTGTGGAATTCATTGCCACAGATGGCTGTGGAGGCCAAGTCATTGGGTATATTTAAAACAGAGGTTGACAGGTTCTTGATTAGTAAGGGTGTCAAAGTTCACGGAAGAAGGCAGGAGAATGGGTTTGAGAGGGGTAATAAATCAGTCATGATTGAATGGCGAAGCAGACTTGATGGGCCAAATGTCCTAATTCTGCTCCTATGTCTTGTGGTTTAATAAACTTCACCTCGTGAATACTCAGCAGCCAATGCTGTGGATTACGCAATGATAAACAACAGAACATTGGGAGTGGCGCGTCAGCGCAGTGGTTAGCGTTACATTGTCCAGGTTCAATTCCCTTTGGCCCACGATGTCCCATGCCAAACACGATGCCATATTAAACCATATCTCTTCTGCCTACGTACATCCATATCCCTCTGTTCCCTGCACCTTCACAAGTCTATCTAAATGCATCTTAAACACCACAATTGTATCTGCTCCATAACCATACCAGACCCCTACCACTCCCAGTGTAAAAAATACTTCCTCTGCACATCTCCTGTGAATTTACGCCCTTTCACCTTAAACACACATTTTCTAGTATCTGATAGGGTCATAGAGCATAATGGCACCGAAACAGGCTCTTTGGCCCATCTAGTCCATGCAACCTGATCTTCTGCCTCGTCCCACCTACCTGAAGGCCTGTATCCCTCCATACCTCACTCATCTATGTACCGATCCAAACTTCCCTCGAATGTTACAATTGAACCAATGACCACTAGTTCTAGCTTCACCCAACTGGAGGGGAAAAGGCCTGCTTATTTATACTCATCATAATTTTCTATATTTCTATAAGATCTTCCCTTATTCTCCTGTACTCCAGGGAATGTGATGTTTTGACTTCAGGAAAATGATCCAAGCTGTGTTCCTTATCTTTGCCTCTCATAATGTTGTATATTTCTATCAGATCTCCTCTCATCCTCTGATGTTCCACGGGAAACAAGCCAATTTTGTTCAACCTCTTCCTTTTGCTCATAACCTTTCATCCAGTCAGCATCCTGGTAAACCTCTTCTGTACCATTTTTAAAGCCTCCACATCCTTTCTATAATGAGGTAACCAGAACAGCATCTGATAATACAGCTGCAACATAACTCCTGACTCACACTCAATGGCCCAACCGATGAAGGCAAGCATACCATATGCTTTCTTTACCACTCTATCTACTGTGTGGTCACTTTCACGCAGGTATGGAATTAGATCCCATGATCCCTCGGTGCATCAAATGGACTTGGACCTGAAGATCCCCCTGTGCATCTTCTCCCCATCCGCCATGGACTGTAACCACCCAACTCGCTCAGGGCAGCTAGGAAGCTAGAGATCACAATTAAAGGTAAAGACGAGCATTATTTGTCGTGTGTATATCGAAACATCGAACCATAGAGTGAAATGCATCTTTTGTGGCAGCGACCAAAACAGTATGAGGATGTGCTGGAAGCAGCTCGCAAGTGTCGTCACCCACAACTTACTAACCCTAACCCTTATGTGTTTGGAATTTGGGAGGAAACCGGAGCACCCGGAGGAAACGCATGCAGTCACGGGTGGATGTACAAACTCTTTACAGACAATGGCGAGAATTGAACCCATGTCGTTGGCACTGTAAAGCGCCTTGCTAACCGCTACATTACCGCGCCGTCCTCTGTTACTTGCCCACCTCGGCTGATAGTCGAATCGCAATGATACGGTGTGCTCACCTCTCGCGCTGATCATCGTCGTCCATGTTGGAGAGCAGCTGCGAGCCGGCCAGCGAGAGGTCGAGCGCGGCCAGCGGCAGGTCGCGATAGGCGAAGCTGACCAGCTGTACTGGGGCGATGCACTGGCTCTCCTCCTCCACCTGTTGTGAGATGATCTCCAGGTCTGACACACTCGCTTCCTGACCGAGCCTGCCAGAGACACAGATTGGTGTGAGCATGCATGTGACAAGGTGGGGGCCCCTCACATTGAGCCTGGGGCACGGGGTGGGGGGGCATGTTTGTACTGGGTTGAACATGAATTGAAAATAGAACTCTCACACCCAGTCATTCCAACCATTTTGTTGTCCTATTAGAGTACTACAGTAAGGATACAGGCCCTTCAGTCCATCTCATCCATGCTGATCAACATACCCATTGAAGCTAGTCCCATTTGCCTGTGTTTGGCCATAACCCTCTATACCGTTCCTATCCGTGTACCTGCCAAGTTCTTTTTGGTGAAATATCTCTGCCTCAACCATTGGCAGCTCATTTCATATATGAGTTTTCTGGATAAAATGGTTACCCTCAGGTTCCTATTAAATCTTTTCGCTCTCACCTTACATCATCATCATTATCAGATGCCGTGCCCAGTTTGAGCTTTGACTGCCATGGCCCACACACTCCTGTTTCGGGTCAAGTGGATCAATTCGTTGGTATTCATTTCCAGTTCCCTGGCTACTGTCTCCATCATCATTTGCCTTTGTCTTCCTCTTGTTTTCTTCCCTTCAATCTTTCCCGTAATTACCTTGCATTCTAACTCCTCTTTCCTAATCCCATGTCCAATGAAGTTACGTTGCCTTTTCATGATCTCATACATTATCTCACCTTACACCCATACCATTTAGTATACTGTGGATGAACACCGGCTGGTGGTGTAGCGGTATCAGCACTGGACTCCGAGGCGCATGGTCCTGAGTTTGATCCAGCCGGGTCCCAATCAGCAATATTTGCACGGAATAAAGGCCTGGCAATCTACTTCTATAACTTGCCACGACAACTACACTATCTATAGGGTCACCATGAGTCGACGATGACTGAACAACAACAGATAAACACCAGATGGTCGGAGTGGACATGAGCCAAAGTGCCTGTGTGTGTGCTGTGCAACACTGTGAATCTGTGCCTGACCCCCTTGTGCTTCAACCGAGTGAGAACAGGCTGGCGTTCAACTGTGACGGAATTGTCCCTCTCAGCTTAATTGACAAATAAAACATACCCTATCTCAACTATTTGGCAGCTCATTCCAGATACACTCAGTGCCTACTTTATTAGGTACTTTACTGAGTGTGTGTTTGTCGTCTTCTGCTGCCTTAGCCCATCCACTTCAAGGCTGGACGTGTTGTGCATCCGGAAATGCTTTTCTGCACACAATTGTAACGTGTGGTTACTTGAGTTACTGTCACCTTCCTGTTAGCTTCCACCAGTCTGGCTATTCTCCTCCGACCTCTCTCATTAACAAACTGTTTTCTCCCAGAGAGCTGCTGCTCACTGGACTTATATTATTGTAAACTCCAGAGACTGTTGCGTGTGAAAATCCCAGAAGATCAGCAGTTTCTGAAATACTCAAAGCACCCTGTCTGGCACCAACAATCATCCATGGTCAATATCACTCAGATCACATTTCTTCCCCATTCTTGATGTTTGGTCTGAACAATGACTGAACTTTCTCACCATGTGAGCATTCAAACCACCCTGTCGGACAACAACACTCATTCCATAGTCAAAGTCATTTAGATCATATTTATTCCCCATTCTGATGCTTAGTCTGAACCTCTTGCCCGTGCCTACCTGCTTTTATGTATTGAGTTGCTGCCACATGATTGGCTGATTAGATATTTGCATTAATGAGCAGGTGCACAGGTGTACCTAATAAAGTGGCCACTGAGTGTATGTAGCCATTTTGACATTGGAAAGTGTTCCCAAAACACCTCATAGAAATGTTAGTTTCAATTCCAATTCATATAAAGAGATGTTGGGGCATGTGAAGAGAGAAGTGTAAATTGGCTGCATTAATGAAAGATAGTGCAGCCTCACATCTTCCATCACAACATCAACTGTACTAATGTTGCTTCTCAGGATGTTCCAGGGTAATGAAAAGTCTGCATTCTTTTCTTATATAAAGTGTTAAACCATAAGACTATAAGATATAGGAGAACAATTAGGCCATTCAGCCCATCAAGTCTACTTGCTGATTTTTTCAACACAAATCAACACCCATTCTCCCATCTTCTCTCCATAAGCCGGTCGGCTGGTGGTGCAGTGAGATCAGCACTGGGCTCGAGGACGGAAGTTCCCGAGTTCGATCCAGTGACAGACCGCTCCCGAGCGTGCTCTCCATCTGTGCCAGATTGATATTGAGCCCAGCACAGATGGGCTCAGCATCAACCACCTCCAAAAAAACACTGCCACCACCAGTTTAAATTCCCACGTGGAATATTGTGGAGGATCAAATACCCAAACCCAAAATCTTAACCCCTTACCAATCAAGAATCTACCAATCATTGCTTTAAAAACACTCAATCATGGCCTCCACAGCCCTATGTGCCAGTGAATTCCATGAATTTCCCATTGCCTGGCTGAAGAAATTCCTCCTCACCTCAGTTCTACAGGGGTGTCCATTTATTCTGAGGCCGTGTTCTCGGACAGTAGACTCTCCTACCCATAGTCTTGTGGTGTTGAGGCTCTGTGTTCAATTGGAACTGGTAGATGTGAGAATCGCAGCCCCAGTTCCACTTTCCCCCTGAGCCAGGAGGTTGCAAGTTCAGGTCCTGTTGCCACACAAGCTCAAGTTGGTAGGGAAGCACCGTAGCGGAGTGATTAGCATGATGCTTTACTCTGCCGGTGATCACGTTCACGATTCAATTCCCGGCACTGTCTGTAGGGAGTCTGTACATTCTCCCTGTGACGGTGCGGGATTCCTCTGGGTTGTCCTGTTTTCTCCCACATCCCAAAGCTGTGTGGGTTAGGGTTAGTGACTTGTGGGACTGTTATGTTGGGGCCGGAAGCATGGCCACACGTGCAGACTGCCCCAGCACATCCTTGGCCATTGATACAAATGAAGCATTTCAATGTATGCGACAAATAAAACTATTCTTTAAATTCTGGCTGGTAGTACAGAAAGAAGGATGAAATATTGGAGGTGCCATCTTTCAGGTGAGGTGTCAAAACTCGGACCTGGTTGACTAGTTCAAGTGGACCCCAAAAACATCCCATGGCATGACCTGGAAGGAGACCAGTTTAAGGTCCCAATGTCTCCGGCTGAGTATCTAACTTCAACCAAGATCTGTCAAAGGCAGATGATCTAGACTTTATTCTACATATGGACAGTGAAGAGTATCCTAACTGATTGAATCATGGCCTGGTATGGAAACACCAATACCCAGGATTGGAAAAGTGGTGGATATGGCCCAGTCCATCACAGGAAAAACTCTCCCCACCACTGAGCACAACTACAAAGAGCACTGCCACAGGAAAGCAGCATCTGTCCTCAAGGACCCCCACCATCCAGACCATGCTCTCTTCTCACTGCTGTCATCTAGAAGGAGGTACAGGAGCATTAAGTCCCACTTCAACCATCAGGCTCCTGAACCAGCATGAATAACCTCACTCACCGCAACTCTGAGCTGATTCCACAACCCATGGACTCATTTTTTAGGACTCAACTACAACTCACGTTTTCAGTATTATTTATTTATGCATTTTTACTTTGCATATTTTTTCTCTTCTTTTACACATGCGCAAAGTAAAAAAGCATAGATAAATAATACTGAAAACATGAGTTGTAGTTGAGTCTTCGTGTGTCATTTTTCATCGATACCATTGCATTTCTTTGTTCTCCTGTGAATGCCGGCAAGAAAATGGCTCCCCGATAGAGTACGGTGACATGTACATTCTTTGATAATAAATGTACTTTGAGCGACAATATTGGTGTTTGTGGGAGCTTGCTGTGTACAAACCGGCTGCTGTGCTACAGCTATGATGGCACACCACTGGCTGGGACGTCCTGAAGTCTGCGAACGGTGCTATGGAAATGCAGGCTTTCTTCCTTTAGAAGCAGCAACAGACTTGTAATGGTGCAGCGGGTCATAATTGATGACAGGCAGCGTGAAATCAATTACCTCCCACCGCTCTCTCGCTTGTCTGTCATTGCCGAACATCACTTCCACACTTAGTGGAATATTTAATTATAAAGTTAATCACTTGGCTCAGCCCGAGACGTAGCCAGCAGCCGTTAGGAGTCCACTCCCAGCAGTAGGGTACTGACACTCTCAGCTTGTTCAGGAGTTTCCTGCCGCCACACCGCTCCTTCTGTCTCAACAAACAACTCGTTACTCTTCTGTAACTTTTAACATCACATGACTCAAATCTGCTGGACCTTTGTCCTGGGGTGAACCCTATTTTCTTATATCCTCCCTACCCCCCCAGACCTGAACAAGAAGCAAGCTAAATATCCACATTTATTTATTTAGTATCGTCCTGAAAGCCAAGGTATACCCAATGAACAACTTATGTTACTCTTAAAGATTTGCTTTATTTGTCACATGTATGTCGAAACTTACAGTGAAATGTGTCACTTTTTGTGTCAATAACCCACACAGTCCAAGAGTGTGCTGGGGACAGCCCGCAAGTGTTGTCATGCCTCAGATGCCAAAATAGCATATCTGCAACTTACTAACACTAGCTCATACATTTTTATGGAAAACGGGAGGAAACCAGGGCACCCAGAGTAAACCCCCGCAGTACAAACTCATACAGAAAGCAGCAGCAATTGAATCACAATCTTACATTAACATTAAGTAGTCAATTGGATTAGACACGGGAGAAACCAAAGAGTGGTAGTAGATGGTTGTCTCTCCGAATGGAGACCCATGAGTAGTGATGTTCTGCTGGGATCGGTTCTGGGTCCATTGTTGCAACATCCTTGTAAGTTTTTTTCTGCACTTTTATAACAACATGGATGATAATGTGGTAAACTGCACCAGCAAAATTTTCAGATGACACTGAGATTGGGGGTGTAGTGGACAGCAAGGAAGGCTATCAAAGCTTGCAGAGGGATCTGGATAAGTTAGAAAAATGGGCTGAAAAATGGCAGGTGGAATTTAATGCAGACAAGTGCGAGGTGTTGCACTTTGAGAAGATAAACTTATATAGTGAGCGGTAGGGCATTGAGGCATACAGTAGGCCAGAGGGATCTGGGAACACAGATCCATAATTTCTTGAAAGTGGTGTCACAGGTAGATAGGGCCATAAAGAATGCTTTTGGCACATTGACCTTCATAAGTCAAAGTATCGAGTACAAGAGTTGGGATGCTATGTTGAAGTTGTCTTAGATGTTGGTGAGGCCTAATCTGGACTATTGTGTGCAGTTCCCTACATTTTATTCCCTAGAGCAAAGAAGAATGAAGAGAGATTCGATAGAGGTATACAGAATTATGAGGAGTATATAATGGATGATAACGTGGTAAATCTGGATGATAATGTGGTAAATTGGATCACTGGATGATAATGTGGTAAATTGGATCAGCAAATTTGCTGATGATACAAAAATTGGAGGTGTAGTAGACAGTGAGGAAGGTTTTCAGAGCCTGCAGAGGGACTTGGACCAGCTGGAAAAATGGGCTGAAAAATGGCAGATGGAGTTTAATACAGACAAGTGTGATGTATTGCACGTTGGAAGGACAAACCAAGGTAGAACATACAGGGTTAATGGTAAGGCACTGAGGAGTGCAGTAGAACAGAGGGATCTGGGAATACAGATACAAAATTCCCTAAAAGTGGCGTCACAGGTAGATAGGGTTGTAAAGAGAGCTTTTGGTACATTGGCCTTTATTAATCAAAGTATTGAGTATAAGAGCTGGAATGTTATGATGAGGTTGTATAAGGCATTGGTGAGGCTGAATCTGGAGTATTGTGTTCAGTTTTGGTCACCAAATTACAGGAAGGATACAAATAAGGTTGAAAGAGTACAGAGAAGGTTTACAAGGATGTTGCCGGGACTTGAGAAACTCAGTTACAGAGAAAGGTTGAATAGGTTAGGACTTTATTCCCTGGAGCGTAGAAGAACGAGGGGAGATTTGATAGAGGTATATAAAATTATGATGGGTATAGATAGAGTGAATGCAAGCAGGTTTTTTCCACTGAGGCAAGGGGAGAAAAAAACCAGAGGACATGGGTTAAGGGTGAGGAGGGAAAAGTTTAAAGGGAACATTAGGGGGGGCTTCTTCACACAGAGAGTGGTGGGAGTATGGAATGAGCTGCCAGACGAGGTGGTAAATGCGGGTTCTTTTTTAACATTTAAGAATAAATTGGACAGATACATGGATGGGAGGTGTATGGAGGGATATGGTCCGTGTGCAGGTCAGTGGGACTAGGCAGAAAATGGTTCGGCACAGCCAAGAATGGCCAAAAGGCCTGTTTCTGTGCTGTAGTTTCTATGGTTTCTATGGTTTCTATAGGTAGGGTAAATGCAAGCAGGCTTTTCCCACTGAAGTTGGGTGAGACTAGAACTACAGGTCATGGGTGGAAGTGAAAGGTGAAATGAGGGGAACATGAGGGGGGGATTTCTTCACTCAGAGGGTGGAGAGAGTGTGGTATGAGCTGCCAGTGGAAGTGCTGGATGTGTGTTCAATTTCAATATTTAGGAGAAATTTGGATAGGTACGTGGATAAGAGAGTATGGAAGGCTATGGTCCTGGCACAGGTCGATAGGACGAGGCAGATTAATAGTTCAACATGGACTAGTTGGGATAAAGGGCCTGTTTCTATGCTGCAGTGTTCTATGACTTTACAAGCACTACAAAACTTTGATGTCTGTCTACACTCCAGCTGCAGTTTTACATCCAGGAGAAAGCACCCCTTCCACCACCTTAAACATTCACTCCCTAGGGCACTGGTGCTGGCCTGGTAACCGCTACATGAAACATCTACAAAGTGCATTGCAGAATTCATCAATGAATCTTCAATAGGTTTATAACAATGCTCTAAGTTTTAGTTTACAGATGATCTTTGAAAGTGAAGGTTCCAGTGACGGAGGTTTGAAGTCACCCTTCTGGACTATGAGTACTACAGATCACTGATCTAGCGACACATCCTTCATTCTATTCTTTGATTTATTCCTCGTGAATTTATGCAGTTTAAAGCTCACGGCTGCAGTCACAGGCTAAAGGGATGGCCGTGAAGGATGGCGATGAGGAGAAATTTCTTTAGGCAGTGTTGCAAATCTTCAGGACTCTCTACCTTGGAGGGCAGTCATTGTGAATATTCAAAATTGAGATACTTTTGGATGTGAAGGGGTCCAGAGAACATGTGAATGGTGCAAGGAACTTAACGGGGTACAGGATTGACAAGCAGGTACAGAGGCAGCATGGCCTCTCCAAATTACAAGGAAAGCACAACAGCGGCTATATTTCATTAGGAGATGGAGGAAATATGGTACGCCACCAAAGACTCTACAGATGTATTGTGGAGAACTTTCTAACCGGTTGCATCATTATCTGGTTTGGGGAGGGGGTGGTGGTTCATTACACAGGATTGAAAAGAATAGCAGCAAGTTGTAAACTCAGGCAGCTTCACCGTGGGCACAACCCTCCCCACCACTGGGGACATCTTCTAAAGGTGATGCCTCAGAAAGGCAGCATCCATTACTAAGGAGCCCAACCACCCAGGACATACGGTCTTCTCAGGGAGGAGGTACAGGAGCCTGAAGGGACACACTCAACACTTTGGGAACAGTTACTTCCCTCTGCCATTAGATTTGTGAATAGCACATGAACTCATGAACACCACCTCACTGTCTGAGCTCTTTTTTTTTGCACTACTTAGTTTATATTTTATTATATATATATATATATATACTGTATTTATAAAAATGAGAAAATCTGCACATGCTGGAAATCCAAAGCAACACACACTGAATGTTGGAGGAACTCAGCAGGTCAGGCAGCATCTATGGAAATGAATAAACAGCTGATGTGTTGGGCCAGGACCCTTCAACAGTATATATTTTTCTTAAGTGTTGTACTGTATTGCTGCCACAAGACAAGTTTCACAAGATATATCAGTGATTCAAACCTGATTCTGATCCAAACCTTTTGCTGCTTCTCATAGAATCCTACTGTATTGAAATAGGCCCTTCAGCCCAACTCATCCGTGCTAACCAAGAGGCCCAGCTAGGCTAGTCCCATTTGCCTGTTTTTGGCTCATATCCCCTTGCTGTCCAAGTAAACATCTTTTAAATGTTGCACTGTATCTGCATCAAGCACTTCCTGTAGCTTCAACCTTAATCCTCATCAAGAACAACTACCTAGAGCTGAATGGGGATAGTCCTCAGAACAAACGTCAATCTTCACAGCTCAGCAATACATGGGATGGCACCTCCCTCTTCCAAGCCTAACTGTAGAGTTTTTATAACCATGAGATTCCCCACTGGCCTCTCCTATTATCAGTTATCCTCACGAGGCGCACTAAGTGTGTCTAATTTCTCTCATTACAGCATATAAATGAGAAATTCTTTGGTTGATTATCATTCAAGTAGTTCATTTGTTCGTAGTGTGCTAACACATTCTGGTCCTGGCTGCTGGACCCATGCCAGAAACTCCGGGATAAGTCACCGCACTTGGAAGCTGACATGGACTGCAGAGGGGAGAAAGGGAAAGGGTGGAAGGGAAGAGGCACTACAGCAGTTTAGCAGTTAACGTGACGCTATAACAGCTTGGGGTGCGGGAGTTCAGAGTTCAATTCTGGTGTTGTCTTAGGGAGTTTGTATGGTCTCCCCGCATGGGTTTCCTCTGGGTGCTCTGTTTTCCTCCCATTTTCCAAAAACGTGTCGGTTAGTAGGTTAACTGGCCATTGTAAGTTGTCCTGCGATTAGGTTAGGGTTAAATGGGTGGGTTGCTGGGCTGGGGGGGGTCCTGCTTCATGCTGTATCTCTAAATAAATAAATACGAGAGGGAAGGAAAGGGAAAGAGAGAGTGAAGACTGGCCTCAGTTGATAAAAGTAAGTAGCTGGAAGAATTCAGCAGGTTAGGTACTATCTGTGGTAGGAAATGGACAGTCGACCTTTTGGATTCTGCAGATGCTAGTAATCTTGAGCACCACACACAAAATGCTAGAGGAACTCAGCAAGTCGGGCAACATCTATTGAGAGTCCTGATGAAGCACCTTGGCCCAAAATATTAACTGTTTATTCCCCTCCATAGATGCTGACTGATCTGCTGAGATCCTCTAGCATTGTGTGTGTGTGTGTGTTGCAGTCAACAGGATCACATTTAGGGGTGCACCTGGATGACAGACTTGGGTGAAGCACCAGCACAGAGGCTGTGTATAAGAAGGGCCAGAGTTGCCTCTACTTCCTGAGGAGACTGACGTTCTTTGGAGTATGCAGGCCTCTCCTTCACATGTTCTAGCAGTCTGTGGTCGCCAGTACAATCTTCTATGTGGTGGTGTGCATGGGTGGTGCCAACAGGGTCAACAAACTGATTAGGAAGGCTGACTGTTGCAAGAGTCAAACTAGACACACTGGAAGATGTGGTAGAACAAAGAACCCTACAGAATATCCTGGCAGTTCTGAACAATATTTCTCACCCTCTGCATGCCACCTTGGCTGAACAGAGGAGCACTTTTAGTGATAGACTAAGCCAACTGCGCTGCTCGGAAGAGTGCTATATGAGGTCATACTTGCCCTCAGCCATTAGGCTGTATAATGAGTCAACCTATAGTCAAGGAAATGATGACCCCCTCCTGTTAGACTGTTTGTGGTAACTTATTTTTTATTCTTTCTTACTTCTCTTCTAATGTTTGTATATCTGTGCACTTGTAATGCTACTGTGACACTGTAATTTCCTTTGGGATCAATAAAGTATCTATCTATCTATTTTGTTTGCTAATGCTGTAGCAAACCACTTTCCACATTAATCATTTTCTACATTAAAGGTGTTATTTGAATGAAATTGTTATTGATGGGCAAATGAAGCAGTTTGTAGAGCAGTCCCAGAGACCCACATTCACTCCTGACCTTGGGTGCTCTCTGCGTGGAGTTTGCAGGTTCTCCCTGTGTCCAAATGGGTTTCCCTCCGGCGCTCCAGTTTTCTCCCACATCTCAAAGGTGTGCAGAATGGCTGGTAAATTGGTCACTGTAAATTGCCTCTCCTGTGTCAAATCTGGGGCAATTTATGGGAGTGTGGGAAGCACAAAGTGTGATTTGAGTAGGACGAGTGTAAACGGGTGGAAGTGACCATTTCCTGTTGTCGGCTCTTTATAGATCCCTTCATGTTTCATACTTATTCTGAAAGTCCGTGGCTGCAGCTTTTGAAGATTTCAATTCAGCAATGACTGAACTTTTTATTTTTGGCCGAACCAACCTCCCAAAGACAGTGACAAATGCTTGGATCCCAAAGCCGCGCTGTACCATCTGTATGCATGATTGTCCCATGCTATGTTGACACCGCCTCCTGTTGAGTTTGGGGTCTGTTCCCAGTCCCTAATCCACCTTGCTCCAGCATTCGTCCAGAATGTTGTCGTAAGATTTAACAAATGCAC
This sequence comes from Mobula hypostoma, assembly GCF_963921235.1. NCBI lineage: Eukaryota > Metazoa > Chordata > Chondrichthyes > Myliobatiformes > Myliobatidae > Mobula > Mobula hypostoma. Next base: position 12,715,489 of record NC_086114.1, read on the forward strand.
ACTAACTGCACCGAGACAAGGTTGAAAGGATGAGGGAGGGCAGTACTGTTGGATGTGCTATTCCATACAACTTTAACCTATTCTTTGCCCTCCACTACTTTCTGTTGACAAACCAGTTCCCCTCTGCTACTCAGACACTCTTCCACAACTTTCCTCCCATCTCAGATTCACATTAATTTATTTATCACATGACACGTTCCTTCCCCTCCTCTGCCCTCATGGTTTTCCTCAATTCCATCCTTCCCTTTCTCCCATAGCCCACTCTCTCCCATCAGATTCCTTCTCCTTCAGTCCTTTACTTGTTCCACCTCCCAGCTTCTTACTTCATCTCCCCTCCCCCACCCCACCACCCAGCCACCTTCCCCTTCTCCTGGTCTCACCTTTCACCCGCCAGCTTCCCCTTCCCCACCTTCCCATTCTGGTTCCTGCCCCCTTCCTTTCCAGTCCTGATGAAGGGTCTCGGCACAAAACGTCGACTGCTTATTCCCCTCCATGGATGTTGTTTAGTTTATTGAGTTCCTCCAGCGTTTTGCGTGTGTGTGTGTTACTCAATATTTCTAGCATCTGCAAAATCACTATGAGACTGTGACATCGACATATCACTGAAGTGTGGAGTGGAGAAATGGGTGACAGATGGAGACAAGCATAATCCCAAAAAAAAACAAAAATTACTGAGATTTTAGGAAACGTGTGGGATCCCGAGTTTGCAAACTTACATCATACGCTGAATTTTCTCAGTCATTAATACTCTGACATTGTTTAATACCCCCACAAGCTGGCACCCTGCAGAGAGCCAGAATGACTAAAACAAACCAATTTATTTTTGCGTGCATGTGTGAAAGCTGATTAGCGTTAGCATTTCTTAAAACAGTCGCATCAGCTATGAAGTGTAGCGTCTGCGTCCTCGCAGAGTGCATGTTGACGGCTGGTGTGTTAGGAAAAACTGTGAATGCAGAATCTCAAGTGTGTCTTTGGCATGCAGCCTGCGCTATCGCGCCCTGTATTTGCCCAAAACTGATGAACCTCTGCCTCCCATTAACGTCAAACGGAAGCTAAGCTCCTTGCAAAACTGCTCGGGACCATCTGCTAGCCTCGGTTGGAGACTTGCTGTACAACAGGTTGTGGGTGCGTATTGGCACCTGACGTATAGCTAATTGGGGAACCCAGCTGAAACAACATACAAACTCCCACGCTTCCTGAATGTCAAAGGTGGCCAACATCGAAGGAATACGAATCAGAATCAGGTTTATTACCACTGACATATGCTGTGAAATTTGTTGTTTTGTGGCAGCAGTACAGTCCGATACATAGAAATTGATATAATTTACAATAAGAATATGTAAAAATACAAGCAAGTAATGCAAAAAGATGGCAACAATTTGGGATAGTGTTTAGGGGCTCATGGACCATTCAGAATTCCAATGGCGGGTGTGTGTGTGTGTGTGTTGGGGGGGGGGGAAGAAATTGTTTCTAAAATGTGAGTGCATGTCTTCAGGCTTCTCCTGTACCTCCTCGTTGATGGTGGCAATGAGAAGAGGGCATGTCTTGGATGGTGCAATCACAAACAAGAGAAAATCTGCAGATGCTGGAAATCCAAGCAACACACACACACAAGATGCTGGAGGAGCTCAGCAGGCCAGGCAGCATCTATGGAACAAAGTACTGCCGACACTTTGGGCTGAGGCCCTTCGTCAGGACTCACCACTATCCAGGACTATCCTGGACAGTGATGGATACTGCCTTCTTGAAGATGTCCTTGATGATGGGACCGGCTGGATGAGCAGATTTGGGCCCCGTATCTAAGAAAGGAAATGCTGGTAATGGAGAAGGTCCAGAGGATGTTCATGAGAATGATCCTGGGAATGAAAGGGTTAACGTATGAGGAGCGTTTGATGGTGCTGGGCCTGTACTCACTGGAGTTTAGAGAATGAGACTGGATCTCATTGGAACGTGTTGAATTTTTACAGACCTAGATAGACTGGTCATGGAGAGAATGTTTCTTATGGGTGGGGGGGGGGTGTAGGACCAGAGGACAGAAGGTACAGAAGCCTGAAATCCATCAGATTGAAGAACAGTTACTTCCCTTCCTCCCTTCAACCATTTGCTTTTTGAACCCTCAATCCTAACCACCACAGTTTAGCTATGACCAATTTGATCACTTTGCACTAAAATTGACTTCTAATGTGTTCTTCCTTGTAAAACTTGCATATAATTTATGCTTCTGCCTTTTCTGTGAACGCTGCATGTGTGATGCCAAGAGCCTGTGATGCTACTGCAAGTAAGTTTATCGTTGCATCTGGGTCACTGTGCACGCATGTCCTTGTGCACATGACGACAAACCCGACTTTGACTTTGAGCTGTCAGTCTCAATATAGTGCCTGTGAGAGCTGGCACAGATAGGGAAGTCACTGTCAACAAGGAGAGTTCACGTGGGGGTAGTTGGTGATTTATGAAGGATAAGTGGGTCAGTGGTTTGAAAGCAAAGGGCAAAGGGAGGTGAGGAAATGAAATGACTGATGGTCTAGTCATTCAGTGTCGAGAAGAGGAAATGATGGACGTATTGGGAGGACTCGGAATACGATGGTTAAAGATCATATTCCCAACCCAACTGGGTTCTGATGGCCTTACCTGAGGGAAGATATTTACTGATTTGGAGGTGGAGTAGAGGAGGTTCATTAGGTTGATTCCAGAGATGAGGGGGTTAGTCTCTGAGGAGAGATTGAGATGCTACCTTCACTGGAATTCAGAAGGATGATCTTATAGTAATATACAATACTATGAAAGGAATAGATAAGATAAAGGCAGGAAAAATTCTTTCCACTGGCAGGTGAGACTAGAACTAGAGGGCATAGTTGGCAGAATCTCAGATGGAGACAAGGAGTGAGATATACCAGCTGGTTGAGGGGTGTTGCAGTAACAACCCTGCACTCACAATCAGTAAGACCAAACAGCTGATTTTGTACTTCAGAAAGGGTGGGAACACGAACCAATCTGATCAGAAGTGGAGAGAGTGAGCAATTTCAAGTTCCTGGGTATCAAGGTCTCTGAGGATCTAACCTGGTCCCAACCTATCGATACAGCTATAAAGAAGGCAAGACACACTTTTTATCCATTAGGAGTTTGAGGAGATCTGATTTATCACCGAAAACACTCGAAAACTTCTACACATGTACATAGAGAGCATTCTGATTGGCTGTATCACTGACTGGTATGGGAGGGGGCTACTGCACAGAACTGAAGTAAGCTGCAGGGAGCTGTAAAATTAGTCAGCTCCATCATGGGTACGAACCTCCGTAGCATCTGAGACATCTTCAAGGACTGGTACCTCAGAAAGGCGGTGCCCATTATTAAGGACCACCCCCACCCCGTCACCCAGGACATGACCTCTTTTCATTGTTACCATCAGGAAGGAAGTACAGAAATTTGAAGGCACACTCAGCGATTCAGGATCAGCTTCTTCCCCTCTGTCATCCGATTCCAAAATGGACATTGAACCCATGAACACCAACCTCATACCTTTTATAAAATTTCTGTCTTTGTGCTACTTGTCTACTATTTAATATACATCCATATATCTATACTTCAGTAACTCATTTTTCCCTTTATTATCATGTATTGCATTGTACTGTTGCTGCAAAGTTAACAAGTTTCACAACATATGCCGATGATATTAAACTTGATTCTCATCCTGTTTCCGGTGTCCTTACCTGAGGAATGATATACTGACTTTGGAGGTGGAGCACAGGAGGTTGACCAGGTTGATTCTGGAGATGAGGGGGTTAGTCTATGAACATAGAACATAGAATAGTACAGCACAGTACAGGCCCTTCAGCCCACAATGTAGTGCCAACCCTCAAACCCTGCCTTCCATATAAGCCCCCACCTTAAATTCCTCCATATACCTGTCTAGTAGTCTCTTAAACTTCACGAGTGTATCTGCCTCCACCACTGACTCAGGCAGAGCATTCCACACACCAACCACTCTCTGAGTAAAAAACCTTCCTCTAATATCCCCCTTGAACTTCCCACTCCTTACCTTAATGCCATGTCCTCTTGTATTGAGCAGTGGTGCCCTGGGGAAGAGGCCCTGGGTATCCACTCTATCTATTCCTCTTATTATCTTGTACACCTCTATCATGTCTCCTCTCATCCTCCTTCTCTCCAAAGAGTAAAGCCCTAGCTCCCTTAATCTCTGATCATAATGCATACTCTCTAAACCAGGCAGCATCCTGGTAAATCTCCTCTGTACCCTTTCCAATGCTTCCACATCCTTCCTATAGTGAGGTGACCAGAACTGGACACAGTACTCCAAGTGTGACCTAACCAGAGTTTTATAGAGCTGCATCATTACATCGCGACTCTTAAACTCTATCCCTCGACTTATGAAAGCTATGAGAGAGATTGAGTCACCTGTCTCTATACTCACTGGAATTCAGAAGAATGTTTTTAATGTAATGTACAAACCTATGAAAGGAAATAGCTAAGATATAGGCAGGAAAATTGTTTCCACTGGCAGGTGAGACTAGGATGAGGGCATACAGCCTCAGTATTTGGGGGAATAGATTTAGGATGGAGATAAAGAAAAACTGCTTTTCCATGAGAGTTGTGAATCTGTGGAACTCTCTGCTCAGGTAGAGGTTACCTCGTTAAGGCACAGTTAGATAGATGTTTGCATAGTACGGGCATTAAGGGATATGGAGTAGGTGAAGGTAATGGCCAGATTAGCCACGATCTTTCAACAGAACTGAGTAAAAAAGCTGAGGAGTCGGAGTAAGAAGGTGGGCGGCTGGGGGGAGAGGGTAGGAGAGGGGAGGGGAGGAAGAAACACGAGGTGATAGGTGAAACCGGGAGTGGGGGAGGTGAAACAAAGAGCTGGGCAGTTGGTGAAAGAGGTACAGTGCTGGAGAGGGGGTACTGATAACAGAGGACAGAAGGCAATTGGAGAAAGGAAAGGGGGAGGAGCACTGGAGGGAGGTGATGGGCAGGTAAGAGGAAAAGGTGAGAGAGGGAGATGGGAATGGGGAATGGTGAAGTGGGAGGGCCATTACCGGAAGTTCGAGTAATCGATGTTCATGCCAACAGGTTGGAGGCTACCCAGACGGAATATAAAGTGTTGCTCCTCCAACCTAAGTGTGACCTCATCGCGACAGTAGAGGAGGCTATGGACTGACACAACGGAATGGGAATACGAAGTGGAAGTGAAGTGGGTGGCCACTGGGAGTTCGTTTTTTCTGGCAGACAGCGTGTAGGTGCTCGGTGAAGAGGTCTCCCAATCTACTTCGGGTCTCACCGATACACAGGAGGCCACACTAGGAGCACTGGATACAGTATATGACCACAACAGACTCACAGGTGAAGTGTCGCCTCATCTGGAAGGACTGTTTGGGGACTTGAATGGTAGTGAGGGAGGAGGTGTAGGGGCTGGTGTAGCACTTGGTCTGCTTTCAAGGATAAGTGCCAGGAGAGATCGGTGGGGAGGGATGAATTGACTAGGGAGTCCCGTAAAGAGCAATGCAAGAAGTCAGGGGGGGAGGGGAGGGAAAGATGTGCTTGGTGGCGGAAGTTACAGAGAATTATGTACGGAATGTGGATGCTGGTGGTAGGGTGATTCAGGGGTGGTAGTTGAGGACAAGAGGAACCCTATCCCTGGTGGGGTGGCGGGAGGATGGGGTGAGGGCAAACGTGCGTGAAACAGGAGAGATGCAGTTGAGGGCGGCATTGATAGTGGAGGAAGGGAAGCCCCTTTCTTTAAAGAAGGAGGACATCTCCTTAGTTCTGGAATGAAAACCCTCATCCTGAGAGCAGATGAGGCGGAGATGGGGGAATTGAGAGAAGGGGGTGGTATTTTTACAAGTAACAGTGTGGGAAGAGGTATAGTCCAGATAGCTGTGAGAGTCAGTGGGCTTATAATAGACATCAGTAGATAAGTTGTTTCCAGAGATAGAGACAGAGAGATTGAGAAAGGGGAGGGAGGTCTCGGAAATGGACCAAGTAAATTTGAGGGCAGGGTGGAAGTTGGAGGCAAAGTTGAAGAAGTCGAGAAGCTCGCATGGGTGCAGGAAGCAGCACCAATGCAGTCATCGATGTAGTGTAGGAAAAATTAGGGAGTGATCCAATCACAAACAAGAGAAAAACTGCAGATGCTGGAATTCCAAGCAACACACACAAAAAGCAGGAGGAACTCAGCAAACCAGGCATCATCTATGGAAAAGAGTACAGTCAATGTTTTGGGTCAAGATCCTTCATTATGACCGGAGAAAAAAAGATGAGGAGTATGAATAAGAAGGTGGGGGGAGGGGAGGATGAAACACAAGGTGATAGGTGAAACCAAGCGTGGGGAAAGGGGTGAAACAAAGAGCTGGGAAGTTGATTGGTGAAAGAGATACAGGACCGGAGAGGGGGAATTTGATAGGAGAGGACATAAGGCCATGGAAGAAAGATAAGAGGGAGGAGCACCAAAGGGAGGTGATGGGCAGGTAAAGAGATAAGGTGAGAGAGGGAAATGGGAATGGTAAAGTGCGGGGGGTGGGGGGGGAACATTACCGGACGTTCGAGAGATCAATGTTCTTGCCTTCATGATGGAGGCAACCCGGATAGAATATGAGGTGTTGTTCCTCCAACCTCAGAGTGGCATCATCACAACGTTGGAAAAGGCCATGGATTGACATGTCAGAATGGGGATGGGAAGTGGAAATTAAAATGCGTGGCCATTGGGAGTTCCTGCTTTTTCTGGTGGACAGAGCGTAGATGCTCGGCAAAGCGGTCTCCCAATCTACATTGGGTCTCACCGACATACAGAGGCCACACCATGAGCACTAAATACAGTAGATGACCCCAACAGACTCACACCTGGAAGGACTGTTTGGGGCCTTGAATGGAAGTGAGGGAGGAGGTGTAGGGACAGGTGTAGCACTTATTCCACTTGCAAGGATAAATGCCAGGAGGGAGATCAGTGGGGAGGGACGAATAGACAAGGGAGTTGCGTATGGAGCGATTCATGCAGAAAGTAGAAAGTTGGGGTGGGGGAGTGAAAGATGTGCTTGGTGGTGGGATCCTGTGGGAGATGGCGGAAGTTACAGAGAATTACGTGCTGGACGTGGAGGCTGGTAGGGTGGCAGGTGAGGACAAGGTGAACCCTATCCCTGGTGGGGTGGTGGGAGGATGGGGTGAGGGCAGACGTGAGCGAAATGGAAGAGATGCGGTTGAGGGCATTGTTGATATTGAAGGAAGGGAAGCACCTTTCTTTGTAGAAGGAGGACTTCTCCTTAGTTCTGGAATGAATAGCCTCATCCTGAGAGCCGTGATCTTATTGGATCTGGAACAGTCTTGACTGGACAGATGGACTACTCCTCTTTTATTTCCCATGTTTTATACAGCATCCAAAACAATGAATCTATGTTCCGCTCTCCCTTGAAACATATTAAAGCTTCATTTCCATGGTCCTTTAAACAAACCAATCATTGGGTAAAATTTACTGTCGCCGACATGGTATTTGTTCTCAGGCAGCTCCAAGAGAAATGTAGGGAACAGAACAAGGTATTGTATGTGACGTTTGTCAATCTTTCCAAAGTGTTCGACACCGTGAGCAGGGAAGGTTTGTGGCAAATCATGGAACGACTGGGATGCCCCCCAGAGTTCCTCAGCATGGTCATCCAGCTACATGAAGATCAGAGTGGCCAACACAACAACGACCTCTCAGAACCCTTCCCAATAGGCAACGGAGTAAAGCAAGGCTGCATCGTCGTGCCGACTCTCGTCACCATCTTTTTCAGCGTGATGCTCCAAAGGGCCACAGAAGACCTTGATGACGAGGACGGTGTCTACACCCGATACCGCACCGATGGCAGCCTGTTCAGCCTGAGGCAATTACAATCCCACACCAAGACATTGGAGCAACTCATCCGACAGCTACTCTTCGCCAACGATGCTGCCCTTGTTGCCCACACAGAGACAGCCCTGCAGCGTATAACATCCTGCTTCGCAGAGGCTGCCAAGCTCTTCAGAGTGGAAGTCAGCTTGAAGAAGACAGAAGTTCTCCATCAGCCCACACCTCAGGAAGATTACCACCCTCCCCGCATCACCATCGGTGAGGTAGAGCTGAAGACAGTCCACCAGTTCAGCGATCTGGGGTGCACCATCTCGTCAGATGCCAAGATCGACAAAGAGATTGACAACAGACTGGCAAAGGCAAACAGCGCATTCGGCAGGCTGTACAAAAGAGTCTGGAACAACAAGCATTTGAAGAAAGGCACAAAGATCAACGTGTACAGAGCCATTGTACTGACCACCCTCCTGTATGGCTCCGAGTCACGGGTCACCTACCGTTACCACCTACGACTCCTTGAGCATTTCCACCAGCGCTGCCTCCGCACCATCCTCAACATCCACTGGAGTGACTTCGTCACCAACATCGAAGTCCTTGAACAGGCGGAGGTCACCGGCATCGAGGCCGTGCTGTTGAAGACGCAGCTGCGCTGGGCAGGGCACGTCTCCAGGATGGAGGATCATCGCCTGCCCAAGATTGTGCTGTATGGTGAACTCTCCACTGGCCACCATGACAGAGGGGCACCGAAGAAGAGGTCAAGGACTCCCTGAAGAAATCCCTTGGTGCTTGTCACATTGACTATCACCAGTGGTCTAATCTAGCCTCCGATCGCAAGGCCTGGAGACACACCATTCACCAGTCTGTCTCCTCCTTCGAGAACGCACGCAGGGCTGGCATTGAGGTCAAAAGGAGAAGGAGGAAGAACCGTGACACAGCAGCACCAAACCCAGAACAGAATTTCCCTTGCAGCCGCTGTGGCCGGGCCTGCCTGTCCCATATTGGCCTCGTCAGCCACCAGCGAGCCTGCAGCAGACATGGGCAGCCCCCTTCCTAAATCTTCGTTCGCGAAGCCAAGCCATGATTGCCTCTCCCAGAGAATAGTGAATTCATGGAATTCCCTGCCCAGGGGAAGCAGTAGAAGCTAATGCATTAAATATATTTAGGACTCAGTTAGATTTTTGCATAGTAGGGGAATTAAGGGTTATGGGGAAGAGGTAGGTAGGTGGAGTTGAGTCCACGGCCAAGTCAGCCATGATCTTATTCAATGGTTTCATCAGACCATATAGAGTCACAGAGTTAAAGAACACTCAGCACGGCAACAGGCCCTTCAGCCCATCTAATCTGCACCAAATAATATTTGGCCTCGTCCTATCGATCTGCAGCCAGAGTGTAATCCTCCATACCCCTCCCATCCATGTACCTATCCATATGGCCCACACCTGCTCCTGGTTCTTACGTTGTTATGATAGTCCCAACCCAATTCCTGTTGATACAAATCCAAACTGCCCACTAGAACTTACCAATGAGCTATAGGCCATACCTCTGCCTGTTTATACTTACCCAACATTGAACATCACTAAAGTCAATCACCACTGATTGTACTCCAGTTTCCTATATGGGAGCATTGAGGACTTGTCAAGGGTGCGTTCTTTGTTGTGAGGCATTTGGGATGCCATAAAAGGGAGGTGACCGATGCTATGGAAATAGCCGCCTTTCTTTCCACTATGAGCAACAGATGTCCTGCCCCATCTAGCTTCAAATAAAGTGACTACTTTATTAAGTACACCTGCTCGTTACTGCAAATATCTAATCAGCTAATCATGTGGCAGCAACTCAAGGCATAAAAGCATGCAGACATGGCTAAGAGGTTCAGTTGTTGTTCAGACCAAACACCAGAATGGGGAAGAAATGTGATCTAAGTGTCTTTGGCCGTGGAATTTGTTGGTGTCAGACGAGTATCTCAGAAACTGCTGATCTCCTGGTATTTTCACACACATTAGTCTTTAGAACTTACAGAGAATGGCGCAAAAACAAAAAAAAAAGCATCTGACGAGTGGCAGTTCTGTGGGTGACAATGTCTGTTAATGAGAGAGGTCAGAGAGAATGGCCAGATTGGTTCAAGCTGACAGGAAGGTGACAGTAACTCAAATAACCTCATGCTACAACAGCAGTGTGCAGAAGAACATCTCTGAATGCACAACACGTTGAATCTTGAAGTGGATTGTCTACAGCAGCAGAAGACACAAACCTCCTATACCTAATAAAGTGGCCACAGGGTGTAGAATTAAAAGCCTATTAATGCAGCATGGTTCCTTTTGCAAATACCAATTACAACATCATCGACTGTGACAGGAAAATCTCACGAATGCACACAATGGAAAAAAAATGTCATTATAATTAATTCAACACAATATTCACAATTATGTAAATTCCTGGTCCTTGTCACTTGCTTTGGCAAAGGATGATGTTTTTTTTTATTCCCCCAGCAAACACTTGGAACATGTGCTGTGTTCATGACGTGAACAGGTTTAAATAAAGCTGAATTAATCACCTTTGCAAGCCTTCATTTCAAGGTCTAATTTGTCAGGGGAGGAAAGGGAAGGTGGGCTTGTGTACATTGGGACTATATTGGCCGAGGCAAAGTCTGCCCCATGTTCTCTGATGTTGTTGGTCAGGGACTCAGTACAGAAAAGAACATAAAACAGGTCAGTACAGGCCCTACAACCCATGATTGTGTATTGACCTTTTAATCTACTGACTCTGCCTTCTCACATAGCCCTCCATTTTTCTTTCAGCTACGTGTCTAAGAGTCTCTTAGAGATGTCCCTAATGTATCTGCCTCTGCCACCACCCCCTGACAGTGCTTTCCACACACCCACCACTCTCTGTATATACAACCTACTGGAAGACCATAATATATAAGAGCAGAATTAGGCCATTCGGCCCATCGAATCTACTCTGCCTTTCATCACGGCTGTGGCATTTCCCTCCCAACCCCATTCTTCTGCCTTTTCCCCATAACCTTTCATGCTCTGACTAATCAAGTACCTAACAACCTCCACCTTAAGTACACCCAATGACCTGGACTCCACAGCCTCCCAGGACAATGAATTCCACAGATTCACCTCCCTCTAGCTAAAGAAATTCCTCCTCTTCTCCATTCTAAAAGGACATTCCTCTATTCTGAGTTTGTAACCTCTGGTCCTGGACTCCCCTACCACAGGAAACATTCTCTCCACATCCACTCACTGGGCTTTTCAACATTTAATAGGTTTCAGTGAGATCCCTTCTCAGTCTTCTAAATTCCTGTGAGTACAGACCCAGAGCCATCATCGCTCCTCATACGATAAGCCTTTCATTCTGGGATCTTTGTCATGAACCTTCTCCAATATCAGCACATTCTTTCTAAGATAACAGACTCACAGTGTTCCTGGTGAGGCTTCACCAGTGACTTATAAAGACTCGGCATTACATCCTTGCTTTTATATTTATTTATTTATTGAGATACACCATGGATTAGGCTCCTCCAGCCCTTTGAGCTGTGCCCAGCAATCCCTCGATTTAATCCTAGCCTAATCATGGAACAATTTACAATGACCAATTAACCGGCCAACCGGTAAGCCTTTGGACTGTGGGAGGAAACTGGAGCATCTGGAGGAAACCAACATGGTCACGAAGAGAAGGTACAAACTCCTTACATGCAGCAATGGGATATTCTAGTCCTCTCAAAATGAATACTTCCATTGCATTTGCCTTCCTCACACGAGCTCAACCTGCATATTAACATTAAGGAAATCCTGCACGACGACTCCCAAGTGCATTTGCATCCTGGATTTTAGAGTTTTCTCCCCATTTAGAAAACAGTCTATGCTTTTAATCCTTCTATACTGCTTGACCATAGGCTTCCTGATATTAAATTTCATCTGCCACTTCATTGCCCATTCTTCTAATCTGTCCAAGTCTTTCTGCTGTCCCCCTGCTTCCTCAATACTAACTGTCCCTCCACCTATCTACTGTATGTATCCTCCGCAAACCTGGCCACAAAGCCATGAATTCTGTTATCCAAATCAATGACATACAATGTAAAAAGAAGGGGTCACAACACTGACCCATGTGGAACACCACTAGTCACCAGCAGCCAGTCAGAAAAGGCCTCCTTTATTCCCACCTTTTGCCTCTGGTCAATCAGCCAATGCTCTGATCCATGCTAGTATCTTTCCTGTAATACTATGGGCTCTTACCTTGTTAAGCAGCCACATGTGTGGCATCTTCTCAAAGACCTTCTAAAAATTCAAGTACACAACATCCACCAATCCTGCCTGTTATTCCCTCAAAGAATTCCAACAGATTTGTCAGGTAAGATTTTCCCATGGAAACCATGTTGATTTCGACCTATTTTATAATGAGCTTTCAAGTACCCCGAAACCACGTTCCTAACAATCAACTTCAACATTTTCCCAACCATTGAGGTCAGGCTAACTAGTCTATAATTTCCCTTCTTCCGCCCCTCCCTTCTTGAAGAGTGGAGTGACATTTGCAATTTTCCAGTCCATCGGAACCATGCCAGAATCTAGTGATTCTTGAAAGATGATTACTAATGCCTCCACAATCTCTTCAGTTACCTCTTTCAGAACCCTGGGGTGTAGTTCATCTGTTGCTGCTGACTTATCTACCTTCTGACCTTTCAACTTCCCAATTATCTTCTCACAACTTCACTCACTTCTGCCCCCGACACTCTTGAACTTCTGGTATACTGCTAGTGTCTTCCACAGTGAAGATTGATGCAAAATACTTATTCAGTTCATCTGCCATTTCTTTGTCCCCTTCTCCAGTGGCATTTTTCAATGATCCGATATCTACTCTCACCTCTTTTTCACTCAGTATAAATCTGAAAAAACTTTTGTTATCCTCTTTGATATTATTGGCTAGCTTCCCTTCACAATTCTTCTCCCCCCACCCCCCCCCCACCCGGCTTATTAGTTGCTTTCTGTTGCTTTCTAGAAGTTTCTCAATCCTCCAACTTCTCACTAATTTTGCTCTATCATATATCTCTCTTTTGCTTCCCTGTCAGGCACGATTGCATCATCCTGCCTTTAGGATACCTCTTATATCCTGTGTCTACTGAATTGCTCCCAAAACCTCCAGCCATTGCTGCTCTGCTGTGTTAGTGTTCACTTTCAATCAACTTCAGTCTGCTGCTCTTTCATGTCTCTGTGATTCCCTTTACTCCACTGCAATACTGATACATCTGACTTGAACTTCTCCCTTTCAAATGGCAGAGTGAATTCTATCATACTAAGATCACCGTCTCCACAGGGTTCCTTTACCTCAAACTCCCTAATCAAATCTGGTTCATTACATAACACCAAGTCCAGAATAGCTGATCCCCAAGTGGGCTTAACCACAAGCATCTCTAAAACCCATCTTGTAGGCATTCGACAAATTCTCTCTCTTGTGACCTAGCACCAACTTGATTTTCCCAAACTTCCTGCACATTGAAATCCCACTTGACTACCATAACATCGCCCTTTTGACAAGCCTTTTCTATCTCTTTACAATTTGTAGCCCACATCCTGGCTGCTGTTCGGAGACCTGTATATAACTCCTGTCATGGTCTTTTTACCCTTGCAGTTCTTAACACTACTCACAAGAATTCTACATCTTCCAGTCCTATGTCTCATCCTACTTCCTGCAACTCAGGGATGACTACCTCTCTGTAGCTCCTGTCACTTGCTCAGTTTCCCATATGAGCTGACGGTCATCGAGCTGCAGTTCCAGTTCCTTAACATGTTCTCTGAGGGGGTACAGCCTGCTGCAGAAGTGATTATCCAGGAGGCTGCAGGTCTTCCAGAATTCCCACGGCTCACACAAAGAACAGAACATAGACCCTGGAGCCATTCTCACTGCACTATCTATGCACTACAGACGAAGAATGAAGAAGAGGAAATTCACCAGATACTAACCTCGCTCAGGCCTGCTGTTGCCGAAGCCAGATGAGCCAATGCCTCCCCACTCTAACACTGGTCCACTCACACAATGGCTGTTCCAGTAGTCCCTGTTTTATTTTTATTTGCCCTTGCTAATGAATCGTGACTGCACCACTGAAAAAAGCCAAAATCTCGTGAAAGCTCCTTTTTTAATTCTCTCTGTCCCAGACCTACATGAGGCATCCTCTGGCAATTCAACTGGGAATGCACCACCGAAAAACCCTCTGACATCCTCCCTATAATTTCCTCCAATCACTTTAAAATTATGCTCTCTTGTATTAGCCATTATTATCCTGGGAAAATGTCTCTGGTTGTTCACTCTATTGATACTTCTTTACATAATATACAATTCTACCAAGTTACCTCTAATTCTCCTCCTCTGCAATGAGAAAAGCCATAGCTTACTCAATCTTTCCTCATAAGACATGCTCCCTAAACAAGGCAGCATCCTGGTAAAATTTCTCTGCACCCTCTCTGAAACTTCCATTTCCTTCCTTGAATGAGGCAAACAGGACTAAACAAAATATTCCAAATTGGAGCGTGAGGGAGGGAAAGGGGAAACGGTATGTGATGCCTATAAACACCCAATCAGAGAGGTCCTGCTGGTCATGTGACTCTGACGGTCAGTGAAAACCAATGGTGTCTCTCCTGTTCAGTTACCCACCTGTTGGATCATGTTTTCCACTCAGTCCCACCCAGTGGATGGTACTCAGTGGACATATAAGCACAGGGGTTTATTTTGTTTTCTTTCTCTGCCTCCCTATACCAATCACCACTACATTCCCAGTTCACCTTTACCAACATACTGGCACTCACTTTCAATGTCAGCACATTAAAAATGGGCTTCAGAAGGAGAGATGGGGGTAGGTGTCACCCAAAGGCACCCTACAGCACAATCAGCTTCTGGGTGACAGCTTCTTCCCCCAGGCTGAGAGACTTCTGAATACTCTGTTACCACTTAGTACACAAATAACTGTGTCAGTAGCGGTAATACTGTTGTATATTTAACTATATGTCATACTTGCACTTTGTCAACTTGTACATCTATAGGATATCTATTTTTAATCTGTTAATATTACTCTAGGTGCTGTATGTGATGTATGCACTGTGTTCTACTCCTTAGTCCCAGAGGAACGATGTTCATTTAGCTGTATACACATGCACGGTTGAAGGACAATAAACTTGAACTTTGGCTGAGTTGAGAAACTAACAAAAACCGAGAACACCATGCTGTTGCAAAGTTCCAGTCTGGTCTCAGATCAGAAATCTAGGGCAGGAGTTTCCCCTGGACACAGCAGTGGAGTCACGCAGCACACAGCGGTATCCTGTTCACATAAACAGTAAGCTAAGCTCCACTATGAGCAAACGGGGAGAGAACAGAAAGTGGCAGGACAGTGTGCCTCCTCCCTTTCATGGCTGATCAACTGGTGACTGGGAGGAATTCTGAGCTTCCTCCCATTCAACCCTTGACCATGACAAATGGCCTGTTTACTGTCATGTGATCAAGCAAGGTTATCTCAACCTCAGAGATCCATAAGAGCCAAAAAGGTCTTATCTGAACAATGGCTTAGTGACATTTCTACATTTCTAACATAAAGTGACATGAGGTCACTTTAGATCAGGGGTTCCCAACCTTTTTTATGCCTTGGACCAATACCATTAATCAAGGGGTCCGTGGACCCTCCGTTGGAAATCCTGCTTTAGACAAACACTACCCAATACAAAGGGACAGTACAGTCTGTAATGTAACACAGTCCCTGTGAATGACCCACCTCTGGGGAAGACAAAATAAGATTTATTTCACTGTCCACACTTCCTTCTTGATTTTGGCTGATGATCAGGGTGAATAAGCTCTGTAAGGTTCAACGCAAACTCCGAACGGCTTTCTAACCTCCACTGAATACACACCCTATCTACTCAACCTCTCCTCAAACAGCAAATTCACCATCACTGGAACAAGTGCTGCAAATCTTTATTAGTAGGAACACAGGAAAGTAGGGACAGGAGTAGGCCACTCGGCCCCTCAAACCTGTCCCACCATTCAATACGATCATGGCTGAACTGCTCCAGGCCTCATCTCCTTTCTTCTGCCATTTCCCCATAACCTTTTTGGTCTTCATCGCCCTCATTGATCCAAAACGCTTCCTTGCCTCCCAATGATGCTTCTCGATCCACTGGGTTCTTCCAGCAGATTATGTGTTGCCCCATGGCCCTCAATTTCCTAATTTTAAAAAAATTATCTACTTCCTCCTTAAATCCTGATGAACTAATGATCAAGCCTTCAACACTCTCCTGGGGTAGCAAATACCAGAGACAGAACATAGAACACTACAGAACAATACAGGCCCTTCAGCCCATGATGTTGTGGCGACCTTTTAACCTTCTCTAAGATCAATCTAACCCATCCCTCCCATATAGCCCTCCATTTTTCATTCATCCATGTGCCCTGCCTATCTAAAAGTCTTTTAAATGTCCCCATTGCCTCTACCTCTACCACCACCCCTGAGAGGTCATTCCATACACTCACTACTCTGTGGAAAAAATCTTACCTCTGACACACCCCCCTCACACCAATACCATCCTTCAATCACCTTAAAATTAGGCTCTTCAAATTATCCCCCCACCCAGGAAAAAGTGTCAGGTTGTCTACTCGATCTATGCCACTTATTATCATGTACACCTCTATCAAGACATCTCTCATCCTCCACCGCTCCAGAGAGAAAAGCCCTGGTTTGCTCAATCTATTCTCGTTAGGACCTCCGACGTCAGGTAGCATCCTGGTAAATGTCCTCCACGTCCTCTTTAAAGCTTCGGCTTCCTCCCTATAATAAGGTGACCTGAATTAAACTCAATACTCCATGTGCAGAATCACCACCTGTGACGAGATGCCCACCTCAGTTTTAAATGACCAGCCTCTGAAAGGCAAGTAATTGATGGAGCACGTCGGCTCCATCCACCAAACATCCACCAAATGGTGGCCAAAAACTTTGTAATTCTAATTTCCATTCTCATTCCAACATGTTGGTCCATGGCCTCCTCTTGTGCCAAGATGAGGCCACCCTCAGGGAGGAGGAGCAATACATTATATTCCATCTGGGTAGACTCCAACCTGATGGCATGAATATTGATTTCTTTTTCCCTCCCCCTCCCATCTTCTTCTATTCCCCACTCTGGCCTTTTATCTCTTCTCACCTGCCTATCACTTTCCCCTGGGTCCCCTCCTCCCTCCCATTTTCCTATGGTTCACTCTCCTCTCCTCTCAGATTCCTTTCTCTCCAGCCTTTGACCTTTCCTGCCCACCTGGCTTCACCAATCACCTTCTAGCTACCCTCTTTCCTTGCACCCCCGCCCCACCTTTTAATCCTGGTGCCTTCCTCCTTCCTTTCCAGTCCTGAAGGAAGGTCTGAGCTAAAATGTGAACTGCTTACTCACTTCCATAGGTGCTGCCTGGCTTGCTGAGTTCATCCAGCGTTTTGTACGTGTTGCAGTGACAGGTATATCTTGTATTGGGTAAGGAGACCGAAACTGTGCACCGTACTGGCGTGGCATGGCGCAGCAAGCAACCTGCTGGAGGAAAGTGAGTGGGTTGAGCAGTCTCTGCTGTGGTGGGGTAGGGAATGAGGCAGGGGAAGGAATAGTTGATGTTTTGGATCAACACCCTACATCAGGACTCAAGGTATGTTGTTGCTGGCCATTGGCCAACACTCTACCGGTACTCAATCCATTGATTAATTAATCGCCAACTCTTACAGGATATTTTTGCCGTCCCAAAATGACTGCCCAAAATGCCTGGAAGCAAAATAACTCAGTGTCAGAAGTAATTCACGGGGTAATATGAGGTGCTTTGATAATGATAAGGTGCTGTCAAAATGCAAACGCTATTAATTATTGCTAGCTTTTGACTGGGAAAGATCGGAGAAAGTTGAGTTTTTGCTGCTAACGCTGGCACTTAGCCGTGACTTCACTTGGGGTGCACCCACGGGGAGACTTAGTTTCTATTGTTTACCGTTCTCCGACAGCAGGGGAGTAGAGAGTCACAGGGAGGACATCTGTTACACGGTGCTCAGTGGGCTGGTCACATGGGATCCTTCAGTGCTTTGTATTGCTTTTATAGTTTAAAAAATAGCTTCCACATGATCAGGAAATCTGGCCGATCAGAGGAAGCTTGGCTGGGCGACAGGTGTGCTGCTGAATCCCAGCTGCTGTCTCTTTCGACCGAGTAGTTCAACAGCGAGCGGTATAAATAGATCAACAGAGCCAGAAAGTAGCTGCTCCAAGTAATTTTCTGAAATCTCCAACACTGCTGACTTCCATGAGCCTCTGAGCCACTTTGATAATTCACCTCAAGGACAGGGGAATTTAATGGCCGCTGCTAACTGCCCTTGAGAAGGTGGTGTCTCCCATTAATGTGTAGTCCTTCTGCTGAGGAGGGGCTTTCAGGATTCAAAGCCAGCAATGACAAAGGAACGACGGTATACTGTCAGTCTATATACAGTATACTCTGTCTTGCCACTAGATACAGATGGGAATTGGGAAGAGAGAGTGAGGCTGATGCTGCGCAATTCTCCCTCACTTAAATCCAAATCATGCGCTAGTCTCGATACCATCATAATGGCGTCGAGGTCCTCATCGACGTTGACGATGGACAAATAATACAGTGCCTATAAAAAGTATTCACATCCCACACCACCCCCCCCAGAAGTTTTCATGTTTTATTGTTTTAAAACATTGAATCACAGTGGATTTAATTTGGCTTTTTTGACACTGATCAACAGAAAAAGACTCTTTCATGCCAAGGTAAAAACAGATCTCCACAAGATGATCTAAATTAATTACAATTATAACACACAAAATAATTGATTGCATAAGTATTCATCTCCCTTCAATATGACAGACCAAATCATCACTGCTGCTGATAATTCGTTTGAGAAGTCACATAATTGGTTAAATGGAGATCTGTTTTTGGAGACCTGTGTGCAGTGAAGGTGTTTCAATCAGTTGTAGTAAAAATACACCTGTATCTGGAAGGTTCAACTGCTGGTGAGTCAGTATCCTGGCAAAAACTACATCATGAAGACAAAAGAACACTCTAAGCAACTCCGCAAAAAGGTTATTGAAAAGCACTAGTCCGGTTAGATGGATACAAGAAAAATTCCAAGTACACTGAATATCCCTTGGAGTACAGTTAAGCCAATCATCAATAAATGGAAAGAATATGACACAGCTGTAAATCTGCCTGGAGGAGGCCATCCTCAAAAACGGAGTGACCGTGCAAGAAGAGGACTAGGGAGGGAGGCCACCAAGAGACCCATGACAACTCTGGAGGAGTTACAAGCTTGAGTGGCTGAGATGAGAGAGACTGCGCATGTAACAACTGTTGCCCAGGTGCTTCACCACTTGCAGCTTTATGGAGGAATGGTAAAGAGAAAGCCACTGTTGAAAAAAAACTCACGTGAAATCTTGGCTAGAGTTTACCAGAAGGCATATGGGAGATTCAGAAGTCAGCTGGAAAAAGTTCTATGGTCTGATGAAACCAAAATTGAACTTCTTGGCCATCAGACTAAACGTTGTGTTTGGTGTAAGCCAAACACTGCACATCATCAAAAACACACCATCCCTACCGTGAAGCATGGTGGGGGCTGCATCATGCTGTGCAGATGCTTCACTGCAGCAGTCCCTGGAAGGCTTGTGGAGATAGAGGGTAAAATGAATGCAGCAAAATAAGGGAATCTTGGAGGAAACCCTGATACAGTCTCTGCAAGAGAACTGCAACTTAGGAGAAGATTTGTTTTCCAGCAAGACAATGACCCCAAGCATAAAGCCAAAGCTACACAGGACTGACTTAAAAACAACAAAGTTAATGTCCCGGAGTGGCTAAGTCAGAGTCCAAACCTCAATCCAATTGAGAATTTGTGTCTGGACTTGAAAGGATCTGTTCACTCACCATGCAATCTGACAGAGCTTGAGCAGTTTTGTAAAGAAGAATGGAGAAACATTGCAGTGTCCAGATGTGCAAATCTGATAGAGACCTATCCACACAGATTCAAGGCTGTAATTGCTACCAAAGGTGCATCTACTAAATATTGACCTGAAGTGGGTGAATACTTATGCAATCAATTATGCTGTGTTTTATATTTTCAATTAATTTAGATCACTTCGCAGAGATCTGTTTTCACTTTGACATGAAAGAGTTTTTTTCCTGTTGAGCAGCGTCAAGAAAAGCCAAATTAAATCCACTGTGATTCAATGTTGTAAAACAATAAAACATGAAAATTTCTGGGGGGGGAGTGAATACTTTTTATAGGTAGTGTATTTAAGTTAATATTATGTATACAATATATGGCCAACAGTTACTTATATATTGTGTTTTATAGGATTGCTTTTATACTGACACTCTGTCACCACTTTATTACGTACACCTGTACACCTGCTCATTAACGCAAATATCTTGTCAGCCAATCATGTGGCAGCAACTCAAAGCATGCAGACATGGTCAAGAGGTTCAGTTGCTGTTCAGACTAAACATCAGAATGGGGAAGAGATCTGATCTCAGTGAGTTTGCTTGTGGAATGATGGTCGGTGCCAGACGGGGTGGTTTGAGTAGCTCAGAAACTGCAGACTCCTGGGATTTTCATGCACAACAGTCTCTAGAGTTCACAGAGAATGGTGCATAAAAAAACACCAAATGCGTGGCAGTTCTGTGGCGAACGGGCCTTATTAATGAGAGAGGTAGGAGGAGAATGGCCAGACTGGTTCAAGCTGACAGGAAGGCGACAGTAACTCAAGTAACCACATGTTACAACAGTGATGTGCAGGAGAGTGTCTCTGAGAGAACAACATGTTGAACTTTGAAGTGGATGGGCTACCCCTGCGGAACACTACAGACACACAGAAATATACTCAGTGGTCACTTTATTAGCTACCTCCTGTACCTTATATATATATAGTCTCAGCATATATATGCTAATCTTGCATATACTGCCACACTCAGTTACTTGTATGCTGTGTTTTTATAGGATTGCTTTTATATTTATATTTATTGTTTTTTATACTGCATCAGATCCAGAGTAACAATCATTTCATTCTCCTTTACACTCGTGTACTGAAGAACGAGATTAAACAATCGTGAATCTTGAATAGTTCCGCTTCATAAAATGGTGAGGGATAGATCTGAGAATGCCTTGGTGACATTTGGAGCTAAAGCAGGCTATCGACCGTAATCCTGTTTGTGGCAACAAGCGAGCTGCTGGAATACTCAGCGGGCTGCACAGCGTCTGTGTGAGGAAAGGAACTGCCGACATTTCAGGTTAAAACCTGCCGGTCGAGATGGTGCCAGTGAACATCTTCCAGCTAGCACACAAAAATGTCCGTTTTGCTTTTTTTACGTCTGTTTTTCACCTTTAAGTGTGTCTTTGGGACTGTCAGATCCTGTGATTTACAGTTTGGAGACTGTTTGAGTGATCCAGTGCTTTGCTGTCTCCGAGAAGAGTCTGGGAAGCGTGCACGCACTCAGATGGACTCGATGTGAAGAGACTTTGAAACGGGGTGCGGGCCAACGTTGGACTCCATTTTGCCGATTAAAGCTTCGAGGAAGATTGAGACATCAAGACAAATGCGAAAGGCGAGCGAGAGTTCAACACTGACTACCTTTCTTTTGATCAAGAAGGAGTCAGTGAGTGGCCTATCACTGTGCGGCTCACTGTGGCAGGCGGGTAGGCCTGTCTGTTTTGTGTGGTGTCCCCCTCTCTCGATGAATGTCAGTGATATCGTGGTTCTGCATTTATGGATTGTGGACTTCTTCAGACTTATGGTTTTTATATTCTGTGATTTTTATCGCCAGTTCCTTTTCCGTTTTGTTGTGCGAGGGAAGGGTGTTTGGGAGTTGATGTTCTGTTAGTTATTTTGTGTGGGGGAGGAGGGGTAGTTTTTTGGGGGTTGATATCTTTGTTCTTTTTCGTGCAGAGGATGGGGGTTTATGGGGGTTGATGATTGGGATGCTGTTCTTTATTGTGCGGTGGGGGGGTGGATTTGATTTTTCTCTCTGAGTGACTTTCATGTTCTTTCTTTGTCTCATGGCTATCTGAATCTGGAGAAGATGAATTTCAGAGTTGCGTATGGATGCATGCTTTAATAATAAATGAACCTCTGAACCTTTTGAAACCTGGAATATCATCAATTCCTCCTGCTACCACTCCGCTCCACCCATTAGTTTGAACATGGTTCAACTAATGAGTAAACCCAGCAATTATCGGCCTGTAAGTTTGACGTCAGTGGTGGGTAAATTAATGGAAAGTATTCTTAGAGATGGTGTATATAATTATCTGGATAGACAGGGTCTGATTAGGAAGAGTCAACATGGATTTGTACATGGAAGGTCATGTTTGACAAATTTTATTGAATTTTTTGAAGAGGTTACTAGGAAAATTGACAAGGGTAAAGCGGTAGATGTTGTTTATATGGACTTCAGTAAGGCCTTTGACAAGGTTCCACACGGAAGGTTAGTTAGGAAGGTTCAATCATTAGGTATTAATATTGAGGTAGTAAAATGGATTCAACAGTGGCTGGATGGGAGATGCCAGAGAGTAGTGGTGGATAACTGTTTGTCAGGTTGGAGGCCAGTGACTAGTGGTGTGCCTCAGGAATCTGTACTGGGTTCAATGTTGTTTGTCATATACATTAATGATCTGGATGATGGGGTGGTAAATTGGATTAGTAAATATGCAGATGATACTAAGATAGGTGGCGTTGTGGATAATGAAGTAGGTTTTCAAAGCTTGCAGAGAGATTTGGGCCAGTTAGAAACGTGGGCTGAAAGATGGCAGATGGAGTTTAATGCTGATAAATGTGAGGTGCTACATTTTGGTAGGACTAATCAAAATAGGACATACATGGTAAATGGTAGGGCATTGAAGAATGCAGTAGAACAGAGGGATCTAGGAATAATGGTGCATAGTTCCCTGAAGGTGGAATCTCATGTGGATAGGGTGGTGAAGAAAGCTTTTGGTATGCTGGCCTTTATAAATCAGAGCATTGAGTATAGGAGTTGGGATGTAATGTTAAAATTGTACAAGGCATTGGTGAGGCCAAATTTGGAGTATTGTGTATAGTTCTGGTCACCGAATTATAGGAAAGATGTCAACAAAATAGAGAGAGTACAGAGGAGATTTACTAGAATGTTACCTGGGTTTCAGCACCTAAGTTACAGAGAAAGGTTGAACAAGTTAGGTCTTTATTCTTTGGAGCGTAGAAGGTTGAGGGGGTCTTGATAGAGGTATTTAAAATTATGAAGGGGATAGACAGAGTTGACATGGATAGGCTTTTTCCATTGAGAGTAGGGGAGATTCAAACAAGAGGACATAAGTTGAGAGTTAAGGGGCAAAAGTTTAGGAGTAACACGAAGGGGAACTTCTTTACTCGGACAGTGGTAGCTGTGTGGAATGAGCTTCCAGTAGAAATGGTAGAGGCAGGTTCGATTTTGTCATTTTAAAAAAATTGGATAGGTATATGGACAGGAAAGGAATAGAGGGTTATGGGCCGAGTGCAGGTAGATGGGACTAGGTGAGAGTAAGTGTTCGGCACGGACTAGAAGGGCTGAGATGGCCTGTTTCCGTGCTGTAATTGTTATATGGTTATATGGTTATATACCCACCAAGTTCCTCCAGCAGATTGTTTCTTGCTTCGGATTCTGGCATCTCCAGATACAAGGTTCAAGTTTATTTTTCACACGTACATCGAGACGTGCAGTGAAATACTTTGTTTGCATTAGCAGCCTACACAGCTAAGGGTGTTCTGGGGGCAGCCCGCAACTGTCGCCACACATTCTGGTGACAAGCGCCTGCAGTATCTTGTGTCCACGTTTCCAGAACATGGTCTTAAATTTACCGTTCTTCGAGAGATCAGTGCTGAAGCCCTTTCTCCGGCAGTGAGTAGCAGATCCCACCTCTCTCGGCTACCTTGTAATTCTTCCACTGATTAGCGTATGCATGACCCTACTTACCAACATTTCTGCTCAGGGAGACAGGTCCTTCCAGTTGGCCTCTCATAATTATACACACTTTAATAAAGCTCCCCTCGGTCTCCTGTGTCCTAAAGATTAGATTACTTCCCCCCCAAAACTTTCACCACCAGCTTTGGCAACAGCCTGTAAACCATTATTGGCACAACCCTCCCCACCATTGAGGACACCCTCAAGAGGGTGTGCGTCAAGAGTGTGAACCCTCACTATCCAGTACATGCCCTCTTCTCATTACTACCATCGGGGAGGAGTTACAAGAGACTGAAGCCTTCTGTTCAGGAACAGCTTCTTCCCCACCACCTGTTCTTTATTGCACTACTTAATTATTTTGTAATTTATAGTAGGTCTATGCCTTTGCACATATTCAGTGAAAGGAGAAATAGTTATCTGCTGAGCGTATCCAGCTATTGCCTATTTTTATTTCAGATTTCCAACGGCTGCAGTATTTTAATTTATTTTAATTATGCAGAAATGGTGTAAAGCAGGAATAACGAATATTCAGAAATGTCATATTCCAACACTGATGTAATAAGAGAATGGTGTATTGCAGGAATGTTGTGATACAAAATATATTAGAAACATAGAAACATAGAAAACCTACAGTACAATACAGGCCATTCGGCTCACAAAGCTGTGCTGAACATGTCCTTACCTTAGAACTACCTAGGCTTACCCATAGCCCTCTATTTTTCTAAGCTCCATGTATCCATCCAGGAGTCTCTTAAAAGACCCTATTGCTTCTGCCTCCACCACTGGCACCATTCCACACACTCACCACTCTCTGCGTAAAAAAACTTACCCCTGACATCTCCTCTGTACCTACTTCCAAGCACCTTAAAAATATGCCCTCTCGTGCTAGCCATTTCAGGCCCGGGAAAAAGCCTCTGACTATCCACACAATCAATGCCTCTCAACATCTTGTACACCTCTGTCAGGTCACCTCTCATCCTCCGTCGCTCCAAGGAGAAAAGGTCAAGTTCACTCAACCTATTCTCATAAGGCATGCTCCCCAATCCAGGCAACATCCTTGTAAATCTCCTCTGCACCCTTTCTATGGTTTCCACGTCCTTCGTATAGTGAGCCGAGGAGAATTGAGCACAGTACTCCACGTGGGGTCTGACCATGGTCCTATGTAGCTGCACCATAACCACTCGGCTCTTAAACTCAATCCCACGATTGATGAAGGCCAATGCACCATATGCCTTCTTAACCACAGAGTCAACCTGCGCAGCAGCTTTGAGCGTTCTATGGACTCGGACCCCAAGATCCCTCTGATCCTGCACACTGCCGAGAGTCTTGCCATTAATGCTATATTCTGCCATCATATTTGACCTACCAAAATGAACCACCTCACACTTACCTGGGTTGAACTCCATCTGCCACTTCTCAGCTCAGTTTTACATCCTATCAATGTCCCACTATAACCTCTGACAGCCCTCCACACCATCCACAACACACCCAACCTTGGTGTCATCATAAAATTTACTAACCCATCCCTCCACTTCCTCATCTAGATTATTTATAAAAATCACAAAGAGTAGGGGTCCCAGAACAGATCCCTGAGGCACACCACTGGTCACTGTCCTCCATGCAGAATATGACCCGTCCACAACCACTCTTTGCCTTCTGTGTGCAAGCCAGTTCTGGATCCACAAAGCAATGTCCCCTTGGATCCCATGCCTCCTTACTTTCTCAGTAAGCCTTGCAAGGGGTACCTTATCAAATGCCTTGCTGAAATCCATATACACTACATCTACAGCTCTACCTCCATCAGTGTGATTAGTCACATCCTCAGAAATTATTGCATTGCAATGTTATAGTCATAGAGTCAATGAGATATATAGCACAGAAGCAGACCATTCTGGCATTGACAGTGAGGCCAGTCAGCCATTTTGGCTAATACGCTGGGGCATATGCTGATTGGAGGAGATGTCAAAGATAAGTTTTTTCATACAGAGAGTAGTGGGTGTGTGGAGCATGTTGCAGGGATGGTGGAAAGGCAGATACATTGGATACTCTTAGATAAGCACATGGATGACCGATAAATGGAGGGCTATGTGGGAGGGAAGAGTTAGATTGATCTGGCATTGGGTTAAAGGGTCAACACAACATTGTGGGCGGAAGAGCCTAGACTGTGCTGTAATGTTTTGTGCCTGTGTCTATATTAATCCCATTTTAGACACAAGGAAGTCTGCAGATGCATGAAATCCAAAACAACACACACAAGATACTGGAAGAACTCACCAGGTCAGGCAGCATCTGTGGAAATGAATAAATAGTCAACGTTTCGAGCCGAGACCTTTCTTCAGGACTGGAAATGAAAGGGGGAAGGTAGCAGAATAAAAAGGTGGGGGGGGGGAGGAAAAGGGGAATAGCTAGAAGTTGATAGGTGAAGCCAGGTGGATTGGAAAGATAAAGGGCTGGAGAAGGAGGAATCTGATAGGAGAGAAGAGCGGACCATAGGAGAAAAGGAAGGAGGAGGGGACACGGGGTAGGTGATAGGCAGGGGAGGAGAGGTGAGAGGTCAGAGTGGGGAATAGAAGGGGGGGGATGGGAGGGAATTCTTTTAAAATCCTATTTTGTTTTATTCTCCCCACATTTTCATCAACTCCCCTCAGATTCGAGCACTCACCCACACGCTAGAGGCAACTTACAGTGGCCAATTAACCCACAAACCCACATGACCTTGGATCCCAAGGAGACTCACAAGGTCATGGGGAGAATGCGTAAGCGCCACGCACAGCACCTGAGCTCAGATTCGAACCTGAGTCTCTGGTGCTGAGCTTCAAGTTCCATTCCCACAGGCTGATGCCACACTGTGCATCCATTCGAGTTCCCAGATATTGCTCAATTACACCAGGTGATATTTGGTTAAGTCAAATCAAGTCTATTGTCATTTAACTATATAACCATATAACAATTACAGCATGGAAACAGGCCATCTTGGTCCTTCTAGTCTGTGCTGAGCTCTTACTCTCACCTAGTCCCACCGAGCTGCAGTCAGCCCATAACCCTCCATTCCTTCCCTGTCCATATAGCTGTCCAATTTAACTTTAAATGACAACATCAAACCTGCCTCAACCACTTCTGCTGGAAGCTCGTTCCACACAGCTACCACTCTCTGAGTAAAGAAGTTCCCCTCATGTTACCCCTAAACTTTTGCCCTTTAACTCTCGACTCATGTCCTCTTGTTTGAATCTCCCCCACTCTCAATGGAAAAAGCCTATATACATGTATACCGTCAAACGAGACAACGTTTCTTTGAACCAGGGTGTAAAGCACAGTAGTATACATAACATACATAATACATAATATCTACAGATCTATAGATGGATTACACATAAATAAATAAAGTGCATAAATTAAATATTTTAAGGTACAGAACAGATTACCCAGTGATACTTTGAATGTGATGCAGCAGGAAGTTCAGGAGCCCAGTGGCCTGAGGGAAGAAACTGCTTCTCTTCCTGACCATTCTTGCTTTTATGTATCAGACCTTCCTGCCTGACGGTAGACTGGCAAAGAGGATGCCAACTGAATGGTCGCGATCCTTGATAATACTAATGGCCCAGAAAGTTGGTATTTGCCTTTCTGATGACCCATTCTATGAGGGTATAATAAAATATTAGCTTTATTTGTCACACACACATCAAAATGTACTGTGAAATGAGTTGTTTTTGTGTCAGATGAAATCAGCGAGGATTGTGCTGACTAGTGTGCAAGTGTCACCAAGCTTCTGGCGGCAACATAGCCAGTCCACAGCTTACTAACCCTAGGTGTACGTCTTTGCAATGTGGAAAGTTTGAAACTTTCTGTATATACAGTATGTGTGTCTGCGTCTTTTTCTTGCAGGTAACGTGAAAACCTGTTGATTTCTTAACACTGACTTGCAGTCCAGTGGCTACGACACTTTGGTGCCCTAACTGCTGTTACTCGTACAATGGAGAAACATCATTCTCCTTTGTACATGTTTAGATGGTGACAAGAGGGCAGATAGGAGTGAATTATATCAGCTAGTTGAACTGATTGTGGAGTTTAGAAAGGGTAAGATGAGGGAACTCACACCAGTCCTCACAGGGATCAGATTGGAAAGGGTGAGCAATTTCAAGTTCCAGTCAAAACCTCTGATGATCTATCCTGGACCAACATACTGACGCAGCTATGAAGAAGGCACGACAGCGGTTATATTTTATTAGGAGTTTGAGATTTGGTATATCACCAAAGACACTCGCAAATTTTAACAGATATACCATGGAGAGCATTCTAACCGGCTGCATCACCATTCATTATGCGGGGGGGTGGGGGGGGGCTATGGCACAGGATCAAAAGAAGTTGCAGACAGTTGTAAACTTAGTCAGCTCCATCATTGGCACTGGCCTCTGTAGCATCCAGGACATCTTCAAGGAGCGATGCCTCAAAAAAGCAGTGTCCATTATTAGGGACTCCCATCACCCAGGTCATGCCCTGTTCTCATTGCTACCATTAGGAAGGAGGTACAGAAACGTAAAGTTAGTGATTCAGGAACAGCGTCTTCTCCTCTGCTATCTGATTTCTAAATGGATATTGAATCCATGAACACTACCTCACTACTTTTTTATTTCTATGGATGGTAGGGGTGTGGAGGGCTATGGGTGTAGGCAGTTTAAATGGATCGGCATGAACTAGATGGAGCAAAGGGCCTGTTTCTGTGCTGTACTGTGTTTCTATGACTCTATGACTCTAAAAAAGAAACCAGAGCACCCGGAGGAAAACCATGTGGTCACAGGGAGAATGCACAGACACCAGCAAGAATTGAACCCGAGTTTCCAGCACTGAAACAGCTTTATGATAATGGCTGTGTTACTGTGCTGCAAGTTCCAGAGTATTGGACACTGACAGCTGCCTGTGACCGAAACACAGGATTGAACCCCCCGTCCCTGGAGTTATAAGGCAGCAGCCCTAGTCACTGCACCATTTGTACTGCCCTTTAATGTGCTGCTCTACAAAAATGCCCTGCAAGTGTCTCTGATTTGCACATTAACACAGCGCTCCTCCCAGAATCAGGAACACAGTGGTGTTCGACCAGAGTCATCATTGCCCTCATTAGCAGTGTACATCAGCTTTGAGCCGGGAATCCTGATGAAGGTATCAACCATCATACTCCAGCGACTCCATCTGGACATCTGCTCCACAGAGCGGCCAGAGGCACATGACAACACACACTACCAGCTGAGCTAACAGGATTGCACACACGCTCCATGGCTTTGCCGCCGTCTGCTCACAGATAATTACAGGGCAGGAAATCCGGCCCAAGTGAGTAATCACTCCAGGGTACAGATTAACTTGCTGGACAAGGAGCGCTGCTAGGGGATAGAGTCAACGCACAGAGTCCCAGTCCAAGAGCAGAGTAGAAAGTCAGCGATTTCCCTGAAGGTATCCAATTCTATTTTCCCCAGAACACACTGCCATCCTCTCTATTACTGTCATTACCGTCTGGTTTGCTACAGCATCCTCTCAAAATATAGAAAGAACTGTCAGGACAACAGAAAAGGTCACTGCTGCAGAATACCATCACTGCACAGCTTGTACGTGTCCAGGACAAAGAAGGGGCCACCGACAGCGATTTTGTTAAGAGCTTTAGAGAGGGTGTGGAGGAGATATACCAGAATGCTGCCTGGACTAGAGAACATATTTTATGAGAATAGCCTGAGTGAGCTAGGGCTTTTTTCTTTGGAACAAAGGTGAATAAGAGGTGATTTGATAGAAGTGTACAAGATGATAAGAGGCATAGATCAAGTGGATAGCCAGAAGCACTTCTTGGGATGAAAATGGCTAGTACGGGGCGGGGGGGGGGTATGAGCTTAAGGTGATTGGAGGAAAGTATAGGGAGGATGTCAGAGATGGAGTTGCTTTTCTTTTACACAGAGAGTGGTGGGTGTGTGGAACACATTACCAGGCTTGGTGGTAGAGGCAGATACATTAGGAACATATAAGAGTCTCTAAGACAGGCACATGGATGATAGAAAGATAGAGGATTGTGTCGGTTATGTGGGAGGGAAGGGTTAAATTAGTCTTAGAGTAGGTTATAAAGTCGGCACAACATTGTGGACTGAAGGGCCTGTACTGTGCTATAATGTTCTATGTTAACAACTGTGGACTGCAATGAACAACAGGCAATCTCATCCTCAACTAGAAGCTCTGGGGAGGCAGGGGGAAGCTAGTGAAGGGGTATGAGATTATGGGGGAAGCAACTTTAAACAAAATTGCTTCAGTCTGACAGGTTTAGATATCATGTTGGTTTTACAGGCCTCCCGATTACTTTCCCTCATCTCGGCAGTGAGTAATTTCAAATGGGCACCAAGACCAGCAATACATCCAATCATGTCAAACTCATGCTCAGAGCCAAGATAGAATTTGCCTTCAGACTTTGATATTGATGCAAAATTGTGGCCAAAAAAAAAACGAGCTGCTGGAGGAACTCAACAGTTCAAATCAAAGTATTATCAATGAATATTTATATTATTGTCTGTAAAAACTCCATTGAATGCACCAGAAACCATCTAGTAGTTTCAGAGCCTCAAGGGATGTCCTCTTGATCCAATGGGTTACTCTTTAAACAGAAATTCATTCTTTTTCATTATCTGTGATCTTTTGATAGCTGGTATTATGTGTTTGTTTGGTGGCCTGGACGAGGAATCCTGAGGGTACAAGTTCAATGTTCAAAGTAAATTTATTATGAAAGTACAATATACTACCTTGAGATCCATTTTTCTTGACAGCATTTTGCAGGGAAAAGGGTACCCTTTCTGACTGGTTGCCTGTGACTAGTAGTGTTCCACAGGGGTTTGTGTTGGGACTGATTCTTTTTTATGTTATATGTCAATGATTTGGACGATATGAAGATAGGTGGAATGGCAGGTAGATTTGAGGAAGTAGAGAGGCTACAGAATGACTTAGACAGATTAGGAGAATGGGCAAAGAAGTAACAGATAGAGTACAGTGTTGGGAAGTGTATGATCATGCACTTTGGTGGAAGAAATAAAAGGGTTGTCTATTTTCTAAATTGAGTTAAAATACAAAAAAACTGAGGTGCAAAGGGATTTGAGAGTCCCTGTGCAGGATTCCCTAAAGGCTAGATTTGCAGGTTGAGTCTGTGGTGAGGAAGGCAAATGCAATGTTAATATTCATTTCAAGAGGACTAGAATATGAAAGCAAGAATGTAAGGTTGAAGCTTTATAAAGCACTGGTGAGGCCTCACTTGGAGTATTGTGGGCAGGTTTGGGCCCTTTTTCCTAGAAAGGATGTGTCGGAACTGGAGAGAGTTCAAAGGAGGTTCACAAAAATGATTCCAGGATTGAATGGCTTGTCATATGAAGGACATCTGATGGCTCTGGATTTGCATTCACTAGAATTCAAAAGAATAAGCGGTGA
The DNA here is from genome assembly GCF_963921235.1 of Mobula hypostoma. Taxonomy (NCBI): domain Eukaryota; kingdom Metazoa; phylum Chordata; class Chondrichthyes; order Myliobatiformes; family Myliobatidae; genus Mobula; species Mobula hypostoma. Next base: position 12,746,726 of record NC_086114.1, read on the forward strand.
CTTCATTGTGTCCTCAGTGAAAGCCCTTGATAGAATGGATGTGGAAAGGGTGTTTCCTATGGGGTGGGGGGTTCTAAGACCAGAAAACACAGTCTCAGAATAAAGGGGCACCTTTTAGAATGGAGATGAGAAGGAATTTCTTTAGCCAGAGAGTACTGAATCTGTGGAATTGTTTGCCACAGGCAGCTGTGGAGGGCAAGTCTTTATGTATATGTAAGGCAGGAGTTGATAGATTCTTGATTGGTCAAGGCATCAAGGGATATGGGTTGAAGGCAGGAGACTGAGGCTGAGAGGTTAAATTTGATCAGCTATGATGAAATGGTGGAGCAGGCTTGATGGGCCAAATGACCCAATTCTGCTCCCATATCTTATGGTCTTACAGAAATACGAAAGAATTTATGAAACAGTATACATAACAAAGACTGGCAACCAATGTGCAAAAGAAGACAAACTGTACAAATTAAAAACAAATAAACAAACAGTAAATAAATAATACTGAGAACATGAGTTGTAGAGTCCTTAAAATTGAGTCTATAGGTTGTGGAATAGGTTCAGTATTGAGGTGAGTGAAATTGGGCTGCACATGTGGAGAACGCTTGAAGACCCTTCATCTGAACTGAAAGAGTATAACCAGTGAGGGATTATTGTGGCAAGAGGCGACAGATGATAGGTAGTGTACTCTTTACAGTGCTAGAGCTCAGGGTTCAATTCCCACCACTGTCTATAAAAAGTTTGTATGTTCCACACATGAACATGTGGGTTTCCTCTTGGTGCCCTGGTTTCCTCCCACGTTCCAAGGATATTTCGTTAGTAGTGGTTAGTAAGTTTTGGACATGCTATGTCAGCACCAGAAGCATAGTGATACTTGTGGACTTTCCCCATCTCATCCTCGGACTATGTTGGTTGTTGGTGCAAACAAAGCATTGCTCGATGCTTCAATGCACATATGACCAATAAAGATAATCTTTAGGATCATCTAGGTGAGGGAAGTGACTGACAGACAAAGGAGGGGAAGGGTGGAAATAGTAACAAGCCTGGGAGATGAAAGATGGAGACAGCAAAGGCCTGAGATGATGGGAACTGACAGAGAAGGAAGGTAAAGAGTGGAATTAATTAGGAGATCGAGAAAGAGATAAGACAGTATTACTCTTGGCTAGGCGAGCTTCATGGTAACTCTTCACCCTTGCAATAGATGATGTGGTATCCATTGTATCTTAAAAGCTTCCTACTGGTTTACTAATCTTCACTAGTCACCTGATCTTCTCAAAAGCTGACAGCATATAAGAAATTTATTGCTAATTATATTTGAAAAGAATGTCTCTTTTGACTGGTTTCCAGGGGATCTAATATCCTCTCCAGCACATCATTATTGCAATCATCTGTTGACTGTGAAACAATCCTCCCTCCACAACAACAATACTTCTTTGTGGAAGCATCCACTGGGCCGTACAGTAGTGTAACAATATTGGAGCTCCAGTGACTTGGGTTCAACTCCTCTGCTCTCTGTAAGGAGATGGTACGTTCTCGCCGTGACCTGGTGAATTTACTTCGGTGTCCTCCCACATTCCAAAGATGTACATCTTTGGATTGTGGGAGGTGCAGGCTCATTGGGCTGCAAGGACCAACTACATTGTATCTCTAAATACAATAAGTAAAATGTTAAGGGAAGGAATTGTTCTCTGTAATAAATTTCTCCTCATCTTTGTCTTGCTGGGGGAAGCCCCTTGGGTTATGCTCCTTAGTTCCAGACTCAGATGGTGGAACCTGCAGAAGGTTGTGAACTCAGCCAGCTCCATCATCCCCAGCATCCAGAGCACCTTCAAAAGACGATGTCTCAAACACACCTACCCATCACTAAAGACCCCCATCTTCCAGGACATGCTCTCTTCTCATTACTACTATCAAGGAAGAGGTACAGGAGCCCAAAGACACCCACTTAACATTTCAGAAATAGCTTCTTCCCCTTCAGACTTTTGAATGGACAGTGAACCCATTTTATTTTATTTTCTCTCTTTTTGCACTACCTATTTGGTTTTATATAAATATACTTCTTATCGTAATTTATAGTTTTCATTATTATGTACTGCTACTGCAAAACAACAAATTTCGTGACATAATGCCTGCCAGTGATATTAAACCTGATTCTGCCTTGTTTTCCTGATGTTGGTTCATTACTTGTTGCGTTTAGTGTTGTTCCACTGAGCATTGTGGGCATACAAAGTTGGCACTGAAATGTGTGGTGACACTTGTGGGCTGCCCCAGCACCCCCTGAGGACACACACTCGGCACGCACCCTGGGGTGTGCTGTTGCCAACACAAGCGACACATTTCGCTCTATGTTTCAATGTACATGTGCTGAATAAACTTGAATCTTAAATCTAGATTCCAGTGCCTTCAAGTGTTTTGTTGCATTAAAAAGGTCAGAGAGTTGTATTGCATAGAAACAGGCCCTTCAGCCCATTGAATGTGTGCTAGCCATCAAGCAGTCATTGATACTAGTCCCATTTTGTTCTCCCCACATATCCCTCAAATCCCTCCCTCGGATTCTACCACCCACCTATACACAAGGGGCAATTTACAGTAGCTAATTAAACCTGCTCATCTGTGGGATGCTTTGGAAACTGGAGCCTCTGGAGGTAACTAATACAGTCAAATATGCAAACTCCACACTGACATCTCTGATGGTCAGGACTAAAGCTGAGTAAACTGGAGTTGTGAGGCAGCTCTGCTGGCTTTGCCCTGTGAAATCCAGATTATATACAAATGCAAGCTGTTGTTTGGTAGTATTTACTATGAATGGCAAAAAAACATTTCAAATCCACCTCTTTCCATCCCCAATCAATAGTCCACTCCCTCTGACTCAACGTGTTGCAAACATGAACCATCTGATAACTTGATAAATCAACTAATAGTTTCCAATTAACACAACACTGAAGATCTTTTTCAATAATCATTGAGCGTTTGATAGCTCTGGGCCTGTACTCACTCAAGTTTAGAAGTAATAGGGGATCTCATCGAAACCTTTCAGATATTGAAAGGCCTAGATAGAGTGGACGAGGAGAAGCTGTTTCCTATAGTGGGCAGTCCAGGACCAGAGGGCACAGCCTCAGAATAGAAAACTGTCCCTTAGAACAGGAATAAGGTTGAATTTCTTTACTAGCGGGTGGTGAATCTGGAGAAATTATTGCCACGGACAGCTGTGAAGACTAAGTAATTGAGTATACTTAAAGTAGAGTTTGATAGCTTCTTGATTGATAAGAATGTCATAGGTTATGGGGAGAAGGCAGGAGAATGGAGTTGAGTGGGATAATAAATCAGCCGTGATGGAATGGTGGAGCAGACTTGATGGGCTGAATGGCCTCATTCTGGTCCTATGTCTTATGGTCTCATAGAGGCAGCAGTCAAGCTTAGTTTACTGGCTTGACAGTGAAACCCCTACATCTTACTCAGAATAATTGCTTTGGGTCAATCAGTCAATCAATGATACCATTCAGAAATGAGAAACTAAGCTTCTGTGCAAAACTGCAGCCAACGGAATGTGAAATTCCTTAATAATTCCTAAACTATCCTCAGGGATCATTTTGCCCATTTTAATAAGAGCAAGAGATTCTGTAGAGACTGGAAATACAAAGCAAAACACACAAAATGCTAGAGGAACTCAGCAGGCCAGGCAGCATCTATGGGAATGAATAAACAGTCAACCTGATGGGCCAAATGGCCTAATTCCGCTCCTATGTCTTTTTGTTTTATAAACATTTTGGGCTGAGGCTCTTCCTTGGGATTGGAAAGGAAGTGTGCAGAAGCCAGAATAGGAAGGTGGGAAGGGGTGAGGAGGGATGGAATACAAGCCGGGAGGTGATAGGTGAAACCAGGAGAGGGGGAACATGGGTACGTGGGAGAAGAGTTATGATTATTTATTTCTCTATCTTCCAATAATTTCTCCCTCCTTCCCCTTCTGTCTTTTTCCACTCCACGCTCTGCCTCCCCTTCTCCTGTCCCCATCTGCCTATCACCCCACTTTAGTGGCCCCCATCCTTCGCTTTCTCCCATGGTCCATTTTCCTTAAATCACTTCCTTCTTCTTCAGCCCTCTGCCTCTTTCACTTATCCACTCCCGGATTCTTTATTCATCCCACCCCCCTGTCCTTTCCCTCCTCCCACTTTAAGTTCTGGCTGACTCCCCCTTCCTTTCAGTCCCGATGAAGGGGCTCAGCCCAAAACATCGACTGTTTATTCTCCTCCATAGTTGTTGCCTTGCCCGCTGAATGTGGCTTTTTGATAATTACTCGGCATTGCAGGGATAGGTTCAGAGTAGTTCATTGTCAAGTTCAAGATAATTATCATTGACACTCACTGGTTGTCCGCCATGTGGAGAGATGCCCTTCTCAGAACTCCACCAGAAGTTACTGCAATCTCATCCCATTGCCTTGACTTCTAATGCCTGTACGAAATAAAAGAAACAAATACAGCATGTCAGAATCAGAATGATCACTGACGTATGCCATGAATTACAGTGCAAAACATAAAATATACTATAAATTACATCAAAAATGTATATATAAAAAGAAGTTATGAAAGAAGAGCAAAAAGAGTGAGGTAGCATTCATGGGTTCAACGTCCATTCAGAAGTCTGCTGGCAGAGAGGAAGAAGCTATTCCTTAAGCTTCCAGCTTGTGTCTTTGGTCTCCTGAACCTCCTCCCTGATTGTAATAATGAGAAGAGGGCATGTCCTGGGTGGTGAGTGTCCTTAATGATGGATACCGCCTTTTGAAGATGTCCATGATGCTGAGGAGGCTAGAGCCCATGATGGAGCTGTCTGAGTTTACAATCCTCTGCAGTTTTTTTTTCCAACCCTGTGCAGTAGCTCCTCCATAACAGACAGAGATACAACCAACTAGATCCATAGAAATTTGCTTGAGACCTTGTGTAGGCTAATAGGCTTTATCCCTGCCAACAGAAAGAATGAAGGACCTAGTGGAGAATTCCCTGGTAGAGAGGCCTATATTCACTGGAGTTTAGAAGAGATCTCATTGAAGCAGAAGGTAATGAGAGGGACTGATGGAGTAAATATTTCCATAGAACGAGAATGCAAAACCAGGGGCTACTCATTATAATCTCAGAGTATTTTCATAGTGAGAATGCAAAAGCAGGGACCACAGTCTCATGAGAAAAGGTCAGCCAATTAGGTCTGAGATGAGGAGAAATCCCTTCACTTAATGGGTTCAAAACATTTGGAATCTCCCTTCACCACACACACACACACCTTGAGCCACTGAGTTTCTTTAGCAGTTTATATTTTGCTTCAGATTCCAGAATTTGAAGTATTTTGTGCCTCCACTTTAAGGCAGCTGCTTCTCCGGTTATGAATAGTGCAATAGGGTTCCAATAACCAATAACCAAAATTGTGCTTTCCCTGCTATCTAGCAAAATGAAACAAAGAATTCATCATTCCCAAATTCAATTATATTCTAACATAGCAACATTTAAATGCAATCATTCCCTCAGTTTTGAGGATTATATGCAGGAATTCCCATTCACCTTGAGTAGGGAAGATTATATAGTGATCTAACTGTAATGTTTAATCCAATTAAAGGATTGATTGTATAGATGAGGGAAACTATTTTTGCTGGCCAGCAAATTGAGAGTTAAGGACAACACATTAAAATTTAGTTCACATCAGAGAAGATTCAAAGTTCAAAGTTAATTTATTATCAAAGTATGTGTATGTGATCATATACTACCAAGATTTGCTTTCTTGCAGGCACTCAGTAGGAAAAAGGTGAAAAAGTCTGGAACTCTCTCTGCCCAATTGAAGATTCCATGACAGAGGTCAAAATGTCTTTCTTAGTCAGATCGGTGGAGTTAATACACAGACCAGCCATGATCTCATTGAGCGAATAGCTTTGATGATCGTTGATGACCTACATTTGTATCTGAGTACGTAAACTACTGATCAATTAAAAGGAGACATAACTTTGATTCTTTATTGCTTTCTGATAGTTACTGAACATGCTACTGTTATTTGTACCAAAATATAGTGAAAAGTTTGTCTTGCATACTCTTCATAGAGATCAAATCATTACTCAGTGCACTAAGCTAGAATAAGGTAAAACAATAACAAGGCAGAATAAAGTACAAAAAGTTATTGAAAAAGTGCAGAGCAAGTCAACGATAAAGTGTTGGATCATACCGAAGTAGACAGTGAGACAAAGAGTCCATCTTATTGTACAAGAGACCTGTTAAGAGTCTGCTCAACAGGACCAAAGCTGTCCTTGATCCTGGTTGTATGTGCTTTCTGGCATTTGTATCTTCCGCTCAGTGGGAGAGGAGGGAATAGAGCATGTCTGGGATGAGATAATGTTGATTGCTTTACTGAGGCATGAGAAATATAGATAGTGATCATAAAGGGGAGGCTGGTCCCTGTGATATGCTGAGCTGTGTGCACAACTCTCTGTAATTTCTTACAATCATGTAAAGAGCAGTTGCCACACCAAACCGTTATGCATCTAGACAGAATACTTTTTATGGTGCATCAATTAAAATTCGGAAGAGTTGACAGGGATATGCTGAATTTCTTTTTTTTATTATTAATTTTTTTATTGCAACACCAACAAATTACATTCAATACAACCAGTTGCCAATTACATTTTGACTGTTTAACCCAACCACCCCACAACCTTCATCACCATCCCCCCTCCATCCCTCTCTCCCCTCCACCAATCAACTGAATAGTAGTACATACACAGACAAAGCATTCCTATTTTAACAAAAGATCTTTTAAGTTAGATATCAGATTTGTCCACATTAAGATTGTGTTTGGTCGTGCATCATTTACTCTTGCTGATGAAAGTTCCAGGTAAGAAATGTCCAAAAAGCTCTGAAGCCAGTGAGTATTTGAAATATCATGGGGAGGTTTCCAACGCTGGACTACAATTTCCTTTGCTGCAGTCAGGCCTGCCAGCCAGATTTTGTGTGTTTTTTTCCGTAAGGGAAAGGTGGGAGTCATCATTTAGAAGATGAACAGCAGGGCCCATTGGTAATTGTACGATATGCTGAATTTCTTGAGCCTCCTGAGGAAGCAGAGATGTTGGTAGACTTTCCTTGCCATGATATCAATGTGTGACATTATTCGATCATGTGCCTTGGAAAAAGAAATCTTGAGGTTTTTATATCATCACTGTTTTAGCATGAAAGACAAAGGGGCGAGATAAGATCTGGTTCAGCTGTTTGAGGCCAGTGTTTGTCCTTTTGGCTTCTGAAGGTGAGAAGTCAGTGGAAGGATTGAAGGCAGCACCCACCCCCTCCCCCACCACCGAGAATGACACACAAGATGTGTGAGGAACACAGTGGGCCAAGCAGTATCTATGGAGGAAAACCTAGAGTCCCAACCCAAAAACCCTCTCTCAGCCAAAGATGGTCCTCATTCCAAACTCAGAAAACAGCTAAAGTTATGAGGTGAAATATTTAGGCTGAGTGTGAGGGGAACTTCTTCACTGAGAGGGTGGTGTGTGGGTGAAACGAACTGCCAGCAGAAGTGGTGGATGCAAGTTTGACTGAAAAATTTAAGGGAAGTTAAGATAAGTACATGGATGGGAGGGATACGGAGGGCTATGGTCCAGGTACAGGTTGATGGGACGAGGTAGAATAACAGTCTGGCATGGACTAGATGGGCCGAATGACATTTTCTGTACAGTACTGCTCACTGACTCTACAACTTATAGAGCATAGTACAGTACAGGACAGTGCAGGCCCCTCACCCCACAATGTTGTGCCAACCTCTTAACCTACTATACGATCAATCTAACCCTTCCCTCCCGCACAGCCCTCCATTTTTCTATCATCCATGTGCCTATCTAAGAGTCCCTTAAATATCTCTATGTATTTGCCTCTACTGCCACACCCACCACTCTCTGTGTTAAAAAAAAACTACCTCTGATATCCACCCCTATAGATACTCTAATCAGCTTAAAATTATGCCCCCTAGTATTAGCTATTTCTGCCCTGGCAAAAAAAATTCTCTGGCTGTCCACTATCTCTATGTCTCTTATCATCTTATACACCTCTATCAAGTCATCTCTCATCCTCCTTCGCTCCAAAGAGCTCGTTCAAACTTTCCTCGTAAGACACGCTCTCTAATACAGGCAATATTATGGTAAATCTCTTCTGCATTCTCTCTAAAGCATCCACATCCTTCTAAAATATTCTTTTAAAAAAATCTAATAGCACAACAATTTTTAAGCATACCAAGATATCGAGCATTTATGTGTGGAACTATTCATAGAACAATGCCTAGAAGAATTTATCTTAACATAAACGCACAAAATAATTATTTGAGCCACTGGAGACAGGGGATGAGTACTCAATATTGGTGAATGGGGGAAAGTTGAAGGAGGGGAGAGGAGAGGAGAAGATGTTCAAGGAGAAAATTCCAGAATTTAGCATAATGATTGGAGGGATAGTTGGAAATGGTGGATTAAAAAAAGTGGAAGGTGCCATAGAAAAGAAATATATACTCAGGAGGTTCTGCAGATACAGCTGGTCTACAGCAATACACGCAAAATGCTGGAAGAACTCAGCAGGTCAGGCAGCATCTATGGAGGGAAATAAACAGTCAATGTTTCAGGTGCTCTTGAAAGGTCTCAGCTCGATACGTTGATGGTTTATTTCCCTTCAGAGATTAATCTGGCTTCTTCTTCCGCATTTTTTCCAGCCCTGGTGAAGGGTCTTGGCCGAAACGTTGACTGCGTATTCCCTTCCAAAGATTATTCTTGTTTCTTTTCCCCATTCTTTTCCAGTCCTGAATGAAGATTCTCAGTCTGAAATGTTAACTGTTTATTCCTTCTCCACAGGTGCTGCCTGACCTGCCGATTTCCTCCAGTGTTTTGTGTGTGTTCCCATGGGGAAAAAAAGAGCAGTGTCTGGAGCAAGGCTGTGGGAAAGAATATGAGGGACAAGGCTTTTAAATGGTGAGGGATTCTGGCAACAAATGTACCCCAGGTTGTTCAATCAGTGCAGCTTGGAGCAAGGTAGGACACACAAAAGATTAGAAAGAAGGTGAAATGGTCAGAAACATGTTGGAATAATCACAACTGCAGGTAATAACACCATTTGGATTTCGCCAACAGATGAGGTGAGGCAGGGTCGGAACCAGTTCTAAATTTAGGACATACTTTATTGATGCAAACTTCACCTCTGCTGTACAGCCAAATTAAAAACAAAAATCAATACCAGAAAAAATTGCACTGTCCTGTTTTTAAGATGCTGTTCTAAATCTCAGCTGGACTTGCCGACTGATTTGCAACTGAGAACGCTTTGATCAAGCCATTGATTCCTCTTACTTGGCCTGCAATTTGTTGCTGATATTCTGGATTCTATTTGATATGAGTTACTGCAAACAACTTGTTTAAGCATCTTGCAGAAAATTTGGGAACCTTCCAATGTGTTAAAGATTTAAAGATTTAAAAATTAGCTTTATTTGACACAAGTACGTTGAAACATACAGAGAAATGTGTTGCTTGCAACAAATCAAATCAGCAAGGATTGTGTTGGGCAGCCTGCAAGTGTCACCATGCTAAGTGCCAGAGTAGTGTGCCCACAACTCTAACCCTTACTGTATGAACTTGAATGTGTGGGGAAACAGAGCACTTGGAGGAATGGGGAGAAGGTCCAAACTTCTTACAACCAATGGCGGGGATTGTACCCTGATCGAGGGTCACTAGCGTTGTGCCAACCACTACCCTACTGTGACACTCCTCTTATTCGTACGGTTTCTCCCCCCTCTTAACTTGCATAGTCCGAATCTGAAACCAACTAAGCGCTGGGCAAAGTGCACCAGCTGCAGTGTTGGTAGGAGAATGGATGGAGGTGATAGTCTTAGACCATAAGACATAGGAGCAGAAGTAGGCCATTCAGCCCATCAAGTCTGCTCCACCATTCTATCATGCCTGATTTATTTTACCTGTTAACCCCATTCTCCTTTCTTTTCCTCATAGTCATAGTCATAGTCATACTTTATTGATCCCGAGGGAAATTGGTTTTCATTACAGTTGCACTATAAATAATTAAATAGTAATAAAACCATAAATAATTAAACAGTAATATGTAAATTATGCCAGTAAATTATGAAATAAGTCCAGGACCAGCCTATTGACTCAGGGTGTCTGACCCTCCAAGGGAGGAGTTGTAAAGTTTGATGGCCACAGGCAGGAATGACTTCCTATGACGCTCTGTGTTGCATCTCGGTGGAATGAGTCTCTGGCTGAATGTACTCCTGTGCCCACCCAGTACATTATGTAGTGGATGGGAGACATTGTCCAAGATGGCATGCAACTTGGACAGCATTCTCTTTTCAGACACCACCGTGAGAGAGTCCAGTTCCCTCCCCACAACATCACTGGCTTTACAAATGAGTTTGTTGATTCTGTTGGTGTCTGCTACCCTCAGCCTGCTGCCCCAGCACACAACAGCATACATGATCGCACTGGCCACCACAAACTCGTAGAACATCCTCAGCATTATCCGACAGATGTTAAAGGACCTCAGTCTCCTCAGGAAATAGAGACGGCTCTGACCCTTCTTGTAGACAGCCTCAGTGTTCTTTGACCAGTCCAGTTTATTGTCAATTTGTATCCCCAGGTATTTATAATCCTCCACCATGTCCACACTGACCCCTGGATGGAAACAGGGGTCACCGGTGCCTTAGCCCTCCTCAGGTCTACCACCAGTTCCTTAGTCTTTTTCACATTAAGCTGTAGATAATTCTGCTCACACCATGTGACAAGGTTTCCTACCGTAGCCCTGTACTCAGCCTCATCTCCCTTGCTGATGCATCCAACTATGGCAGAGTCATCAGAAAACTTCTGAAGAAGGCAAGACTCTGTGCAGTAGTTGAAGTCATATCCTTTGACATCCTTATTAATTAAGAAGCTATCAACTTCCAAATTAAATATACCCAATGAATTGGCCTCCATTGCCGTCTGTGGCAATAAGTTCTGCAGATTTTGCCACTCTTCAAAATGACAGTAATAATCATGGAAATTGCAAAGACCACAACATTTCATTTATATGGTCTGTGTAAGCCCTGAGTATATATAACTTTGCCCGATGAGCACATTTCACTGCTCTGCTATCAGCAAAACTCAACACAGGCAAAGGTGTCTTATCTGTCACCAAGTTACTGAGTTGTTCATGTCCTGGCAGGGATATTTCCTTTCTCCTACCTAGTCTTCCCTATCTCCTCAGCAACTCAAACTAAATCATTTACTCTCATTCCCAGTTCTCGGACTTGAAAGATAAACTCTACACTCAGCGGCTATTTCATTCGTTACCTCCTGTACCTAATATAGTGGCCACTGAATGTATGTTCCTGGTCTTCTGCTGCTGTAGCCCATCCACTTCAAGGTTCGACAAACTGTGCATTCAGAGATGCTCTTCTGCACACCACTGTTGTAACATGTGGTTACTTGAGTTACCATCGCCTTCCCGTCAACTTGAACCATCTGGCTATTCTCCTCTGGCCTCTCTCATTAACAAGGTGTTTTTGTCCACAGTGCTGCTCACTGGATGTTTTTTTGTTTTTTGGAAAATCCTCTGTAAACTCTAGATAGTGTTGTGCGTGAAAATTCCAGAAGATCAGCAGTTTCTGAGATACTCAAACCACCCCATCTGGCACCAACAATCATTCCACGTCAAGGTCACTTAAATCACATTTCTTCCCCATTCTAATGTTTGGTCTGAACAACAACTGAACCTCTTGTCTACGTCCGCATGGTTTTCTGCAATGAGTTGTTGCCACGTGATTGGCTAATTAGCTATCTGCATTAATGACCAGGAGTACAGGTGTACCTACTAAAGTGGCCACTAAGAGTATTTCTCTTTCCACAGATGCCATCTGACCTGTGGAGTGGTTCCTGCATTTTCTAGATTTACTCATAAATATAAATGGGCAGAAACATAAAATGTGATCCTTGACACACTAGCAAAAAAATCTGAGCTCGTGACTGAGAGGAGACAGGATGGATTTCCCCCTTGTTCTCAAGGGCTACTTGTCAGCAGTGGCTTGGCTGACAGCACACACGTCTCTGATATGGAAGGTCGAGGGTTCAAGTACCACTCCAGGGATCTGAACAGGAAATCTGAGCGGCTTTCTCTGCTGCAGCATTGAGGGAGTGCTGTACTCTTATGGAACTATCATTATACAGAAGGAGGCTGTTTAACTGATTAATTCCATACTAGCTCCCCACAAATTATTATTTCTAATTGCCTTCTGAAGGCCCATTGTACCCTGTAATTGAAAGCAGATACTGTTCAAAGTTTAAACTAAATTTATTATTGAAGTACATATATGTTACCATTAGTGCTCAGACTAATATTTAACCCTCCACCAACATTTAATAGATGACCTGGTTTTATTATGCAACACATATCAAAGTTGCTGGTAAACGCAGCAGGCCAGGCAGCATCTCTAGGAAGAGGTACAGTCGACGTTTCAGGCCGAGACCCTTCGTCAGGACTAACTGGGAGATCCTGCTTTCTCTGGCAGACAGAGCGTAGGTGTTCAGCAAAGTGGTCTCCCAGTCTGCGTCGGGTCTCGCCAATACATAGAAGGCCACATCAGGAGCACTGGACGCAGTATATCACCCCAGCCAACTCACAGGTGATGAGGCGCCTCACCTGGAAGGACTTCTTCCAGTGGCCACACATTTTAATTCCATATCCCATTCCCATTCTGACATGTCTATCCACGGCCTCCTCTACTGTAAAGATGAAGCCACACTCAGGTTGGAGGAACAACATATTCTGTCTGGGTAGGCTCCAACCTGATGGCATGAACATTGACTTCTCAAACTTCCGCTAATGCCCCACCTCCCCTTCGTACCCCATCTGTTATTTATTTATTTATATACACACATTCTTTTTCTCTCTCTCCTTTTTCTCCCTCTGTCCCTCTCACTATACCCCTTGCCCATCCTCTGGGTTCCCCCCTCCCCCTTTCTTTCTCCCTAGGCCTCCTGTCCCATGATCCTCTCATATCTCTTTTGCCAATCAACTGTCCAGCTCTCGGCTCCATCCCTCCCCCTCCTGTCTTCTCCTATCATTTTGGATCTCCCCCTCCCCCTCCCACTTTCAAATCTCCTACTAGCTCTTCCTTCAGTTAGTCCTGACGAAGGGTCTCGGCCTGAAACGTCGACTGTACCTCTTCCTAGAGATGCTGCCTGGCCTGCTGCGTTCACCAGCAACTTTGATGTGTGTTGCTTGAATTTCCAGCATCTGCAGAATTCCTGTTGTTTGTGTTGTTTGTTCTGGTTTTATCATGTTTGTTTTTGTGGGAGATGATCATGCATAAACCTGACACCATGTTTCCTAAACAACATCAGGACCTACACTTCAATAAGACCATAAGACCATAAGATATAGGAGCAGAATTAGGCCATTTGGCCCATCCGGTCTGCTCTGCCGTTTCATCATGGCTAATCCATTTTACCTCTCAGCCCCAATCTTCTGCCTTCTCCCTGTATGCCTTCACACCATGACTAATCAAGTATCTGTCAATCTCTGCCTTAAATATACCCAATGACTGGCCTCCATAAATGCCTGTAGCAAAGAATTCCACACATTCACCATTGCCTGGTCAAAGAAATTCCTCCTCATCTCTGTTCTAGATGGTCGTCCCTCTATTCTGAGGCTGTGTCCTCTGGTCTTAGACTCCCCCACCATAGGAAATGACCTCCCCATCAAGGCCCTTCAACATTCGATAGGTTTCAATGAGGTCATCCCTCACACTTCTGAATTTTAGTCAGTAGAGGTCTAGAGCCATCAAACGCTCCACATATGACAAGCTTTCAATCCTGGAATCATTTTTGTAACCTCCTTTGAATCCGCTCCAATGCCAGCACATCCTTTCTTAGATAAGGGGCCCAAAACTGCTCACAACAGTCCCAGTGAGGCCTCGCCAGTGCTTTATAAAGTTTCAACATTACATCCCTTCTTTTATATTCTAGTCTCTCAAAATGAATGCTAATATTCCATTTGACTTTCTTACCACAGACTCAACCTGCAAATTAACCTTTGGGGAATCCTGGATGAGGACTCAGAGGTACCTTTGTAACTCTGATTTTCGAATTTTCACTCCAATTAGAATATAGTATACCCTTTCATTTCTTCTACCAAAGTGTATGAACGTACACTACCCGACACTTTATTGCTTCTGCCACTTCTTTGCCCATTCTCCTAATCTGTCTAAGTCCTTCTGTAGCCTCTCTACTTCCTCATAACTACTTGCCCTTCCCCCATCTTCATATTGTCCGCGAACTTGGCTACAAAGCCATCAATTCCGTCATCCAAGTCATTGACATATAATGTAAAATGCAGTGGTTCCAACACAGACCCCTGTGAAATACCACTAATCACTGGCAAACAACCAGAAAAGGCTCCTTTACTCCCGCTCTTTGCCTCGCGCCAATCAATCAATGCTCTATCTCTGCTGCTGTCTTTCCAGTAATACCATAGGCTCTTAACTTGTTAAGCAACCTCATGTGCAGCACCTTATCAAAGGCCCTGAAAATCCAAGTACACAACATCCACCAATTTTCCTTTGTCTATCCTGTTTGTTATTTCTTCAAAGAATTCCAAAAGATTTCTCAGGCAAAAATTTATCTCAAGGAAACCATGCTGACTATGGCCTATTTTATCATGTACCTCCAAGTACCCTGAAATCACATCCGTAACACTTGACTCCAACATCTTCCCAACCACTGAAGTCAGACTAACTGGCCTATAATTTCCTTTCTTCCGCCCAAGTATTTAGATATCAAGTATTTTCTTACAGTGTGGATGAGGGCTATTTGGTCCGTCATATCTATACTAGCTCTCAGACTAATCTTTTCAATCCTATTTTCCCCACTTAATTCCCATCATCTCCTCCATGGCCCATTAAATCCACCAACCAGATAAACGAGTAGTTATTTATCTGGAGGTGGCACGGTAGTGTAGCGGTCGGCGCATTATGGTACAGGAGCCAGTAACCACCAATCAGGATTGCATTTCCGCCACTTCCTGAAAGGGATTTGTACATTTTCCTAAAGATCGCGTGGGTTTCTTCTGGGTGTTCCAGTTTCCTCCCACATTCCAAAGATGTATGAGTTGTGGGCATGCTATGTTGGCATTGGAAGCATGGCAACAGTTGGGATTGACCACAATCCTTGCTGATCTGGTTTGCCGCAAACAATGCACTTCACTGTATGTTCCCATTTACAGGTGACAAATATAACGAAATTTTAATTCTTTATCTTCCTTTAACCAATTAACATACAACTTTTGGGATGTAAAAGGAAAGCAGAGTCCCAGGAGAAAGCCTGCATTACTATAGAGAGAACATGCACACAGCCAGCGCTAGAGGTCAGGATCAAACCCATTTGGCTGCAGACATCAAACACAGCAGCAGCACTACCCGCTGCACCAATGCATTGCCCATTGATTGTAACTCACTTCAGGACGCTCTGAAATTAATGGAGCGAAAGGGACCAGGGAAAAGGAGGTTTTTATTGCAACAGGAGTCTTCCACTTGGACTGCAGACTTGCCCTGTACTTCTCTCTGTTTATTTTCTTAACATCTGACTGGTTGAGAACCAACCCAGAAGGCTAGCCACACCATCCACAGGTGCCCTCATCTACCAGGCATCAATCGTCCTTTCCACGGAGACAATAAACACCGGGGTCCCTCATTCACTGGGAATGGTGGCTCTTTGCCTTAAGCTTCTGTCCTCGTAGCAACAGAATCTCCACAAAGAGGCCAGAGAACACTTAGTAAAACACCCTGAAATCTATTGTAGCATCTTTGCGTCGCAAGTGAAGATGTCTCCTTTCCTCTTGCTGAGATACATATTAGCCTCCAGCTCCATCCCAAAACAAAAAATTGGCCATGCACCTTCCTCGATTAAAAAGGACAGTAGAAGGAAGAGCTGACCATCAGAATAAAGCCTCATCCGCCATTCAATATCAACACGCTTAGTCATCCAGATTCAAAGTTCAAAGTAAATTTATCATCAAAGTAGACTAGAACAAAGAAATACAGTAGAATCAATGAAAAACTACACACAAAGTCCAACAACCAAAGTGCAAAAGAAGACAATTTGTGCAAATACAAAAACAGCCTAATAATAAATAAATAATACGGAGAACAAATAATAATAATAAATAAGTAAATAAATAATATCGAGAACATGAGTTGTAGAGTCCTTGAAAGTGAGTCCATTGTGGAATCAGTTCACTGTTGGGGTGACTGAAGTTATCCACACTGGTTCAGGAGGTTAATGGTTGAAGGGTATTAACTGTTCCTGAATCTGGTACTGTGGGACCTAAGGCTCCTGTACCTCCTTCCTGATAGCAGCAGTGATAAGAAAGCATGATCATTCGCCTGTTCCACATTTCTTCCAATATCCCTTGATCCTGCTATCCCTGATCGTCTTGAATGGAGACTGGGAAGGAGACATTCCACTATGGTGTGAGCTGCCACTGATGGATGGGGCTCTTGCCTTGGAGCCGGGAGGTTACAAATGGAAAATGCTCTGTCTAAGGGGGAGAACCCTCCCTCCCTCTCTCCCTCCCCCCTCCCCTCCCCCTCTGTCTAAGATCACATGAAATTGTAGAGAGCTGTGAACTCTCATGAAAACCAGCCTCTCCTCTATTGACTCTGTCTACACTTCCCACTACCTCGGGAAAGCAGCCAACTTAAAGATTAGTTTTATTTGTCACACACACCTTAAAACGTGCAGTGAAATGCACAGTTTGAATCAAAGCAAATCGGCAAGGATTGTGCTGGATCGCCTGCAAGTATTGCTACACTCCTGGCACCATCGTAGCGTGCCTACAACTCATTTACCCTAACCGTACATCATTGGAGTGTGGGAGAAAGGTGGAGTATCTGGAGGAAACCCATGTGGTCCTTACAGAGAGTAGCAGAAAGAGGACCTCTCCTACAAAAGTCATTCTTTCTTCCCCTCCCTCTTGTCCAACAAGAGTTATTCTTTCTTCCCCTCCCTCCTCTCCTACAAGAGTCATTCTTTCTTCCCCTTCGTCCCATTAGGAATAAGATACAAAACATTAAAATACTCATCACCAGGCTCATCTTACCTCGCTGTTGTACTTGAATGGACCTCTTGGACAATAAAGATGAACTCTCGATCTCTCCATTTACCTGGTCATGTCCCGGTCTACCTGCACGACAGTTTCTCTGTAAATATACCACTGCAATCTGCATTCTTTTTGCCTCTCTATGTACGTATACATGGAAGGATCAGCCTGGATGGCAGGCAGACAAAAGCTTCTCACCATACCTTGGTACATGGGACAATGATAAACCAAGGCAGTACTGAGGGAGGGCTGCTCTGTCACATGTGCCGTCCCTCTGAAACCACCGTCTCAGGTGAAGACAATAAGGCCTAGGAGCAGAACCAGGCCATTCGGCTAAGTAAGACTGCTCCACCATTCCATCATGGCTGACCTATTATCCCTCTCAGCCCTGATCTCCTGCCTTCTCCCCATAACCTTTGACTTCCTTACTAATCAAGAACCTATCAACTTCTGCTTTAAGTATACTCAATGACTTGACCTCCACAGCTGTCTCTGGCAATGAATTCCACAGCTTCACTACCCTCTGGCTGAACAATTGTTTTCCTTATCTCTGTTCTAAATGGACGTCTCTCTATTTTGAGGCTGTGCCCTCTGGTCCTAGACTCCCCCACTATAGGAAACATCCTTTCCATGTCCACTCTATCTAGGCCTTTCAATATTCAATATGTTTCAATGAGATACCCTCTCATTCTTCTAAACTCCAGAACCATCAAACGTTCTTCATATATTAACCCTTTCATTCCCAGGATAATTCTCCTTTGGACCCTTTTCAATTCTAGTACATCCTATTTTAGATGAGGGCCCAAAACTGCTCAGAATACTCCAAGTATAGTCTGATGAATGCCTTCTAAAGCCTCAACATTACATCCTGCAGAACAGCAAACAGTTCTCTGAAGCCTGCATTTGCCCCAGAGACAACTTCACTCAAGCAGACTCACATCACGTTGCCAGTTGGGGGAACTGTCTGTCACTTTTCCACCATTACTGTACTTCAAAAAGTACTTCATTCACTGCAAACTACTTTGAAGTTCTTGAAAAAGATGTGAAAAGTGTTACTGAAGTATGCCTTCTTTTAGACAAAAATCATAGCTTTGAGTCTTTTAAGTTGTTGAAAACATTAGAAGTTCAGGAATCCTGGGGAAACAGCATTAATTTCAGCTCAGTAACTACCCTGAGGGAATCAGCTCTCAGCTCCTCCGACTCTGGCATAACCTTCCCAAAACTTTTGATTTGTGAAAACCTAACTGATTTCTCACTGTGGCTAGAGGGTCATTGATCTGAAAAGGGATGGCGCAGTACACAGCAGTTAATGCAATGCCATTACACCACCTGCTCTAAAGATCGGGGTTCAATCCCCTCTGCTGTCTGCAAGGAGTTTGTACATTCTCCCTGTGACCATGTGGGTTTCCTCTGGGCACCCTGGTTTCCTCCCACGTTGCAAAGATGTACAGTTAGGGTTAGGGTTAAAGTTAGTAAGTTGTGGGTATCCTACGTTGGCACCGGAATTCCTGGTTATATTTCTCACTTCTTCATATCCTTTAAGGAGATAATCTACCATCCCATTCTGGTCTGATTTATGAGATTCCAGTGACTGACTCTGCCCACCCTCTGAAATGGTCCGGGACACACCAACAAACACTCACAATCTGTGCAAAAATAAAGCAAGGTCTTTTGCGTTTAGGTCTATTGTATCCAGTGCTCCTGATGTGGCCTCCTGTACCTCGGTGAGGCTTGCTGTAAACAGGAGGACCACTTCGTCGAGCACGTCTGCTTCAGTCGCCAAAAGCGGAACTTCCTGGTTGCCAGGTATTTTAATTCCAATTGGCATTCCCGTTCCAACATGTCAGTCCATGGCCTCCTCTTGTGTCACAATGAGGCTACACTCAGGTTGGAGGAGCAATAACTTATATTCCGTCTGGATAACCTCCAAACTGATGGCATGAATATAGATTTCTCCTTTCGATAAAAAAATTCCGTCCCCCTCCCCTCTTCCTTTATTCCCCGCTCTGGCCTCTAACCTCTTCTCACTTGCCTATCACCTCCCCTCGGGTCCCCTCCTTCCCTTTCTCCTATGGTCCATCCTCCTCTCCTATCAGATTCCTTCTCCAGACCTTTATCTTTCCCATGCATTTGGCTATGTCTATCCTCCTTCCCCTCAACCCACCTTTTTGTTCTGGTGTCCTCCCCCTTCCTTTCCAGTCCTGATGAAGGGTCTTGGCCCTAGACATAGACTGTTTATTCCTCTCTATAGATGCTGCCTGACCTACTGAATTCCTCCAGCAGTTTGTGTGTGTTGCTATGGATTTCCAGTATCTACATAATTTCTCGGGTTTACGATCGGGTAGGATGCCGCTGTTACAGTACCAGCGACCCAGGTTCAATTCCTCTGCCGTCAGTAAGGAGCCTGTACATTCTCCCTGTGACCGCGTAGGTTTCCACCGGGTGGTCCGTTTCCTCCTATATTCCGAAGGCGTACGGGTTAGAAGGTTAATTGGTCACATGGGTGTAGCTGGGCGGTAGAAGCTTACTGGGCCAGAAGGGCTTGTTACCGTACTGTATCTCTAACTAAAATATCAGAATCAGATTTACTATCACTGGCATGTATCGTAAAATTTGTTGTTTTGTTTCAGCAGTACTGTGCAATATATTTTTAAAAATTGCAAATTACAATAAAAACATATATTAAAAATTAAATAATATAAGTAGAGCATAAAGAGAGCAAAATTATTGAAGTAGTATTCACAGGTTGGTTCATTATATAGAATGCTGTGGTGTGAGTGGGAATGTGGGCACAGTAAAATGGATTAGGCTGGGATCAGCGTGGGGGTGAGTGTTTGATGGCCAGTATAGACCCAGGAGGTCGATGGGCATTTCTCTGCTCTATCTCTCAATGACTAATTATTTTCAAGCTCGTTAGTACAATCCAATATCCTGATGGTTAATCCGTAAGGATCGTCTCACATTATCCAACGACTCCATTGGTTTATAATCCACACGTATTTGCAGCAGATAGTAATTCTGGTTAAATGATATGCTGACCATTTTAAATCAATCGGTGGTCAAAGCAGCTCCACTCAGTTACCACAGTACAGAAGGCCTTCACAAATACACTTCTTCTCTGCAGTCTGGGAGAGGAATAATGGATCAAATTTACCTGAAGGAAGAAAATTAAATAATGCCGTGATTTTAAAAAATGTATAGAGGTACAGAGCTTTACAATATGGAAATCAGCCCATCCTGTCCATGTGGACCAAGTTGCTTAACTGAACTTTTTCTACTTGGCCTACATATCCCTCTAAACTCGAGGTTCCCAACATTTTTATGCCATGGACCAATACCATTAAACGAGGGGTCCATAGACCTAAGGTTGGGAACCTTTGTTCTCAACCTTTCCTATCCCTGTACCTGTCCATGGATTAAATGTTGTAATTTTATCTGCCCAAACCACTGCCTCTGCCAGCTCATTCGATATGCCCACCCCTTCCGTGTGAGGAATTTGACCCCTCACATAATCTTCCTCCTTTAAACCTGAGCCCTCTAGTTCTTGTTTCATTTCCCTGGGAAAAGACTGCGGATATTCACCTTATCCATGCATCAAAAAGTTACTTTCCCCAAGCAGCAAGACTGATCAACATCTCCACTCAATAACCCACTCCACCACCACTGCTTTATCATTTCCTATCAGAGTCACCTTACCTACAGACACTCCTGTGCCTATTGTCATCTTATGTACATACTATCAGTCAGTGTATCTTATGTATTTATATTTATTGTGTTTTTTTTATTATTGCGTCCTTTATCTTATTTTTTTGGGCTGCATCGGATCTTGAGTAGCAACTATTTTGTTCTCTTTTACACTTGTGTGCTGGAAATTACATTAAACAATCTTGAATCCTGCATCGATGGCTCTCATGATTTTCTAAATCTCTGTAAGGTCACCACTGAACCTGCTATGCTCCAGAGAAAAAAATCCTCACCTGTCCAGCCTCTCATAACCAAAACCCTCCAGTCGTGATAACATCCTTGTAAATGGTTTCTCTCCAAATTAATAGCATCCTTTTATATAGCAGGGCAGCCAGAATTAAATGCAGCGTCCCTATCAATGACTTGGACAGCCATAACATGGCGTGGCAACTCCTGCACTCAGCATCCCAAATGATGAAACAAGAGCACCAAACTGCATCTTCATCGCCGTCTACCGTTGTCGTCCCTTTCTGTTCCACAGCGCTCTACAGGACTTGACTATTTACTGTGTAATTATCTCTTATTTTCATTTTGGATGACTCACAAGTGACATAAAGCTGATGGAAGCACATTACTACAGAACAGTGACTGTTCTGTTGTCACACGACACACTCCATTATACAACTCACCATAAACTTGCAAATCTGAGTTTCATTCTAAACTGTCAGCCTCGTTAATTCCCACTTTGTGCTTCACTTGTCACCCATGTAAGTGCACTGATGATGCTCCTGGGTAAGTAAGAGTTTAATTTTAAAGTTCTCATCCTTGTTTTCACTAGCTTGGTCCTCCTGATCTCTGGAACCTCCCTTAAACCTCTAAGATCTCAGTGCCCCTTCAATTTTAACCTCAGGCACTTCATTGGTTGAGAATTTGCTTCCTTAACCTTCCTGCATCTCTTAGATGGACTTCTTACAATCCATATTTTTGACCAGGTATTGTTTACCTTCCCTAACATCACAATATTTAGTATTATATTTCTTTTGACAATGAACTTTAGTGAATCTGTGGAATTCTTCACCACAGGCAGCTGTGGAGGCCAAGCCTTTGTGTATATTTAAACTAGAGGTGGATAGATTCTTGATTAGTCAGGGCGTGAAAGGATACGGGGACAAGGCATGAGATTGGCACTGAGAGGAAAATGGATCAGCCATGATGAAATGATAGAGCACACTTGATGGGCCAAATGGCCTAATTCTGCTCCTATAACTTATGGTCTTATGAGGCATCTTAGAATGTTTTGCTATGACAGAATTAGTATGTCATTGCTTCCAAACCTACAGCACAGTTTACTTTCTCAGTGGAGTCATCACCATTATCATCATTATGTGCTGTGTCGTATGATGTAGGCGACCATGATTGATCTTGGCAAGTTGTTCTATAGAAGTAGTTTGCCCTTGCCATCTTCTGGGCCGTGTCCCCAGCCATTATCATTACCCTTCAGAGTCTGTCTGCCTGGCGTCAGTAGTTGCATAACCAGGACTTGTGCCATTCACCACCTGTTCCCATGGCTTCAGGTGATCCTGCGACGTGGGGTTAAACAGGTGCGACACCTTGCCCAATGGTGACCTGCAGACAAGAGAAAATCTGTGGATGCTGGAAATCTGAGTGACACACACAAACTGCTGGAGGAACTCAGCAGGCCAGGCAGCATCTATGGAAAAAAGTACAGTTGGCATTTTGAGCCGAAACCCTTTGGCAGGACCGAAAACAAAAGAGGCCATTCAGTCCACTAAGACTATACCATCAACCATCCATTCTTTACAGTAAAAACCTCGTTCACAATTTCATGTCCTATTAAAGTCTGTGATTCCACCAAACCCATTTTTTCATCTTACATCCTTGTGTCTCCGTCCTCTCTGCTCCACCACCACAGGACTTTACAACTGCCAACCTCATACACACAGAAATTATTTTCCAAAATTCTCCTGCCCTGGGGAAGGAGAAACAGAGTTAATGTTCTAATGAAGGGTCTTGGACCTGAAGTGTTAACCGATTCACGTTCCACAGACGCTGCCTGACTTGCAGAGCAGTTCCAGCATTTTCTGCTCTCATTACGAATTCCGCCATCAGCAGTTTGTGATATCGGAAGTCTAACTAAATGAGGATAATGCAGAAGTATTACATTGCAAATTGCTGAAATCTAAACGAAAGGACAATAATGTCAAAAAGGAAAATGGAAGACAAGCAAATTCTTGGAAAGGGAGGAAATTGGAGTTACTCACCAAGTCAGCAATCTTTCTGGGAAAAGGTTATCGATGAAAGAT
Organism: Mobula hypostoma; assembly: GCF_963921235.1. NCBI lineage: Eukaryota > Metazoa > Chordata > Chondrichthyes > Myliobatiformes > Myliobatidae > Mobula > Mobula hypostoma. Next base: position 12,769,863 of record NC_086114.1, read on the forward strand.
CACACTTAACTATGATGACGCTGGACTGGAGGAGTCCTGCGTTAGAACTTTGTATCTGTTGCCTGATTAGATTTCACTCCAAGCAGCGACACAGGATTGGTGCGTTTTGATAGAAGCCTGTCACGTTAAACGAAGGCACTCATAGAAACATAGGGACATAGAAAACCTACAGCACAATGACAGGCCCTTCTGCCCACAAAGTTGTGCCGAACATGTCCCTACCTTATAAATTACTAGTTTTACCCATAGCCCTCTATTTTTCTAAGCTCCATGTACTTATCCAAAAGTCTCTTAAAAGACCCTATTGTATCCGCCTCCACCACCATTGCCGGCAACCCATTCCACGCACTCACCACTCGCTAAGTAAAAAACGTACCCCTGACATCTCCTCTGTACCTACTCCCCAGCACCTTAAACCAGTGGCCCTCTTGTGGTAACCATTTCAGCCCTGGGAAAAAGCCTCTGACTATCCACAGGATCAATGCCTCTCATCATCTTATACACTCCTTTGAAGAACAGTAAAAGAGTTACCCTTGGTGTCTTGGTCAGTATCCAGATTAAGGTTCAGATTTATTTATCATATGTGCATCAAAACACACAGTGAAATGTGTCATTTGCAATAACAACCAATACAACCTAAGGGTGTGCTGTGGGCAGCCGACAAGTGTTGCCACACATTCCCACACCAACAGAGCAAGCCCACGATGGTCAGCAGAACAACACAGAACACAACAAGCAACAAAACAACAACAGCAAAATAACCCTCATTTCTCCCTCTCCCCCATAACGTGCACAGTTCTTCAATCCCAGTACAGGCCGTTTCCAGTCTCCAGTGGAATAGCGGATTCGCAGACACAGGGCTTCAACTTCCCCAGTGGACTTCAGGGCTCACTCCATTGGACCTCAGTTTCCAGACTTCCAATTGACCTTTGGGCTTTGGCTTCACTCTTCAGTATCGACCCCAGGACCCGTCAATGATATTGAATGAAGACCCCCGTTGAGGACCACAAACACCAGACCTCAAACATCAGACGCAATGTGGATCTGGCATTGATTACAAATATACTTCTACACAATTCTGACCACCCTTCAAAAGAACACATTGGCATGAGATGCCTTACGGCTGCAAGAATGCTTTCATTCTTTCAGGTTGACTGTGGGAATAAGATCAGGCAGGGTTTAAAACACCATCCATCTAGCACTGTCGGCAATCTATTTTGCATACGGAGGCAAAGTAGCAAATAGAAGTAAATCTCAGAAGGAATTCTGCATTCATATCTTCAGATTTCCTTGGTCCAGAATTTTAACTGCAGCCTCAGCAGCTGCCCTAGAAGTCAGAGTCAGAATTGTCCAGAGCGTGCGGTGGTATCCCATTGCCATTTGACCTATCCAAATTAGCCTAGTTCACATTGGCTGGAATCCCACTATATCAAAGTGAGGGATAAGATTTAGGACAGAATGCTCAGATAACACTCTAATTTACTCCAAACAATGAACAAGGTTCACTTAGCATCCTTTCAACAGAACCTATCCAGATTAAACAGACCCTATCAGCGAAACTATGGCACTTTTCTTTAATAAAAGCAAGCTAACTTCCTTGGACTAACTCAGTGAGTGAGCCGCAGCCAGAGAGTATGAAACAATGAGCCCAAGATCCATCCCTGTCACCCAAAGCAGTATGGGGCTCCTGACAATATTGACAGGTAAGTAAACCAATCATCTTCCGTCAGACTGAGGCTAGAGAAGTCATCCTTCATGAGGGGCATTGGGTAGGGATTACTTTCACCTCAACTTCCTGTTTGAATCAAAGTTCCCAAAGGATTCAAGCACTACTATTTCACTAAAAAAGGCAAGAAACACACATTCAGTTGACAAACATGAGACTGCCAAGTGAAACTGGGGATCTGAAAATCTTGCCATTGTTTAATATTTTATTGATCTATTTTGTATATTCTTAATGGTTATACAATCAATGGCCACTTTATTAGCTCACCTGTACACCTGCTTGTTAATGCGAATATCTAAATAGCCAATTATGTGGCAGCAACTCAATACATAAAAGCATGCAGGCATGGTCAAAAGGTTCAGTTGTTGTTCAGACCAAACATCAAAATGGAGGAGGAATATGATCTAAGTGACTGTGGAATGATTGTTGGTGCCAGGTTTGAGTATCTCAGAAACTGCTGATCTCTTGTCATTTTCATACATGACAATTTCTTGGATTTACAGAGAACGGTGCAAAAACCAAAAAAAAACATGCAGTGACTGGCAGTTCTGTTGGTGAAAAAACCTTGTTAATCAGAGCAGTAGGGTCAGTAACTCATATAACCACGCGTCACAACAGTGGTGTGCAGAAGAGCATCTCTGAATGCACAACATGTTGAACTTTGAAGTGGATCGGCTGCAGCAGAGGAGACTACGAGCATACAGAAAAAACGCAGCGGTCACTTGATTAGGTACCTCTCGTGTATAATAAAGTGGCCATTGAGGGCAGCTACATTTACGACCGAGAGTGAACTCATGACAATAAACACTGGCAGGATCAGTGGTCTCTTGTACAAATGTGGGGAATTCACGTCTGAAAATCTTGCTTGCATGTTTATTTAAGCAGAACCTTTTAATGATGTGAATTACAATTATAGAAGTGTTTATTAAAGATGTCCAGAACTGTAATAACTTTTTTCCTATTTTACAAGCCGTAAAATGTAGAGAGAAGGGAAGGGTAACATGGGAACTGGTCAAAGGCCCCACCTCCCCCTCGTACCCCATCTGTTACTCATTTTTATGCACACATTCTTTCTCTCACTCTCCTTTTTCTCCCTCTGTCCCTCTGAATATACCTCTTGCCCATCCTCTGGGTCACCCCCCCCTTGTCTTTCTTCCCGGACCTCCTGTCCCATGATCCTCTCGTATCCCCTTTTGCCTATCACCTGTCCAGCTCTTGGCTCTATCCCTCCCCCTCCTGTCTTCTCCTATCATTTTGCATCTCCCCCTCCCCCTCCAGCTTTCAAATCCCTTACTCACTCTTCCTTCAGTTAGTCCTGACGAAGGGTCTCGGCCTGAAACGTCGACTGCGCCTCTTCCTATAGATGCTGCTTGGCCTGCTGCGTTCACCAGCAACTTTGATGTATGTTGCTCAAAAATCATTGTCTGTGTTTTATTACCAGCTGTGGCATAGCTGTATCTGAGTCAGGAAGCTGTAAGCTCCACCATAGGGAATATGAACACAACTTTGTTCCTGAAGCTCCTGAGCTGTCCTGAAGGGGATGCCCCACCGCTGTTCAGATGAAAAACTGAATGAAGCTGCCATTTACTCCGCCTGTATGAGGCCACATCATATTTTGTTGAGGTCCTCCCCGACATAATGGTCAATCAATATCTATCCCTTGGCCAACACCAAGATGATCAGTGTCTTGATGACGTTGCTCTGTGTGGGAATTTGCTGTGTGCCAACCACATCAATCTACATAACAATATTTAGAGGTACATCATGACAAAAGGCTTTTCCAGCCCAGAGAGCCTGTTACACATAACCTACTAGCCCATACGTGGGAGGAAACAGGAGCACCCGGGAAAAACGTACAAACTCCTTATAGACAGTGGCAGAATTGAGTCCAGGTCACTGGCTCTGTAATAGCATTGGGCTAGACTGAACTATCAAGATTTTTGAAGCAAGTTCAACACTTAAAACATTTAAAGCAGCACAAATTGGTAAAACGGTTTATTATTCTCGTGTGTACCGAGGTACAGTGGAGAAACCCTGCCCTGTAGGCCATCCAGACAGACCAGCCCAACACAACAGCACATTCAGGCAGCAGAAGGGAAAACAGTAACAAAATACAGAGTGATATCCACAAAATGCTGGAGAAACTCAGCAGGCCAGGCAGCATCAATGGAAAAGAGTACAGTCAACATTTTGGGCCGAGACCCTTCAGCAGGACTGGAGAAAGAAAAGATAAGGGGCAGAGTAAAAAGGTGGGCGGGGGGGGGGAGGGAGGGAGAAACATAAGGTGATAGGTGAAACCAGCAGGGGGAGGGGTGAAGTAAAGAGCTGGGAAGCTGATTGGTGAAAGAGATACAGGGCTGGAGAAAGGGAGTCTGATAGGAGAGGACAGAAGGGCATGAAAGAAAGAAAAGGGAGGAGAAGCACCAGAGGGAGGTGTTGGGCAGGTAAGGAGATAAGGTGAGAGAGGGAAAAGGAGATGGGGAATGGTGAAGGGGGGGGGCATTATTGGAAGTTCAAGGAATTGATGTTCATACCATCAGGCATTCACTTGATGTTCATTTGCCTTATCTTTGACCAAGGAGAAATCGCTCTGTAGTAAAATGTTTGCTACCAATGGAAGTTCGATAAGTGCATCATCGTCTGGTGTGGAGGCGCCAATGCACAGGATCGGAAAAAGCTGCAGAGGGTTGGAAACTCAGTCGGCTCCATCATGGACGCTAACCTCTCCTCCATCATAGACACTAACCTCTCCTCCATCATGGACACCAACCTCTCCTCCATCATGGACAGTAACCTCTCCTCCATCATGGACAGTAACCTCTCCTCCATCATAGACACTAACCTCTCCTCCATCATGGACACCAACCAATCCTCCATCATGGACAGTAACCTCTCCTCCATCATGGACAGTAACCTCTCCTCCATCATGGACACTAACCTCTCCTCCATCATAGACACTGACCTCTCCTCCATCATGGACACTGACCTCTCCTCCATCATAGACGCTAACCTCTCCTCCATCATGGACAGTAACCTCTCCTCCATCATGGACACTAACCTCTCCTCCATCATGGACACTAACCTCTCCTCCATCATGGACACTGACCTCTCCTCCATCATAGACACTAACCTCTCCTCCATCATGGACACCAACCAATCCTCCATCATGGACAGTAACCTCTCCTCCATCATGGACAGTAACCTCTCCTCCTTCATGGACACTAACCTCTCCTCCATCATGGACACTGACCTCTCCTCCATCATAGACACTAACCTCTCCTCCATCATAGACACTGACCTCTCCTCCATCATGGACACTGACCTCTCCTCCATCATGGACACTGACCTCTCCTCCATCATGGACACTGAACTCTCCTCCATCATAGACAGTAACCTCTCCTCCATCATGGACACTGACCTCTCCTCCATCATGGACACTGGCCTCTCCTCCATCATGGACACTGACCTCTCCTCCATCATAGACACTAACCTCTCCTCCATCATAGACACTGACCTCTCCTCCATCATGGACACTGACCTCTCCTCCAACATGGACACTAACCTCTCCTCCATCATAGACACTGACCTCTCCTCCATCATAGACACTGACCTCTCCTCCATCATGGACACTAACCTCTCCTCCATCATGGACATCTTCAAAAAGTGATTCCTGAAGAAGGCAGCAACAACTAAGGACCCTCATCATCTGGACGTGCCCTCATTTCATTCAGATTTCTGAATGGACAATGAACCCATAAACCTCACTTTCTGTTCTTTTTTTGCCTGTTTATTTATTGTTTTTATATATTTCTAATTGTAACTTAATAGTAATCTTTCTCATGTATTGCAGTGTAATAAACCTGATTCTGATTCTGACATCTTCCCTTCAGTAACAGGGCTGATGTGACCCAGAAAGGTTCTTAGGATATGGGACAACTGGATTCCTTGAGTGAGTGAAAACAATTCTTATCCATGATTTTGTTCCCAACCACCTTTGGAAACTCCTGCACTCCTTAGGGAAGTCAATTTTCCAAATCTGACTGCGATTGCGACAATTTTCGCTGTTCCTCAAATGATTTTCGAATACTTTAGTTCACTTTCTTATATCTGGAATTCTCTGCCTTAACTTCACCATCTTTGATGTTCCTAAAACCCTAACTTTTTTTTGATGAAGTCACCTGTTCTAGTCCTTATGTGGTCTGGAATCAAGTGTTATCTTTTAACACTCTGATGAAGTGTCCTGAGCTGTTTTAAAATGTATAAACATATGTTGTGATTTCTTCTAACCGTTCCCATATGGTGATTTTCACTATTAATAGCTCTAAATGTAGCACAAATTTGCTTCACAGAGCCTGGTTTCTTTTGGACTAGGAAGTCTTCTGCTTAACAGAATTCTTAAAGGAGCCTTGTTTTCCTGGCTACCCAGGTGCTGAGGGAACGATTCCTTCCCTATCGTCAGCCTATGTGACTCTGTGTGAGTGTAATGGGGTACAGTAATATGGTAGTTGCTGTGAGAAGGACGCTGGGGACCACTCACAGAATCTTTCCTCCAAGACAACCACTTGAAAAAAAGTGGTCACCGAGGCTCTGACAAGTATGACACACAGAAAAATATATGTTAGTTAAATTGCTGGCTAAAAAACTTCCTCCTTACCTCTGTTCTACAGGGACGTCTTTCTATTAGACCATGAGAACATAAGACCATAAGACAGAGGAGCAGAATTAGCCTTTAGAGTTATCCATGTAAATCTAGGCCAGACTGAATAAAGGTGGTAAGTCGTAAGTTAACAGGTGGTTCTTTTACAGCAGTCTAGAACCCCTTTTATTACTGGTACTGAGACTAACTTCTTAAAAGTTGAAAGTTCAAGATAAATTTATTATCAGAGGACATATATGTCACCATACTGTATAACCCTGAGATTCATTTTCTTATGGGCACTCACAGTATATACAAGAAAACAACAGAATAAATGAAAGACCATACTGTACAGGATGGACAACAACCCGAGAAAGCCAGACTGTGCAAATGCAAAAAGAAAGAAAAGTAATAATAATAAATAAATGATCAATAAATGTGTGTGGTTTGTCCATCATTGTCGATGAAGGCCTCGACACTATTAGTGATGATAGTGCCAAGACTAGCGCTTGATTTGGATTTAAGTGAGGGAGAGTTGCACAGCGTCAGCCTCACTCTCTCTTCCCAATTCCCACCTGGACCCAGTGGCAAGACAAGAGTCGAGACGGCTGGAGATGGCACTAGGCGCAGTGGATGACCAGGACATCTTCTGTGTCTTGTCGTGTTCTACGCATTCCACGACACTTGCAGAGACCGGCTTCTTGACTGTTGGACCTTCCATTGGTCTCGTCCGCTCAATCCGCCGGAGTCTGTCTTCACATGCTGGGATAGACAACTCCCTATCTCACCGAGGGTTTGAGACCCGTCGGCTACCCTCACCTGGTTTAGCCGGCTTGTCGAAGCTGTTGCCCGGAGTGTGGCCGCTGTCGCATGCAAACAGCTACGAGGAGCCACAGGTGAGAGCTGAGTGCCAGGTGGGGACCAAAGGTGGACAAACCGCCTTGAAAAGGATGCGACATGTTCCTCCACCAGAGGTGCTACCCCTCCCTGACACCCCTTACACAATAAATATCGAGAACATGAAGTGAAGAGTCCTTGAAAGTGAGTTCATAGGTTGTGGGGACAGTTCGGCGAAAGGAGAAATGAAGCTGAGTGAGGTTATCTCCTCCGGTTAAAGAACCTTATGGTTGAGGGGTAGTAACTGTTCCTGAATCTGGTGGCGTGAGTCCTGAGGCTTCTGTCAAGGCCTGGATGATGAGGCTCCTTGATGCTGGGTGCTGCTTTCCTGCAACACTGCTCCATACAGATGTGCTCCATGGTGGGAAAGGCTTTACCTGTGACTGTCCAGGCTTTATGCACTACTTTTTGTTGGCTTTTCTGTTCAAGGACATTGGTGCTTCCACACCAAGCCATGACCAACTATACTATTCTATAGAAGTTCACATCTTAGAAGTTTGTCAATGTTTTGAATGACATGCCAAATCTTTGCAAACTTCTATGCTAGGACTTCCAAATCCCTTTTCACATCTGGTTTCTGAATTTGACTTGGTCCCTCATGGTGTTTACTGTCCATCTGTCTCGGACGCGTTCAAAGGCCCTGACTGAAGAACGGAGGTGGGTGGGGAGGGGTTTCAGGAAAGGTGAGGAATAGAAGAGTTGTGGGCTGGTGGTGGGGATGGATGGAGGAACTCTGCTTATAAATAACCCACGGGCCCAATGCAAATGCCTATGTGGGAAATGACACACCATGAGGGAGTGCACAGGGTGGTTTTATGCTGAAAATATTGACCAGTCGTGCAGAAATCCAGTGGGGTCATTGGGTCATCTCTCTGTCTCTGTCTCTGTCTCTCTCTCTCTCTTTCTGTCTCTTTCTCTCTACATATATATATCTATATCTATATATCTATATATATAGGGTCTAGTATGGGATTACCATAGGATTGGTGTCAATGGGTGCCTTCTAGCTTATTACTTCGTCCTCCCCTCCCCCAGCTACCCCGTTCCTCCCTCACCTGGCCTCACCTATCTCCTGCCAGTTTGCAGTCCTTCCCCTCCCCTTGCTTTCTTATTCTGGCTTCTCCCCCCTTCCTCTCAGACCCTGATGAATGGTCTCAGCCTGAAATGTTGAGGCCTGGGGCAGATCGGTCATGATCAAATCGGATGGTGGGACAGGGATGAGGGGCCGAGTGGCCTACTCCTGCTCCTATTTCTTATGTTCTAATGCTAGCCAAGCTGGAATAATTAGACAACAGCTTTCAAAGGAACCCATAAGGTGTGAAAATGAATATTAACACTGCAGTTTCATTGGATAAAAGCCAGATAGCTTACAATGAAGTGACTTTATGCTCCAACCGTCACAGAGAACTTAGAACGTACAGCACCACAATGTTGTGCCGACATTATAACCTACTTCAAGATCAATCTAACCCTTCCCTTCCACATAACCCTCCACTTTTCTTTCATCCATGTGCCTATCTCCGGGTCTCTTAAATCTCCATGTTGTATCTGCCTGTCCCACCACTTCTGCCATGTTCTATGTACCTGCACCTGTGTAAAAAACCTCTGATATCTCCCCTATTCTTTCTTCCAGTCACCAGAAAATTATGCCCTCTCATATTAGCTCTTTCAGCCCTGCGAAAAAGCTGTTGGCTGGCCATTCTACCTATGCCTCTTATCATCTTATATACCTCCATCAAGTCAACTCTCATCTTGCTTCGTTGCAAAGAGGAAAGCCCCAGCTCAACCTTCCCTCATAAAACAGGCTCTCTAATCCAGGCGGCTTCCTGGTAAACCTCCTCTGCACCCTCTCTAAATCTTCCACATCCTTCCTATAATGAAGCGACCAGAATCAAACACAATACTCTAAGTCTGGTCTAACCAGAGTTTTATAGAGCTGCGACATCGATGCTCCCTGAACTGCTGAGTTCTTTCTGCATTTTGTGTGTGTGTGTCTCCGGATTTCCAGCATCTGCAGAATCTCTACGTCTACGGAGCGTATGAGAGAGAGAGAAACGTAGACATAAAACACAAGCTCCACGACAACACAGGCTCTTCAACAACACTGGCTCATCAATAACACAGGCTCCACGACAACACAGGCTCCATGACAACACAGGCTCTTCAACAACACTGGCTCATCAATAACACAGGCTCCATGACAACACAGGATCCACGACAACACAGGCTCTTCAACAACACTGGCTCATCAATAACACAGGCTCCATGACAACACAGGCTCATCAATAACACAGGCTCCATGACAACACAGGCTCCACGACAACACAGGCTCCATGACAACACAGGCTCATCAACAACACAGGTTCCTCAACAACACAGGCCCATCAATAACACAGGCTCCACGACAACACAGGCTCATCAATAACACCGGCTCCATGACAACACAGGCTCTTCAACAACACTGGCTCATCAATAACACAGGCTCCACGACAACACAGGCTCCATGACAACACAGGCTCATCAATAACACCGGCTCCATGACAACACAGGCTCTTCAACAACACTGGCTCATCAATAACACAGGCTCCACGACAACACAGGCTCCATGACAACACAGGCTCATCAATAACACCGGCTCCATGACAACACAGGCTCATCAAAAACACAGGCTCCAAGACAACACAGGCTCATCAATAACACAGGCTCCATGACAACACTGGCTCATCAATAACACAGGCTCCATGACAACACAGGCTCATCAACAACACAGGCTCTTCAACAACACTGGCTCATCAATAACACAGGCTCCATGACAACACAGGATCCACGACAACACAGGCTCTTCAACAACACTGGCTCATCAATAACACAGGCTCCATGACAACACAGGCTCATCAATAACACAGGCTCCATGACAACACAGGCTCCACGACAACACAGGCTCCATGACAACACAGGCTCTTCAACAACACTGGCTCATCAATAACACAGGCTCCATGACAACACAGGCTCCATGACAACACAGGCTCTTCAACAACACTGGCTCATCAATAACACAGGGTCCACGACAACACAGGCTCCATGACAACACAGGCTCATCAATAACACCGGCTCCATGACAACACAGGCTCATCAATAACACAGGCTCCAAGACAACACAGGCTCCACGACAACACAGGCTCCATGACAACACAGGCTCATCAACAACACAGGTTCCTCAACAACACAGGCCCATCAATAACACTGGCTCATCAATAACACAGGCTCCACGACAATACAGGCTCATCAATAACACCGGCTCCATGACAACACAGGCTCCATGACAACACAGGCTCTTCAACAACACTGGCTCATCAATAACACAGGGTCCACGACAACACAGGCTCCATGACAACACAGGCTCATCAATAACACCGGCTCCATGACAACACAGGCTCCAAGACAACACAGGCTCCATGACAATACAGGCTCATCAATAACACAGGCTCATCAGTAACACAGGTTCCATGACAATACAGGCTCATCAATAACACAGGCTCATCAACAACACAGGCTCATCAATAACACTGGCTCATCAATAACACAGGCTCATCAGTAACACAGGCTCATCAATAACACAGGCTCATCAATAACACAGGCTCCACGACAACACAGGCTCCATGACAACACAGGCTCATCAATAACACAGGCTCCAAGACAACACAGGCTCCATGACAACACAGGCTCATCAATAACACAGGCTCCATGACAACACTGGCTCATCAATAACACAGGCTCCATGACAACACAGGCTCATCAATAACACAGGTTCCTCAATAACACAGGCTCATCAACAACACAGGCTCATCAATAACACAGGCTCCACGACAACACAGGCTCATCAATAACACAGGCTCCACGACAACACAGGCTCATCAGTAACACAGGCTCCACGACAACACAGGCTCTTCAACAACACTGGCTCATCAATAACACAGGCTCCACGACAACACAGGCTCCATGACAACACAGGCTCATCAATAACACTAGCTCATCAATAACACAGGCTCCACGACAACACAGGCTCCATGACAACACAGGCTCATCAGTAACACAGGCTCCATGACAATACAGGCTCATCAATAACACAGGCTCATCAACAACACTGGCTCATCAATAACACAGGCTCCACGACAACACAGGCTCCATGACAACACAGGCTCATCAGTAACACAGGCTCCATGACAATACAGGCTCATCAATAACACAGGCTCCATGACAACACAGGCTCATCAGTAACACAGGCTCCATGACAATACAGGCTCATCAATAACACAGGCTCATCAACAACACAGGCTCATCAATAACACTGGCTCATCAATAACACAGGCTCATCAGTAACACAGGCTCATCAATAACACAGGCTCATCAGTAACACAGGCTCCACGACAACACAGGCTCCATGACAACACAGGCTCATCAATAACACCGGCTCCATGACAACACAGACTCCACGACAACACAGGCTCATCGACAACACAGGCTCATCAATAACACAGGCTCCATGACAACACAGGCTCAGCAATAACACAGGCTCATCAACAACACAGGCTCATCAATAACACAGGCTCATCAATAACACAGGCTCCATGACAACACAGGCTCATCAGTAACACAGGCTCCATGACAATACAGGCTCATCAATAACACAGGCTCATCAGTAACACAGGCTCATCAATAACACAGGCTCCATGACAACACAGGCTCATCAGTAACACAGGCTCCATGACAATACAGGCTCATCAATAACACAGGCTCATCAGTAACACAGGCTCATCAATAACACAAGCTCCATGACAACACAGGCTCATCAGTAACACAGGCTCCATGACAACACAGACTCCATGACAACACAGGCTCATCAGTGACACAGACTCCATGACAATACAGGCTCATCAACAACACAGGTTCCTCAACAACACAGGCTCATCAACAACACGGGCTCCACGACAACACAGGTTCCAATAACCATCAACTCTCATTTATATTAATCATGTTATTTTTTATTCTCCCCATATTCTTATCAACTCCCCCCAGTTTCCAACACTCACCTACACACTAGGGGTAATTTACAATAGCTAATTAACCTACCGACCCACATGTCTCTGGGATGCGGGTGGAAACCAGAGCATCCCAAGAGGATACCCAAGCAGGCACGGGCGCAACGTGCAAATTCCACACACAGAAGTCAGAATTGAACCTGGGTGTCTGGAGCTGTACTACTGAATGCACCACTGTGCAACAGGGCTGCCGTCTTGAACCTTTTCCCATTTTCTAGTCTGCAATAAATGTGAAGACTTAATTGTGCTTTTTGTTAATCATTAATAAGGGGATAGTTGATTATTGCAATAGTCACTACAACTTTATAGGAAATATTTACCTTTTGTTGATTAGGAATTTAAATTTCCATCAAAATTAAGTTCTCAGTTCCTATCAAAACTGACTTGTAACCAGAATGGGGAATGGAAAGAGAGAGAAGGAAGGAAGGAGGAAGAACAAATTATTGGAAGTTAGAGAAGTCAATGTTCATGCCATCATGTTGGTGGCTATCCAAACAGAATACGAGGTTTTTCTCCTCCAATCTGGGTTTAGCCTCATCATGAAATGTATTGTATGATATTGAAATAGGCCCTTCCTGCCCTTCAAGCCATGCCACCTAGTAATCCACCTATTTAACCCTAGCCTGATCACGGGACAATTTACAATGATCAATTAACCTTCTAATGGGTGCATCTTTGGACTGTGGGAAGAAACCGGAGCACCCAGAGGAAACGCATGCGGTTACATGGAGAACGTCCAAACTCCTTACAGGCAAATGCGGGAATAATGACACGCTTGTTGCAATTTGAACAAATACGGGAGCAAAACACACAAAATGCTGGAGGAATTCAGCAGGTCAGGCAGCATCTATGGGGAGAAGTAAACAGTTGGTGTTTTGGGCCGAGACCTTTCATCGGTCCTGATTACTTCCTCCACAGACGCTGCCTGACCTGTTGAGTTCCACCAGCATTTTGTGTGCATTGCTCAAGATCTCCAGCACCTGCAGAATCTCTTGTGTTTATAAAACGTGGCTGTCAATTTGTGTACAGGAGTAAATGATTTAGTAATCTGATCCTGCTGGATTGAAAGGAATATGGGCCACAATTTTGGATCAAAGTTCTGTATATCTTGCATCTTTACAGACCTGGATCACAGTAGTTGGCATGTTTCCCTAACTGTCCCCGAGCCAAACCACTGAAATGTTTATGACCATAAGGTTCTCATTGGATCATCTCACTATTAATCTTCCTCCACCTAAGATACATCATAGATTTATAGAATTATACAGCATGGAATCTGACCCTTCGGCCCATTGACACTCTGCCAACCACCCTTTACATTAATCCTACACTAACCCCATTTTATTTAAATTTTATTTAGAGATGCAACTGAACAGGCTCTACTAGCCCAATGAGCCGCACCGTCCAGGGTCGGCATGGTAGTGTAGTGGTTAGCACAATGCTTTACAGTACAGGCGACCTGGGTTCAATTCCCACTGCTGTCTGCAAGGAGTTTGTACGTTCTCCCTGTAATCGCATGGGTTTCCTCCGGATGCTCCTGTTTCCTCCTACAGTCTAGAGACTTGGGCTAATTGGTCATTGTAAATTGTCCCGTGAATAGGCTAGGATTAAATTGGGGGGGTGTTGCTGGGTGGCACAGTTCGAAAGGCTGGAAAGGCATGTTCTGCACTGTATCGCAATAAACTGATAAATAAATACATTATTTAACCCGGCTGTATATCAATACATACATTAATTAATTAATCAAACCTAGGCTAATCAAAGGACAATTTACAATGACCCACTAACGTGCTAACTGGTACGTCTTTGGACTGTAGGAGGAAACCGGAGAACCCGGAGGAAACCCATGCATTTACGAGGAGGACGTACAAACTCCTTACAGAGGACGCCGGGATTGAACTCTGAACTCCGGTGCCCCAGGCTGTAGTAGTGTCATGCTGACCACTACACTACCGTGTGCCTTTATTTTCCTCACCTTCCCAATAGTTCCCCTCTGAATCTACTGCCCGAGTATATTCTAAGCACAATAGACAACAGCCAACTAACCTACTGTTTCCTTGGGACTCGGAAGGAAGTCAGAGCATCTAGGAGAAACCCAGGTGGTCATCAAGAGAAGAGGGAGAACCGGAGGTCAGCATTGAACCTGGATCGCTGGAGATGTGGGCCAGTGTCTCTATCAGCTGCGCCTCTCCGCCGCCTTTACTCTGTACAGTGTTCCGCTGGCTCGTTTGTTTTAAATCTCACCTCAGCGTGCAGGTATATTGAAGACGACTTCGGAACTGCACTAAGGATAACTACACCTGTATGTTGCTGAAAGAGGGTTCCCATGACTCGTGAGTCTTTGGAATTCTCTCCTCGGGGAGCAGTGGAAGCTGAGCTATCGAGTGCATTCCAGGTTTCACAAGGCAGGTTGCTGGAACACAGGGGAAATCGAAGGTTATGGAGAACATGCAGCAACGTGGAGCTGCAGCCAAGATCTAATCAGCCGTGATCATACCGAGTGCCAGAGCAGGCTCGAGGGGCTGTGTGGTGTCCACCTGCTCCTTCTGTTCTCAGGAAAGGTTAAGTCATGGGGAGCAGGCAGCATGACAAGGCTTGTCCTCTGAAGACTGACAAGTGATCCAGTGTCCATTGAAAGGAGGGTGGGTGGAGAGAGGGAAGGGGAGAGACAGACAGACAGAGATAGAGAGACACATAGAGAGAGAGAAAGGGAGAAATACAGAGAGAAAAAGGGAGGAGAGAATGGAGAGAAAGGGAGAGATGGGAAAGAGAGAGAAAAAGATAAAATGGTAGAGAGAGAGAGTAGAGAGAGGACAAAGAAAGAAAAGACAGTGGGAAAAGAAAGAGAAAGTAGGAGGAGAAGAAAGAAAGAGAAAGGAGAGAGAAAAGAGGGGCAGAGAGAAAAGTAGAAGAAAGGTAGAAGGGAGTGGTGAGAGGGGAGAGAAAAGAGAGAAACAAAAAAAGTGAGAACAAAGAAAAGAAGAGTGAGAGAAAGAGAGAGGCAGGGAGAGAGAATGGGGGATTCAATTGTTTGGATAAACAGGTTCTAAGCTGTAACTTAACCTGCATTCAAGGCCTTGAGTATAGCTGACCCCAAAGTAATTATAACTATTCAAGATAACAACCTATGAATCTAATTAGAATGTATGATCTGCCAATTTTATTTGCACTTCTTATTTGTGTGCTGCACATTCCAGAATTGTGAAACTGAATTCAATACCACTTATTCCGGAAATTTCTTCCTGAGGATGTATAACCAGGTTACAACGACATGATATTAATAGCACTTGTTGGCAATCACCCACTTCATAATAGACTGAGAATTGTGCACAAGGAGTAACACGTAAACCCTGTCTTGGATGGTGTCGAACTTCTCTGCTCATCCAGGCAGGTATTCCAACTTGTTCCTATTTTGTACTCTGTAGATGGAGGAAAGGCACTGGGGAGGCCAGAGGTAAGTAAAGCCTTTGACCTTCCCTTGCAGACAAAGTAACTGCAAACAACCTAGTCTAAGTCGAATTGCAACCAACCTTGCCTCTAGATAAAGCATGAAGCCCAGCTCTAAAGGACATCCCAAAGCCCTTTGCATCAGCTTATACACTTAAAGTCAGTCTATTATCAAAGAATGGGTGTGTCACCAGATACCACCCAGAGATTTGTTGTCCTGCTTACATAGGTAGAAACTGACAAACACCCAAAGTATAAAAGGAGAGTATGTGCAAACTCCTTACAGTGGCGGGAATTGAACCCCGATCAGTGATCACTGCTATTGTAAAGCATTACATTAATAATACACTACCTTTGTGTCCTCATTGTGAAGACCCAGTGACACATTAAAAGTAAAAAGTTTCAAAGCCACACTTGCGCCTTGGACAAAGGCTTGAATAAGGTATCTTTCCAAAGTTCCTTCCCTAAATTCCTCCAGTTGCTGTATTTCATTTCCTAGTGTTGGGTGTGGTGGCAAGTGACACGAACTAACGGTTCTGACTCAAAGTAAACTGAAAGGCACTGGAAGAACTCAGGGGGTCAGTTAGGATCTAAGGATGTTTCGGGTCGAGATACGTCATCTTACCCATTTCCCCCATTACCCCATCACCCAGGAAATGCCCTCTTCTTATTGCTACCATCAGGGAGGAGGTACAGAAGCCTGAAGACCCACACTCAACGATTTAGGAACAGCTTCTTCCCCTCCACCATTAGCTCTTTGAACAGGCAATGAGCCGACCTCATAAACACTATCTCACTACTTTCATTCTTTTTGCACTACCTTCTAATTTTTTCAAATATATATTTCTTATTGTAATTTATAATAAAACATAGAACATAGAACGTAGAATAGTACAGCACATTACAGGCCCTTCGGCCCACAATGTTGTGCCAACCCTCAACCCTGCCTCCCATATAAGCCTCCCACCTTAAATTCCTCCATATACTTGTCCAGTAGTCTCTTAAACTTCACTAGTGTATCTGCCTCCACCACTGACTCAGGCAGTGCATTCCACGCACCAACCACTCTCTGAGTAAAAAACCTTCCTCTAATATCCCCCTTGAACTTCCCACCCCTTACCTTAAAGCCATGTCCTCTTGTATTGAGCAGTGGTGCCCTGGGGAAGCGGCGCTGGCTATCCACTCTATCTATTCCCCTTATTATCTTGTATACCTCTATCATGTCTCCTCTCATCCTCCTTCTCTCCAAAGAGTAAAGCCCTAGCTCCCTTTTTAATAATATTCTTATGTATTGCAATGTGCTGCTACCACAAAATCGCAAATTTCACGACATATAGTGGTGATATTAAACCTGATTGTGTTCTATTTTAAGTTACAATCGATCAATCAATCAATCAATCAATAAATGAATAAAATAGTGTGAAAGTGGAACAGTGAGGTAGTGTTCATGGACCAGTCAGAAATCTGATGGTGGAGGGGAAGAAGCTGTTCCTGAATCACTGAGTGTGGTTCCACCGGTTCCTGTACCTGCTCTTCGAAGGCAGTAACAAGAAGAGGGTATGTCCTGAATGATAAGACCATAAGACCACATGAGCAGAATAAGGCTATTTGGCCTATTGAATCTGCTCTGCCATTTCATCATGACTGATCTATTATCCCCTTCATCTCCTGCCTTCTCCCTCTAACCTTTCACACTCTCAGTAATTAAGAACCTATCAACCTCCACTTTAAATAAACCCAATGACTTGGCCTCCACATCCATCCATGGCAATGAATTCCTCAGATTTACCACCCCCTGGCTAAGGAAATTCCTTGTCATCTCTGTTCTAAAGGGACATCCTGGTATTCTGAGGTTGTGCCCTCTGGTCCTAGACTCCCTCACTCTGCTCCATGTCCAGTTCATCCACTCCTTCGGATAATGGATGCAGCCTTCTTGATGCACGGCTCCTGAAGATATCCCCGATGGCAAGAGGGCCTGGTCTATGACTCAAACACGAGGAAGTCTGCAGATGCTGGAATTTCAAGCAACACACGTAAAAGTTGCTGGTGAACGCAGCAGGCCAGGCAGCATTTCTAGGAAGAGGTACAGTCAACGTTTCAGGCCGAGACCTTTCGTCAGGACTAACTGAAGGAAGGGCTAGTAAGAGATTTGAAAGTGGGAGGGGGAGGGGGAGATCCAAAATGATAGGAGAAGACAGGAGGGGGAGGGATGGTGCTAAGAGCTGGAAAGTTGATTAGCAAAAGGGATATGAGAGGATCATGGGACGGGAGGCCGAGGGCCGTTAATGCCCCTCCTCCCTCTCGTATCCCCATCTGTTATTTATTTATTTATTATATATATATTCTTTTCCTCTCTCTCCTTTTTCTCCCTCTGTCCCTCTCACTATACTCCTTGCCCATCCTCTGGGCTTCACCCCTCCCCCTCTCTTTCTCCCTAGGCCTCCCGTCCCATGATCCTCTCATATCCCTTTTGCCAATCACCTGTCCAGCTCATGGCTCCATCCCTCCCCCTCCTGTCTTCTCCTATCATTTTGGATCTCCCCCTCCCCCTCCCACTTTCAAATCTCTTACTAGCTCTTCTTTCAGTTAGTCCTGATGAAGGGTCTCGGCCCGAAACGCCGACTGTACCTCTTCCTAGAGATGCTGCCTGGCCTGCTGCGTTCACTAGCAACTTTGATGTGTGTTGCTGGTCTATGACTCTATGTCTCTCTCAATGACTCAATGGCTGCTGCATATCAAAATAGGGAGTGTTAACCTCATCAGTATTTTGTCTTTGCAGCCCAGGAACTATAATGTTAATTATAAAAAGCTCTTTCAGTATTTCCCCATTCTGTGCAAACTCAGCCAGCACCAAGGAGTGAATATAAAATATCTATCTATCTATCTATCTTTCTTTCGATACAGCACGGAATCAGTCCATCTGGCCCTTTGAGGCATGCTGCCCAGCAATCACTCGGAATTAATCCTAGCTATTCACAGCACAATTTACAATGACTAATTAACCTACCAACCCGTATGTCTTTGGACTGTGTGAGGAAACTGGAGCACCCGGAGGAAACCCACGCGGTCACGCAGAGAACGTACAAACTCCTCACAGGCAGCGGCGGAAATTGTGCTAACCCATCCTGTGCATCTTCATATCTTGTGCCTCTAACACCTCAAGAAGCCCTTAGAGTCTAATCTTTTGTATCATTTATAATGTAACATAAAGCAACCGTTGTGGGGGTAGTTTTATATTGCCAATGACAGATAACGAACCATAGAATAGCAAGAGCTAAGGTCCCATGACTCACATAATCTTATGTCGCTGAGAGGATTCTTATATCATTGCCTGTTATAAAGGAATAGAACAACCTGTACACATTAGTGTGAATTGTTACTGAATTCCCTGGGCTATCAGTGAGGCAGTTTATGTCGTATTAAACGCTTGTTTAAACGTTTCAGTTGGTAGCACACATTTACCTCTGAGTCAGAAGGGTGCAGGTTCAAGTCTCACTCCAGACACTTGAGCTGAGAAATCTATGCTAATACTCTAGTGTAGTACCCAGGGCACTCTGCACTGTGGAAGGAGATGCCTTTTGCATGAGATGTTCAACTAAAGCTCTCAGTAGATGTAAAATCTCTCATGGCAATATCTCAGAGAGCAAGTGAGTGGCCTGAGTCACTACTTATCTCTCAATCACCCTCATCAAAAGCAAATGAACTGGTTATTTTCTTATTTATTATTTTTATTTATTTAGAGATACCGCACGGATATAGGCCCTTCTGGCCCAATACGCCCACGCTGCCCAAATACACCTATGCGACCAATTAAATTTTATTGTTCAAGAGTTTTATAATATCGGCACTCTCTGATCATTGGACTGTTCCCAGGGACACACAGAGAGATGGACATTAAGTGCTGTAGGACGATCATCAACATGGTAAAAGACCCTTCAGTTTGCCCGAAAAATGTTGGTCTTCCAGCACAGAGAGATCTCTGTAAGGGAACACTGCCGAATGGCACAGTCCAGACTGGAAGGGTGCACGCTGAGCGATACTCTGAAGCACGGTGCGGCCAATGCAAAGATTCCGTGGGAAAGGACCACAGTGTAAGGCCCTTCCATTATTGAACACAGAGAGGCTGAGCTGGACGGGGAAGAACCATCAAACAATGAAAGGGTGTATCACCCATTGGGGACACATGAGTGGCAATGTTTCTATGGTTTTAAAAAATAAATGAACTCAAATTGACAATAAACTGGACTGGTCAAAGAACACTGAGGCTGTCTACAAGAAGAGTCAGAGCCATCTCTATTTCCTGAGGAGACTAACGTCCTTTAACATCTGCCGGACGATGCTGAGGATGTTCTACGAGTCTGTGGTGGCCAGTGCGATCATGTTTGCTGTTGTGTGCTGGGGCAGCAGGCTGAGGGTAGCAGACACCGACAGAATCAACAAACGCATTCGTAAGGCCAGTGATGTTGTGGGGATGGAACTGGACTCTGTCACGGTGGTGTCTGAAAAGAGGATGCTGTCCAAGTTGCATGCCATCTTGGACAATGTCTCCCATCCACTACATAATGGACTGGTTGGGCACAGGAGTACATTCAGCCAGAGACTCATTCCACCGAGATGCAACACAGAGCGTCATAGGAAGTCATTCCTGCCTGTAGCCATCAAACTTTACAACTCCTCCCTTGGCGGGTCAGACATCCTGAGTCAATAGGCTGGTCCTGGACTTATTTCATAATTTACTGGCATAATTTACATATTACTATTTAACTATTTATGGTTCTATTGCTATTTATTATTTATGGAGCAACTGTAACGAAAACCAATTTCCCCCGGGATTAATAAAGTATGACTATGACTATGACTATGACTAAACGTAATCAAGGATCAAGGATCAACTTAATTCGCTAAGTACATTTACATGTATTAGGAATTTGCTGCGGTGTAGCAGCAAAAAACTAATGCAAAATCAAAACAGAACAATTGCCACTAGCCTGTGATCGCCAAGGTATTGTTATACTACATGGCATGCCCTCAGCTACAATGAAGTGATTGTTCCATAGAGTCAAACTCCTTAATTTGATCCTACATTACCCATTAGCAAGCGTATAATCTTAAAGCAATATTGTGGTATTAAGTGGTCAGCAAAGATATGAACTCTGCGGTCCCAAGCTACAAACTGCCACAAAATAAGCAAGAATACGGAACTTATTCCCTTTGCCTTTACCACGCCCCCACTAATGAGACTAGTTACCATAAAAAACATAATATAAACGCACAACACAGAATACAAAGCAGGTAGAGAACAGATACATGACTCTTACAGTCTGGGAGCCAAAACACAGCTGCCGTCATCTTGGGTGTGATCTTGAAAAATATAACGACCACAAAAGCAAAAATTTTGCACCATTTCTTCTTTTCCATTATCTTTATTTTGAAGAAAGTTTGTTTTGAAATGTTAAAAAATGGGATAAAAGCTGTCCTTGAGTCCGACAGCAAATCTGTTCTCATATAGGCACCCTTGTTCCTCAATATGCAAGTGTACTCTGCCATATCTAATTGGCTCATTTTTTCCCATCCGATTATTATCCTAAATGTTCTCTCAAGATTTGTGGCTTGACTTGGTGAAACAGAGGTTAAAGAACTCTAATAGCTGTAGGGTGGATACAAGTGTAGAAAATGTTAAAGATTGTAAAACAGCAGCTCTTACAAACAGGATTATTTACATCTTTTACCTTCTGCACAAAGCTCTTGCTCTCACAGAGGCAAAATCAATCTCAAAATGCTGTGTGTTCCATCTTCCTCCCTCCAATAACATAGCAGTCCCACAACATCTACAACTTCTTAATTGACCCATCAATCAAAGAAAGACAGAGTTCTGGTTCACAACCTGAACATCAACGAGAGCAAGCCATTCATTCATTCCGAACAGGCAGCAGTCCTCTCCCTTCTCAAGATCAAGTTCAAGTTTAATTGTCATTCAATCATATACATATACAAAACAGCACTGCACCAGGGCTAAGGTGCAAAACTCAGCACATACAGTTACAAAGAGCACATAAAGTTACTTTATCGCTAACTAATGTTCGCAGAGGTCCCTGACTGGTGTGGCCTGAAGAGTAATGTGCATGGGATGTTGTCCTGGAGCCACGACTCTGCAAGAACAAGCCCGCAGCAGTTCCTCATCTCACGCTGGGCCAGCTGCAGTCCAAAGCAGTCCAGCTTGTCTTCCACGGAGTGAAAGCAGTGCTAATCAGAAGGCCAGCTTGCAGAGCCAGCCCCCAAACCAGCCTGGATTCCAGTGCACCCCTGGGTGGCTAAAGCAGGCGACACCGTGGCATGAGATCCTGGTCTGTGCAACAACTGAGCTACACAGGTCTCCCTCTGTTGGCCTCCCCAAAGAACCAATGAACCAGACTTGCAAGATCCTGTATTACCTATGTCCAACAGGGCCTTGCGATCACAAGAAAAATGTTGAAGACAAACGTTTGCACCATTTGTAGGACCCAGAGAGGCCACTGTGACTAAGCACACTGCAATCTTACCGGACATCTGGCCCTAACATTACAGCACTGGAACGGGAATGCATCACATGCAATCAAGTTAGGGATCTACCATGAGGAGACAAGCTGCAGGGGCAAGAGATTAGTCTTGACTTGACCCTGCCTGGAGTACTGGCCTAGCGTTTGGAGATCAGCAGGTCCTGGGGTCAATGTCAAGGATCGAGGCCCAAGGGTTGAATCAGAAGTCTGGAAATCAAAGCCCATTGTCCAGAACTCTGAGTCATAAGAACAAGAGAACATAAGAAACAGGAGCAGGAGTAGGTAGTCCATCTAGCCTGTCGAGCCTGCTCCACTGTTCAATAAGATCATGGCTGATCTGGCCATGGACTCATCTCCACCTACCTGCCTTTTCCCCATAACCCTTATATCCCTTACTATGCAAAAATCTATTCAACCTTGTCTTAAATGTATTTACTGAGTAACCCCCGCTGCTTCACTGGGCAGAGGATTCCCACAGATTCACCACTCTGGGAAAAGCAGTTCTTCCTCATCTCCATCCTAAGTCTACTCCCCTGAATCTCGAGGCTATGTCCCCTAGTTCTAGTCTGTGAGTCTGCAGATCTCTGTGAGTCACTGGGCAAGTCAAGGGGTCCAGTGTCTGCAAGTCTGACTCAGTCTGCTGGATTCTGGAGGCTGAAGACTTTCTATCCTGGGTCTGGAGGGCTGTGTGTGTGCCTGGGTGAGTGAGTGGGAAGGAGGAATGGGGCCTTTCTTCCTATCATTTTGTTGCTTGCTGTGTTCTGTATTGTTCTGCCAAGTATTGTGGGTATGTTATGTTGGCACTGGAAAGTGTGGCGACACTTGTGGGCTGCCATCAGCACAACCTCGAGTGTGTTGTTTGTTACAAACAACACATTTTACTGTATGTTTTGATGCACATGTGATAAATAAATCTAATCTTCGATCTATCCTGGGGTTTGGAGGAGGAAACTGGAGGCCCACGAGCTAGTCCTCATCAGTGCCTTGGCATTATCATTTCAGACAACCTGTTCTGGGTCCAGCACGTAAGTGCCATTACAAAGAAGGCATGTCAGTACTGCTACTTTCTTGGGAGTTTGCAAAAAAATTAACTTGTCATTTAAATCCTTGAAAAACTTCCATAGATGTGCGGTAAAGAGGCACAGTTAAAATGGTGCCAAGTGGCTGCCTCTTTGAGCTCATCTACGGAAACAGCTTACGTTCCTCTCTTTAATGTATTTTTTTAATCCTTTTCAAGGTGGTTGGAACTCTGTTGAGGTCCCTGATCTGCAATGGCACTCAAACGTGTGTTTTTTTTTCCAGGGAGATGAGTTCCCATTCCTGGAGCTCACTGCCCGACCAGCTGTTTTCCGACATTCTCCGGGCGCGGTATGGAAGGCGCCAGGGTGCGGCCCTGTGGACGACTGGTTTCAGGCTGGTGCCGCTGGCTGATGCCTCGCGGGAGAAGTTCATGAGGATTTCACTGTGGCGGATGTGTGGACGGAGCTCTCTGTAGCTGAGCAACCGGTCTCCCTTTTTCTCGATGGTAGGGAGATTGTTCTGCCAATTCTCGAGTCAGAGAATCTCGGAATAAAAAGTAAAGTGACAGACAGTAACATCGTAACAGTGTATGTTAGTCTCCCCTTTCACTGTGAAATAGATGCCATCTCCCTGTCCTTTATTAGTGAGAGAGTGAGAGCCTGTGGCATGTTGATCTGTTGAGTAAACAATAGATTTTGTTGACTGCAGATCTTGATCTCACTCTGGGGAGCTTTGCTATTGCTTGGTTGGTGGTGGGTGCTGACACTTTTTGCTGAAATGGGTGGGAGAGGGGGGAGGAGGTTGATGTGTTGATGCTTCTACTGCTTGTGGGGGTGGGGGCAGAGGGGGCTTTGGAGTCCTAACATTTTTGTGTCATTCATTCTTCTGTTTTTTTTGTGGATGTCTGTGAAGACTAAGTATTTCAGGTTGTATGCTGTATAAATTCTCTGATGATAAACGGAACCATTTGAATAATTTAAGGAGTATACTGACTGGTTGCATCATGGCCTGTAGGGAAACACCAATATCCTTGAATAGAAAAGCCCGCAGAAAGTAGTGGATATGGCCAAGTCCATCATAGGTGAAGTCCTCCCCACCATTGAGCACATCTACAAGGCGTGCTGTCACAGGAAAACTGCATTCTTCATCAAGGACCCCACCACCCAGGTCATGCTCTCTTCTCACTGCTACCAATAGGAAGGAGG
This sequence comes from Mobula hypostoma, assembly GCF_963921235.1. Classification (NCBI taxonomy): domain Eukaryota; kingdom Metazoa; phylum Chordata; class Chondrichthyes; order Myliobatiformes; family Myliobatidae; genus Mobula; species Mobula hypostoma. The sequence continues at coordinate 12,794,429 of NC_086114.1, forward strand.
TACAGGAGCCTCAGGTCCCACACCAACAGGTTCAGGAACAGCTATTACCCTGTAACCATCAAGCTCCTGAACCAGAGTCAAGAACTTCACTCACCTCAACACTGAACTGATTCCACAACCTATGCACTCACTTTCAAGGATTCTACATCTCAAGTTCTCCATATTATTTATTTAATATTGTTATTATCTTGCTTTTCTTTTTGTATTTGCACAATTTGTTGCCTTTTATGTATTGGTTTGTTGTCTGTATTTGTGTGCAGTTTTCATTGATTCTCAAAGTTCAAAGTATATTTATTAGCAAAATACATATAAGTCACCATATATGACCCTGAGATTCTATTGTGTTTCTTTGTATCTACCATAATGCACACAAGAGAACGAATCGCAGGGTAGCATATGTTGACATATATGTACTTTGCTAATAAATTTACTTTGAACTTGGTGATGAACTTGAAAGAGAGGCCACTGATCTACAGACGTTGACAGGAAAGGACAAGGCAGATGTTTGAGAAGCCTCCATTTCTTGTGTTTTAGTGTATCGAGAGGAAGGTCACCCCAGCACCTCACTGGGGCATGATGAAAGAATTGTGGCCAACATTTTAGAAAGTGAGGCAAGCAACAGTAGCGCAATGGTTAATGCAATGCCTTACAGCATCAACGATCGGGAGATCGGGGTTCAATTCCTGCTGCTGATTGTAAGGAGTTTGTACATTCTCCCTGTGGCCACATGTCTGGTTTCTTCCTACATTCCAAAGATCTGGAATTAGTGAGTTCTGAGCATACTTCATTGGCGTCAGAAGCAAGGCAAAACTTGCAGGCTGCCCCCAGCACATCTTCAGACAGTGTTGATCATTGACGCAAATGGCATATTTCACTGTGTGTCAAATAAAGCTAATCTCTTCTTTAAAAGAATGGCTCCACTATAGCACCTTGGATTTACCTTGAAATAATCTCTGCGTATCCCATCTGTAAGTATCATCAAGTGTCAAACACTCGTACTGTTAGTTACAATAATAACATACTCCACTTATCTTGATTTGCATGTTGTGGATGTGCTATATTAGTGCTGGAAGCATGGTGACACTTATGGGCTGTCCTCCAGCACAAATCTCGGACCGTTTGTATGTTTCCATGTTTCGATGTACATGAGACAAATAAGTGTGCTCCCATTTCCTCCCAAAACCCAAAGACATACAGGTTGGTAGGTTAGAGACACAACTGACTGTAGATGCTGAAATCTGGCAGTATACTCATGAGAGGGTCAGGCAGTGTCTATGGAGGGAGATGGACATTCTAGATGAAAGGTCACAACCTGAAATATCGACCTCCATTTGCCTTCATAGACTGGCAGGTTAATTGGCTGTTGTAAATTGTCCCTAGTGTGAGAGTGAGAGGGCGAGGGGAGTTAATGGGTCTGTGGGCAGAATAAAGAGATTCATATAAGTAGGTACTTGATTGTTAGCACAGAGTCAAAGGCCCGAAAGACCTGTGACTGTGCTGGATCACTGTGCTTCTCCATTCTTCTCTTGCTCAGGTCCCTAACACTGTTTAATTTGCAGTGACAGCTCAGTAAATGGAGGGTCTATAGTCAGGCAATGTATCATCAAGGGAGTTGATGGGAAGGGAACACAGTGGATAATGGATGGGTGACCAGTGACAAGGGAATTCTGCAGAATGTAAACAACATTTCAATATCTCGCAGGGTGAGGAGGTCACTGTTGTACTGAAATGAAACTTCATCTCTGATAACAATTGATGCCTTTACGCAAAAAGTAAACTTACCACAATATAACAAAGAGGCTCCTATTTAAAGAAAAGAGATTAAAGATTAACTTCATTTGTCACATGTACATTGAAACATACAGTGAAATGCATTGTTTGCATCAAATCAAATGAGTGAGGATTGTGCATGGGGCAGCCTGCAATTATCATCATGTTTCCAGTGCCAGCAACTCACTAATCCTAACCCGTTCACCTTTGGAATGTTGGAGGAAACCAGAGCACCCAGAGGAAACCCACATGGTCATGGGGAGAACATGGAAGCTCCTTATACACAGTATTGGGAACTGAACCCCTGATCAGTGATCGATCATGTTAGTAGTCATAGTCATAGTCATAGTCATACTTTATTGATCCCGAGGGAAATTGATTTTCGTTACAGTTGCACTATAAATAATTAAGTAGTAATAAAACCATAAATAGTTAAATAGTAATATGTAAATTATGCCAGGAAATAAGTCCAGTACCAGTCTATTGGCTCAGGGTGTCTGACCCTCCAGGGGAGGAGTTGTGAAGTTTGATGGCCACAGGCAAGAATGACTTCCTATGACGCTCTGCGTTGCATCTCGATGGAATGAGTCTCTGGCTGAATGTACTCCTGTGCCTAACCAGTCCATTATGTAGTGGATGGGAGACATTGTCCAAGATAGCATGCAACTTGGACAGCATCCTCTTTTCAGACACCACCGTGAGAGAGTCCAGTTCCATCCCCACAACATCACTGGCCTTACAAATGAGTTTGTTGATTCTGTTGGTGTCTGCTACCCTCAGCCTGCTGCCCCAGCACACAACAGCAAACATGATAGCACTGGCCACTACAGACTCGTAGAACATCCTCAGCATCGTCCGGCAGATGTTAAAGGACATCAGTCTCCTCAGGAAATAGAGACAGCTCTGACCCTTCTTGTAGACAGCCTCACTGTTCTTTGACCAGTCCAGTTTATTGTCAATTCGTATCCCCAGGTATTTGTAATCCTCCACCATGTCCACACTGACCCCCTGGATGGAAACAGGGGTCACCGGTACCTTAGCTCTCCTCAGGTCTACCACCAGCTCCTTAGCCTTTTTCACATTAAGCTGCAGATAATTCTGCTCACACCATGTGACAAAGTTTCCTACCGTAGCTAACTATGTTAAGCTAACCACGCCACCTTTACAAAGTTTTATGAGAGGCACACCCATTATACGGTATCATAAGGTCATAAGATATAGGAGCAGAATTAGATCATTTGGCCCTTTGAGTCTGTTCCAGCATTTCATCATGGCTGATCCATTTTCCCTCTCAGCCCCAATCTCCTGCCTTCTCCCCCATATCCTTTCATGCCCTGACTAATCAAGAACCTATCAACCTCTGCCTTAAATATACCCAATGACTGGGCCTCCACAGCCGCCTGTGGCAAAGAATTCCACAGTTTCACCATTCTCTGGCTAAACAAATTCATCCTCATCTCCGTTCCATAAGGACTCTGTTCTGGGATTGTGTCCTCTGGGCATAGACTCTCCCACCATAGGAAATAGGCCCTTCAGCCCAACTCATCCATACTGACCAAGGTTCCCCGAAGCTAGTCCCATTTGCTGACATTCGTCTCGTATCCCTCTAAACCTCTCCTATACATATATCTATCTGAGTGCCTTTCAAATGTTGTTAAAGCACCTGCTTCAACCAATTCCTTTGGCAGCTCGTTTCATACACTGACCACCTTCCAGGTGAAATGTTACCCCTCAGGTTCCTATTTAATCAGAATCAGGTTTAACATCACTGGAATACGTTGTGAAATTTGTTGCCTTTGTGGTAGCAGGACAATGCAATATGTAATAATAGGAAGAAAACTTGATTGGTGACGGCCTGAAGAGATATCAGAATCAGAATCAGGTTTACTATCATCGGCATGAGTCGTGAAATTTGTTAACTTCGCAGCAACAGTACAATGGAATACATGACAATATAGAAAGCAAAAAGTAAGTAAATCAATTACAGTAAGTACATATATGTATATTGAATAAATTTCAAATTGTGCAAAAACAGAAATAACATATATTTCAAAAAAAGTGAGGTAGTGTTGAAGGGTTCGATGTCCATTTAGGAATCCTATGGCAGAGGGGAAGAAGCTGTTCCTGAATCGCTGAGTGTGTGCCTTCGGGCTTCTGTACCTCCTTCCTGATGGTAACAGTGAGAAGAGGGCATGCCCTGGGTGATGGGGAGTCTTTAATAATGGAGGTTGCCTTTCTGAGGAACTGCTCCTTGAACATGCCTAGAGGCTAGTACCCAAGATGGTGCTGACTAAATTTACGACTTTATGCGGATACGGGGAGCAGGCAGGAAATTTGGGTTGAGAGGGAAATAGATTAGCCATGATGAAATGATGGAGCAGACTCGATGGGCCAAATGGCCTAATTCTGCTCCTATATCTTATGGTCTTAAAATGTGAATTACAGTATACATACAATAGTTAAATTAAATAAGTAGTTCAAAATAGGAATAAAAAAAGTAGTGAGGTAGTGTTCCTGGATTCAATATTCATTCAGAAATCAGATGGCAGAGGGGAAGAAGTTGCTCCTGAATCACTGAGTGTGTGCCTTCACACTTCTGTACCTCCTTCTGGATGATAGTAATGAGAACAAGGCATGACCTGGGTGACAGGGGTCCTTAATGATAGATGCTGCCTTTTTAAGGCATCACTCTTTGAAGATGTCCTAGATACTACAGAGGCTAGTTCCCAGGATGGAGATGACTAAGTTCTCCTTTCGCCCTTTGCCCTCTAGTTCTTGATCCCCCAACCCTGGGAAACAGACTGGCTTCATTCACCTAATCTATACCCTCCCCCTCCCCCCCACACACACAAACACACCTCTATAAGGTCACCTCTCAGTCTCCTACACTCCAAGGAATAAAGTCCTAGCCTGTCCAATCTCCCCTTATAACTCACACCTGAGTCCTGGAAACATTCTCATAAATTCAGCAGAAGTTACCTCAAGACCATTTTAATCAAGAATAAATCTACATTCAGAGTGGAATTTAACGGATCATTGTTAAATAATGATGTGAAAGAATTGATTTATCCTTAATTCTTCACTCCTATCTTGCTTGGATTATGATTGGTGAGATGGGAAGGAGTAGTGTAAGTATTGTCAGTGAATAAAGTGTATCTCACAGTGGCAGATACAATCAGAAACTCTAGAGGGGTCATCTAAAAGCACCAATCTGGGACTTTTAAAAATTTGAATTTTAAAACATCTGTTCTTTGGGATGAAGGTGTTGACGACATTTACTACCAGCTGCCGATAAGAAACTAGTGATGGCCTTCAACCTGCGAAGTAATGGTGTTCCCCCAGTCCGGATAGGCAAGATGTAGACACAGCAAGTCAGGCAGCATCTATGGAGGAATGTGAACAGTTGACGTTTTGGGCCGGGATCTACATCAGGATCAGTCTTAGTCCAAGACGCAGACTGTCTGACTTGCAGAGTTCCTCCAGTATTTTTATATTAACACTATAGCATATTAACACTACAGCACAGTCCGGGCCCTTTGGCCCACAATTTTGTACTGATCTTTAAACTACTCTGAGATCAATATAACCCTTCCCTCCTACATAGGCCTCCATCCATGAGCCTATCTAAGAGTTCCTTAAATGTCCCTAATGTATCTGTCTCTACCAGCACTGGCACTTACCACTCTGTGTAAAATTACCTTTGATGTCCCCCTTATTATTTTCTCCAATCACCTTAAAATTATCCCCCCTTGTCTTAGCCATTTCCGCTCGGGGGAAAAGGTCTCTGGCTGTCCATTCTATCTATGCTTCTTATCATCTTATACACCTCAATCAAGTCAACTCTCATCCTCCTTTTCTTCCAAAGAGAAAAGTTCTAGCTCACTCAACCAATCCTCAGAAGATATGCTCTCCAGTCCAGACAGCATCCTGGTAAATCTCCTCTGCATCCTCATTAAAGCTTCTACATCCTTTCTATTAGAAGGCAATCAGAACTGAGCACAATATTCTGAAGATTTCCAGCATCTGCAGAATCTCATGTAGATGTCGAAATTAAACAACACACAAAGTGCTGGAGGAACTCGATGGGTCAGGCAGCATCTATGGAGGGGAATGGATAGCTGGCATTTTAGGTGGAGACCCTTCATCTGGATTCAGTCGACTGCCATCTCAGTCACTAAGATCTTGGGTCCAAACATAATGGTGAACGATTCATCAGGGAGTGGAAAGAGTAGGGGTAGTTTACCTTTATCTTGGCCAATAGTTATCACTGCTTTGACCTTATTGCATAGGTATGATCATAGACATGTACAGACTTAGCAAATGAAGGGGGAAGATTTGCCGCCACCCTTAACCTAGAAATCTGCTTGAGTTCTGCAGTGCCAAGTTCCGCTAAGTACACCCAGAGTCTGTAAACCCGTTTAATTGGCTACAAAGCATAATGGGACACTCTGAGAGTGACAGGCAAGACACTTGCAAATGCAAGACTGTCTCCCCTCCTGCTGTGTAACGTCGTGGCTGGAGTGTTCAGCATGTTCCCACATTCGACACCTGTCGGTTTAATTTCCTTTCCGTGCTATATTTAGCACAACAATTAATCTGTATTTTCACAGAGTCAATAACCTGTTTATTTTAAATCGATGCACATCTGCGTTAAGACCGCTCTGACAGGAGTTTCTATCAATGCATTAATCAGTGGACTAAAAATAGCTGGGAGAAGATGGTAAACTCACCAGAGTGAGTACCAAGCACTCCCAGGTTAGTTGGAAGCACAGATTAGATTTAGAGTACAGCTCTCTCAATAATGTTAAAATTGAAGGTAGTTCCTTAACACAGAAATAAAAAGATGTCCATAATCAATATTTTTCAATGAATTTTCTTTAGAACTGTGGTCCCTGTTGTATCATGTCATTCGATTTAGTGCATTGCAAGGTTAAAAGCATTGAGATAGATGACCAGATAATCTATGTCGCTGGGTTTACTTAAAAAGAAATAAAAGTAACTGGGAGGGCTGCCTGGCTTTTTGTTGAATCGTGTCAGCGTATCTTTTACGTATCCACGAATTAAGTAAACAGGCCCGAAAGATCAGCAGTCTTGGTGGTTGAAATCAATCCCAGAAGGACAATACCACCATTTTCTACTTAACCATTGTGAGTATCTCCTTCACATCACCAACCACAGGTCAGACAGTTTGCAATTACCAGGCTGGGGTTGAGGAACAGTTACAATTATAGAGTTGGTGGTCAGGAATCAGTAATGCTTCTGAATATAAGGAACTTCACTGAAACTGCATTAAGTTACTTTAACTTCAAATACAAGTTCAACAGGCTGTATCGTCATTTGGCAAACAATGGAGAAAGGTCTTCAGATATACCAACAGTCCCTCCAAAGCCAAATTCATCCATAGACCGGTACATAAAACAATGAGTCCAATTGTGGGTTCTTGAAACCCTTAGGAGGAGTCATCAACACTTCACAAGCAGAATATCTACACACACACACACACACACACACACACACACACACACACACTTACTTATAAATTGTAAGTAGGATCACTGGTTGAATCTGTCCCTCCAAAGATTAGCTTTATTTGTCACATGTACATCAAAACATGGAAACATACACTGAAATGCGTTATCTGCGTTAATGTCCAATGCAGCCCGAGGATTGTGCTAGGGGCAGCCTGCAAGTGTTGCCACGCTTCTAGAGCCATGGAATACCCACAACTCACTAACCCTAACCCATACATCTTTAAGATGTGGCGGAAATTGGAAATCCACACGGTCACGGGGAGAACGTATAAACTCCTTAGAGAATATTGAGTATATTGAAGGCAGAGGTTGGTAAATTCTTGAAGGGTTATGGGAAGAAGGCAGGAGATTGGGGCTGAGAGGGAAAAATGGATCAGCCATGATGAAATGGTAGAGCAGACTCAATGGGCCAAATGGCCTAATTCTGCTCCTATATCCTATGGTCTTATGGACATTGGTGGGAATTGAACCCGAGTAGGTAATCACTGGTACCTATAAAGTGACGGCACTAACCACTACACTATCATTACCATACCAGGCCAGACAAATGTAATAGAATTTTCTTGTCTACACATAGACTTCTTTAAAGTGAAGTGGGACATTCACAGCTCAGATCTGAAAGAGGGAGGAATGTTTGAACAGGCAGGGCTTACAACCACTGAATTTTATAAGAGAGAGTGGGGATATCATTGAAACAATTTCCTAAGGGATCCTGACAGGTTGGATTTGGAGAAGATGTTTCCATTTGAGGGAAAATCTTAATCCTGGGGTTACTGTTTAAAAATAAAAGGTCACCTATTTAGAACAGAGATGAAGAAAAAGCTTTCCTCTCAGAGTACTGTGAGTTTTTGGAAGAGCAGTGGAAGTGATGCCTTGGAATATTTTCTAATGGTGGGTAGATTCTTAAACAAGGAGGTGAAAAGTTGCTGTGACAGACAGGAATACAGAGTTGAGTTTGCATTATAAAACATAGATGTTGTGCCAAGACAATTAAACTAGTAATTAAGCATCTAAACCCTTCTGTGCACACAGGGTGGAGTGATTGCATAGTGGTTAGCACAACACTACTCAGTAAGATGACCTGGATTTAAATCCTGCCGCTGCCTACAAGGAGTTTGTACAAGTACGGTGGGACACAGGAGCAGCTCGGTACTGCAGCAGTTCGTGTAACACTGTACAGCGCCAACCCTAAGGAAGGGGTCTGATTCCTGCCGGTACCTATCTGGAGTCTATACATTCTCTTGGTGACGCATGGATTTCCTCCAGGTGCTCCAGTTTCCTCCCAGAATCCAAAGACGTACCGGTTGGTAGGTTAATTGGTCATTGTAAATTGTCCTGTGATTAGGCTGGGATTATATTGCGTGTTGCTGGGTGGCGTGGCTCAAAAGGCTGGAAGGGCCCATTCCATGCTGTATCTCGATAATAAATACAGATCCATTTCTAAATGTGCCTCCGGCCCTACTTGCCTCCACTGCTGCACTTGGCAGGACATTCCAGGCACACACCACACTCCGCGTAAAAAAATTGGCCCAAAATCTCCTTTGAAATGAACCGCTCCCACTTTAATGGCCTGCTCTCCAGTATTCAGCACTTCAACCCTGGGAAAAAGATAACAGCTGTCTATTCTATCAATGCCCCTCATAACCTTTTAAAATTCTATTTGGACAACACATACAAAATGCTGAAGGAACTCAGCAGGCCAGGCAGCGTCTCTGGAGAAGAGTGAACAGTCGACATTTCGGGCCGAGGCCCTTCATCGGGAAAATTCTATTAGGTCTACCCCAACCCTCTGCTGCTTCAGAGAAAACAACCCAAATTCATTTTCTTGCAGGGATTTACATGAAGGTAAAGAAATACAGTCAAATATGTGAAAAGTTACACAAACAAAGACCGACAAAAGACCAATGTGCAAAAGAAGACAAACTGCGCAAAAAAAATAAAAACAACAGGAATTCTGCAGATGCTGGAAATTCAAGCAACACACATCAAAGTTGCTGGTGAACACAGCAGGCCAGGCAGCATCTCTAGGAAGAGATACACTCGACGTTTCAGGCCGAGACCTTTCGCCATGACGAAGGGTCTCGGCCTGAAACGTCGACTGTACCTCTTCCTAGAGATGCTGCCTGGCCTGCTGCGTTCACCAAAAAAAAATATTGAGAACATGAGTTGTAGAGTCCTCGAAAGTGAGTCTGTGGGCTGTGCAATCAAGTCAGAGCCGTGGAGAGTGGATTTATCCGTGCCGGATCAAGAGCCTGCCGGTTGCAGGGTGAGAATTGCTCCTGAACCCGGTGGTGTGGGACCCAAGGCTTCTGTGGGACCAACGGTAATAATGAGAAGAGAGAATGGCCTGGATATGGGGCTCCTTGATAATGGATGCTGCTCGCTTCTGCTCACTCTCCAAAGTCTCCACACCCTTCCTATAAACGGATGACCAGAAACGAATGCAATGCACAAGATGCAGCCTAACCAGAGTTTTCTAAAGTCTTATCATACTTAATGGTAGAAGAGGCTTGAGGGGGCGAGGTCTGACTCTCGCTCCCGGTGTACTGCTCGGGTGACGGGGTGGAGATACGCCTCTACCAAACGAGGTATGAGACATTCCCTCCCTCCTCTATCCTACAGGTCACCCTTGGGCAAGGTGTAGGACCTGCTTAGCCCCCTGATCAGGGTCACCATGGGAGCAGGTGGCAGATAGTTGTATGAGCAGCCGGTGTATATCACAAGTCCTAGTAGCGCGACCACTGACGCCAGGCAGACAATCTCTGAAGAGTATTGATAATGGCTGGGGTCACCCGTCTTGTAAAGACACTGACCAGAAGGCGGAAATGGCAAGCCACTTCTGTCGAAAAATTTGCCAAGAACAATCATGGTCATGGGACCATGATCGCCCGTGTCATATGACACGACACATAATGATGATGATGAATGTGCTGCTAAATTGGCAGTGCTACCTGCTTGATCCAAGGATTGGACAGAGCAGGAAATGAAAGGAGAAAGTGTCACACTGGTGAAGTGAGCTTGTAGAGGGAGTGAGGTTTTATTCAAATTCTAGCTGCGCTACACCAGATCTGGGAGCATCAGCAGTACTGAAATTAAATCGCACTGAAATGAAATAATGCTGATTCAGGCTTGCAAAAACGGATAACACTCAGCTTCCCAATGCTAACAGTAAGTTCTTAATAATGGAAATCCAAATAACTTATTTCAGTTTTATATTAATATCCGACTCAGTAAGTATTTTAACACACAAATTACTACTGCAATATTAATGAACAAACACTTTATATGTCCAAGAAACCATTTTTCGGTCTTTGCCACTGTAATCCAGTTCCAAACGCTATCACCTGCTAAAATTGCAGATAATGCTTCATTTATATACATCTGGCATTCACCTATTAATGCCACCGAGTATCATTTTGGCTCAGTTAGTGGAAAGCTCTCCTCTGCATCAGATAGGTACTGGTTTAAGGCTTACTTCAGGATCCAAGCATGTAATCCATGATTTGCTGCAGTACTGAGGGAGTTCTTCCTGTGCCCTGCTCAATGGCATTGTCCATAGCTCACTTGGTGAGATCCTAACCTTTTGGTTGAAGGTCATGGGTTCAGGTACCACTTCAGGGGCTTAAGACTGACCCACAACATGTTAGTGCAGGATATGCAAGTGTCAGAGTTGTTCTCACTTGAATCAGAAGTTAGCATCTGCCTCATCTGAAATCGCAGGTGGATATACTGTAATAGATTCCAAGATGGAGTCGGGGTTCTCCTGGGTATCTTGGCAAATATCTCAACCTTTAACATCCTTCCTGGAAGGAAAATAGTCGTCCTTACTCTGATAAGGCCCACATATGATTAGAGCTATACGGCCCAGCTATCCACTCGGTTCAAGAATGCTCAGGGATGGAAGGTAAATGCTGGCTCCTCCAATGGTATCACCGATCCCTAGAAAAATTAAATCACTGCACGTCTGCTACTATATTATAATGGTGGCTGCCAGTAGCATGGCAGGTAGCATAATGTTTCACATCACCAACAATCGGGGCTCATTTCCCAGCTTCTGACTGTAAGGAGTTTGTACTTTCTCCCCGTGATTGTTAACCCTAACCCTAATCCTAATGCCTGGGGTTCCTTCTAGTGCTCCAGTTTCCATGCACTTCACAAAAAAAAGACAAGCACAGGTTAGAGTTTTTAAATTGTGGACAAGCTACGTTGGTGCCAAAGCCACGGCAACACTCACAGGCTGCCTCCAGGACATCCTGAGACTGTGTTAGTCACTGACGCAAACAATTCATTTCACTGTACATTGCAATATTTCATTGCCATTCTCTGTAAACTCCAGAGGAATGCTGCGCATGCAAATCCTAGGAGATCAGCAGTTTCTGAGATATTCAACCCACTCTGTCTGGCATCAACAATCATTCCTCTGTCAAAGTGACTTAGATCACATTTCTTCCCCATTCTGATGTTTGGTCTGAACCTCTTGACCGTGTCTAGCTGCTTTTATAGATTGAGTTGCTGCCGGGTGATTGGTTGACTAGAGTAAGCACACAGGCATATCTAACAAAGTGGTGACTGAGTGTATGTCGACCTTTAACTTCCTTTGTGGAAGGAAATTTGGCATCTTTACTCTGATAAGGGTCACATGTGCCTCTAGAGCTACTGCAAATGAAATGACCCAGCAAGCCACTTCAAGGGTGCTCAGGGATGGAAGATAAATGCTGGCTTGCCCAGTGATGACACAGCACATTAAAAACAAAATCGCTGAGTGTACGCTGGTGAATTACAATGGAGGCTACCAGTAGCACGGCAGATACAGTGCCAATGATCAGAAGATTGGGATTCAGTTCCTGCCTCTGTACATAGAAACATAGAAACAGAGAAAACCCACAGCACAATACAGGCCCTTCGGCCCACAAAGCTGTGCCGAACATGTCCCTACCTTAGAACTACCTATGCTTTACTCATATCCCTCTATTCTTCTAAGCTCCATGTAGTCATCCAGGAGTCTTTTAAAAGACCCTATCATATCCGCCTCCACCACCGTCGCTGGCAGCCCATTCCACACACTCACCACTCTCTATGTAAAAAACTTACCCCTGACATCTCCTCTGTACCTACTTCCAAGCACCTTAAAACTGTGCCCTCTCGTGCTAGCCATTTCAGCCCTGGGAAAAAGCATCTGATTATCCACACGATCAATGCCTCTCATTATCTTGTACACCTCTGTCAGGTCACCTCTCATCCTCCGTCACTCCAAGGAGAAAAAGCTGAGTTCACTCAACCTATTCTCATAAGGCATGCTCCCCAATCCAGGCAACATCCTTGTAAATCTCCTCTGCACCCTTTCTATGGTTTCCATGTCCTTCCTGTAGTGAGGCAACCAGAACTGAGCACAGTACTCCAAGTGGGGTCTGACCAGAGTCATATATAGCTGCAACATTACCTCTCAGCTCTTAAACTCAATCCCACAATTGATGAAGGCCAATGCACCATATGCCTTCTTAACCACAGAGTCAACCTGTATAGCAGCTTTGAGTGTCCTATGGACTCGGACCCCAAGATCCCTCTGATCTTCCACACTGCCAGGAGTCTTACCATTAGTACTATATTCTGCCATCATATTTGACCTACTGAAATGAACCACTTCATACTTATCTGGGTTGAACTCCATCTGCCACTCCTCAGCTCAGTTTTGCATCCTATCAATGTCCCGTTGTAACCTATGACAGCCCTCCACACTATCCACAACACCTCCAACCTTTGTGTCATCAGCAAATTTACTAACCCATCCCTCCACTTCCTCATCCAGGTCACTTATAAAAATCACAAAGAGTAAGGGTCCCAGAACAGATCCCTGAGGCACACCACTGGTCACCGGCCTCCATGCAGAATATGACCCGTCTAAAACCACTCTCTGCCCTCTGTGGCCAAGCCAGTTCTGGACCCACAAAGCAATGCCCCCTTGGATCCCATGCCTCCTTACTTTCTCAGTAAGCCTTGCATGGGGTACCTTATCAAATGCCTTGCTGAAATCCATATACACTACATCTACTGCTCTACCTTCATCAATGTGCTTAGTCACATCTTCAAAAAGTTGAATAAGGCTCATAAGGCACAACCTGCCTTTGACAAAGCCATGTTGACTATTCCTTATCATATTATGCCTCTCCAAATGTTTATAAATTCTGCCTCTCAGGATCTTCTCCATCAACTTACCAACCTCTGAAGTGAGACTCACTGGTCTATAATTTCCTGGGCTATCCCTACTCCCTTTCTTGAATAAGGGAACAACATCCACAATCCTCCAATCCTCCAGAACCTCTCCTGTCCTCATTGATGATGCAAAGATCATCGCCAGGGGCTCAGCAATCTCCTCCCTTGCTTCCCACAGTAGCCTGGGGTACATGTCATTCGGTCCCGGAGACTTATCCAACTTGATGTTTTCCACAAGCTCCAACACATCCTCTTCCTTAATATCTACATGCTCAAGTGTTTCAGTCCACTGCAAGTCATCCCTACTGTCTCCAAGATCCTTTTCCGTAGTGGATACTGAAGCAAAGTATTCATTAAGTACCTCCACTATTTCCTCTGGTTCCATACACACTTTTCCACTGTCACACTTGTATGGTCCTATTCTCTCACGTTTTATTCTCTTGCTCTTCACATACTTGTAGAATGCCTTGGGGTTTTCCTTAATCCTGTCCGCCAAGGCCTTCTCATGGCCCCTTCTGGCTCTCCTAATTTCATTCTTAAGCTCCTTTCTGCTAGCCTTATAATCTTCTAGATTCATATCATTACCTAGTTTTTTGAACCTTTCATACGCTCTTCTTTTCTTCTTGACTAGATTTACAACAGCCTTTGTGCACCACGGATCTTGTACCCTACCATCCCTTCCATGTCTCATTGGAACGTACCTACTCAGAACCCCACGAAATATCCCTTAAACATTTGCCGTATTTCTTCAGTACGTTTCCCTGAGAACATCTGCTTCCAATTTATGCTTCCAAGTTCCTGCCCGATAGCCTCATAGTTCCCCTTACTCCAATTAAACATTTCCCTAACTTGTCTGTTCCTATCTCTCTCCAATACTATGGTAAAGGAGATAGAATTGTGATCACTATCTCCAAAATGCTCCCCCACTGAGAGACCTGACACCTGACCAGGTTCATTTCCCAATACTAGATCAGGCCTCTCCTCTTGTAGGCTTATCTACGTATTGTGTCAAGAAACCTTCCTGAACACACCTAACAAACTCCACCCCATTTAAACCCCTCAGTCTAGGGAGATGCCAATCAATATTTGGGCAATCAAAAGATTCTCCCTGTGACCATAGGGGTTTCCACATAGTGCTCTGGCTTCCTCCCACATTACAAAAGAAAGTGCAAAGGTTAGAGTTAGCAAGTTGTGCTTATACTACGCTGGTGCCAGAAGCACGGAGACGCTTGTGGGCTGCCCCAACCAAATCTTCGGACCGTGTTTAATTGTTGACACAAACCTCGCATTTCACTGTGTGTTTCAATGTACGTGTGGCAACTAAAGCTAATCTTTAAAAACGCTTTAAATTTCAAAAACCATTTACTCTAAGTTTGCAAATGAATGATAACCGATAATCACGTAAGGAGACTAACTTGCTCTGAAAAAATGACTTTAACATTCTGCATTTACACATTATAATCTTTTACAAATAAACAACACACATAAACGCCGGAGGAAGACATCAGGTCAGGCAGCCTTAATGTAAAGAATAAACTGTCAAAGTTTCGGGCTGAGACCCTTCTTCAGGATTGAGAAGAAAGGGGAAAGGTGCCGGAATAAAAAGGTGGGGGCAGGGGAAGGAGGCTAGCTGGAAGGTGCTAGGTGAAGCCAAGAGGTTGGGAAAGGTCAAGAGCTGGAGAAGAAAGAATCTGCTAGGAAAGGAGAGTGGACCACAGGAGAAAGTGAAGGAGGAGAGATCCAAGGGGAAGATGTAGGCAGGTGAGAAGAAGTAAACGGTCAGAGTGGGCAATAGAGGAGGTAGAGGTGGACTGTGTTCACCAGAAGGAAAAATCAATGTTCATGCCATCAGGTTAGAGGATACCCAGACAGAATATAAAGTGTTGCTCCTCCACCTGGAGTGTGGCCTCAGGTCTAAGAAACAAACACTTTATGTCTTTTTGGAATCTGCTGAACATGAAGGAGAAGTGAGTGTCATTTCCATTCACAATCCTGCCTTCTTGTTAGAGGTGTACAAGATGATAAGAGGCAAAGACTGAGTGGACAAGAGACATTTTCCCAGAGTGGCATGAAGAGGCATAATTATAGAATGCTTAGAGGAATGTATTGGGGGATGTCAGAGATAGGTTTTATTACATGGAGAGTGGTGAGTGCACGGAACGCACTGTCAGGAGTGGTACTAGAGGCACGTACATTTGGGACATTTAAAAGCTCTAAGATAAGCACATGGATGAAGGAAAAATGGAGGGTTATGTGGGGGGTAGGAAGGGTTAGATTGATCTTGGAGGAAGTTTGTAGGTCAGATTCATTCACTATGGGGCTTGGGCTTTTAGCTTTGGAGCAAAGAGGCAGACTTGATCGAGCTGTATAAGATAATGAAGCATAGATACAGTGGACAGCCAGTGCCTTTTTCCCAAGGTGAAAATGGCTAATACAAAAGAGTGATTGGAGAAAAGTACTGGGAGGATTTCAACGGTAGGTTTTTTTTACACGGAGAGTAGTGAGTGCGTGGAACGCTCTGCCATGGGTGGTGGTAGAGACAGGTACATAAGGGATATTTAAGAAACTCTTAGATAGGCACATGGATAATAGAAAAATGGAGAGTATGTGGGAGGGATGGGGTAGATTGATCTCAGAGTAGGTTAAAAGGGTCAGTATAACATCACGGGCTGAAGGGTCTGATCTGTTGCTGTACTGTTCTATGTTTTATGTTCTGTCAAGACACCCAAACTCTCATCACCTTACTCCTGTGTGATCTTGCTGTGCTCCGCCAATTGACTGGAACGTTGGGCCCTAATAGTGACGGGATCAACACTTCAAAAAGCTGTTTGGGACATGTTCGAGAAGGTGAAAGGGGTTTATATAAACACAAGTATACCCTCCCCTTACAATAAGGACCTTCCACGTTTTTTTTTGTTTTACTGAAATTAAAGCTAAATAAAAAAAGGTGAAATTAAAGACATGACCAAGATTCACTCAATTAGCAAAACAGAAGTTTAACTATATTCACTGGTGACAAGGGTCACTGAGTGCACAGACCCTAATTTAACCACGAAAATGCTTTGATATTTGATGAGCCTTGGGAGGAACAGTCACTATCACTGGTGAATCCTGAGCTGGTTACTTGAATTTACACTTTGTCATGTGCTTTCTCCTGGTCCTCAACATCTGCCAGCACTTTGCTCAGTGACCATGAGTTAAGACAGCAAGTGACACTCCTTGTGACCCATATATTGTATCACAGCCCATAAAACATAGGAACAGAATTATGCCATTCAGCCTATTGATTCTGCTCCATCATTCCATTCTGGCTGTTTTATTATCCTTCTCAACCCCATCCTCCTGCCTTCTCCCCGTAGCCTTTGACGCCCTTAAGCAATGTACAGATTCACCACCCTCTAGCTACATAATTTCTCCTCATCTCTGTTCTAAAAGGACATCCTTGAAATCTAAAGCTGTGTCCTCTGGTCCTAGACTCCCCCACTGTAAGAAACATTCTCTCCATACCCTCTCTAATCAGGAATTGATTAGTCCACCTAATCAGTTCCTGACCTCTCCTCTGAAGCCACCCATAAGCACTTGTCACCCAGCAAACCGGTACATGTAGTGCTTCTGTAGGGAAATTTCCTGAGGTTAATTCACTGGAGCTAGTTTTAATGCCCTTAATAATTCAAATTAAGACAAATTGTTGATTTTTTTTGTGACTCAGTTCCACGTTAGCCAATGTACCTCCTGGTACAGATTGTATTGCTTTTCTTCAGTATTGAACACTCTAATATAATCTACTGACTGCATTAATAATAGATAATTATTCATCAATAAAATATATAATGGTTTCTACATTAATAAATCCTCTAACGGGAACACAACCTTGTCATTTGGGTTTGGAGGCTTGCGTGCCTCAGTGACCTGGAGAGATATGTTGGCTAGAGTCAGGGCCTTATGCTTTGGCGAACAGCCAAAGGGTAGAGGACAGACTAAGAGTGGTCCACTGGTCCTCTAGGTTCGGGGGTCCAGCTCCCAGCTAACAACACTGAATGGTAAAAAAATTAGTTACAGAAACAGCAATATTCTGTCAGTATGGACAGACAGAATTGGAGGACCTTCATTGTTGTCCTGAGTGCCAGCGGTATAACGGGCAGTAAGTAAGTACATTAATAAATATACTATATTTTTCCAATGTTATAACATTGACTTTGTTAAATAACTTCAATTGCTGGGAAGATATTGAGGTGCCTAAACTGTTAAAATGGGTTTGAAATGCCTCGGAATTTAATGACATAACAATGCCTTTTTTAAAAGAAGTGTCCTGAAGTTGAAAACAAATATTTGGTATTGAACTTGGTTTATTTTTGTCACATGTGCCGTGATGCCTGTCTTGCACACTGCTCATACAGATCAGATCATTACACAGTGCATTGAGTCAGAGTAAGGTGAAACAGTAACAATGCAAAGTAAAGCGTGAAAGCTACTGAGAAAGTATATCAAAGTACGTTTAATATCAGAGTAGGTATACAGTACTCAACCTGAAATTCATCCCCTTCACAAACATCCACGAAACAAAGAAACCCCACAGAACGATACAAACACCGAAGCCCCAAAGCCCCTCGTTCCCCTCCCTTTGCACAAGCAGCAGCAATAGAATCGACAACCACCCCCCCCACCCCACATATTTACCTGCATATTATTTACGCAGGTAAATGATAAAGTGCACATTCGTAATGACATAGATTGTGATTAGATTTTTATCATACAAATGGTCTGTTTAAGAGTCTGATAACGGTGGGATAGCAGCTGTCCTTGAACCTGGTGTTAGGTGCTTTCAGGCTTTCGGATCTTCTGCCCGATGGGACAGGGAAGAAGAAGGAATGTGGGAGATGCTTTCAATGGTGCATCAATAAAAATGGGTAAGGGTATGACAAATTTCTTTTACCTCCTGAAGAAGTAGAGACTTTTTGGCCGTGACGTTGATGTGGTTCGACCAGGATGGTGTTCACGCCTAGGATCATGAAGCACGCAAGCCTCTCAATCTCAACATTGTGGATGTAGACAGGAGCATCTGTATTACCCTCCTTTCTGGTCAATGTGCAGCTCTTTTGAGGGAAAGGTTGCTGTCATGATACCATGTCAATAAGTTCCCTACCTCCGTCCTGAACTCTGACTCATCACCGTTTGAGATACAGCCTACTACAATGCAAACTTGCACACGGAGTTAAGCAGAATCTGGCTATTATGTCGTGAGTGTACAGAGAGTAGAGTAGAGGTCAGAGAATGAGGCTAGTCTGGCGGAGGTGTTGCTGCCTAGCCTTACTGATTGCAGTCTGTTAGTAAGGAAGTTTCCAGTTGCAGGAGACAGTGACTCCCAAGATCTGGAATTTGGTGAAGAGTTTGAAGGAAAAACTGCTGTCAATAAACAATAGTCTGACTTAGGTGTCCTTATTATCCGGTTGTTCCAGATAAGAGTGCAGGGACAAGGGGAGTGGCGTTCACCATAGACCCGTTACAGCAGCAGGCAAAACGCAGTGGATCAAGATTGTCTGAAAGGCTGGAGTTGATGCATGTCATGACCAGCTTCCCAAACCACTTCACGATGGTAGATGTCAGAGCCACTGAGGCATATGATCCTGTTTTTCTTGCGGACCTGGATGATCGCTTTATGGAGGTCGCATCATGTCATGATTCAGGGTCAGCTGATTCAAATGCTGCAGTCTTGGGAGAATGTAGGAAATGTCACAGCGAATCTGTACACGGGAAGGTCCTACTATCGTGAGCTAAAGGACCTGGACCATTCTACAACAGCCAGACAACCTGCGCTTCATGGTGTTGACCGAGAGATAAACATTGGAGGAATGAATAAGAGCAGAAGTCTCTTCCTCTTTAAAATAATAAATGGGGATCAGAATTAGGCCATTTGACACATAGAGTCTGCTCCACCATTCCATCATGGCTGATTTGTCATCCCTCTCAACCCCAGCCTTCTGCCTTCTCCCCGTAACGTTTGACGCCCTTAATAATCAAGAAACTATCAACCTCCACTTTAAATATACCCAAAGACTTGGCCTCCACACCCATCCATAGCACACCCGTCCACAACCCTCAGGCTGAAAAAGTTCTTCCTCGTTTCTGTTCTAAAGAGACCCCTTCTACTCTAAGGCTGTGTCCTCTGGTCCTAGACTCCCCCTACTATAGGAAACTTCCTCTCCATGTCCACCCTATCTAGGCCTTCCAATAATCAACAGGTTTCAATGGCATCTCCCCTCATTTTTCTAAATTCCAGAAAGTACAGACACAGAGCCATCAAACAATCCTTGTAAACTTTGGGTTGGTCCACACATGGAGAATTGCGAATAGTTCTCGTTGCCTCACTATGCGAATGATGTGGAAGCTTTAGAGAAGGCACAGAGGTGATTTACAGGGATTCTGCCTGGATTAGAGAGCAAGTTTTATGAGGATAGGTTGAGTGATCTCGGGCCTTTCTCTATAGAGTGAAGGAGGATGAGAGATGACCTGATAAAGGTGTACAAGATGATAAGAGACATAGATAGAGTGGATGGCCACAGACCATCTTCCAGGCTAATACGAGGTAATTGGAGGAAAGTATAAGTGGGGTATCAGAGGTAAGTTTTTTACATAGAGAGTGGTGGGTCCATGGAATGCCCTGTTAGGGGTGGTGGTAGAAGCAGATACATTAGAACATTTAAGAAACTAGTAGATAGGCACATGGATGATAAATAAATATATATTGTATATGGGAGGGAAGGGTTGGATTAATCTTAGGGTAGGTTAAAATGTCGGCCCAACATTGTGGGCTGAAGGGCCGGTAATTAGCTGTAGTGCTCTATGTTCCATAGTCAGAGCACCCAGAGGAAACCCACAAAATCACTGGGACGTCATGAAAACTCCACATAGACAGTACCAGAGGTCAAGACTGAATGTGGGTCACAGAGCTGTGAGACAGGAACTCCACCTGCTGTGCCTCTGTGCAGCCAGAAACACATTTGCCTCCGCGTTGACTTCGAAGCGGTCCTCAATGTTCATGTGTGATTTGCAAGTTCCTGGCACTCTCGAATTCAACACTGTGGAGTAAGTGCGTCCGGTTGAGAGACAGGATCTCGGCATATGAACAACCTCTTCAGGGAGAAGAAGCTGAAATTGGTTTGGTGTGAGTGGAGACAACCTGGCTGCTGGAATGTTGCTGGACACCAAATCGGAAAGATGGTACTGATACAGTTCTGGTTGGCCAGCTACAGGAAGGAAATCATTAAACTGGAGAGGATAAAAAAGGATTTACTGGGACTGGAGGCCATTTGGTTAGCTGGATGCGCTGGGACTTTTTCCTTAGTGCACTGGAGGCTGAGGACAAACTTTATAGAGGTTTATAAAATCATGAGGGGCACAGATAAACAGACAAAGTTTCCCCCAGCATAGTTGAGTCCAGAATTTAGGGTGTTAATATAAGATTATAAGAATATAAGATATAAAGTGGGAGGGGACTTTTTCACATAGAAAGTGGTCAATGCTGGAATGAGTTGCCAGAGGAAGTGATAGATGCAGGTAAAATTGTGACGTTTAAATGGCATTTAGACAGATATGTGGATAGGAAAGGTTTATAAGACCTTAAGACATGGGAGAAAAATTAGGCCATTCGGCCTATTCTGCCTGCTCTGCCATTCTATCATGGCTGATTTATTATCCCTCTCAACCCCATTCTCCTGCCTTCTCCCTGTAAAGTTAGACAACGTTACTAATCAAGAACCTATCAACCTCTGCTTTAAGAATACTTAAATGACTTGGCCTGCAAAGCCACCTGTGGCAATGAATTCCACAGACTCGCCATCCTCTGGCTAAAGAAATTCCTTCTCATCTCTGTTCTAAAGGGATGCCTTTCTATTCTGAGGCTGTGCCCTCTGGTCTGAGACTCCCCCACTATAGGAAACATCCTCTCCACATTCTCTGTCTAGGTACTTCAATATTCAATAGGTTTCAATGAAATTCCACTCCCACCCCCATTCTTCTAAACTCCAGTGAGTACAGGCGCAGAGCTATCAAACACTCTTCATTTGTGTAGCTTTTCATTCCCGGGATCGTTCTCGAGTCGTGAATCCCCTTTGGATCCTCTCCAATGTCAGCACATCCTTTCTCAGATAGAGGACCAAAAATGCTCACAGCGTTCCAAGTGCAGTCTCGCCAATGCCTTATAAAGACGCAGTGTACAGGGCCAAATGACTGGAAATGGGACCAGATCAGGAAATTTGGTTAGTATGGACAAGCTGGGCTGAAGGGCCTGTCTCTGAGCTGTAAAGCTCTCCAACTCTATGTTGAGAAAAAAAATCCAGCAGAAAAAATTGCAAAGCTGAGGGAAAAACCACCCACAGTAAAGCAATGAAAGTTGGAAATACACAGAGGTCATAATTCAAGGATTGCCAAATCATTGAGGGTTGTAGCTTTCAAATCGTCCAGGACTGAGGATCTTGGGGTGGAGGAAGGACGTCACTGCAGCACAGCTAGCAGAGCTCTCACAGCTCCAGAGATCTAAGTTCAATCTTAACCTTGGGTGCTGACTATGTTGAGACTACACACTCTCCTTGTGACCCAGGGTGATCCAGTTTCAACCCATGTCCAAAAGATGCAGGTTGATACATTAATTGGCGACTGTCTATTGTTTCTAGTCTATGGGTGAGTGGTGGAATCAAGATGAAGTTCATGGGGAAATAATAGTAATAGAATTAGTATACATTAGTGTAAAATGAGTGTTTGATTTTCATCATGGTCTTAGTAGACTGAAGAGTGTGTTTACCTGTTGTATGACTCTATTTAGAGCATCTTTGGAATAACAATACAGAAGTAAAAATGTGTTTTGAAACCAATAGGTTCTCTCCATGCTTCTCCTACCCAACCATAAATCCTAGAGAAGTTGCATAAAGCAATTAGGATGTAGGGAAGATGCATCAAAGACAAATATGAAATAGGGGTTAAAAAAGGACACATTTACTAGGTTTTATCGAACATAGCCGGTGGTGTAGTGGCATCAGCACTGGACTTTGAGGAGGATGGACCCAAGTTTGAATCCGGCCGGGTCCCAACCTGGGCAGCAGCAGTATCTGCACGGAGTAAAGTCCTGGCAATCTACTTCTGTATCTCGCCGCGAAAATCCTGTGGGCAACTACACTATCCATATGGTCGCCATGAGTCAACGCGATTCATTGGCACTCAATAACAACATGGAACATAGAACACAGAGCAATACAGCACAGTGTGGGCCCTTTGGTCCACTCTATTTTGTTGAAGTTCTAACCTACTCCAAGATTTATTTATTTTATTTCATTTACTTAGAGTTATGGTGTGGAACAGACCCTTCCTGTCCAACAGGCCACACCGCCCAGCAACCCATCTATTTAATACTAGCAGAATCACAGGATAATTTACAATGACTAACTCACCTGCTAACCAGTACATCCTTGGACTGTGGGGGAAACCAGAGTACCAGAAGGAAACCCGTACGGTTCATGGGGAGTACGTACAAACTTCTTACGGAATTCTGAACACTGGGATACTCCCAGCTGTAATAGCATCACATTATGCTACGCTGGCGTCCTTTCCTCATCAATCTAGCCCTTCTCTCCCACATTGCTCTCCAGCAAGGCCATAGGACCATAAGATACAGGACCAGAATTTGGCTATTTGGTCCATCGAGTCTGCTCTGTCATTTCATCATGGCTGATCCGGTTTTTCTCTCAGACACAATCTCCTGCCTTCTCCCTGTATCCCTTCATACCTGACCAATCGAGAATCTATCAACTTCTGTCTTAAAAACATATAAAGACTTGGCCTCCACAGCTGCCTGTGGCAAAGAATTGCACAGATTCACTACTCTCTGGCAAAACAAGTTTCTCCTCATCTCCATTCTAAAAGGACACCCCTTTATTCTGCAGCTGTGTCCTCTGGTCTTAGACTCTCCCACCATAAGAAACATCTTCTCCACATCGATTCTATCAAGACATTTCACCATTCAATAAGTTTCAATGAGCTCACCTTCATTCTTCTGAATTCTAGTGAATACAGGCCCAGAGCCATCAGACATTCTTCATATGACAAGCTATTCAACCCTGGAATCATTTTTGTGAACCTCCTTTGAACCCTCTCCAGTTTCAGCACATCCTTCCTAAGATAAGGGGCCCAAAACTGCTCACAATACTCCAAGTGAGGCCTCACCAGTGCTTTGTAAAGTTTCAACATTACATCCTTGATTTATATTCTAGTCCTCTTGAAATGAATGCTAACTTTTCATTTGTCTTCTTAATCACAGACTCAACCTGCAAATTTACATTTACGGAATCCTGCACAAGGACTCCCAAGTCCCTTTGCACCTCAGTTTTTTTGTATTTTCTCTCCATTTAGAAAATAGTTAACCCTTTCATTTCTTCTACCAAAGTGCATGACCATACTCTTCCCAATGCTGTTTTCCATCTGCCATTTCTTTGTCCATTCTCCAAACTTGTCTAAGTCCTTCTGTAGCCTCTCTACTTTCTCAAAACTACCTGCCCCTCCACCTGTCTTCATTTCATCTGCAAACTTTGCAACAAAGCTATCTATTCCATCATTCAAATTATTGATATATATTGTAAAAAAGAATCGTTCCCTAAACAGACCCCTGTGGAATACCACTAGTCACCGGCAGCTAGTCTGACTCTTCTGATTCTTTGCTTTATCCACTGCCTTGTTGCTGGGGGAAAAGTTCTATTCAATGCAGGTTGGCACTCCCATTGTATCCTGGATAATGGATGACATGACTGGCAGACCACAGCTTGTGTGGCTTCAGAGCTGTGTGTCAGACAGGGCTATAAGCAGAACTGGGACCCCACAGGGGACTGTATTGGCTCCCACTGTATACCTCAGACTTGAGATACAACATTGAGTTATGTCATCTGCAGAAGTTCTCTGATGACTCAGCAATAGTTGAGCGTATAAAGGGAGGATGGGAGGGCGAATACAGGGCCCTGGTGGAGGACTTTGTCAAATGGTGCAAGCTGAATCATCTGCAGCTCAACATCAATAAGACAAAGGAGATGGTGATGGACTTTAGGAAGACCAAGCCTGCACTGCTCCCTGTTCCTATTGATGGTGAGGATGTGGATGTGGTTAGGACCTACATGTACCTGGGGGTGCACCTGGATGACAGACTTGAGTGGAACACCAGCACAGAGGCTGTGCACAGGAAGGACCAGAGTCGCCTCTGCTTCCTGAGGAGACTGAGGTCCTTTGGGGTGTGCAGGTCTCTCCTTCACATAATCTACCAGTCTGTTGTCGCCAGTACAATCTTCTATGTGGTGGTACGCTGGGGCAATGGCATCAACACAGGTGATGCCA
Organism: Mobula hypostoma; assembly: GCF_963921235.1. Classification (NCBI taxonomy): domain Eukaryota; kingdom Metazoa; phylum Chordata; class Chondrichthyes; order Myliobatiformes; family Myliobatidae; genus Mobula; species Mobula hypostoma. Next base: position 12,819,307 of record NC_086114.1, read on the forward strand.
ACAGGCTCAATATACTGATTAGAAAAGATGGCTCTGTTATAGGAATTAAATTGGACACACTGGAGGCTGTGGTAGAACAAAGGACCTTACAGAAAATCCTGGCATTTCTGAACAATGTTTCTCACCCTCTGCATGCCACCTTGGCTGAACAGAGGAGCACTTTTAGTAATAGACTAAGACAACTGTGCTGCTCCAAAGAGGTCATTCTTGCCCTTGGCCATTAGGCTCTATAACAAGTCAACCTATAGCTGGGGAAGTGATGACCCCCTCCAGTTAGACTGTTTGAGGTAACTCATTTTTTATTCTTTCTTACCTTCTCTTCTAATATTTGCATATCTGTGCACTTGTAATGTTACTGTGACACTGTAATTTCCTTTGGAATCAATAAAGTATCTATCTATCCATGTTAGAATCTTTTCTGTAATACCATAGGCCCGAAGCGTGTTAAGCAACCTCATGTGTGACACCTTGTCAAATGCTTATGAAAACCCAAGTACACAACATCAACCAATTCTCCTTCGTCTATGCTTCTTGTTACTTCCTGAAAGAATTCCAACAATTTCCCTGAGGAAATCATGCTGACTATGGCCTATTTTATCATGTTCCCTGAGACCTCATCCTTAATAATCAACAGCAGCATCTTCCCAACTACTGAGGTCAGACTAACTGGCCTATTGTTTCCTTCCTTCTGCCTCTTTCCCTTCTTGAAGAGTGGAGTGACATTTGCAATTTTCCAGTCTTCCAGAACCATTCCAGAATCTAGTCATTCTTGAAAGATCATTACTAATGCCTCCATAATCTCTTCAGCTACCTCTTTCAGAACTCTGGGGAGTATACCATCTGGTCCAGGTGATGTTCTACCTTCAGACCTTTCAGCTTCCCAAGAACCTTCTCTCAAGTTATGGTAATTTCATACACTTCATGCCCCCGACACCTGGAACTTCCACCATACTGTCAGTGTCTTCCACAGTGATGCAAAATACTGATTCAGTTTGTCTGCTATTTCATTGTCCCCCATTACTACCTCTTCAGCATCATTTTCCAACAGTCTTATATCCACTCATTTCTCTTTTACACTTTATATACCTGAAGAAACCTTTGGTATCCTCTTTAATATTATCGGCTTGCTTATTTTCGCATTCTATCTTTAGCTTCTAAATGACTTTTTAGTTGCCTTCTGTTGTTTTTTAAAAACTTCCCAGTCCTCTAACTTCCCATGAATCTTTTCTCTATTATATACCCTCTCATTGGCTTTTATTTTGGCTTTGACTTCTCTTGTTAGCCATGGTTATGTCATCTTTCCTTTAGAATACTTCTTCCTCTTTGGGATGCATATATCCCGTGCCTTCTGAATTGCTTCCAGAGATGCTGTTCTTTTTGAAACTATTCTGGCCACCGCCTCTCTCATGCCTCTGTAATTCCCTTCACTTCACTGTAATACTGATACTTCTGACTTTAGCTTCTCCTTCTCAATTTTCTAGGTGAATTCAATCATATTCTGATCAATTTTCCCTAAGGGTTCTTTTACCTTAAGCTCTTTAATCAATTCTAGTTCATTGCACAACACACAATCCAGACTAGCTGATGCCCTAGGGGGCTCAACCACAAGTTGCTCTAAAAAGCCGTCTCATAGGCACTCTAGAAATTCTCCCTCCTGTAACCCAGCATCAAGCTGATTTTCCCAATCTACTTGCATATTGATGTCCCCCATAACTATTGTAACACTGCTTTTTTGCATCCATTTTCTATCTCCCGTTGTAATTTGTAGGGCACATCATTTGGGGGTCTGTATACAACTCCCATCAGGGTCTTTTTACCCATGCAGTTCCTTAGCTCTATCCACAACAATTCAACACCTTCCAACCCTATGTCACCTCTTTCTAATGATTCGATTTCATTTTTTACCAACAGAGCAATGCCACCCCTCTGCCTTCCTGCCTATCCTTTCGATACAATGTGTGTCCTTGGACATTAAACTCCCAGCTATAATCTTTCTGCCACGATTCCGTGATGCTTACAACATCATACTGCCAATCTGTAAGTTCATCTACCTTATTCCGTATACTACACACATTCAGATACAACACCTTCAGTCCTGTATTCACCCTTTTTGATTATGTCACACCATGCTCAATCTTTTGATTCCTAACTTTGAGGTCTATCCAACATCTGCCTCCAAGTCCTCTCCATTAACTGTTCTGACACTCTGGTTCCCATTCCCTTGCAATTCTGTTTAAACCCCACTGTGCAGCATTAGCAAACCTTCCCGCTAGGATATTAGTCCCCCTCCAGTTCATGTGCAAACTGTCCCTTCTCTACAGGTCCCATTTTCCCTGGAAGAGAGGCCAATCATCCAAAAATCTTATGCCCTCTATCCTACACCAACTCCTTAGCCACATTTTAAACAGTATAATCTTCCTAGTTCCAGCCTACCCAGCACGTGGCATGGGTAGCAACCCTGAGATCACAACCCTGGAGGTCCTGCTCTTTAACTTAGCACCTAACTCCCTGAATTCCCTCTGCAGAACCTCATCACTCCTCATACCCCTGTCATTGGTACCTACATGGACCACGACTTCTGGCTGTTCACCCTCCCACTTAAGAATGCCGTGGACTTGATCTAAGATACCTCGGACCTTGGCACCCCAGAAGCAACATACAATCCGAGAATCCTGTTCTCACCCACAGAACCTCAGTCTTCCCCTAATTAACGAATCTCCTATTACCACAGCGTGCCTCTTCTCCCTTACGTTCTGAGTCCAGAGGGGTAGACTCTGTGCCAGAGACCTGACCACTGTGACTTTCCTTTGTTAAGTCACCCCCGACAGTATCCAAAGTGATATACCTGTTGTTGAGGGGGATGGCCACAGGGATACTCTGCACTGGCTCTTTAACCCCTTTCCCCTTTCTGACTGTCACCCAGTCTCCTGTGTCCTGCACCATGGGTGTCACTGCCTCTCTTTATATCCTATCTACCACCCCCTCAGCCTCTCAAATGATCCCGAGTGCATCCAACTCAACCTGGTTTGTTAGAAGCTGTGGCTGGATGCTCTTCTCGCAGTTGCAGTTATCAGGGATACTGGAGGTCTCCCTGCCTTCCCAGATCCGCAAGAGGAGCATTCAACTATCTTGCCTGTCATTTCTACCCAACTGAGCAGATACAAAGAAGAGAAGGAAAAAGCTTGAGCTTTTCTTTTCTTTCTCTGAGTGAAGCCTCTCTTCGCTGGCCTCGAAGAGCTAAAGCCTTAAGATCGCCACTCAGGCTCTGTCCACCCAGACAGTGTATGCCCCGCCTTCCTTTAATTTGCTGTCACTAATTAATCCCAAATGCCACTAATTAATCCCAAGTGCCACTAATTAATCCATATGCCTATCTAAAATGTCTTAAATGCCCCTAATGTATTTGCCCCTACCACTACCCCCTGGAAGGATGTTTCATGCACCCACCATCCTCTGTGTTATAAACCTACCTCTACATCTACCTCTCAACCCCAGGGAATTTCACATCCATTGCCTATTATTTTCCATCTCTTGGGTAGAGAATAATGGATTGTGATGGACAATTTTCCATTGTTACATAGACATTGCTATGTGGCTAGAACCAATCCATTGGCCTTCTTACATCCTTCCTATCAGCATAATCTTTCAGTTCTTCCTCCCATATTCTTTACGTTGGAAGTATCTTGACTGGTTGCATCATAGTCTGGTACGACAATTGAAATGTACATGCAGTACAAAGTTACAGAGAGTAGCGGACTCTGCCCAAACATCACAGGTGCGACCCTTTGTTAATATCTACAGGAGGCACTGCCTCAGGAACGCAACATCTGTCATCAAAGATCCCCACCATCCAGACCACACCATCTTTGCACAACGACCACCAGGCAGGAGGTACACGCCACCAGGTTCAAGAACAGCTTCTTCCCTTCAATCAGTCAGTTCCTGAAACAACTGGCACAACCCTAATCACTGCAGTTTAGCAACACTATGACCACTTTGATCACTTTGCACTAAAGTGAACTCTGTTATTTTCGTTCTAATTGCATTTCTTGTAAGTAATGAGTGCAATTTATGTTTAATGTATGTTTTCCTTGCGCATGCTGCTTATCTGATGCGATGTGCCTGTGATGCTACAGTAAGTCAGCCTTTCATTGCACCTGTGCGTAAAAGCACTTATGCATATGACAATAAACTCGACTTTGACTTTGACTTTGATTCACAGGAAGTGCACGGTGTTAGCGATGCTAGCGTTCATTACAATGAACTCATCTACGAATTCACTTTCAAAGGCTCTCCAGCTCCTGTTCTCAGTATTATTTATTTACATATTTATTTTCATTTGCACACTTAGGCTCCTTTTGCACATTGGTTGCTTGTCAGTCCTTCTACTGTATTTCTTTATTTTCACAATATGTCACATGGTGACATATACGTGCTTTGATAATAAATTTACTTTGATTTCATTGTCCATACTTAGAATTATCCACATAAATCTAGGTCATATTGGATAAAGGTGGTAGAATGCCTACCTGAAGGACATAAGTTAACAGCTGGTTCTTTTACAACAGTTTGTTACCTCCATTATTACTGGTACTGAGACTAACTTTATGAAAAATAACTACAGGTCTTGTTTACCCTTGCAGGAGACAAGGCACTGCAATGAAAGCATGTTCCGTTAATATTTATTTATTTATTGGGATAATCTGGACTGTGGGAGGAAACCCAAGGGGTCATGGGGAGAACATATAAACTCCTTAGAGGCAGCAGTGGGAATCCACCGTTACCTTGAATTCACTTTAAATAGACCATAAAACATAGGAGCAGAAGTAGGCCATTCGGCCCATCGAGTCTGCTCCACCATTCCCTCCTGGCTGAGTTATTATCCCCGCCCCCAACACTATTCTTCTGCTTTTCTCTGTAACCTTTGACGCTAACTGAAAAAAATAACAGATTCCTATCATACATCCAAAAAGTAATTGGGATTCAGCATTCCCTGTGCAGCTTGTGGCGAGCCTATCTTTGAAATACATTTTATTTATTGCACGATGCTGGCAATTTTACTGCCCCCTGATGTGCAGTGAAATCAAAAATGATAATTGACTGTATTATATTATTATCTGACAGCTGTATCACTTTCCATACCCTACTCTAAATCCCTCCCTCCCCTCACAGGCAACGGGAAAGGATCTGACCAATTGGTTAGGAATTGTTGAATAGGTAAACCCACATTTTTTGTTAAATAGGATCATATGATGATATAATTACACTCCCTAGTATATTTTGACAGATCAAGACAATTCCCTGCTCAGTTCCATGGGATTATCTGTTTTTTTAAAATCAGCATTGTGGGAATAGCACATTATAATTCCACCCAATTTTCTATGGAAAAGAAAATCAGTGGCCCTGGCAGTAACAGATGTATTATTAGCTCAGATTCAAAGTTCAAAAGTTCAAAGGTCAAAGTAAAATTATTATGAAATTATATATTTGAGATCATATATTACCCTGAGATTAATTTTATTGTAGGCAGAACAGAGCAAAGAAAATACAACAAAATCAATGTCCACACATACAAAAACTGACAATCAATGCGCAAATACAGAAAATAATAATAACAATACTTATTAAATAAATAAATAATGCTGAGTTACACAGTAGAGTCTTTGATAGGGAGTCCATATGATGTGGAATCAGTTCAGTGTTGAGGTGAGTGATGTTATCCATGCTGGTTCGGGAGCCTGATGGTTGAAGGGTAATAACTGCTCCTGAACCTGGTGGTGTGGGACCTAAGGCTCTTGTACCTTCTGCCCAATGACAACAGCAAGAAGAGAGCATGGCCTGGATTTGTACAGTAGAGAATCTGCACAATAATTGTAGTGAACGGTTACCAAAGAATATCTCAACATGGAGAGCTCTAGAGAAGTTAGTTCAAAGCCTCATTATACCACTCAGTCCTGTACAGGGAAAGATGCCATCACATTGAGCCAAGAGGTATATCTGTACCTTCAAGAGTCCTTCTCACACTACTTGGGCTTCAGTAAAGGGATTAAAGATTTTCTTTCGATCCCAACCTCATCGTTCTTCCTGGTTAGGATTTCAGAACCTTGCCAACCAACTCGGACAAATGTTTCTTCTATTGCTAAGCAGAAAACAAGGTGAAGTGGGCAGTAACACAAGAGATTCTGAAGGTGCTGGGAATGCAGAGCAACACTCACAAAATTCTGAAGGAACTGAGCAGATCAGGCAACAACTATGGAGGGGAATAAACAGGTGATGTCTTGGGCTGAGACTGGAAAGTAAGGGGGAGAATCCAGAATAGAAAGTGGGGAGGGGGGAAGAGAAAGATAAGCTGGTATATGGTAGGTGAGGCAGGTGAGGGGAAAGGTGGGTGAGTGGAGGAGGGGTGGATGAAGTGAGAAGCTGGGAGGTGATAAGATCAATGGCTGAAGAAGAAGGAGTTTGATAGGAAAGGACAGTGGACCGTGGGAGAAAGAGAAGGAGGAGGGAGGTGGTGGCCAGGTGAGGAGAGAGGAAGGGGTAGGAAGGAAGCCAGAAAGAGGAATGGGAAAGAGCTATGAGAGAGATGGAGGAATTACCGGAAGTTAGAAATCAGATGTTCATGTGGTCAGATTGGAGGCATAAGAGCATGCATACGTGGTCAAGATGCTCAGTTGTTGTTCAGACTAAACATCAGAATGATGAAGAAATGGTATCTAAGTGACTTTGACAGTGGAATGATTGTTGGTGCCAGATGGGGTGGTTTGAATATCTTAGAAACTGCTGATCTCCTGGGATTTTCATGCACAAGTCATTAGAGTTTACAGAGAATGGTGCGAAAAAACATCCAGTGACAGTTCTGTGGGCAAAAACGACTCATTAATGAGAGAGAGAGAGAGCAGAGGAAAATGTCCAGACTGGTTCAAGATGAGAGGAAGACGACAGTAACTCAGATAACCTTGCGTTACAGCCGTGGTGTGCAGAAAAGCATCTCTGAAAGCACAACACTTTGTACCTGGAAGTGAATGGGCTACAGAGGCAGCAGACCACCATGTACCTAGTAACGTGGTCACTGAGTGTATCATAACAACTGCGCAAACACTCGGACAAAAAGACACGAGAGAACGCCAAGGCTGGAATCTCGAACAAACAATCTGCCGGAGGGGCTTGTGAGACTTGGTGCAGGGTTACATTCCAAAACATCAACAGATGCTGCTGGGCACGCCGATTGCTACTTGCTCAAAGGGATGCTGCGGGTTCAAAACAGCACCTTAACAGGGGGAGATTTGGAGGAATTTGAAGAGTAAGTTTTAATGATTGAAGACTCTGGGCGGTGTGGTTTGGGCAAATCAAGCGGAGCTTGGACATTGTCATCATGATCGTGTAGCTGCTTCTAAACTCTGAATCAGAATCGGAATCAGGCTTAATATTCCCGGCATATGTCGTGAAATTTGTTGTTTTGCAGCAGCAGTGCATTGCAATACAGATTAGTAAAAGCTGCAAATTACAATACGTACATACATTTAAAAAAGAAAATTAAATTAAATAAGTGGTGGAAAAATAGACATAAGAAGCATGCAAAACATGGTATCTGGGGAATAGTGAAGCGTTTTGAGCCAGAACCATGCATCACCCAACGATAACACCCAGAGGTATCAGCTACATGTGTCAGTTTCGCTGATCTACCAGTCATTGTATCACCAACACTTCCATTTATTAGTTAACATTGCCTTTCTGGATACATTGCAAAGGTTGACTAAACGCCATTGCTTTGCCTCTAACTGTGCTGAAGATGAAATGATGGGAAATCGAGAGCAATGAAAATATTTGGCGAGGGTAGGGGTAAAGAAGAAAGGAACTTGCGGAAAGGGAGAAGGAAAGTAAAGGAGGAAATCTGTGACCCAGGACAATACCTGCATTTCAATCTCTCACCTCTCCTATTACTGCGGTATCAAATGAGATACGGTAACAAATGTCCTGTTCCTTAAACAGCATGTCCCTCGCAGCCAGCACTAAAAACCCTGCTTCACCGGGGAGGGAGGGAGGGCGATCTTTGCTAAATCACATCGGCCAAGCTGCCCCATTTGAAGCATTCCCTCCAGCACCCTCAACCCACATGACGGCCCACACTATGATACCCCTGGGAGATCCAGCTTAGTGACATTTCAGGAGAGGCAAGATTATCCCTAACCATTTTCACCAATGTAGGGTTGTTGCCAAATTGATGTTATATTGGCTTTCTAAATTGGCCAGCTAAGCCCTGCTCACCAAAGAAGTTGAAACAATGTGGTTATCAAAGGAATTAAAAGCTTAACCCTGGCTGTAAAAATATATATAACTATGTGGGCAGAACAGAAAGCCTTTTCTCACATGGATTGTTTGAATATTTATGAATCCATATTTAAAGATTTTGTTACACTGGGGAAGTGGCGGTGATTCCAATATTGGAACCAGGGCTCTAATCAATGTGGCTTTAAGAATATCATGGATCTTGCCTCTTGCTGGCTGTTAGTAGCGCCAGTCACTACACGGCTCTCCAGCCACTTTCCATAGAGCTGATCCCTTCAAATCTGTATTATCTGGATATTTTAAGTTGCAGGGCCTCGGTACACGACCTGGTCTAAAGAGAGGTAAAACACACCCGTGCACAACACGCGCGCGCGCTCACACACACACACACTCACACACACACACACACACGCATACACACACACACACACACACACACACATACGCACGCACACACAATGTACTGATTCTAAATGTAAACTGTGAAGTAACATATCAAAGCAACACATCAGTTTGAAAATACAAAAAGGCTTTCCCCGATCCGCTCAAATCTCTTCCCTGAGGCTATTTATATCAGGAAAAGGGCATTATATAATATATATTTAGAACGCTGCGTTTTATACAAGCAATGCTCTTGGGTTGAAGACCAATGGATGGAAGCCATTTATTTAATTATTTTCCCGAATGTGTGCAAAGGTTTTGAGAAAGGTTTACCAGTATCTTACCCTGTCACATCCTGGAGACCCCCGCGAGTGGCTCCCGTAGCTGGGTTGGTGAGACTGTCGGCGGGTGGAGGGCTTCCCGTTGATGAGCGCAATCGGTGGAAGTCGGTCAGTCGCTCTCTCTCTCTCTCTCTCTCTCTCTCTCTCTCGCTCTCTCCTCTCTCCCTCCTCTCTCCCTCTCTCTCTCTCTTTTTTCTCTCTCTCTTTTCTCTCTCTCTAGCGGATTTGCCTTACACCCGGGCCGCTGCCTCTCTTACTCAGGAACAAGAAGTGGAATAAAATGCTAGCGTCATCACCACCGGAGTGTTGAGATGATCAATCCAGCAGAGATCCAAACAGAATTGTCTTATCAATTGCACCCCCCCCACACACACACACACACACACACACAACACACACACAACACACACACACAACACACACACAACACACACACACACACACACACACACGCGCGCGCACACACACGTACAATGACATTTATTTACATAATGTAAATAAATAACAGCGGCAGGGGGAAATAAGCACAGAGTCAAACTAACCAACAAAAAATGCAAATGCAAAAAAATAAGCCAGGAGTCTCCCTCCACTCCTCCCCACCCCCTCTCGCAACCAAATGAGAGAGATTTCCTTGCACTCGGGAAAGACACGATGCAGTCACACTGGAGGGTAGGAGCTAGCCAACGTGCTGAAATCTTCAGCGGTAGAAGTAAACCCCTCGCTGCAGAACAGCCGAAAACACGGGCTTATACAGTACTGCTCTAGATAATTAAATCCGCGCGTTTTAATTAAGCATGGTCCGAGTTTATTTACACGCCTCAGTTTCTGTACATATGTATTATGCTCCTGCGAGGGTTTTTACACAGTAAAACTCAGCTGCCTGAAAAAGGAATCTGCAGAACCCTCTATTCCCCTCCATATGTGTTTTAATTATTTGAGGAGGAAACTACCCACTCCCTGTTGTATTTATTCACACATACCTTCACCTGTCGGATTAACGGCAGTCTACGAGCAAAAACAATTCTAATGTCAGTGACTACTTACTGTAGTTTATGTGTTGTGTGCCAGTATACACGGTTGGCCCAATTGAATGCAATACAGTAGGTGCTTGACAGATTGTTCAGGAGGCGCAATGATTTGATTAAAATAATTAGAATTAGACAGGGATCGCCAGGTAGACTGGAGAGAAAAAAAAATCAGACCACAGTACTGCTGTGTTACATTCCATTTAGATGCTCACTACTAACATTTAAAAAAAAGAACGTGCATGTTGCTAAGACACGTTGTTGAAATATACACTCAGTGGCCACTTTATTAGGTACACCTGCTCGTCAATGCAAGTAGCTAATCAGCGAATCATGTGGCAACCACTCAATGCATAAAAGCATGCAGACATGGTCAGGAGATTCAAGATTCAATTGTTGTTCAGACCAAACATCAGAACGAGAAAGAAATGTGGTCTAAGTGACTTTGATAGTGGAATGATGGTTGGTGCCAGACAGGGTGGCTTGAGTATCTCAGAAACTGCTGGTGTCCTGAGATTTCCACGTACAACAATCTCAAGTATTCACAGAGAATGATGTGAACAACATCCAGTAAGTGGCAGTTTTGTGGACGAAAATGCCTTGTTAGTGAGAGAGAGCAGAGGAGAATAGCCAGACTGGTTCACATTGACAGGAAGGCAGGGGTAGTGTGTTACATCAGTGGTGTGCAGAAGAGAATCTATGAACACACAACATGTTGAGCCTTGAAGTGGTTGGGCTTCAGCACCTACACCTGAACCCTAATAAAGTGACTGCTGAGTGCACGTGTTGAATTTATAAATGTATATATCCATGTAATATATCTCTGCTGCTATTTTCTTTATTATTATATAAAATATTCTAAGGGACTATTAATAGTATCACAGATATTTGTGGCATGGAATGATGCCATCTGTTTATTGTGTCCACACCAGCCAAAAAGAGCTATTCAAAGTAATCTGACCTCAACCCTTAAGACCTGTGTGTCATGGAACTGTAAGTTCTTTCCCAAGTACTCAATAAAGGTGATGAGATTTCTGTACCCATTCACCCTTCAGGCAGTGAGCTACATGTTCTTCTTTAGCTCCGATCTACATTACAACAAATCCATTCAGAATCAGGTTTAATATCACTGGAATATGTAATGAAACTCATCCACTTTACAGCAGCAGTACAATGAAATACATGATAAATATGGAGGAAAATCTGAATTATAATAAGTATATTTATGTCTATTAAATAGTTAAGTTAAAATAATATTGCTTAAAAACAGAAATAAAAAAGTAGTGAGGTAGTGTTCATGGGTTCAATATCCATTTAGAAACTGGATGGCAGAGGGGAAGAAGCTGTTCCTGAATCACTGAGTGTGTGCCTTCAGGCTTCTGTACCTCCTACCTGATGGTAACAGTGAGAAGAGGGCATGCCCTGGGTGATGGCAGACTTTAATGATGGACACTGCCTTCCAAAGTCTTTGCCCCTTGAAGATGACTTGGTTACTACATTCCTTGAAGGTATTTTGGATTCCTCCTAGAATGATTTTCCCCCATCATTCTTTATCTAATACATATATTATATGGAGACACTTAACAGTTAAAATGTAGGTTGTAAAGTCCAATCTAACAATTAAAAAAAAATTATCAATTAAAACTCTAGTAATCTGACACTCAGTCAGTACCAGACCAGTCGATTTCTCAGACTACTGGATGTCAATATTTTTAATTGACATTTTTTACACGTTATAAAGCAACATAGCAAATTTTCCAGTGAGTGGGATGAGCTCAAAGGAAGTAGGAAATAAACAAGAATGAGAAGGTTAACATATGAGGAGCTTTTGATGGCTCTGGGGCTGCACTCACTGGAATTTAGAAGGATGCAGTAGGGGGGAATCTCAGTGAAACCTTCTGAATATAGAAAGGCCTGCACGAAGTGGACTTGGAGAGGATGTTTCCCGTAGTGGGAGAGTCTAGGACCAGAGGGCGCAGCCTCACAAAAAAAGGATGTTTTTTTAGAACAGAGATGAAGAGGAATTTCTTTAGCCAAAAGGTGGTGAATCTGAGGAATTCACACAGCTGTGGAGGCCATGTTATTGGGTATATTTATAGCTGAGATTGATAGATTCTTGATGAGTGGGGATGTCAAAGGTTGTAGGGAGAAGGCAGGAGAATAGGGTTGAGAGAGAATAATAAACCAGCCATGATAAAGTGGCAGAGCAGACTTGATGGACTGAATGGCCTAATTCTGCTCCTTTGTCTTATGACCTCGCAGTGTTCCAGACCCCCAAATCCATCTCCAACCCACAACCAGGATCTCAGTCCTGACCTCACTTGCACACAGAATTCCTGGCTCACGTTCCAGATTACTAAATGATCCAGATGCTAAAACATTCGGAATTCCCAACCATCAGAAGCTGGACTGCCAGATTTCCTATCATCATTTGTATCATTTACCAATGCCCTAACCATGGCTCTTACGGTTAAACAAAAGGTTATTCAAAAGCTATCTAGACAGGCACTTTTATAGACAACGCATAGAACCATGTGGACCTTATACAGGCATGTGGGCTTAGTGTGGATTTGGTTATTCAAGCGGCTCTTTTCTCTGCAATGCAATGCTGGGATGCTATGACTTCCAAATGAAACACATATTTCTTGTAACAGCTCATTCAAGTTCTTTGCTGAGTTCCCCTCAATAATCATGTGGAATTAAACTAATCCAGTAAAATTCAACAAACAAATTTCACAACATATTGATGAAGCTTTGGCACTTCCTGTGCAGACGATTAAACAAATCCACATGGTACTGTACTCTAACTGTTTCCACCATTTCGCACTGTCCTAATGAAAGTTTGTAAAATTATGAGGGGCTGGTAGGTTGGTCTGGAAGGTTCCGCCCCATGGAATACAGGGAGAGCTGCACACACAAAATGCTGGTGGAACTCAGCAGGTCAGCTAGAACCTATGGAGAGGAATAAAGAGAGTTGCTGGTTTCGGTCCGAGATGCTTCATCAGGACTGGCAGGTGGATTCTAAATTGGCTCAGAAATACGCTGGTGGCTGAAGATTGGCTCTCAGAATGAAGTTTGGTGTCTCCTGGTGCACAACAAGGATTGGTGTTGAGACCCTTGTTATTCATTACTTATATAAACAAATTGGATGCAAATGAACACGGCTTGCTCAGTAAGATTTCCAGATGACACAAAATTAGGTTTTATTGATAATGAAGGTGATCATACATTGTAAGGGGACCTTGATCAGATAGAGAAGTGGGCAGAGGAGAGGAAAATGGATTTCAATATAGTTAAGTGTGAGCTGATAGATTTTTCAAAGTCAAACCAGAGTTATACTACGGATGACAGGGCACTAGGAATGTAAGGGAACAGAGGGACTGGGGAGTACAAATGTATAATTCATTGAAAGTGATATCACAGGTAAATAGGTTGGTGAAGAATGTGTTTAGCACTGGCCTTCATCAATCCGAGCATTGAGCATAGGATTTGGGAAATTATGTTGCAGTTCTATAAGTCAGTGGTGAGACCGCACTTGGAGTTTTGCTTACCCTGTTGTAGGAAAGATGTGGTTAAACTGGAAACCATGCAGAAAAGATTTACAAGGATGTTGCCAAGACTAGAGAGTCTGACTCATAGGTAGAGGTTGGCCAGGCTGCTTCTTCATTCTTTGGAACACAGGAGAATGAGGGGCAACCTTATAGCAATGTTTAAAATTATGAGAGGCATGGATAAGGTGAATGGTAGCAGTCTTTTCCCCAGGGTCGGGAAGACCAAAACTAGGAGTGCAAGAGTTAGGATGAGAGGGGAAGATTTAAAAGGGACCCGAGGGTCAACACCTTCATTCAAAGGGTGGTGAGTATATGGAATGAGCTGCTAGAGGAAGTGGTTGAGGAAGATACAATAGTATCAATTCAGAAGCATTTGGATAGGTACATGGAAGGACAGGGCTTAGAGGGATATGGGTTGAACACAGGAGACTGAACTAGCAGGGTGGGCACTGTGCTCGGCAAAGACTCTTTGGGCCAAAGGCGCAGTGTCCGTACTGTATTACTCTATAACTCTATGACCCCAAATACCCTCTGGGTCCCATCTCAATGTCCTCGTCTGGTAAATTAATTCAGTAAAGTTCAACAAACAAATTTCACAACATATCGACAAGCTTATTCAGAGCTTTGGTACTTCTTGTACAGACAATCAAGCAAACCCACATGGTATTTACCTCAGGTTGGAGGAACAACACCTTATATTCCATCTGGGTAGCCTCCAACCTGATGGCATGAACATTGACTTCTCTATCTTCCGCTAATGCCCCACCTCCCCCTCGTACCCCATCTGTTATTTATTTTTATACACACATTCTTTCTCTCACTCTCCTTTTTCTCCCTCTGTCCCTCTGACTATACCCCTTGCCCATCCTCTGGGTTTCCCCCCACCCACTTTTCTTTCTCCCTGGGCCTCCTGTCCCATGATCCTCTCATATCCCTTTTGCCAATCACCTGTCCAGCTCTTGGCTCCATCCCTCCCCCTCCTGTCTTCTCCTATCATTTTGGATCTCCCCCTCCTCCTCCCACTTTCAAATCTCTTACTAGCTCTTCTTTCAGTTAGTCCTGACAAAGGGTCTCGGCCTGAAACGTCGACTGCACCTCTTCCTAGAGATGCAGCCTGGCCTGCTGTGTTCACCGGCAACTTTGATGTGTGTTGCTTGAATTTCCAGCATCTGCAGAATTCCTGTTATTTGCACTTTTAAATTTACCCAAACTGCTCCCACAATAACATACAACATAACTCTCTCCAATCACAGCCCTGGTACAAGTTTATAAAGTTACAAGAGGCATAGATAGGGTAAGCATTCAGAACTGTTTCCCCAGGGCAGAAATGTCAAGTACTACAGGACGTACATTTAGAGTGAAAGGGGGATATTTAAAGGAGATGTGAAGAGCAAGTATTTTACACCAATAGTGATGACGCCTGGAACGGGCTGTCAGTAGTAGTGGTGGAAGGAGGTACGTTAGAGGTGTTTAAGGAGCTGTTAGATAAACGTAGTAGAGCTTATGGATAATGTAATGCTACTACAGCAGACTGGGTTCAAGTCCACTGCTGTACCACGTGGATCTCCTCTAGTTTCCTCCCGCATTGCAAAGACATATTGGTAGGTTAATTAGTGACATGGATGCAATTGGACAGCATGGGCTGGCTGGGCCTGTTCCTGTGCTGCTCCTAGACCTAAAAATCAAAACATACTCCCCAAATAGTCAAAAACTAAGCCTAATAACCAGGCCTGTAAAAGAAATCGACACACCAAATGGTCTAAATGAGGCCTAGCTAGACTTAAAAAGAAAACCTACTCCGCAAATGGTCAAAACTAAGCCTAATAACTGGCTTGTAAGATAAACCTACTCTCCAAATGGTCTAAGCCTAATAACAAGGCCTAAAAAGACTGATTGGATCTATGAAGATAGAGCATTAAGAACAGGACGACATGTTCCCTGTTAATTTAATCCAGACTGGGGACTCCCACACACTCAGATACAAAAGAGATCGCAGAAAACTACATAAGCAGGGAAGATATGTCTTCCTTGAGTTCTCCAAATAAGTAAATAGATAGATAGATAAACATATAAACTAGCCAACATAAGTATACAGGGTATGGCGGGATATGGATCATGAGCAGGCAGAAGGAATTTAGTTTAATTCAGTATCATGTTTAGTACAGACCGCATGGGCCAAGAGACCCTGTTCCTGTACTAAACTGTTCTATATTCCAGTTTGAAAGAACAAGTGTGTTTTGTGTCACTGGGTATTTTTCATAACTCAATGGATGTAATAAGAATCCACGAACACAATACAGTTGAAAAAAAGTGTCTGACATCTTGGACAACATTTGTCCCTCAGCAAACATTACCAAAAGCAGGTGATGTGCTTCTGTGTTCAGGGTCTGTTTGTTCTGTTCAGAGTGGCAGCTGCAATTGCCTGCATAACTACACTGAACGCACCAGGTACCATCTATTGGTTTCAAAGCAGCAAGGGATGGCCTCCCGATCCAGTGGGTTACTCTTTAAACCAGGGCTTCCCAACCTGCGGTCCTTGGACCCCTCGTTTATTGATAGGGGTCCGCGCACTTGTCAGAAAAACAGCACCAAGACAACACTGGAGGACCGTGCCTCCAAGCACAGTCGCTGCAGCCGAGACTGTCACTCCCGTGTGGGCCTCTACAGCCACAACAGACGCTGCTCTAACACAAACTGAAGCAAGACTTTCCAGGCACAGATCCATGGTCTCACGAGACTAATGGATGCCACCACCATGGCATAAAAGAAGATGGGAACCCCTCCTTTAAACAGAGATTCATTCTTTTTCTTTGTCTGCGATCTTCAGGAAGTTCAAATTATGTGGCGTGTTCTTGAAGGCCTGGACTATGAATTCAGAGGCTACAAATTCAAAGCTCAAAGTAAATTTATTATCAAAGTACATTTAAGTTACCGTATATCACCCTGAGATTCATTTTCTTGCAGCCATTTAGAGGAAAAAAATAAATGCAATAGAATTTATTAAAACTATACATAAACAAAGTCTGATGAGCAACCAACATGTAAAAGAAAGTAAACTGTGAAAATTAAAAAAACATACTGAGAATGTGAGTTGTAAAGAGTCCTTGAAAATGAGTCCGCAGGTCGTAGAATCAGTTCAGAGTAGCGGACAGTGAAGTTATCCACGCGGGTTCAGGAGCTTGATGGTTGTAGGGTAATAACTGTTCCTGAACTTGGTTGTGTGAGAGCTAAGGATTCTGTACCTCCTGTCTGATGGTCGTAGTGAGAAGGGGGCATGGCCTGGACAGTGGGAGTGTTTGATGTTGGATCTGCTTTCTTGTGAGCTCCATGTAAATGTATTCAATGGTGAGGAGGACTTTGCCTGTGTAGACTGGGCTGTGTCATATTTTCCATGTCGTGATGCAACCAGATTGGATAATCTCCACTGTGCATCTGCGTAAGTTTGAGAATACTTTTGGTGACATAATGTATCTATGCAAATTTCTAAGAAAGTAGAGTTTGTACATCCTTGCCATGGAATGCTTAGGTTTTCTCTGGGTGCTCCAATTTCCTCCCACAATTCAAATACGTACCTGTTAACAGGTTAATTGGTCATTGGTCCTGTGATTAGGCTAGGGTTAAATCAGGGGCTGCTGGGTGGTGTGGCTTGAAGGGCCGGAATAAATAAATAAACAAACAAACAAACAGAACGGCTGTTGTGTCTTCTTTGGAATGATACTTATGTGCTGGGCTTAGGAACAATCCTCTGGTACGTTAGTGCCAAGGAACTTAACGTTACTGACCGTCTCCACCTCCATCCCCAATGAGGACTGGCTCTCGGACCTCTAGCTTCTTCCTCCTGTAGTCAATATTAGCTCTTTGGTTTTGCTGACGTTGCGTGACAGATTGTTATTGTAGCCCCATTCAACCAGCTCTTTGATCTCCCTCACATGTGACCAATTGGCTTAGAATGTGCAAAGAAACCAGAGCACCTGGAAGAATCCCACTTTGTCACAGGGAGAATGCATAAACAGTAGGGGACTTGAACCTGGATCACTGGTGCTGTAAGATCATTAAACTACCATGCCACCCAATGTTATCGAAGCAATAGTATGGTCTTATGTCTTTGGGATGTAGGAGGAAACCAGATCATCCTCAGGGTAACCCCTTGGTCTGAGTCCAAGCGAACAAGCTACATACTACCTCGTTTGATCTGTGGCCTTGCAGTGAGGAAATGGAGGAGAATATAATATGGAATTAATGTATGGCCAGTGTAAATGGGTTAATAGTTTGAGTAGACTCAGTGAATCAAAGGGCCTGTTTCTGAACTATGTCTCTTTATGAATTAGCTTCCCTCTATCTACCCCATCAGACCCATTTTGTAGACACAAGAATCTGCTGATGCAGGCATCTGAAGCAACAACCTATCTTCCAGAAGAACTCAACAGGTCAAGCGGCATCTGTAGGAGGAAAGGTCCTGATTCTAGATTTTGACCTTAAATTTTCCTCCCGCAGATGTTGCTCAGTCGGCTGAGTACTTCCAGCAGGCTGCTGGGCTCGTCTGTCATAAGGCTCAAACATCAATGCACATTTAATGTATAGTATTCTCCAGCATATAATGAATGTTAATTTTCTTAGACCCTTTATTGACTGGTGCGACCACATTTCTAAGCTTAAGAGGGAGAGAAGTAGAAATGTCAACACAAGAGGCCATTGCGTCCATCCTAAATTCCTAGATCATTGCCTCAGATTCAATTTCCCGTTTTTCCTTGATGATCTAACCGAAGAAAATACACCAACCCTTAGTCTGAACAAGTTTTGTCCATGTTCTAAGCTTCCTCTCCTTTTCATTTCAAAAACGTTTCCTGACTTCCTTCCCGAGAGCTCCATCAGATTTAAGATTATCATCCCTTATCCCTAATTTTCCTGTGATGGGAAATAATTTCTCTGCACCTTTCCCTTCCTTCATTTTAAACTGATCACCCTTTACATTCCCAAGCACAAGAAAATTCAAACCAAGTTATTTTCCCCATCTTCTCCCTACCATTTAACTCTTGGCTGATCCCTATAAATTCTATACACAAAACGCTTATTTGATCAAGCCTAGCTTGTTTCATTTATAAACTTTCTTACTACCTGCTTAGCTTTGGTCTAGTTGTCCAATGTGTTAAGTCACTGCTTTAGAATGCATTATTCTTCTCCAATTTACAAAACACCTATTAATTAGTGTCTTCAGTGACTGCCCCGATTAGCCACCTCTCTGTTCACAGGAGGCTTATCTCTGAGTAAATTATCACTACAGATGGCTCCAAGTTACTGAATGTTTTCACACGCAGCTTCTGAAACACCACAAGCAACCTGATGAAAGACATTACCAGATGCTACACAGCATCATCACAGTCTCTCGAAGTCCAAAAATTAGTACTGTGTCAATTAAACTCATGCACTGAAAACAATTCGCACTGACACGGTGACAAATCAAATGCACAGAAACGTAAAAGAATGCATGGACACAGCCCTCCCAACACTGACAGCACCTACAAGGATCCCCACCACCATGGGTTTGAAGGGACTTGTATTCTGGTCAAGTCTGGTGAGTTTTCCAAAAATTTGATTGGGGTTTGGATTGGGTTGGATCAAGTCAGTGTAGACAGTGCCAAGGTAACCTGTCTCAGTACTTGGCCCAAGACAGGGCATTTTAATATTACCATAGGTATTCTCTGTTGTTGGTCAATGATCAATATTTCTAGGAAAGATTTGATTGCAGTAAAACTTAATCTCAAAAAGAGGAGGTTCCGAAAAAAGAACACACTGGTAAATATAAAAGCAACACACAAAAAGTCCTGGAGGAACCCAGCAGGTCAGGTGGGGAGGGATAAACGGTCAACGCTTCATCAGGACTGTCAATTTGGAAAGTATAAAATTAACCCAGAAAAGTTACCTTGAGAAGAATCAGGTCAAAAAGAACATTAGATAAAGGAACAGGTAAGGTCTATTTGGCCCCTCAAGCCTGCCTCACCATCCGATTAGATTATGGATAATCCTGAATCTCCATTCAATTCTTCAGCATAGTCTCCATTGGCTCCGAATCCCCAAGTGTCTAAAACACTTGTCCTTGCAAGTAGTCAATAACTGAGCATCCATAATCCCTTTGGGATTGGTCCTTTGGAGTAAGGAATTTTCTCCAAACCACAGTTCTAATATTATACTCCTTAATTAAAAGAAGGTACAAAACCACATAAACACAAGAGATTCTGCAGATGCTGGAAATCCAGAGCAACACACACAAAATGCTGGAGGAACTCAGCAGGTCAGGCAGCATCTATGGAAACGAACAAACAGTCAATGTTTCGGCCCGAGGCTCATGAAACCATGTGACCAGATAACCACAGGCACATATATTCAATTAAACACAGAGTAACAATCAGAGAACAGACAAAAACCAAGCCAAAATGGGAAAATAAGAGATGACTGAAAGACTGGAAGAGGTAGGCTTTACAGGATACGTGAGAAGATTTCAAGTTTAGCTTTATTTGTTGCATGTACATAGATCAAAACATCAAAACATACAGTGAATTTTTTTTGCATCAAAGATCAACACAGACTGAGATTCCCTGGGGGGAGCCCACAAGTATTGCCATGCTTCCAGCGCCAACATAGCATGCCCACATCTTACTAACTCTAACCTGTATGTCTTTGAACTGTGGGAGGAAACCAGAGCACCTGGAGGAAACCCACACTGTCATGGATAGAACATGCAAACACCTTATAGACAGCGACAGGAACTTAACCATGATTCCTGACGCTGTAAAGTGTTACAATAACTGCTGCACCCCTGTGAAGAACTTTAGAAGTGTAAGTGTAGAATTCATGTTCAAAGTCGGTTTATTGTCATTCGGCCATATACATGTATACCACCAAATGAAACAATATTCCTCTGGACCAAGGTGTGCAACATAATACATATAACTCACACACATAACACCAGGATGAGACCTGGGTAGTGGCAGGGAGTTCAATAGTCTTACAGTTTGAGGGAAGAAGATGTTTCCTATCCTAACAGTTCTTGTCCTAATGCCAGGGTACCTCCTCCGTAATGGTGGGATATCAAAGAGAATGCTGGATTGATAGGAGGACCATTGATAATGTTAAGGGCCCTGTGTATTCAGCGCTTCTTGCAATAATTTGTAGCGTCTTATGGTCAGATGCCTTGCAACTCCTGGACCATCTGGTGAGGCAGCTGATCAGGACATTCTTGATGGTGTTCCTCTAAAACTTGGTTAGAATGGGTGGAGGGAGCCTCACTTGTCTCAATTTCCTCCGGAAGTGGAGATGCTGCTGTGCTTTCTTGACCAAAGAGATGGTGCTGAGGGAGAAGGTGTGATTGTCCATTTGGTGCATTCCTAGAAACTTGATTCTCCTAACTCTCCCTACAGAGAAGTCATGTATGTGCAGTGAAGAGTTGTCAGTCCAGAGGTTCTCAGCCATCTTTTCGATCTTGTCCATGTTAAGATTCACGTTATTGTGCTCACTCCATCTTACAAGCTGCTCTACCCCAATAGCCTCTGCACTTCACTCAGTCTTGTCCCACCTGGAAAATGGTGCCTCTTTTGCCAGGATGATGTTTATTGGCGCTTGATATGATCGTCCATCAGAAGCTGGTGGGTAAACTGTTCTGGGTCACGACAGCGCTCTTTGTAACTGGATCCTGGACTTCCTGGCAGATTAGTCCATGTTAGCGGAAACACCTCTATCTCTGTACACTGTCTCATCACCGCTGTTGATGAAGCCAGTCATATGTCAGCTGTGTGAACAGCAGCGGGCTGAGTACGTAGTCTCGGGGAGCACCGGTGCTCAACAAGATGGAGTTAAAAATGTTTCTGCCAACATGGACTGACTGTGGCCTTTCTGTCAGGAAGTCGAGGATTCAGTTACAGAGAGAGGTGTTGAGACCCAACGAGGACAGCTTACCTGCCAGTTTCTGATGGATATAACCATATAACCATATAACAATTACAGCACAGAAACAGGCCATCTCGGCCCTTCTAGTCCGTGCCGAACTCTGACTCTCACCTAGTCCCACCGACCTGCACTCAGCCCATAACCCTCCATTCCTTCCCTGTCCATATATCTATCCAATTTAGCTTTAAATGACAACATCAAACCTGCCTCAACCACTTCTGCTGGAAGCTCGTTCCACACAGCTACCACTCTCTGAGTAAAGAAGTTCCCCCTCATGTTACCCCTAAACTTTTGCCCTTTAACTCTCAACTCATGTCCTCTTGTTTGAATCTTCCTCAATGGAAAAAGCCTATCCACAACATTCCAACTGTACACAATACTCCAAATTTGGCCTTAACAATGCCTTGTACAATTTCAACATTACATCCCAACTCCTATACTCAATGCTCTGATTAATAAAGGCCAGCATACCAAAAGCTTTCTTCACCACCCTATCCACATGAGATTCCACCTTCAGGGAACTATGCACAATTATTCCTAGATCCCTCTGTTCTACTGCATTCTTCAATGCCCTACCATTTACCATGTATGTCCTATTTTGATTAGTCCTACCAAAATGTAGCACCTCACATTTATCAGCATTAAACTCCATCTGCCATCTTTCAGCCCACTCTTCTAACTGGCCTAAATCTCTCTGCAAGCTTTGAAAACCTACCTCATTATCCACAACTCCACTTAGCTTAGTATCATCTGCATACTTACTAATCCAATTTACCACCCCATCATCCAGATCATTAATATATATGACAAGCAACATTGGACCCAGTACAGATCCCTGAGGCACACCACTAGTCACCGGCCTCCAATCTGACAAACAGTTATCCACCACTACTCTCTGGCGTCTCCAATTCAGCCACTGCTGAATCCATTTTACTACTTCAATATTAATACCTAACGAGTGAACCTTCCTAACCAAACTTCCGTGTGAAAGTCAATAATCATAGTAATAGTCATACTTTATTGATCCCGGGGCAAATTGGTTTTCATTACAGTTGCGCCATAAATAATTAAATAGTAATAAAACCATAAATAATTAAATAGTAATATGTAAATTATGCCAGGAAATAAGTCCAGGACCAGCCTATTGGCTCAGGGTGTCTGACCCTCCAAGGGAGGAGTTGTAAAGTTTGATGGCCACAGGCAGGAATGACTTCCTATGACGCTCTGTGTTGCATCTCGGTGGAATGAGTCTCTGGCTGAATGTACTCCTGTGCCCAACCAGTCCATTATGTAGTGGTTTAAGATGGCATGCAACTTTGACAGCATCCTCTTTTCAGACACAACCGTCAGAGAGTCCAGTTCCATCCCCACAACATCACTGGTCTTACGAATGAGTTTGTTGATTCTGTTGGTGTCTGCTACCCTCAGCCTGCTGCCCCAGCACACAACAGCAAACATGATCGCACTGGCCACCACAGACTCGTAGAACATCTTCAGCATTGTCCGACAGATGTTAAAGGACCTCAGTCCCCTCAGGAAATAGAGATAGCTCTGACCCTTCTTGTAGACGGCCTCAGTGTTCTTTGACCAGTCCAGTTTATTGTCAATTCGTATCCCCAGGTATTTGTAATCCTCCATCATATCCACACTGACCCCCTGGATGGAAACAGGGGTCACCGGTGCCTTAGCTCTCCTCAGGTCTACCACCAGCTCCTTAGTCTTTTTCACATTAAGCTGCAGATAATTCTGCTCACACCATGTGACAAAGTTTCCTACCGTAGCCCTGTACTCAGCCTCATCTCCCTTGCTGATGCATCCAACATCATATCAATAAACATCATCCCAGCATATGAGGCACTATTTTCCAGGTGGAACAAGATGGAATGGAATGCAGAGGCTATGGCAACATCAGTGGACTGATCTGAACGATAAGCAAACTAGGCAGGGTCCAGTGCAGCAGGAAATTGGGATTTAATGTGATCCATAACCAGTGACTCAGAGCACTCCATTATTGTTGAGGTCATTGTCACTGGACAGTAGTTGTTGAGACAGGTTGCCGTCACTTACTGTTGCCACTTTTAGAGTTTGGGATTGAAACATGGCATTGGCTGATGTGAAGGGAGTTTTGGAACAGATAAGCTGTTACAGGGTTGCTGAATCTCAAATAGAGAAGGGGAAAACTGAACGAAAAGATAAACATGCTCCCGATGTGGCCTTTTATATATTGATGCTCCCGATGTGGCCTTTTATATATTGGCGAGACCCGACGCAGACTGGGAGACCGCTTTGCTGAACATCTACGCTCTGTCCGCCAGAGAAAGCAGGATCTCCCAGTGGCCACACATTTTAATTCCACATCCCATTCCCATTCTGACATGTCTATCCACGGCCTCCTCTACTGTAAAGATGAAGCCACACTCAGGTTGGAGGAACAACACCTTATATTCCGTCTGGGTAGCCTCCAACCTGATGGCATGAACATCGACTTCTCTAACTTCCGCTAAGGCCCCACCTCCCCCTTGTACCCCATCTGTTACTCATTTTTATGCATACATTCTTTCTCTCACTCTCCTTTTTCTCCCTCTGTCCCTCTGAATATTCCTCTTGCCCATTCTCTGGGTCACCCGCCCCCTGTCTTTCTTCCCGGACCTCCTGTCCCATGATCCTCTCGTATCCCTTTTGCCTATCACCTGTCCAGCTCTCGGCTCTATCCCTCCCCCTCCTGAATTCTCCTATCATTTTGGATCTCCCCCTCCCCCTCCCACGTTCAAATCCCTTACTCACTCTTCCTTCAGTTAGTCCTGACGAAGGGTCTCGGCCTGAAACGTTGACTGCACCTCTTCCTACAGATGCTGCTTGGCCTGCTGCGTTCACCAGCAACTTTGATGTATGTTGCTTGAATTTCCAGCATCTGCAGAATTCCTGTTGTTTGCGAAAAGATAAACATTTTAAATCCAACCTTTAAAAGAGAACATGGAGCTCTGAAAAATAGAAGGCTATGTGTAAACCTAGGTAATTTCTAAGGTAAGGACATGTTCGGCACTGCTTTGTGGGCTGAAGGGCCTATATTGTGCTGTAGGTTTTCTATGTTTCTATGAGGAAGCAGGCATGACATGTGAGTGGCAGCTACTGCTTGGTAGGATGTGGACAGCAGGGATTTGGGTGGCCTGATACTGTAAGGCATTCTAACTACATGTAGCATAGCGGTTAGCGTAATGCTTTACAGCATCAATGGCCTGCGTTCAGTTCTCGCTGCGGTCTGTCAGGAGTTTGCATGTTCATGAGGTTTCATCTGGGTGCTCCGGTTTCCTCCCACAGTCTAAAAGTGTACCGTATGGTACGTGGGTGCTAGAGGCATGGTGGCACTGGCAGCCTGTGCCCAGCACATCCTTACACTGTGTTGGTCGTTGAAGCAAAACAACACGCTTCACTGAATATTTCAATGTTCTGATGCACAGGTGATAAATAAAGTTCATCTAATCGAATCTATTACTTGGTTGCAGGAAGGAAACTAAGAGACATTGGGACTCTGGAGGAAAGGTCAGTGGTAATGGTGGGGTAGCATTTAACATATCGCAGTTACAGTGCTAGTGACCGGGTTCTATTCTGCCTTGTTTGTAAGCAGCTTGCACGTGCTCTGCGTGACCGCACGGGTTGCCTCCGGGTGCTCTGGTTATCTCCCACATCCTGAAGACGTACACCTCAGACTTCAACTACTGCACAGAGTCTTGTCATCTTCAGAAGTTTTCTGATGACTCTGCCATAGTTGGATGCATCAGCAAGGGAGATGAGGCTGAGTACAGAGCTACGGTAGGAAACTTTGTCACATGGTGTGAGCAGAATTATCTGCAGCTTAATGTGAAAAAGACTAAGGAGCTGGTGGTGGACCTGAGGAGAGCTAAGGTACCGGTGACCCCGGTTTCCATCCAGGGGGTCAGGGTGGACAAGGTGGAGGATTACAAATACCTGGGGATACGAATTGACAATAAACTGGACTGGTCAAAGAACACTGAGGCTGTCTACAAGAAGGGTCAGAGCCGTCTCTATTTCCTGAGGAGACTGAGGTCCTTTAACATCTGCCGGACGATGCTGAGGATGTTCTACGAGTCTGTGGTGGCCAGAGCGATCATATTTGCTGTTGTGTGCTGGGGCAGCAGGCTGAGGGGAGCAGACATCAACAGAATCAACAAACTCATTCGTAAGGCCAGTGATGTTGTGGGGATGGAACTGGACTGTCTGACGGTGGTGTCTGAAAAGAGGATGCTGTCCAAGTTGCATGCCATCTTAAACCACTACATAATGGACTGGTTGGGCACAGGAGTACATTCAGCCAGAGACTCATTCCACCGAGATGCAGCACAGAGCGTCATAGGAAGTCATTCCTGCCTGTGGCCATCAAACTTTACAACTCCTCCCTTGGAGGGTCAGACACCCTGAGCCTATAGGCTGGTCCTGGACTTATTTCCTGGCACAATTTACATATTTACATATTACTATTTAACTATTTATGGTTTTATTACTATTTATTATTTATGGTGCAACTGTAACGAAAACCAATTTCCCCCAGGATCAATAAAGTATGACTATGACTATGACTATGTTAGTGGGTTAATGAAACTGGCTTATGTTGTGAAATATTTATTTATTTATTGTGACACAGCCCTTTGAGCCTCACCACCCAGAAACCCTAACTTAACCCCAGCCTAATCACAGGACGGTTTACAATGACCAACTAACCTACCAACTGGTTGACCTTTGGACTGTGGGAGCAAACCGGTTCACAGGGTGAGTGTACGAACTCCTTACAGGCGGTGGCGGGAATTGAACCTGGGTCACCTGCACTGTAAAGCATTGTGCTGAGCACTACTCTACCTTGTTGCCACGCAAAACACATGGTTTTGTGGCAGCAGTACCCTGCAATACTGCACATAATAATGAAAAAACTATAAATTACAATTAAGAAGTGCATGTAATAATTTTTAAAATAAAATAAATAGTTCAGGAAGAGCGTAAAAAAATAAGAAAAAGAATAGTGAGGTAGTGTACGTGGGATCATTGTCCACTCAGAAGTTTCATGGCGGTGGGAAAGAAGCCATTCCTGAGTGTGTGTCTTCAGACTCCCTGATGGTAGCAATGAGAAGATGATGATGGGAGTCCTTAATGACAGATGCTGCCTTTTTGAGACTTCACCTTTGGAAAGTGTCCTCGATGGTGGGGAGGATTGAGCCCATGAGGGAGTTGGCTGAGTTTGCAACTTTCACATGGGTGTGATTGGGTGGTGTGGTCTCACTGGGCTGGAAAGACCAGTTTCCATGCTGTTTCACTCTATGATTATGAAAAGGGAGTTAGAGGGTTGGTTAAAAAAGAAATGGAATGGTATATGTATTGTAAAGCCTTATTCATGCTCCACGCCCAAGCCTACTGACTTACAGTGGCTCAGAGTCTCACAACCTCTTTGTTTCATAACCCTCATCCTTATTTCCATAGGCTCAAACCTTTTGACCTCCTCAATCTAGTCCAGCCTTTCATCTTGCCCGAGTGCAGTTCCAAGTTGGGCCTCGTCATCCCCAATATTAATCACTCCATCACTCAACCCATGGTCTCTCTGTCTCTGCTATTCACTCTCTCTCCTCCCTCTCTTTCTCTCTCTGTCGCTCTCTCTCTCTCCTTTCTTTGTGCCACCTTCTCTACCTCAGCTCCCTCACCCTCTACTCTCTCTCTCTGTCTTCTCTCTCTCACACACACACTTCAACCCTCTCTTTCTCTCTGTCCTCCTTTGTTGTAAGATGCCTCTAGAAACCTTCCTCTTTAGCAAAGTTTTGTTCCCCTGCCTAAACATCCACCCCTGCACCGAACAGATCATTCTGCCTTTGATCCGCACCAAACAGTAACCCCCAATTTAACCCTCCCTTAAGCACAGGACGATTTACAATGACCAATTAACTGACTAGCCAATACACCTTTGGACTGTGGGTGGAAACTGGAGCACCCAGAGGAAACCCACGCATTCCATGGGGAGGACGTATTGACTCCTTACAGATGACACTGAAATTGAACTCTTAAATCTGTAATGGCATCACGCTAACTGCTACACTACCATGTTAGACTTAAAATGATAAACTTCCTGTAACGTACCTTGGCATTCTTCACCCTATTAAAGACACTGTATGCAATGTGCTATTGACATACAGAATGGAAACATGGCCATCAACTATAATTTTGCACAAATCCTTTGCTCATTCTCCCCGCATCCCCACTGACTGCCCCCACCCTTTAGATTCTCCTATTTTTCTGCACACTGGGGTCAATTTGCCATGGCTATCAATCCACCAATCACCCACATTTGGGATGTGCAAGTGACAGTAGCGGACGGGGAAACCCATAAGGTCACAGGGACAGAGTTTAAACTCCACACTGACGACACCGGAGATCAGGACGCTGGAGGTGTGAGGCAGTGGCTCTAGTAAACATGCCAGCATGCCACTCATGTGGGGATAAGCAATGGGGAGAGCTACTCAGGTCTAGTGGCCGACGCTCAGTGGCTACTTTACTGTGTACATCTGTACACTTACTTGTTAATGCAAATATCTAATCCGCTAATCATGTGGGAGCAATTAAATGCATAAGAGCATGCAGACATGGTCAAAAGGTTCAGTTGTTGTTCAAACCAAACATCAGAAAGGGAAAGAAATGCGATCTAAGTGACTGGATGGAATGGCTTGAGTATCTCAGAAATTCCTGACCTCTACACACAGCAATCTCTAAAGAGAATGGTGTGAGAAACAAAAAAAAACACCAAGTGAGTGGCAGTTCTGTGGGCAAAAACGCCTTGTTAATGTGAGAGGTCAAAGGAGAACGGCCAGACTGGTTCAAGCTGACAGGAAGGCGACTGTAACACAAATAACGGCGCATTAACAACAGCGGTGTGCAGAAGAGAATCTCTGAACGCACAACACGTCTAATCTTGAACTGGATGAGCTACAGCAGCAGAAGGCCATGAATATACACTCAGTGCCCAATTTATTTGGTGCAGGAGGTGCCTACTAATGTGGTCACTGAGTTTATTCTGATACTGCAATACCATCTGCTTTTAACCACGAGATGCTGAAATTAGCTCCAGTGCTGACTCACCGTACACTGACGAGCAAACAGAGCCCTCCAGTTCTGTATGGATTTGTGCTTTATGTGGTATACTTATCATCTTGGCCATCAGCGCAGTTCATCACTCACCTAAGTGCCTATTCCTGAAGAATATAATAGAAACTAAGTTTTAAAGCAATGAACGTTTCAGTTCCAATATATCATTTTGTCATTTTTCCCCTCACAAGACTAGGTATGCCAGACAGCAAACCTGACGACTTGGAAATTTTTATTATTCCCTGTATAACATGAGGACAACTTGTAAGTAAATGTGTGCATAGGTGACCTGTGTGAAAATTTGGTGATATCTCCTATCATTTCCTACAGGATACAGGCTTGCAGCAACAAATCTCTTAATTCAGCACTAAGTCTCATTCAGGCTGGAAAGTTGGTAAAATGGTTTATTATTCTCTCGTCTTCTGAGACACAGTGCAAAAACTTGCTGTTCTGCACACCTCCTATACGGATCATCCCATTGCATCAGCACAAGGGAAAAGCGATAACTGAATGCAGAATAAAGTGTTACAGTTACAGAGAAAGTGCAGTGTGGGTAGATGAGGTGCAATGCCATGACGAGGTAGATTGTGAGGACAAGAGTCCATCTTATTGTATAGTGAGGTCTATTCTGTAACCTTACAATAGCGGGGTAGAAACTGTCCTTGAGGCTGGTACATGCTTTCAGGTTTTGGTATCTGAAAGGAGGGTGATATGGACACATTGTGCCCTTAAGACCATAAAGCATAGGAACAGAATTAGGACATTCGACCCGTCCCATCAGGGCTGATTTATTATCCCTCTTAGCCCACTCTCTTGCCTTCTCCCCATAACCTTTGACCCCCAGCCCTTACTAATCAAGGCCTTTACTTTAAATATTCCAATGACTCGGCCTTCACAGCTG
This sequence comes from Mobula hypostoma, assembly GCF_963921235.1. Classification (NCBI taxonomy): domain Eukaryota; kingdom Metazoa; phylum Chordata; class Chondrichthyes; order Myliobatiformes; family Myliobatidae; genus Mobula; species Mobula hypostoma. The sequence continues at coordinate 12,848,870 of NC_086114.1, forward strand.
TCTGTGGCAATGAATTCCACAAGTTCACCACGTTTAAAAGAACTCTGCTGTAAAGGAACGTCCTTCTATCCTGAGGCTGTGCCCTCTGGTCCAAGACTTCCCCCATTATAGAAAACATCCTCTCCACGTCTACTCTATCTAGGCCTTTCAGTGCTGAGCAGTATTCAGCATGGGCAGTGGTAGAAAGCTCTCCACTCTCTGAGCCATGGAAACTGAAGGTTTGAGTCCCGTTCTGAGGCTTGTGCTGTGAGCTGTCCCCTAGTGTAGATAATGGCAAAGGCAATCAGCAGGAGTCCTGATGGGCATATCAGAGCGAATAAAATTCAAGGAATACAGGGAAATATGGAGGCGCAGGATAGGATTGCCCTCCTGGACCTGACGGGCTGAATGGCCTTTCCCTGTGTCATTATAATTTAGGAATATCCCAGACGCTCCCATTTTCTGCCTGCCTTTCCTTGGTGGAAGACATGGGAAGACATTAAACCAGGTCCTTCTTGGAATCCTGTAATCCTATTCCATGGAAAGGCAAGGGAGTTCCCATAGTAACCCAGCCAATACTTATCACCCAGATAAGTGATGATTTAGTCAGTTATCTCATTGCTATTTATGGGTCCTTGCTGTTGTATTTCCTACATTATAACAGTGTCTAGACTTTAAAAATATCTCCTTGGCTGTAAAGCTCTTGAGGTCATTAAAGGTGCTATATATATATATATATATATATATACCTTTCACACCCTTCAAATGGACCTAGGTCAAAGTGATGAAAAAGTATGGAGCTTACTTAATTTTGTGATGTTGCCCTTGACCTTGGAGTGCGTTGTACTGATAGCGGGTGCCTAAAATAGAAGAAAAAAGAATGTTGTGTGTCCCAGCACTGACATCCGTCACCATGACGAGCGCGGAAGTCATGCAAAGAAAGCAAAAATCAGGATCCGGCTGGAGGTGCATTTGTATGCAAATTAGCCATTTATGCAAATAGACTATTCAATTAAGAGACTTATTTGCATAGGGAGAATTACAGCTGAAGATTGTGCATGAAGAGTTTAGGCACTGGCAAACAGGTTGAACAATTCGAGAAGAGGTATTGCAGGGAACTATTGCAACACGATATTTAATTAATGCTCAGGGGAGAGGAGTGGATCAAAAAAGTTTCAAGATGGAAAAGGACAGATTCGTCCTGGTAAATGGAGCTCAAGATTATGAAATGGACAAAGAGAAACTATTGCCTAAAGAAACGCTTTCCTCCAATGGGGAAATCAAAGAACAGGGAAATACAATCTTAACATCGCAGTCAGGGTCTTTGTGAGTAAAATTGGGATGAGCTGTTTCATATTAAGAGCAGGTAAGTATCCCTTAAAAAGATTAAGGGTGCTGGGAGAGTGTACACTGATAGATTTGTCCATAAATGCTGCCTGACCTGCTGAGTTCCTTCAGCATTTCGCGTGTGTTACTTGGAATTTCCAGCATCTGCAGAATTTCTTATGTTTTAAGTATGGACTGTACAAGTGAGAAATCAATAGATTTTTGTAGAATTCAATCTGTACGTGCTAATGAGAGTGGTACTGACCGGAGGAGTTGAACGGCCCTTTCTTGCCCCTGAAATTTCCGGGTTGATCACCTAAGTTGCAATTAAGGCTTTTCACATAACATCATCTTTAATATACGGTCATCGTTGTTGGGAGAGGTTGCTTTACGTGATGCAGATTCCAGTGTTATCATCTCCCCCTGGTGGCTGGATGATGACACATAATAAGGCAGCTCCAGCTAGGCGAAGCTACTGAACTCTGAATATTGTCTTTACCCAACACTGGCACACACGGAACAATGGAATTATGAAAGTATGTGTTAAAATCCTCATGTCAGTCTTCAAGAAGCAGCAATGAGATTTCTCTTACCAATTCCACTGCAAACCCACTTGTCAGGGAGATCTAGTTTCCTACACACAACACAGCCTTGAGTGTGTTAACCAGTAATTCCCATTTGAAGAGTCTTGTTGTGAAATGTGCAGCCTGAAGTTCAAATTTCAAAGTAAATTTATTTTCAAAGTACACATATGTCACCACATACTACCTGGAGTTTCATCTTCTTGTGGGCATTCACAGATGAAGAACAATAGAATCGGTGAAAAACTATGCATACAGATTGATAAACAACCAATGTGCAAAAGAAGATAAATGAATTTAAAAAACCCTAATAATTAAAAAATAAATAATACTGAGAACATAAGTTGTAGAGCCCTTGAAAGTGAGTCCATTGGTTGAGGAATCATTTCAGTGTTGAGGTGTGAAGTTATTCACGCTGGTTCAGGAGCCTGATGGGTGAAGGATAATAGCTGTTTCTCAACCTGATGCTATGGGACCTAAGGCTTCTGGTCCTGCTTCCTGATGGCAGCAGTGAGAAGAGAACATGGTCTGGATGGGGAGGATGCTATTTCCTTATGCTAACACTCCTTGTAAATGTGTTCAATGGTGGGAAAGGTTTTTCCTGTGAAGGATTGATGCCCATATACTGTACGAGTGTACACTGACTTCTCTAACATCTGCTCATTTCTTCCCCTCCCCATTTTCTCTTTTTTCCATTCCCCATTCTGAATCCCCACTCACCCCTTCTCCTCACCTGCCCGTCGTCTCCCACGTACCCCACCTCGTTCCTTTTCTCCCATGGTCCACGCTCCTCTCCTATGAGACTGTTTTCTTCAGCTCTTTGCCTCTTCCACCTATCCCCTCCCAGCTTCTCACTCCATCCTGCCATCACCAGCTCTCAACTATCACCTGCCGCTTGAATTCCTCCACTTCCCCCCACCTTATTATGCTGGCTTCCACCCCCTTCCTAACCAATCCTGATGAAGGGTCTTGGCCCGAAATGTAAACTGCTTATTCCCCTCCATAGATGTTGTCTGACCTGCTGAGCTCCTCCAGCGTTTTGTGTTCCTCAAGATTTCAAACATCTGCAGAATCTCTTCTGTTTATATTTCCTTGGACCCTGTATGCTGGAGAAACTCGGTGGGTTTGGCAACATCTCTGAGGGAAATGGACAGTTGATGTTTTATATGGAAACCCTTCATCTCAACGTTCTAAGTACATTTATTATCAAAGTAAGTCACCATATACTAACTTGTGATTCATTTTCTTGCATTAATTTATGGGAAAAAAAAGAAATACAGTACAATAAAGAGTAAAGAGCTTGTATGCTTTCCCCATGACCCCATGGGTTTCCTCCAGCCGTTCCGGTTTCCTCTCACATTCCAAATACATACTGATTAATTGGTAAGAATCAGGTTTAATATCTCTGACATATGTCATGAAATTTGTTGTTCTGTGGCAGCAGTACAGTGCAATACACAGTTTAAAAATCTATAAATTACAAAAGACATGCAGCGTGTGTATATATATATACATTGTCCATTCAGAAATTTGATGGCAGAGGTGAAGAAGCCGTTCCTAAAATGCAGAGCATGTGCCTTCAGGCTCCTGTACCTGCTCCTTGTTGGTAGCAATGAGAAGAGAGCATGTCCTGGATGAAGGGGGTCCTTAATGACAGATGCCATTTTTGATGTAACACCATTTGAAGATGTCCTCAATGCTGGAGACACCGTGATGGAGCTGGCTGAGTTGACAACCTTCTCCAGCTTTTTCTGCTCCTGTGCTATGGCCCCCCCCCCCCCCCATACCAGACAGTGATGCAACTGGTTAGAATGCTCTTCACGGTACATCTGTAGAAAGTTGCAAGTGTCTTTAGTAACATACCAACTCCAAATACAATATAGCTGCTGCCATGCTTTCTTTGTAATTGCATCGATATGTTGGGCCCAGGATAGATCCTCAGAGATGTTGACACCCAGAAACTTAAAACTGCTCACCCTATCATAGAAACATAGAAACATAGAAAACCTACAGCACAATACAGGCCCTTCGGCCCACAAAGTTGTGTGGAATATGTTCCCACCTTAGAAATTACCTAGGCTTACCCATAGCCCTCTATTTTTCTAAGCTCCATGTAGTATCCAAAAGTCTCTTAAAAGACCCTATCGTATCCGCCTCCACCACTGTTGCCAGCCGCCCATTCCACGCACTCACCACTCTCTGCGTAAAAAAACTTACCCCTCACATCTCCTCTGTACCTACTCCACAGCACCTTAAACCTGTGTCCTCTTGTGGCAACCATTTCAGCCCTGGGAAAAAGCCTCTGACTATCCACACGATCAATGTCTCTCATCATCTTATACACCTCTATCAGGTCACCTCTCATCCTCTGTCACTCCAAGGAGAAAAGGCCGAGTTCACTCAACCTATTCTCATAAGGCATACTCCCCAATCCAGACAACATCCTTGTAAATCTCCTCTGAACCCTTTCTATGGCTTCCAAATCCTTCCTGTAGTGAGGCGACCAGAACTGAGCACAGTACTCCAAGTGAGGTCTGACCTGGGTCCTATATAGCTGCAACATTACCTCTCGGCTCCTAAATTCAATTCCATGATTGATGAAGGCCAATACACCGTAAGCCTTCTTAACCACAGTCAACCTGCACATATGCTTTGAGCGTCCTATGGACTCGGACCCCAAGATCCCTCTGATCCTGCACACTGCCAAGAGTCTCACCATTACTACTATATTCTGCCATCATATTTGACCTACCAAAATGAACCACTTCACACTTATCTGGGTTGAACTCCATCTGCCACTTCTCAGCCCAGTTTTGCATTCTATCAATGTCCCTCTATAACCTCTGACAGCCCTCCACACTATCCACAACATCCCCAACCTTTGTGTCATCAGCAAACTTACTAACCCATCCCTCCACTTCCTCATCCAGGTCATTTCTAAAAATCACGAAGAGTAGGGGTCCCAGAACAGATCCATGAGGCACACCTCTGGTCACCAACCTCCATGCAGAATATGACCCAGCTACAGCCTTCTGTGGGCAAGCCATTTCTGGATCCACAAAGCAATGTCCCCTCGGATCCCATGCCTCCTTACTTTCTCAATAAGCCTTGCATGGGGTACTTTATCAAATGCCTTGCCGAAATCCATATGCACTACATCTACTGCTCTTCCTTCATCAATGTGTTTAGTCACATCCTCAAAAAATTCAGTCAGGCTCATAAGGCATGACCTGCCCTTGACAAAGCCACGCTGACTATTCCTAATCATATTATACCTCTCCAAATGTTCATAAATCCTGCCTCTCAGGATCTTCTCCATCAACTTACCAACCACTGGTGATCCATCGATGAGGACTGGTGTGTGTTCCTTCAACTTCCCCTCACTGAAATCCACAATCAATTGTTTGGTCTCACTGACACGGAGTGCGAGGTTTCTGCTGTGACACCACTCAGCCAGATGATCTATCTCACGTCTGTACACCTCCCCATCACAGTCTGAAATTCTGTCAACAATAGTTATGTCATCGGCAAATCTATAGGTGCTGCTTGAGCTGTGCCTGGCCACATGGTCGTGGGTGTAGAGCGAGTAGAGGAGTGAGCTAAGCACACATCTTTGAGGTGCGCCAGTGTTGATTGTCAGTGAGGAGAAGGTTAAATTCCGATCTGCACTGACTGTGATTGGTGAGGAAGTCAGGGATCCAGTTGCAGAGGGAAGTTCTGAGCCGCACATTTTGGAGCTTGTTGATTAGTATTAATTATTGACAAACATCATGGAGTGGACCCTTCTGTCCCTCCAAGCCATGCTGCCGAGCAATCCCTCAATTTAACACTAGCCTAATCACAGGACAATTTACCTACCAATTAACCTACCAACTCATACCTCTTTGGAATATGGGAGGAAACCAGAGCACCCGGAGGAAACCCAGGCAGTGATGGGGAGAACATACTCATACAAATATACAAGCACGACCCTTTAGAATAGAGATGAGGGATTTCTTTAGCCAGAAGATGGTGAATCTGTGGAATTCATTGCCATCAAGGTTGATAGGTTCTTGATCAGTCGGGGCATCAAAGGTTACGGGGAGAAAGCAGGGGAATGGGGTTGAGAGGCAAAATAGATCATCCAAGACAGAATGACAGAGCAGACTCGATGAGCCAAATGACCTGATTCTGCTGCTATGCCTCATGGTCTTATGGAGTGAGGAAGGCTATGTCCAGTGGAGAATTAAGCTCAAAAATTCATGTTAGTGTCCTCAGTACAGGCACTGCTACTTGTTAGATTGTGTTATCAGCTGAGAGAGTCACTCTTGCCATGACAGGTTCCAATCACTGCAGGACAAGCCACTGCATAATCTCCTCTGATAGCAGCCTAGCTCCAACACAATGGCTGAAAGAAAATCAATGGTCTGTGTCCCAAGGACTTCGAAACAATATCTCTTTTCCATCAGTGTCTCCAAGATATCCTAACAAACCCCAATTAACAGGAGTTGCAGACTGCCTGGAGTGCTGGAGTATGACTTACTTACTGCCCATTACACCACTGGAGTTTAGGACAGCAATGAAGGTCCTCTATTTCTGTTGGTGTTCAGGGCTTCCTTCATCACGTCAGTAGCTTCGTCTTAGTTTTCACTACTATCAGTCATGCAAGTCCCGGGTGGAGACTCAGATATTTTATTGCATTCCGATGTAGAAGGATTCTTTATTGCTGTTTCTGTAACAATGTTGTTTTACCAGTCAGCGTTATTAGCCCTGAGTTGAATCCTCAAACCTGGAGGACTACTGGACTACTATTAGTCTGGCCTCTACCCTTCAACCTGTTTGACATGGGTGATGCTACCAAGAGTAAAGCATAAAGCCCTGACTCCAGCCAACATAGCTCTCCAGATCATTGAGGCACACAAGCCTCCAACCCGTGACAAAGTTGTGAAGACTTGGAGTATGATCCATCATAATTAGCTGTTGTGATACACGCATATTATAAGCATCCGTTAGTCTTGTGAGACCATGGATTTGTGCCTTGGAAGGTTTCCAGGGCACAGGCCTGGGCAAGGTTGTATGGAAGACTGGCAGTTGCCCATGCCGCAAGTCTCCCCTCTCCACGCCACCGATGTTGTCCAAGGGAAGGGCACTAGGACCCATACAGCTTGGCACCAGAGTCGTCGTAGAGCAATGTGTGGTTAAGTGCCTTGCTCAAGGACACAACACGCTGCCTCAGTTGAGGCTCGAACTAGCAACCTTCAGATCACTAGACCGGCACCTTAACCATTTGGCCACGCATAGATACAATCACAACTAAGGCATGCCAGCATCTTTACTTTCTTACTTTCACCTTTTCATCTCTGTGGACTTTTCATCTTTTCTTCCAGTCCTGATGAGGTGTCCTGGCCCGAAACATCAACTGTTTACTCTTCTCCATAGATGTTGTCTGGCCTGCTGAGTTCCTCCAGTGTGCGTTACTTCAGTATAGAAACACTTTGACGACTTTAATCACTTAGTATTACAATGGACTTTTTTGTTCTAATTGTGCACTTTCTTTTATAATTTGTTTAATTTATGTTTTTTGTGAATGTTTTGTCTTAGATGCAACGTTCCCGTGATGTTGCTGCAAGTAAGTTTGTCATTGTACCTGTGTGTGCATATTCTTGTGTAGATGGCATTAAACTCGACTTTGACATTGATGAAAGTTTTCACCTTGCTAGCGAGAAATTCTATTTGTTTGTTGAGGAGAGCCAGAAGATCCAGGAAGTAATTAACTACAAATGTAAGGTGTTCTTGGACTAGAGGTACCACCAGCGACACGAAACAATTCCTGAATACCAAGAGTCAACGGAGAGAACACATGGAGTGTGGACAGAAGAGCGAGCAACTGGCTGATAATGTGGACACCTGCAAGTTCTTCAGCACAGCCAGGACTAACCATCATCAAAAGGCCTACACTGCTCAGACTCCAGCTTTGCTGCCATCCCACACCTGGGACACCACCTTCCTGACATGACATGGAGAGGATGGTATCCATGGTGAAGGTCATCCTTTGACAGAGAGAAGTCACAAAGTTCCACCTTCACTGGGGAGATGAGGACCTCAGACATGCCATCAATGTGACCACCTGCAAGAAAGTATTGAGTGCAGTACTGTGTTCATTTCTGGTTGTCTCATTATATGAAGGATGTGCAAGCTTTAGAAATGGTGCAAAAGAGATTGACCAGGATGCTTCCTGGATTAGAGAACAAGTCTTCTGAGGATCGGTTGAGTGATTTTTTTCTCTTTCGAATGATAGAGGTGTACAAAATGATAAGAGGCATAGATGGATACCTTTTCCCAGGGTAGAAATGACTAATATGAGAGGGTATAATTTTAAGATGATTGGAGGAAAGTATAGGGGATGTCAGAGGTAGGTTTTTTACACAGAGAGTGGTAAGTACATGGAACGTGCTGTCGGGAGTGGTGGTAGAGGCAGATTAGGGGGATTTAAGAGACCCTTAGGTAGGCACGTGGCTGAAAGACAAAAATGGATGGCCACGTGGGAAGCTAGGGTTGGATTGGTCTTGGGGTAGGTTAAGGGGTTGGCACAACATCACAGGCCGAAGGGCAGGTAACATGTTGTACTGTTCTATGTCTGTATTCTATGAAAGAAAGCAAAACTGAGTGCAGTTACTGCAGGCGAGTCAAGCTGCTGACCACCACAAGGGAAGTTATCATTCAGACCCTCCTCCACAGACTTGTCCCAGTGCCTGAGGAGCTCCAAGTCACCCTGTGTATCCCAACCATCTGTGGATATGCTGGCATTGGAGAGAGTCCAGAAGTGGTTCACGAGAATGATCACGGAATGAAAAGGTTAACATATAAGGAGCATTAGATGGCTTTGGGCCTGTACTCACTGGAGTTGAGAACAATGGACGGGGGGGATTCTCATTGAAACCTATCGTATATTAAAAGGCCTAGATAGAGTGGACATGGAAAGGATGTTTCCTACAGTGGGAGAGTATAGAACTCGAGGGAATAGTCTCAGAAGAGAAGGATGTCCCTTTAGAACAGAGATGAGGAGGAATTTCTTTAGCCTGAGGGTGGTGAATCTCTGAAATTCATTGCCACAGACGGCTGTGGAGGCCAAGTCATTGGGTACATTTAAAGTGGAGGTTCTTGATTAGTAAGGGCGTTAAAGGTTATGGGGTGAAAACAGATAAATGGGGTTGAGAGAGATGATAAATCAGCCATGATGAAATGACGGAGTAGGCTCCATGGGCCAAATATAACCATATAACCATATAACAATTACAGTATGGAAACAGGCCATCTCAGCCCTTCTAGTCCGTGCCGAACTCTTACTGTCATCTAGTCCCACCGATCTGCACTCAGCCCATAACCCTCCATTCCTATCCTGTCCATACAGCTATACAATTTAACTTTAAACGACAACACCGAACCTGCCTCAACCACTTCTGCTGGAAGCTCATTCCACACAGCTACCACTCTCTGAGCAAAGAAGTTCCCCCTCATGTTACCCCTAAACTTTTGCCCCTTAACTCTCAACTCATGTTCTCTTGTTCGAATCTCCCCCACTCTCAACGGAAAAAGCCTATCCACGTCAACTCTATCTATCCCCCTCATAATTTTAAATACCTCTATCAAGTCCTCCCTCAACCTTCTATGCTCCAAAGAATAAAGACACAACTTGTTCAATCTTTCTCTGTAACTTAGGAGATGAAACCCAGGTAACATTCTAGTAAATCTTCTCTGTACCCTCTCCATTTTGTTGACATCTTTCCTATAATTCGGTGACTAGAACTGTACACAATACTCCAAATTTGGCCTTACCAATGCCTTGTACAATTTCAACATTACATCCCAACTCCTATACTCAATGCTTTGATTTATAAAGGCCAGCATACCAAAAGCTTTCTTCACCACCCTATCCACATGAGATTCCACCTTCAGGGAACTATGCACAATTATTCCTAGATCCCTCTGTTCTACTGCATTCTTCAATGCCCTACCATTTATCATGTATATCCTATTTTAATTAGTCCTACCAAAATGTAGCACCTCACATTTTTCAGCGTTAAACTCTATCTGCCATCTTTCAGCCCACTCTTCTAACTGGCCTAAATCTCTCTGCAAGCTTTGAAAACCTACTTCATTATCCACAACTCCACCTATCTTAGTATCTTCTGCATACTTACTCATCCAATTTACCACCCCGTCATCCAGATCATTAATATATACGATAAACAACATTGGACCCAGTACAGATCCCTGAGGCACACCACTAGACACCAGCCTCTAATCTGACAAAGAGTTATCCACCACTACTCTCTGGCGTCTTCCATCCAGCCACTGCTGAATCCATTTTACTACTTCAATATTAATACCTAACGATTTCACCTTCCTAACTAACCTTCCGTGTGGAACCTTGTCAAACTTTTTACTGAAGTCCATATAGACAACATCCACCACTTTACCCTCATCAACTTTCCTAGTAACCTCTTCAAAAACTTCAATAAGAGGTTTGTCAAACATGACCTTCCACGCACAAATCCACATTGACTGTTCCTAATCAGACCCTGTCTCTCCAGATAATTATATAGACCATCTCTAAGAATACTTTCCATCAATTTACCCCACCATTGACGTCAAACTCACAGGCCGATAATTGCTAGGTTTACTCATAAAACCCTTTTTAAACAACGGAACAACATGAGCAGTACGCTAATCCTCCGGCACCATCCCCGTTTCTAATGACATTTGAAATATTTCTGTCAGAGCCCCTGCTATTTCCACACTAACTTCCCTCAAGGTCCTAGGGAATATCCTGTCTGGAGCCGGAGACTTAACCACTTTTGTATTCCTTAAAAGCATTAGTACTTCCTCTTCTTTAATCATCATAGTTTCCATAACTACCCTACTTGTTTTCCTTACCTTACACAATTCAATATCCTTCTCCTTAGTGAATACCAAAGAAAAGAAATTGTTCAAAATCTCCCCCATCTCTTTTGGCTCCGCACATAGCCGTCCACTCTGATTCTCTAACGGACCAAGTTTATCCCTCGCTATCCTTTTGTTATTAATATGACTGTAGAAACCCTTTGGATTTATTTTCACCTTACTTGCCAAAGCAACCTCATATCTTCTTTTAGCTTTTCTAATTTCTTTCTTAAGATTCTTTTTACATTCTTTATATTCCTCAAGCACCTCATTTACTCCAAGCTGCCTATATTTATTGTAGATTTCTCTCTTTTTCAGAACCAAGTTTCCAATATCCCTTGAAAACCATGGCTCTCTCAAACTTTTAACCTTTCCTTTCAACCTAACAGGAACATAAAGATTCTGTACCCTCAAAATTTCACCTTTAAATGACCTCCATTTCTCTATTATATCCTTCCCATAAAACATATAACACTCCTTCTAAATCCTTTCACATCTCCTCAAAGTTAGTCTTTCACCAATCAAAAATCTCAACCCTGGGTCCAGTCCTATCCTTTTCCATAATTATATTGAAACTAATGGCATTGTGATCACTGGACCCGAAGTGCTCCCCAACACACACCTCTGTCACCTGACCTATCTCATTCCCTAACAGGAGATCCAACACTGCCCCTTCTCTAGCTGGTACCTCTATGTATTGCTGCAAAAAACTATCCTGCACACATTTTACAAACTCTAAACCACCCAGCCCTTTTACAGAATGGGTTTCCCAGTCTATGTGTGGAAAATTAAAATCTCCCACAATCACAACCTTGTGCTTACTGCAAATATCTGCTATCTCCTTACAAATTTGCTTCTCCAATGCTTGCTCCCCATTATAAGATAGGTGGTGTTGTGGATGATGAGGTAGGTTTTCAAAACTTGCAGAGAAATGTAGGCCAGTTAGAAGAGTGGGCTGAAAGATGGCAGATAGAGTTTAATGCTGAAAAATGTGAGGTGCTACATTTTAGTAGAACTAATCAAAATAGGACATACGTGGTAAATGGTAGGGCATTAAAGAATGCTTTAGAACAGAGGGATATAGGAATAATGGTGCATAGTTCCCTGAAGATAGAATCTCAAGTGGATAGGGTGGTGAAGAAAGCTTTTGGTATGCTGGCCTTTATTAATCAGAGCATTGAGTATAGGAGTTGGGATGTAATGTTGAATTTGTATAAGGCATTGGTAAGGCCAAATCTGGAGTATTGTGTACAGTTCTCGTCACCAAATTATAGGAAGGATGTCAATAAAATTGAGAGAGTACAGAGGAGGTTTACTAAAATGTTGCCTGGGTTTCATCTCCTAAGTTACAGAGAAAGGTTGAACAAATTAGGTCTTTATTCTTTGGCGCGTAGAAGATTGAGGGGAGACTTGATAGAGGTGTTTAAAATTATGAGGGGGATTGATAGAGTTGACGTGGATAGACTTTTTCCATTGAGAGTGGGGAAGATTCAAACAAGAGGGCATGGGTTGAGAATTAGAGGACAAAAGTTTAGGTGTAACATGAGGGGGAACTTCTTTACTCAGAGAGTGGTGGCTGTGTGGAATGAGCTTCCAGCAGAAGTGGTTGAGGCAGGTTCTATGTTGTCGTTTAAAGTTAAATTGGATAGATATATGGACAGGAAAGGAATGGAGGGTTATGGGCTGAGTGCAGGTCGGTGGGAACAGGATAGGGTAAGAGTTTGGCACGGACTAGAAGGGCCGAGATGGCCTGTTTCCATTCTGTAATTGTTATATGGTTATATGGTTATTAGGTGGTCTATAATAATGGTCTAGTTCTGCTCCTATCTCCTATGTCTTATGGTCTTATCTAGTGGTACAATGGACGTGGTGTTTAACAGTTCCAAGGAGTAACCAGGGAGCAGCATCAGCCACTATACTGCCTGTCCTTTCCAGATCTGATTAAAACGAGTTATGGAATATGCTTTCCAAATTTGCCCTCAGATATTTGGATCCATCCTACATCCGAGCCATGATCTTACCAACTGGTCCACTATCTCAGTGCCAACTGGGGTCAAGCCACTCTCCAAGATTCAAGATTGTTTATTGTCACTCTTCAGTACACAAGTGTAAAGGAGAATGGAATGATTGTTACTCTGGATCCTATGCAGCATAAAGATTGATTGTCCGAACATTAAGTGATGCTAGGTACAGAAGTATCTGTCCAATAGGTGATTCTGCAGGATGTAATCAAGTAGTGATGGTGGGGTGGGTTAATGGGTTGATCAGCCACATGGCTTGGGGGAGGTAATTGTTTTTGAGTCCGGTGGTCCTGGTGTGGATGCTGCATAACCTCTTCCCTGATGGGGGTGGCCACCTGTGAAGCTTTTTGCAGACATCGATTCTTAACAATGTGGCCTCACCCCTCCCAAGGCTCAAGAAGTTCCAAGCTGGGTACCACCAAGGTTCATTCAGCATTGGTGGCCAAAGACAGCTATCAATCCTTCACTCTTGTTCTCGCTATATGCCTTTGTTGTATGATGTGGGTGATCATGGTCTTTCCATGACCATGATGGCTCTCGGCAAATTTTTCTACAGGAGTGGCTTGCCATTGCCTTCTTCTGGACAGTGTCTTTACAAGACAGGTAACCCCAGCCTTAATCAATGCTCTTCAGAGATTGTCTGCCTGTAGTCAGTGGTTGCACAACCAGGACTTGTGATCTGCACCAGCTGCTCATACAACCATTCAACACCTTCACCCATGGCTTCATGTGACCCTGGGGGGGTGGGGGTGAAACACCTTGCTTGCTTCCAAGGGTGACCTGCAGGCTAGCAGAGGGACGGAGCACCTTACAACTCCTATGGCAGAGAAGTATCTCCACCTCCATCCTACTCCTGCTAAATAATTATTTCTCTATGATTTTGACGTGATTTCATGATATTGCTTTTTGTGAGAACTTGCTGTGGGCAGATAGGCTTTCCGCTAAGCAATAGTCACTATGTTGGTAATGAAGAGCCTAAGGGCATCATAAGGTTATGAACAACACAGTCTTTCTTTCCATTTTTGCTGTACTTACACTGAGAGAATCTGTGAGCTGTATTGCTTCCAATGGAATCCATTATTTACAGAGATTATTGAATTTGTTCCTCATTGATAATTCTTATTAGTTGCCAGAATTGCTGCAATTTTTTACCATTCAATCTATAAAAAAAAGATTCAATATACTTTTCTTGTCAACTCTACTGAACAAAAATGTACTGTAGGCCATACAGAAAATATAAATATCTGGCTAGAGCCTTACATTAATATTTTAATTCAAGACATTTTATTAAAAATTAAACTTCACTGGACTAGCAACATAAAAACTCAGTCTATAGGGAGCAGGCTGAACACCCTGCAGTGAGTGACTCACCTCCTGAGACCCCAAAGCCTCTCGATCTTCTTAAAGGGACAAATCTGTGATGGAATGCTCTGTCTTTGTCAGGATGAATATGGTTCCTTCAGACCATAAGACATAAGAGCAGAATTAGGCTATTTGGCCCATCAAGTCTGCTCTGCCATTCCACCATGACTGATTTATAATCCTACTCAATCCTATTCTCCTGCGTTCTCATCGTAATCTTTGGCACCCATACTAATCAAGAACCTATAGACCTCCTTTTTACATATACCGAATGACTTGGCTTTCACAGCTAATGCAGCAATGAATTCCACAGATTCTCAACTCTCTGGCTAAAGAAATTCCTCCTCATCTCTGTTCTAAAGAGAAGTCCTTCTATTCTGAGGCTGTGTCCACTGGACCTATACTCCCTCACTATAAGAAACACCCCCTCCACATCCACTCTATCTAGACCTTTCAATATTCTATAGGTTTCAGTGAGATCTATCCCCTTACCCCATTCTTCTAAGCTCCAATGAGTACAGGCCCAGAGCCATCAAATGGCAACAACACTTGGGAAACTGCACAGTGTCCTAGGCAAAGCATCCGCTCAAATGGTAGCCCATTTTCCACCTTCAGAATTCATTCCCACCACTACCAATGCACAGTGGCTGCAGTGCGTCACATCTACAAGATATACTATATTTACTCACCCAGGCTACCAAACTCAACAAAGACAGACAAGGGCAGCAGGTGTAAGGAACACCACCCCAAACGGGTTTGCCTGCACATTGATAATGTAGAATATTGTGAGGCCGATGGCAGGGAGCTGCATGGCCTCAGTTGTTACGCATACTAGGCCTTCATGCTTTGGGGTTGCCTGCTGCAGCCACCAGAAAAAGAGGTGCTGGAGCTGGCTGCGTGCCACTGGATTTTGAGCTGAGTATGGGCTGGCCTCTCCTGTCAGTGCTGCTCTTCAGTGTTTGTTCAGTAGAAGACAAACTGGATTCTGTTCATCTGCGACTGCACTTGAGCGAGATGAAGAACTGCTGCGGGCTTGTTCTTGCAGAAACATGGCTCCAGGACAACATCCATGTGACATCACTCTACAGGCCATGACACTTAGAGACTTGGCTTATATTATTATTTTTTTATATTACTAATATTATTATTGTAGCTATATGTTTTCTGCTAATGTAATTACATGTGCTGTGTGTGTTGTGTGTGACAATTGGGACTAAGTTTTGTATCTTAGCCCTGGAGGAACACTATTGTGTTTGGCTGTATTCATTTAAACTTGAACCTGAAAGTCACACATCATTTTGACTTGGAAGTAATTTGCTAGCCCTTCACCATGACGGGAGTGTAAAGCCTTGAACTCCTTCTCGACCAGCATTGTGAGATCACCATTCAAAGATTCAGAATACGTTTATTATCAAAGTATGTATACAGTATACAACCCTGAAATTCGTCTTCCCCACAGACAGTCACGAAAGAAAGAACCATGGAGCCAATCCATTCAAAGAAAAAAAGAATCAACCCCCCTCCCCTTCCCCCTATGTGCAAAAAAAACCAAATTTGTGTAAATCGCAACATAAAAAAACGAGTGAACACACAGGATATAAAACATAAAATCAAAAGGCATATTTCAATTCAACCCAGTGTCGATTGTCTGCAGGCCGCTCCGATTCAAGTTGCCCAAACCAGCAACAAAATGATGAGTGACCAGTAACTAGAACACATCATAAACATGAATTAGATTCCACAATCCACAAACCGCGTCAAATAAACCTTGTTCCGGCACCATCAAACCTCTGAGAGCATCAAAAGAGGGAGAGAGAGAGGGACACACATCAAAGTTGCTGGTGAACGCAGCAGGCCAGGCAGCATCTATAGGAAGAGGTACAGTCGACGTTTCGGGCCGAGACCCTTCGTCAGGACTAACTGAAAGAAGAGACAATAAGAGATTTGAAAGTGGGAGGGGGAGGGGGATCTGTTATTTATTTATTATTATTATTTTTTTCTCTCTCTTTCTTTTTCTCCCTCTGTCCCTCTCACTATATCCTTGCCCATCCTCTGAGCTTCCCCCTCCCCCTTTCTTTCTCCCTAGGCCTCCTGTTCCATGATCCTCTCATATCTCTTTTGCCAATCACCTGTCCAGCTCTTGGCTCCATCCCCTCCCCTCCTGTCTTCTCCTATCATTTTGGATCTCCCCCAACCCCTCCCGCTTTCAAATCTCTTACTACCTCTTCTTTCAGTTAGCCCTGACGAAGGGTCTCAGCCCGAAACGTTGACTGTACCTCTTCCTAGAGATGCTGCCCGGCCTGCTGCATTCACCAGCAATTTTTATGTGTGTTGCTTGAATTTCCAGCATCTGTAGATTTCCTCGTGTGTGTGTGTGTGAGAGAGAGAGAGGGAGGTCATCTGAACGCATGGAACTTCCCTCAGGGGCAGCAAGCAAGGAGAGAGGCCGTCACACATGGACACCATCATCCGTCAGCAGCAAGTGAGACGCTGGTAGACAGTGCTGAGCACTTGCTTGCCTCCGCACTTGCCTCGATCTTCCTGGCACTTTAAACGGCGAGATCAGCAAGAGATGAAGTCAATCGTGGATTTGTACCCCATCTTCAGGCTTCCTGGCCCACATGCCACACGCTTTGTTCGCAGCCTCGTGGTACGCTCCCGAATACAGCAAAGCACCAGTTCGTCCGATTGACCCACAAACGTTCTGCCAGAATGTAAATAACAGGCTCCAACAGTAACAGATCCACATCTGAAATAAAACAAAGACGTAAAACTAGTGAAAGGAGTTGCCCAGTGACCCATCTTGAGGACGTTGCCCTTGGTAGCATCATTTGCTTGTGCTGTCTTCATAGGTAGAACTTAAAAGAGGTGGCTCTGCATCTTCACGGGTTGAGAAAATGCTGATCTTGCTGTTATAGCCCTTAATAGACTGATCTTCAATATAGAAAGCAAAGCTCTGGAACTTGGCCATCCACCCAACCCAAAAGTAACCAACTACCTGTCAGGTTCAGAACATGTCAGTTCAGGTCTGCATTGTGATCATACTCTTGTGTTTGGACTGGGCTGGACAAGTCATCAACTTCAAAATAATCTGTGTAAATTCTGTAAATGCAGGTCAACATACTAGAGGAACTCAGCAGACCAGCAGCATCAATGACAGAAAATGAATAGTCAACAGTTCAAGCCAAGACCCTTCATCAGGACTATAAACCCATGTGTTGGGTTATTATGGTTGGGAAAGGGGTTTAGTTTGGCCATGGCTGGGTCAGGATTTAATCTTATACTTTGGTCAATCACCAGAATACCCCAATGTGCTGTAGGGAGCTCCAGGCAGCAGGTCTTAGAAAGGAGATATGGCGGTTTCCTGGGTTATGAATGACCTGACCTCCAGAAATCTGATTTTACACAAATTTTCTTCCCTACAATTTTTTAATCATTTTTCAAGTTAGTGATAACAGTAGTAAAGTATATCATTATTGACTGGATTCTGTAAATATTACATTAGTTTAATTATGGGTAGCATTAGGGTGATTATTCAATCAGATGAAAGTATTATAGCAAGCTTGTGTAGCGCATTATAATATAGGAAGCTAAAGAAAATAGACGTTCCTGACTTACAGAGAAACAGGGTTGGGGTCAGTTTCCAGGAACAGAACCTAGTAAAGCCCAGGGACTGTCTGTATTGGCTTTGGAGAAAGCATCAAGGCAGGCACCCATCCTGACTTGTCCCTGCGAAGGTAATAGTGGAGACCTGTAACCTGTAACATGCTCCCCACTGTTGTGTTGGAAGTTTCAAGATCAGTTTCAGAGTTTTACAATACAGAAACAGACCCTGTGGCACACCAAGTGCACTCTGACTATCATTCTACCCTAATCCTCTTTTATTCCTCCAAGAGGACCATGACCTTGTTGTGGTTTGAGGTTTGTGTGCCTCAATGACCTGGAGAGCTATGTTGGCAGGAGTCAGACCTTTATGTTTTGGCTCTTGGTGGGGTCACCCATGCCAAACGGGTCAAAAGGTAGAGGCCAAACTAAGAGTGGTCCACTGGTCCTCTAGGTTCGGGGCTTCAGCTCAGGGCTAACAACCTTGGCTGGTAAAACAAAATGGTTACGGAAACAGCAATGAAGAATCTTTCTACATCTGAGTGCAACGGTATTCCTGAGTTTCCACCCAAGATTTGCATGGCTGACAGTGGTGAAAACCAAAAAGAAGCTACTGACACCGTGAAGGAAGCCCCGAACACCGCCAAGACCAAGACAAAGACCAAAATTGGCCAAGGACAGACAGAGATTGAGGACCTTCATTGCTGTCCTAAATGACAGTGGTGTAACAGACAGTAAGTAAGTCAGTAATCCCATTTTATTCTCCCCACAGTCCCTTAAAATCCCCCCAGATTCCAGTACATACAATACGGGCAATTTGCAACAGCTACTAACCCACACAGATAAACTCCACATAGACAACATCTGAAGCCAGGATTAAACCTGGGTTGCTGGAGCTGTGGTGTTGTTGTGGATGGTGTAGAAGGTTCATCATAGGTTACAACACAAATCTTGACAGGATGTGGAGATGAGCTGAGAAGTGGCCAATGGAGTTCAATGTAGGAAAGTGTGAATTGATACACTTAGGAAGATAGAAATTGAAGGCAGAGTACAAGGTTAATGGCGGGATTTTTAGCCATGTGGAGGAACAATGGGCTCTTGGGGTCCACATCCATAGATCCCTCAAAGTTGTCATGCAAGTTGATAGGATTGTTAAGAAGGCGCGTGGTGTGTTGGCCTTCATTAGTTGGGGGACTGAGTTCAAGAACTGTGAGGTAATGTTGCTGCTCTATAAAGCTCTGGTTAGACCACACTTGGAGTGTTGTGTTCAATTCTGGTTGCCCCATTATTGAAGAACGCAGATGCTTTAGAGAGGATGCGAAGGAGATTTACCAGGATGCTGTCTGGATTAGAGAGCACGTCTTATGAGGAAATGTTGAGTGTATTGGGGCTTTTCTCTTTGGAGTGACAGAAGATGAGAGGTGACTTGATAGATAATAAGGGACATAGATAGAGTGGAGACCCAGCGCCTTTTTCACTGTGTGGCAATGATTAATATGAGTGGATATAATTTTAAGGTGACTGGAGAAAAAATGTAAGGGAGATGTCAGAGGTAGTTTTTTTTACACACAGAGTGGTGGGTGTGTGGAACGTGCTGTCGTGGGTGGTGGTAGCGTCAGATACATTAGGAACACTTAAGAAACTCTTAGATAGGCAGAAAGGTGAAAAAAAAATGGAGAACTGTGTGGGAGGAAAGTGTTAGATTGATCTTGGAGTAGGATAAAAGGTTGGCACAGCATCATGGACAGAAGGGACCCCTGTACTCTTCTGTGTTCCAGTCTCTGCATTATTGATATCTGAATTTAAACATTAAATTAAATGGGAAGATTACATAAACTATGGTTTTATTCCCTGGAAAGTTGATTGCTAGGGTTATGCTGGGTGGTTTAGGAACCGAATGTGTGAAGGGAAGTAACTGTCCCTGAACCTGGTGGTGTGGCACTTCAGGCTTCTGTACCTCCTGCCCGATGGTGGTTGCGAGGAGGTCGCGTGGCCGGGACGGCAGGGATCTTTGTTGAAGGATGTTGCAATGATCGTGCACACACTCCCACGCGCAAAGGAAAAAACTAATCAGATACACGGGTGCCTGTAGGGACACATCCACTTACACACACACACACATTGGTAAGCTCAGACTTCGCCTACCCACTGTTGAATGAAAAGCCTACACATAGAGAGGAGAACTCTGTGTTATCGAAGAAGAATTGTTATAAAAAAATACTGGATGATGATGGTGTTTTATTGGGATTATAACTCTTTTGAAGGATATGTCTGGGAATGAATCTAAAATTAGTTACAGAAGGCTCTGCTGTAATGCGGCATAATTTAAACAATAAATATTGTATTGCCTGTGCACTTATTAAAACACTTTATATATGAAGTAATAAAAACAGATCGTCGTAACAAAATCCAATTGCCTGTTATGATCCACACGTTCTCTTTGACCTTAGTTACAGGGATTATGTAATAAATTTAAAGGCACACATTGGGGGAAAGCACATCCTTTGGAAGCAGCCTATACCTAAATCTGAATTGCCCCATTTCCACTGAGAAGCTATTTGCCTTTTTAAAACGAAACTATTTATTTCATGTGTCTTCCTGGGCAGCAATAATATTCTGTTACTAGTTATTCTTAATTCATTTCTGGCTCTGTAATCAGTTTCACTTTCAAATGTTTGACTCCATGGCCTGACGAACGATCCAGTCACTTGTACAAACAAAATATCAAGAAAAGCACAATAAAACTCTCTAGCAAATGTCTACAGATGTACTGTGGAGAACATTCTGACTGGTGACATCACTGTCTGCTACACAGGTTCAGAAAAAGCTGCAGAGGGTTCTCGTCTCAACTGGCTTCATTAGGGCACTGGCCTCCGCACCATCGAGGACATCTTCAACAGGCAGTGCCTCAGGAAGTGGAATCTATCATTAAGGGCCCTCACCTTCCAGGTCATGCCTCTTCTTATTGCTACCCTCAGGGAGGAGGTACAGGAGCCTGAGAACACAGTTAGTGTTTTAGAAACAGCTTCTTCGAGTTGAAGTTCATTGTCGTTGACCTGCTCAAATGTATATGGCTAAACGAAACGGTGTTCCACTGGGGTCAAGATGCAAAACACAGTACACGTATCACATACAGCACATAGAGTAATATTAACAGATTAAAAATAGGTATACTATAGATGTGCAAGTTGACATAAAGTGCAAGTACAACATATAGTTAAATATACAACAGTATTACTGCGACTGACACTGTGTACAATGTTCAGAAGTCTCTCAGCCTGGGGGAAGAAGCTGTCACCGAGAAGCTGATTGTGCTGTAGGGTGCCTTTGGGTGACACCTACCCACATCTCTCCTTCTGAAGCCCATTTTCAATGTGCTGACATTGACAGTGAGATCCAGCCTGTTGGTCAAGGGTGAACTGGGGATGTAGTGGGGGAGTGGTTGGCACAGGGAGACAGTGAAAGCAAACAAAACAAATCCCTGGGCTTGTATCTCCACAAGAGTACTGTCCAGTGGGTGGGACTGAGTGGAAAACATGATCCAACAGTGGGTAACTGAACGGGAGAGACACCCTGTTTTTCACTGACAGTCAGAGTCATGTGACCAGCAGAGCATCTCTGAGTGGGTGTTTATAGGAACCACATGCCCCTTAGATTAATAAGCTGCTTCACCACTGGTGAGGGACAGACATACCCAAGGTGATTTGTTAATTATAAAGTCATACAGCACAGAAACAGGCCCTTCTGCCCAACCTGTCCATGCTGACCCAAAACTAACAGTCTTTGTTGTTGTTCTGTAAGGCAGAAGATACTGTGGCACCTTCTGCCTGATGGTAGGAGGTGAAAGAGATTGGGGGAAGGATAGGAGAGATCCTTGACAATGTTCAGGGCTCAGCGAATGCAATGCTCTGGTTCTGGATGGGGGGTTGGTGGGGAAGAGACCCTCATGATTCTTTCAGTAGTCCTCACAATCCGTTGCAGGGTCTTGTGGTCAGATGCCTTGCAATTCCCGTATCCAATGGGAATTCCCTTCTGCTATCAGTTTTATGTGGGGTTCCTGAACCCATGAGCCATGGACGTTGACTTGGTAGACTAGAGGGCCTGCCTCCCTGTAAAGTCTCTCTTAAAGACTTTAAGCATTAATAACTGAGAATAATAGGTCTGGGCAGCACTAATGGGGGTTTATGAGATGGAAAGAACATTTGACAAACTTATTGTTACTAAACGAAGGCGAACTAGTTGACGTGGTGCATTTGGACTTCTAGAAACCATTTGATAAGATGCTGCATAGGGGACTACCAGGCAAAATTTGAGTGCATAGTATTGAAGGTAACATGTAGCTGAGGACTGGGGTGACTTTAATGCACAGAAAACTAGTTGAAATATATGGATGATGCTCAGCTTGGAAGTCTCTAACTAATATGGTTATGCTACTCCAATTATGCATTTTGGATGAGGGGATCAAGTAGAATATATCCAAGTTTGTTGGTGATACAAAGTGTAGAGAGAATCCAGAGGGAGAAACATGTTATTGAATGGGCAGGACATGGCAATTACACTTAGTGGCTACTTTATTAGGCACACTTGTTTACCTGTTCATTAATGCAAATATCTAATTAGCCAATCATGTGGCAGTGACTCATTGCATAAAAGCATGCAGACATGGTCAAGAGGTTCAGTTGTTTTTCAGACCAAACATCAAAATGAGGCAGCAATATGATCTAAGTGACTTTGACCTCGGAATGATTGTTGGTGCCATACGGGGAGGTTTGAGTATCTTGAGAATTGCTGATCTCCTGAGTTTGCAGAGAATAATGCGAAAACAAAAAAAAAATCCAGTGAGCCGCAGTTCCATGGGAGAAACTACCTTGTTAATGAGAGTGGTCAGAGGAAAATAGCCAGACTGGTTCAAGCAAACAGGAGGGTGACAGTAACTCAAATAACCAGGCATTACAATAGTGGTGTGCAGAAGAGCATCTCTGAATGCACACCACATCAAACCCTGAAGTGCATTGGTTATATCACCAGAGGACCATAAACATACACTCAGTGACACATCATTAGGTACAGAAGATACCCAATAAAGTGGCCACGGTGTAGAAGGTGGACGTGAGCTGATAAATTTCAATAGAATAACTTACAAAAGTAAAGAAAGTTAGTGATACGTGGCCCCTTATTGCACACACAGCAGTTAGCAAAATGCATTAGACTGCCAGCAAACAGCAAACACCGATCGGGGTTCAATTCACACTGAGAGTTTCCTCTGGGTGCTTCCTCCCACATTCCAAAAGAAGTACGGGTTAAGGCCGATTTATACTTCAGCGTCAAATCGACATCATAGGTGCAGCATGGCCGCGAACCCTACACAGTGACTACACGGATCCCTACGCCGTAGCCTGACGCGCACCTCTCCCAAAATGTAACTACATGTCGCGGCAACGCAGACCGCAACAGCTGTGATTGGTCCGCTTGGTAGCATCGCATTTCCTCCTACGCTGCAATAGCTTCCCATTGGGCGACTGAAGGGTGGGGAAGGAACTCTGGCTGCAATGCTTTCCATAAAGCTTTACAGACCTCCAAAATTATGGAGGACACATTTCGCTTTTACGAAAAAAGACACTCGCTTTAAACTTGTTTACCCCAAGAAAGACTACCATGACCATGAAGCCTTGCACGGACAGGTGTGTGCGCATGCGTGACGTGCGCAAATTGCAGAGTGACGCAGACACACCAACGCACAAGTATAAATGCTCACAACGTGCGTAGGCCACTTGCGTAGGTTATGGCGTCGATTTGACGCAGAAGTATAAATCAGCCTTTAGGGTTAGCATTATTGAGTTGTGGGCATGAATGTACGGACTACCCACAGCGCAGTCCTGAGACTGTGGTGATTGTTGATACAAGTGATGCATTGATTTATGAAAACCAATGTGCCAAAAATTCTCTTTATGACCCTATCTACCAGTGACACCACTTTCAGGGAATTATGGACCTACATTCCCTTTATTTTAGGTTTCCAATATCTGCATTTGTTTTGTTTTTTTAATTTTCATTTACTATAACAGTCTGACTGATTATATCTCCCAGTCATTCACGTTCTCATAGCTGTGTGCTCCATGTCCCTGTCAGATAAAGATCACAGGGAAAGGCTGTTTATCAGCACTCCTTAGATCACAAACAAGAGAAGATCTGCAGATACTGGAAATCAAAGCAATACACACAAATTACTGGAGGAACTCAGCAAGCCAGGCGGCATTTGTGTGGGTGTTTGTGTGTATGTTTTTTTTCCCATTAAAGGTTAGACAACAAAAATTGATGAAGGACCTCAACCCAAAACGTCAACTATTTATTCCTCTCTGCAGTTGCTGCCTGACCTGCTGAGTTCCTCAGCATTTTATGTGTGTTACTATCAAAAATGTGATTTTTTTGCTCGAATTATACAGAGGCCTTGAGAGAAAGGATTCGGGATATTTTGTACAGCTTTGATCTCCCTACCAAAGGAAAGACATGAGGAAGTTGAGGCAAAAATTCACTATGTTGATTCCGGAATAGTAATTTGTTGTAGATGACAGGTTATACACACTCAACCAAAACTCCTGAATTCAGAAGAATGAGAAATAATCACCTTGAAACCAACAACACTTTTGCTCTTAATATATCTGTAGAAGCCCTTAGGATTTCCCTTCACCTTGTCACTAGAGAAAATCCATGTCTTCTTTTAGCTCTCCTGATTTCCTTCTTAAGTGTTCTCTTGCTTTTCTTATACTTTTCAAGTATCTCATTAGTTCCTGCCTGCCTATATCTACTTTGCACCTCCTTCTTTTTCTTAACCAGGGCCTCAATATCTCTTGGAAACCAAGGTTCCCCAAACCTATTATCCTTGCCTTTTATTCTGACAGGAACATACAAACTCTGCAATGCAAAATTTCACTTTTGAAGGTACACCTTAGTCAAAAACAACCTGGCCCGATCCACACTTGCCAGATCCTTTCTGATACCATCAAAATCGGTCTTTCTCCAATATAGAATCTCATCCCAAGGACCAAACCTATCCGTTTCCATAATTACCTTGAAACTAGTGGCATTATGATCATTAGATGTAAAGTGTTCCCCTTCACAAATTCTGTCACCTGCCCTGCCTCATTCTCCAATAGGAGATTTAGTATCACATTCTCTCTAGTTGGGACTTACATGTACTGATTAAGGAAACTTTCCTGAACACATTGACAAACTATTTCCCATTCAGCCCTTTTAGTTTGGGAGTCCCAGTCAATACGTAGAAAGTTAAAATCATCTACTATCAGAGCCTTACATTTCTTGCAACTGTCTGGGATCTCTCTACAAATTTGCTCCTCTAAATCCCAGGGATGGTTGGGTGGTCTATAATATATGTGGTGATTCCTTTCATATTCTTCAGTTCTACACATAAAGCCTCACTAGACAAGTTCTCCAGTCTGTCCTGACTGGGCACTGCCATGACATTTTCCCAGAGTAGTAATGCCACCACTCCCCCTTTAATTCTGCCCGCTCTATCATGTCTAAACCAATGAAGTTCCAGAACATTGAGCTGTCAGTACTGCCCCTCCTGCAACCGAGTCACACTAATGGTTACAATGTCATAATTCCATGTGCTGATCCATGCCCTAAGCTCATCCGCCTTTCCTACAATATCCTTGTGTTGAAATATACACAGCTCAGAACATTAGCCCCACCATGAGAACATAAGAACACAAGAAATAGGAGCAGGAGTTGGCCATCTGGCCCGTCAAGCCTGCTCCACCATTCAATAAGATCATGACTGATCTGGCCATGGACTCATCTCCACCTACCTGCCTTTTCCCCATAACCTTTAATTCCCCAACTATGCAAAAATCTATTCAACCTTGTCTTAAATATATTTACTGAGGCAGCCTCCACTGCTTCATTGGGCAGAGCATTCTACAGATTCACTACTCTCTGGGAAAAGCAGTTCCTTCTCATCTTCGTCCTATCTACTCCCCTGAATCTTGTATCTATGTCCCCTAGTTCTAGTATCACTCTACCAGTGGAAACAACTTTCCTGCCTCTACCTTATCTATCCCGTTCGTAATTTTATATGTTTCTATAAGATCTCCTCTCGTTCTTCTGAATTCCAGCAAGTACAGTCACAGGTGACTCAATCTCTCCTCATCTCTGGAATCAACCTGGTGAACCTCCTCTGCAGTGCCTCCAAAGCCAGTTTATCCTTCCTCAAGTAAGGAGACCAGAACTGCACACAGTACTCCAGGTGCGGCCTCACCAGTATCCTGCATAGTTGCAGCATAATCTCTTGGCTCTTAAATTCAGTCCCTCTAGCAATGAAGGCCAACATCCCATTTGCCTTCTTGATAGCCTCCTGCACCTGCAAACCAACCTTTTGTGATTCATGCACAAGCACTCCCAAGTCCCTCTGCACAGCAGCGTGCTGCAATTTTTACTATTTAAATAATAATCTGCTCTTCCATTTTTCCTTCCAAAGTGGATGACCTTGCATTTACCAACAACGTACTCCATCTGCCAGGCCCTTGCCCATTCAGTTAACCTATCTATATATCTCTGCAGACTCTCCATATCTTCTGCACAATTTGCTTTTCCACTCAACTTAATATCATCAGCAAACTTATACATTACACTTGGTCCCCTCTTCCAGATCATTAAAATATATCGTGAACAGTTGCGGGCCCAGCACCAACCCCTGCAGTGCACCGCTCACTACTAATTACCAACCAGAGTAACTCCCATGTATCCAAACTCTCTGCTTTCTATTAGTTAACCAATCCTCTATCCATGTTAATACATCACCCCCAACTCTATACATCCTTATCTTATGGATAAGTCTCTTATGCGGCACCTTATCGAACACCTTCTGGAAATCCAAGTAAATAACATCCACCTGTTCCCCTCTATCCACTGCACTCATTATACCCTCAAAGAACTCCAGTAAGTTTGTCAAACAGGACCTGCCTTTGCTGAATCCATGCTGTGTCTGCCTGATAGATCCATTTCTTTCTAGATACCTCGCTATTTCTTCTTTATTGATAGCTTCAAGCATTTTCCCAACTACAGATGTTAAACTAACTGGCCTATAGTTACCTGCCTTTTGCTTACATCCTTTTTTGAACAATGGCATGACATTTACCATTTTTCAATCTACTGGGATCTGCCCAGAGTCCAGAGAATTTTGGTTATTCAAAGCCTCTGCCATTTTCTCATTACCCAATATCAATTCCCCCTTCTCATCCTCCAAGGGACCTAGGTTCACCCTAGCCATACTTTTCTGCTTTATATAATTACAAAAACTTTTAATATCTGTTTTTATATTTTGTGCTAGTTTATTTTCATAATCTATCTTCCCTTTTTTATTGCTTGCTTAGTGGTTCTTTGTTGCTTTTTAAAGTTTTCCCAGTCTTCAGTTTCCCACTACTCGTGGCGACTTTGTACATATTTGCTTATAGTTTGATGCCTTCTTTTATTCCCTTAGTTATCCAAGATTGGCCCTCCCCACACTTACTATCCTTGCTTTTAACTGGAATATACTTTTGTTGAGCACCGTGAAAAATCTCTTTGAAAGTCTTCCACTGTTCCTCAACTGTCCCAGCATATAGCCTGTGTTCCCAGTCTACACTAGCCAAATCCTCCCTCATCCATTTGTGGTCTCCATTGTTTAAGCATAGTACACCGGTTTTCTATTGAAATATTGCACACTACATTTGTATGAGAAACTCAGTCATACTGTGATCACTCTTTCCAAGAGGATCCCTAACTACAAGATCACTAATTTTCCCTGTCTCATTGCACAGGACCTGATCTAAGATAGCACATTCCCTTGCAGGTTCAGTAACATGCTGTTCAAGAAAGCCATCAAAGTTGCATTCTGTGAAGTCCTCCTCAAGACTGCCTCGACCAACTTGATTCACCCAATCTATGTGCAAGTTAAAGTTCCCTATGATAACTGTTGTTCCATTCTTACATGCCTCAGATATTTCTGTTTATTGCCTGTGCCACCATAATGTTATTATTCAGTGGCTGATAGACAACTCACTCCGGTGGGTTTTTTTTCCCTTTACTACTCCTAATCTCTACCCAGGTGGATTCAACATTCTGCTCCTTAGATCTTATATCGTCTCTCACTATTGTTCTGATCTCATCTTTAGTTAAGAGCGCTAGCCTACCTCCCTTATCTACCAGCTTATCCTTCTGTATTACCTGATATCCTTGGTTATTTAATTCCCAATCCTCTCCATCTTGCAACCACATTTCTGTAATGTCCACTAAATCATACCCCTTTGTACCAATTTGTGCCACAGGTCACTGACCTTATTTCAAATACTTGGGCATTCAGATAAAGAGCCCTTACACTAATCATGCTTTTAAAATCTTGTAATCTTTTTCTCTTTTGTACTTGACTTTTCTTTACTCCACTCTTTCTTTCTCCTTTTTATCTTTTGCTTTTTCTTTTTCTTTATCCACACTTTTCTCTTTTACTTATCCATACTTCACCAATCTGTTGAACCGCCCCCCCCCCCACTATTTAGTTTAAAGCCCTATCCACAGCCCTAGTTATGCGAATCGCTAGGATCCAGGACCCATCGCGGTTCAGGTGAAACCAGTCCCATTGCTACAGTTCCCTCCTTCCCCAATACTGGTGCCAATTTCCTATGAATTCAAACCCACTTCTCCCACACCAATCCTTGAGTCACGCATTTATCTCTCTAATCTTCTTGACTCTGTGCCAATTTGTACGTGGCTTAGGTAGTAATCCAGAGATTACCACCTTTTTGGTTCTGCTTTTTAATTTAGTCCCTCGCTGCTCAAATTCCCTCAGCAGAACTTCTTTCCTCGTTCTACCTATGTTGTTGGTACCCACATGGACCGTGACAACTGGATTTTTCCCCTCCCAATGCAAATTCCTCTGCAGGTCAGGTAAGATGTCCCAAACCGGGGCACCAGACGGGCAACATGGCCTTCGGGACGCTCTATCCTCATGACAAGGAACGCTGTCTATTCTCCTGACTATACCATCCCCAATTAGCACTACATTTCTCTTCTCTCCCCCCCACTCTTGAATTGCTCCCTGAACTACAGTGCCACAGTTAGGTTGCTCATCCTTCCTACAGCCGCCACTCTCATCCACACAGGGAGCAAGAATCTCAGACCTGTTGGACAAGCTCAAGGGCTGAGGCTCCTCCAACACTGTCTCTTGGGTCCCACTACCCGCCCCACTCGCTGTCACACTCTGACCGCAGACCAAATTTGAAGCAGCTAATCTAATGGGTGTGACTACCTCCTGAAACAGAGAATCCAGGTAACTCTCCCCCTCCCTGATGTGCCGCAGCGTTTGAAGCTCAGATTCCAGGTCATCAACTTCGAGCCTGAGTTCCTCGAGCCGCCAGCACTTGCTGCAGATGTGGTCACCAGGAACCACAACGGGGTCGACCAGCTCCCACATCATGCCTCTACAGCGCATCATCTCATCCATGCTCAAACTTCCGATTCCTGACTTTGAGGTCTTAACAACACTTCTTTTCCCACAACCTCTCCACTATCTGTTCTGGCATTCTGGTTACCATCCCCCTGCAACTCTAGTTTAAACCACACCCCTCCCCCTGTGCAGCACTAGCAAATCTTCTCGCTAGGATCCCACTCCAGTTCAGGTACAAACTATCCCTTCAGTACAGGTCCCACATTCACTGGAAGGGAGCCCCATGATTCAAAAATCTGAAGAACTCTCTCCTGCACCAATTCCTTAGCCACATGTTAAACTGAATGATCTTCTTATTTCTGATATCACTAACACGTGGCATGGGTAGCAATCCTCAGATCACAAACCTGGAGCTCCTGTCCTTTAACTTAGCACCTAACTCCCTGAACTCACTTTGCAGGACCTCATCACTCTTCCTATCCATGTGGACCACGACCTCTGGCTGCTCACCCGCCCACTTAAGAATGCTGAGGACTGAATCCGGGATGTCCCTGACCCCGGCACCCGGGCGGCAACCCGGGTGAGATTCAGGAATCTCACTCTTATCCACAGAACCTCCTTTCTATTCCCCTAAGCGATGAATCCCCTATCACTACAACTCGTCTCTCCTCCCGCTTCCCTTCTGAGCCACAGTGCCGGAGACATTACCCCTGTGGCTTTCCTCTGCTAGGTCATTCACCTTAACAGTATCCAAAGGGGAACACATGTTGTTGAGGGGAAAGGCCCAAAGGGGTACTCTGCACTGGCCGCCTATCCCCTTTCCCTCTCCTGACAGTCACCCAGTCACCTGTGTCCTGCACCTTGGGTGTAACTACCTCCCTGTATGTCCTGTCTATCAAACTCTGAGCCTCCCAAATGATCTGTTCATCCAGTTCCAGCTCTAACTCCTTGATACGGTCTACTAGACGCTGTAGCTGGATCACTTTTTCCATGTGTACTCATGGGGGACACTGGAGGTCTCCCTACCTCCTGTAAGAGGAGCATTCCAGTATCTTGTCTGGCATCTCTTCTGAAGTGCGCAATACAAAATAAAGAATAAATAATGAAAAGATAATCTACCTACAGCCTAGCTTTTCCCAAAGCCTCAACTCCCCAATCCAACACTGGACCACTCATACAATGGCCTCTCCATTTAAGCGTAACTTTTTTTTATAATTGGTCCTTGCCAAGTGCCTAATTATGCACAATCCAATGTATCCTCGAGGCTATGGCACGCAAAATGTGCTGACGACCTGCACTCACTTCTTTTAAACTCCCTCTCCCTCCAAGCAATCTGTTGTCTCCCCTCCTGTTCTTATCAGTAATCAGATGATCAAATACACACAATGGTTTAAACAAACAATATAAATGTCGTGCAGGTGATGCAGTGTGTGGGCGGAATATTGTAAGAGAAATGAACATTGAGAGTGGAATTCGATATAGGAAAGGTTATGGTGAGCGGAGATTTATAGTGGGTGAATGGTTTGTGCAGTAGTTCAATCCGGGAGGAAATTAATGGGGGTTTATTGTGAGTGGGATTTAGTGAGAGGAAATGGTTATGGGTTTAGTTTGTCTGGGCAGATTACTGTAGATAGGATCTGTGTGAGCGTATTACCATGTGTGAAGTTTATTGTGAGGAGGGTTATTGTGGGTGGAGTTTGTGTGGGGGATTTTTGTGAGAAGATTTTGTGTGGGGAATCCTTGGGGATGGGATAGAATTGGAGGGCGGGTTGTTACGATTGGAGGTTTGAGTGAGGTAGAGAACACCATGCAAAGGGCTTTTATGATGTTGCCCCAATGACTTTGCGGAAAATCGGCCGAGGAGAAAACATTACAAGAATTAGGAGAATTCTGCAAGAGCTCATAAGACATAGGAGTAGAATTAAGTCATCTTGCCCATCAAGTCTGCTCCATGAAGGAAAAACTATTTGAGGGGGTGCAGTAGGTGTGGGTTAAAACAAGTTTGATGGATCGAGGCTACTGCACTAACCCGTCTAAAGCAGGCTGCGGTTACTTGTACAAACTGGTTACACACTGACATGTCTCAATAAGTGGGTCTCTTATGATGTTATACATTAATTCCAAAACTACCGCACCTGGGGTAACAGTCTTCCAGCGAAAGTCTTTCATCATCCTGGCTACTTGTGCTCAGTCTTGAAGTCCTTCAAGGTTTCCTCTGCCACCCTATTATTTCTCAAGGAGAAGTCAGAGAGAGATTTGATTGATTCGGTCTGATTGGGCTATCAGCCAGCCAGAGGATTGTGCGAATGAGGAAGTGCTGCAGAACATAAGAAATCTAGCCCCAGCTGAGAGTTAAAACCAGCAAGATCAGCAAAGCAAAATCCTGCCAAGGTGGTCTTTGAACTGAACGTGAAACGCTGCTACAGTTTGATGCTTGGTTCAGTCCTGCCCTATTTGAAACTGAAATTCGTGAGGAAAGGCGTGGAAAGTTACTTCCAGCAGTCTGAACTCAGTACTCTCACACCCACAAGCTCACACCTCTCTCTCAGAGCGAAGACAATTCCAAGCACTAGTCATGCCTTAGGCTGATTTTTAAAGCATCTGCAAGAGGTACCACTGCGGGCAAAAGGCTGTGTAACAAGTAAGTGAAGGACCTCGGCTACTTTACCGGGGAATGTTAGAGAAGGGGGGTACTTTGCGAATATGGTAAGCTACAGGCTTGAATTAATGAACTGAAAATGTGAGTTCCTATGCCATTATGACAGTTGGAGAGTTCAAATTCAGCTCATTAGGTAAAAATTAGTGTCAATAATGGTGATTATGAAACAACTATGTTAGCATAAAAATCTGCCCCGTTTCCATTTGTTCTGCAGAGAGGGAGATCTGCCTCCTGGCTGGTCTGAGCTTCATGTTAATCCAGACCTAGAGCACCTTAAGTGACTTTGTGCCGATATAGTCCAACAAACGTTCTGTTGTGCTGAGACCACTGTACGGGTTCCAGAAGACATCCCACCTGTAATTTATCAAAGGGACAGGCGATCAGTGCTGACTTTCTCTCCACCCTGAACAACATGCTTAAAAAATGTTGAATGTCAGGGTTTAGCCCCACCTTTCGAAGCTGCAACTTCAAAGCTGAAGTTTCAATTTCAGCAAAAGGGGCAAATCAACCGATGCCCTGCAACATGTGATTTGTATGGGACTACTGGGGAGAAGGCACACTATATGGACTACTCCAAAGGGTCTTGAGGGATTAACACCTCCTGGGGCATAGAATCTAGTGGGATTCTGGCTCAGTTTTCCATCTGCCCAGAATTAAGTGTTGGCTGGAGCTCAGTGCAAAGAAGCTCCTTCTCTGAGGGGAACATCTGGGCCGACATGCTGGACACACTCAGCAGGTCAGGCAGCATCAGTAGGGTAGGTTACAGAGTTAACATCTCAGGTCAGGGATATCCTCAGAATTGGAAATGTGTGAAAGCAAAGTTAGCTAAGTAACAATTATTTTGGATTTGCTCACCTTTGGTTATCCTATTCCAAAAAAAAAGATGTGCTTCTCCAGATTCCCTTTCATAATCCATTAAAACCCAATGATGCTCAAAAGTCATAAAAGGGTTCTCTGGTGACGAATGAGAAAAAAGCTCCCGCAACGTGATAATGATAAGATAGTCTGTTTATGGTAATATTAATTCATTTTGGAGGGTCAAATTTGAAAGCAGAATACAGGGTTAATGGATTCTTAACAGAGTGGAGAAATGGAGAGATCTTGGGGTCCATGTCCGTATTGTTACACATCCAAAGTTGTTGCACCAAAGTGGTTAAGAAGGTGTATGGTGTGTCAGCCTTCATTAGTTGGAGGATTGAGTTCAAGAGACATTATATAATATTGTAGCTCTATAAAACTCTGGTTAGACCAGAACTGCAACATCGTGTTCAGCTCTGGTTGCATCATTATAGGAAGGATGTGGAAGATTTAGAGAGTATAGAGGAGATTGACCAGGATACCATATGAGGATAAGTTGAGTAAACTAGGATTTTCTCTTTGGAGTGAAGGAGGATGAGAGGTGACTTCACAGAGATGTACAAGATGATAAGAGGCATAGATCAAGTACAGTAGCTAGCTTTATCACAGGGCAGAAATGGCTAATTCCTGGGGAGCATAATTTTAAGGTGATTGGAGGAAATTATAGGGGGGATGTCAGAGGAAAGTTTTTTTTTTACACTGAGTTGTGGGTTTGTGGGATTCCCTGCCGTGATGATGGTAGAGGCAGATATATTCGAGGGATTTAAGAAACTCTTAGATAGGCACATGGATGATAGGAAAATAGAGGGCTATGTAGGAGGGAAGGGTTATATAGATCTTACAGTAGGTTAAAAGGTCAGCATAACATGGATGCAGGAAAGAAATACGGATGATAGTTTGCCTTCCAGCTGCCAGGGTCTGGGATGTTTCTGATCGCATCCATGATATCCTGAAGTGGGAAGGTGAACAGTCAGAGGCCGTGGTACATATTGGTACCAATGACATAGGTTGGAAAAGGGAGGAGGTCCTGAAAACAGACTACAGGGAGTTAGGAAGAAAGTTGAGAAGCAGGACCTCAAAAGTAGTAATCTCGGGATTACTGCCTGTGCCACGCGACGGTGAGTATAGGAATAAAGTGAGGATAAATTTGTGGCTAAGGGATTGGAGCAGGGGGCAGGGATTCAGATTTCTGGATCATTGGGACCTCTTTTGGGGCAGGCATGACCTGTATAAAAAGGACGGGTTGCACTTGAATCCAAGGGGGACCAATATCCTGGCAGGGAGGTTTGCTAAGGCTATTGGGGAGTGTTTAAACTAGAATTGCTGGGGGTGGGGGAACCAAACTGAAGAGGCAGAGGAAGGGGTGGTTGGCTCACGAATAGAGGAAGCTTGGAGACAGTGTGAGAGGGAGGATAGGCAGGTGATAGAGAAGGGATGTGCTCAGACCAATGGTTTGAGATGTGTCTATTTTAATGCAAGAAGCATCGTGAACAAAGCAGAAGAGCTTGGAGTGTGGATCAGTACTTGGAGCTATGATATGGTGGCCATTACAGAGACTTGGATGGCTCAGGGGCAGGAATGGTTACTTAGAGTGCCAGCTTTAGATGTTTCAGAAAGGAGAGGGAGGGAGGCAAAAGAGCTGGGAGCGTGGCACTGCTGATCAGAGATAGTGTCACAGCCGCAGAAAAGGAGGAAGTCATGGAGGATTGTCCACTGAGTCTCTGTGGCTGGAAGTTAGAAACTGGAAGGGGTCAATAACTCTACTGGGTGTTTTTTATAGACCACCCAATAGTAACAGGGACATCAAGGAGTGGATAGGGAGACAGATTCTGGAAAGGTGTAATAATAACAGGGTTGTCGTGGTGGGAGATTTTAATTTCCCAAATATTGATTGGCATCTCCCTAGAGCGAGGGGTTTAGATGGGTTGGAGTTTGTTAGGTGTGTTCGGAAGGATTCATGAGACAGTATGTAGATAAGTCTACAAGAGGAGAGGCGGTACTTGATTTGGTATTGGGAAATGAACCTGGTTAGGTGTCAGGTCTCTAAATGGAGAGCATTTTGGAGATAGTGATCACAATGCTATCTCCTTTACCGTAGCATTAGAGAGGGATAGGAACAGACAAGATAGGAAAGTGTTTAATTGGAGTAAGGGGAAGTATGAAGCTATCAGGCAGGAACTTGGAAGCATAAATTGGGAACAGATGTTCTCGGGGAAATGTACAGCAGAAATGTGACAAACATTCAGGGGATTTTTGCGTGGCGCTCTGCATAGGTTTGTTCTAATGAGACAGAGAAAGGATGGTAGGGTACGGGAACTGTGGTGTACAAAGGCTGTTGAAAATCTAGTGAAGAAGAAAAGAAAAGCTTACGAAAGGTTCAAAAACTAGGTAATGATAGAGATCTAGAAGATTATAAGGCTAGCAGGAAGGAGCGTAAGAATGAAATTAGGAGAGCCAGAAGGGGCCATGGGAAGGTCTTGGTGAGCAGGATTAAGGAAAACCCCAAGGCATTCTACAAGTATATAAGGAGCAAAAGGATAAGACATGAGAGAATAGAACCAATCAAGTGTGACAGTGGAAAAGTGTGCATGGAACTGGAGGAGATCATGGGCACTAACCTCACTACAGGAAGGATGTGGAAACTATAGAAAGGGTGCAGAGGAGATTTACAAGGATGTTGCCTGGATTGGGGAGTATGCCTTATGAGAATAGATTGAGTGAACTCGGCCTTTTCTCCTTGGAGCGACAGAGGATGAGAGGCGACCTGATAGATAGTCAGAGCCTTTTCCCCAGGGCTGAAATGGCTAACACGAGAGGGCACCGTTTTAAGGTGCTTAGAAGCAGGTGCAAAGGAGATGTCAGGGATAAGTTTTTTTTACGCAGAGAGTGGTGAGCACGTGGAATGGGCTGCCAGCAACAGTGGTGGAGGCAGATACGATAGGGTCTTTTAAGTGACTCCTGGATAGGTACATGGAGCTTAGAAAAATAGAGGATGGGTAACCCTAGGTAAATTTTAAAGTAAGTACATGTTTCGGCCCAGCTTTGTGGGCCAAAGTGCCTGTATTGTGCTGCAGGTTTTCTATGTTTCTAACACTGTGGGCCAAAGGGCCTATGTTCTTTTAGTGTTCTATGTTCTTTTGAATCGATACTGAACAGGGTGTTGAGGAGAAACAGTGCCACAGATCCTCGGCACCTGAGGGAGAAGTTGGGGGTCAGTTTAATGCATAAAAGACACTCAGAAGACCAATTCTCAAAAAGAGTCACGCTTCCATAGTAGGTACCGGAGTGTAGGAAGTGCAGAGTATTGGTTTATTACGGTCACATGCACAAAGATACAGTGAAAAGTTTGTCTTGCATACTGTTCATAGAGATTAAATCATTACACTGAAGTAGAATAACAATGCAAAATAAAGTTTAACAGCTACAAAGTGCAGAACAGGTTAACAATCTGGTGCAAGATCAGAATCAGGTTTAGTATCAGCAGCATATGTCATGAAATTTGTTAACTTTGCGGCAGCAGTACAATGCAATACATGATCATAGAGAGAGGAAAAAAACTGAATTACAGTAAGTTAGTTAAATTAAATACATAGTGCGAAAAAAAAGTAGTGAGGTAGTTTTCATGGGTTCAATGGGTCCATTCAGAAATTGGATGGCAGAGGGGAAGAAGCTGTTCCTGCATCATTGAGTGTGTGCCTTCAGGCTTCTGTATCTCCTACCTGATGGTAGCAATGAGAACAGGGCAAGTCCTGGGTAATGGGAATCTTAAATGATGGATACAGCCCTTTTGTGGCATCACTTCTTGGAGATGTCCTGGATACTACAGAGGCTACTGCCCATGATGAAGCTGACTAAGTTTACAACTCTTTGCAGCTTACTTCGATCCTGTGCGGTAGTCCACCAACAACCCCTCCTGCCCCCTCCCCCGCCCATACCAGACGGTGGTGCAGCTAGTTAGAATGCCCTTCATGGTACATCTGTAGAAATTTGAGTGTTTTTGGTGACATACCGAATCTTCTCAGACTCCAAATGAATTACAGCTGCTTCCTTTAAGACTTCATCTTATCACAAGGCAGAGATGATTCAGTGGTGAATGATAACATTAATAATGGACCACAAAATAACAAGCCACTAGGGGCTACGGAATGAGAGAGCACAGAAACTACGAACAACAGGCAACAAGGTTAGGCAAGGAGAGTGAAAGCTTGGAGCAAATGGTTGAGGCAGGCTGGTTCAATGAGTGACCAAGGACCGTGGCTGAGAACGAGGGTCAAACAGGCTGCAGGTGATGAGTCTAAGATGAGTGGCAGGTGAATCTCATTAGCTGGGTGGAGACTGTGAGGTGCTTCAGGTGAAGTGGGACTTGGCCTAGTAGGCTTCAGTAGGGGAGATGAAGAATGATTAAGAGAAAATACAAGAGCAGAGATGTGATGCTGAGGCTTTATAAGGCACTCGTGAGGCCTCACCTTGAGTATTGTGAACAGTTTTCGTCTCCTCATCTTAGAAGAGATGTGCTGGCATTGGAGAGGGTTCAGAGGAGGTTCACAAGGATGATTCCAGGAATGAAAGGGTTATCATACAAGGAACGTTTGATGGATCTGGGTCGGTACTCGCTGGAATTTAGAAGGATGAGGTGGGATCTCATTGAAACCTTTTGAATGATGAAAGGTCTAGACAGAATAAATGTGGAAAGGATACTTCCCATGGTGGGAGAGTCTAGGACAAGAGGGCACAGCATCATGATGGAGGGGCGCCCTTTCAAAATAGAGATGCAGAGAAATTTCTTTAGCCAAAGGGTGGTGAATTTGTGGAAGTTTTTGCCACGTGCAGCTGTGGAGATCAGGTCGTTGGGTGTACTTAAGGCAGATAGGCTCTTGATTGGACATGGCATCAAAGGTTACGGGGAGAAGGCCGGGGAGTCGGGCTGAGGAGGGGAAAAAAGGATCAGCCATGATCGAATGACAGAGCAGACTCAATGGGCCAAATGGCCTAATTCTGCTCCTATGTCTTACGGTCTTAAAACCTGTGTGCGGGCTGGTGGAGGACCTGAGTACAGCCAGGACCATTCCAGGCAGATTGAGAAGCAACCCAAGCATCTGCTCACTTATCTCGGCAAATCATAGGGCTCAGTGTCAACTTTTCTTTTTAGAATATTGCTGTGAAATACCTTGGTTTTATGACATTAAAGATTCTGTGTATCCTAAATAGAGTCAATTTACTGGTTCTAATTTTGTCAATTACAGTGGTAAAGATACAATAAAGAGAAAAGGGCAGAAGGCCACAGAAAGGTAGTGAATCTCCATCAGTTGTCACCTAGAACATTACCCTTGGTGACTTCTGAAGTTAAATGATAGCATTTGTTAAACTTAGTAAAAGCCAGTGTTGGACCTGATGATATTGATCTAGGTTCTAAGTCAAGAATCAGGCATAATACTTGATAGTTGCAGCCAGTTTATTAAGCGTTACAAGGACAAAGAATGAACAATGAAGACAAGGCAAAGAAAAATAAGTTTTGGTTGTCTCATACTCATGCTAGAGATAACAGCATTTCAGTGATAACAATTAACCTATCAAATAGCCAGATACAAGTTGAGTGACAACCTGCTGCAAAAAAACCGAGAAGATCCGAGAACCTATAGAATCAGTCATACAACTGTTGGAAAATTCACTGAACAGTCACACGTATATAGGTGATTAAATAAAGATTATAACCAAGCAGGGGAAAGTTAAACTACAGGAAATTCAACACGAGAAGCACCATTCCCTCTGAAGCATTCTAAACTGGTCCTTCCATTCCTTTCAGGGAGAACTGTGGATCGAAAAGACAGTAGTGACATGGAGACACCAGGTAAGGAGTGTCAGTGCCGCCTGGGATTTGTGGGATAAGGTCACTTCCTAAGCAGCAAAGATCAGTTGATGTAAACACGAGGAAGTCTGCAGATGCTGGAAATTCAAGCAACACACATCAAAGTTGCTGGTGGAACGCAGGCCAGGCAGCATCTCTAGGAAGAGGTACAGTCGACATTTCGGGCCAAGGCCCTTCGTCAAGACTAACTGGATGAAGAACTAGTAAGAGATTTGAAAGTAGGAGGGGGAGGAGGAGATCCAAAATGATAGGAGAAGACAGGAGGGGGAGGGATGGAGCCTCATACGTACAGTTGATGTAGCTGGATTATCAGAACAAGTTGTGATCGTGTATTAATACGGCATAGAAACAGGCCCTTCAACCCAGCAAGTCCATAACAACCATTAACTACCAATACACACTGATCCCATTTTATTCTCCCCACAGTCTGATTAACAACACCACCCCCCCCATCAGATCCTACCAGTCATCTACAAACTAAGCACAATTACAGTAGTGAATTTACCTACCACTCACCCTTGATAAAGTGGAAGTGGAGAGGATGTTTCCTGTGGTGGGAGAGTCTCGGACCAGAGGGCACAGCCTCAGAATAGAGGGGCGTCCCTTTAGAACGGAGATTAGCCAGAGGATGGTGAATCTGTAGAAATTGTTGCCACGAAGGTGGCTGTGGAGGCCAAGCCTTAACGTATATTCAGGCCAGAGCTTGATAGATTCTTGATCGGTCAGGGCACGAAGGGATGCGGGGAGGCGGCAGGAGACTGCGGGCCGAGAAGGAAAACGGATCCGTCATGATGAAATAGTGGAGCAGACGCAGCAGGCCAGATAGACTAATTCTTATGGTCTAATGGCCTACCGACCCCCACAGGTTTGGGATGCAGAAGGATACCAGAGTACCCAGAGGAAACACAGGTGGTCACAAGGAGAGGGTGCCAACTTCACTTAAACGGGTTGGGATTGAACCAGATCACCGACAATGTGAGGCAGAGCTCTGCTAGGTGTGCCCAGTGCCATTCTGATTAGTGTTACGTTTACAATCAACAATTATTAAACATTCCCCCTTCCCACCCCACCAAATCCTCAAAGTCAAAATATTATCAATGTACTTGTGTGTCAATAGACAATAGGTGCAGGAGTAGGCCATTCAGCCCTTCGAGCCAGTGCCACCATTCACTGTGATCATGGCTCATCATCCACAATCAGTACCCCGTTCCTGCCTTCTCCCCATATCCCTTGACTCCGCTATCTTTAAGAGCTCTATCTAACTCTTTCTTGAAAGCATCCAGAGAATTGGCCTCCACTGCCTTCTGAGGCAGAGCATTCCACAGATATACTACCTAGAATACACCATATACTACATTGACATCCATTTTCTGCCAGACATTTACAGGAAAACAAAGAAATACATTAAAATTTATGACAAACTATATATAAAGACTGACTAAAAACCAATGTGCAAAAAAAAGACAAATTGTGCAAATAAAAATAGATAGATAGATAATACTGAGAACATGAATTGTAGAGTCTTTGAAAGTGAGTCTGTAGGTTATGGAATCAGTTCAGAGTTGAGGTGAGTGAAGTTATCCACGCCGGTTCAGGAGCCTACTGGTTGAAAGATAATAACTGTCCCTCAACCTGGTGGTGTGGGATCCAAGGCTTCTTTACCTCCTGCTTGATGGTAGTAGCAAGAAGAGATCATGGCCTGGATGGTCGGGTCCTTGATGATGGATGCTGCTTATTTCATGCTCTTCCACAATCATGGTGTGGACCCTCACTGTGTCATGATTTCACAGAGCAAAATTTGCTCTGGTGACTCTCCAGTGCTCAAAACTCCTGTGTGAGCCTGCACTGGCAAGGGTGACAGTCTTGTCCTGGCTGAGTGGACAAGACTGTCACCCTTGCCAGTGCAGGCTCACATCCTATCTAATCCCCAGTCCTGCACTGTGGCAGAGCTCTCACAGTACCCCAGGACACCGGGGTGTAGAGGTACTTCAAGGTTTAAGATTCAGGTTTATTTATCACATGCACATGGAAACATCCCCTGAAATGTATCATGTGCGCTAGCAACCAACACACCCAAGTGTGTGCCGGGGGCAGTCCACAAGTATCGTCCCACATTCCGGTGCCAACTCAGAATTCCCACAACGCCTGGCAGAGCGAAATAGAACACAACCAGCAACAAAGCAGCAACAACAACAACAACAAAACAATCCCTGTTCCTCCCTCCTGCCTACCCATGCACATACACAGCCTTTTAGCCCCGGGACAGGATGTCTTCCTCAGCACTCAGCCTCCAGCAGACTCACAGATTTTCATATACACGGGGCTCTGGTCAACGGGCCTTGACTTCCAGAGATGCAGTTCAACTCTCAGTTCTCAATCGTAGGCATTGATGCCAGGATCTGTAGATCACTGTACCTTCTGCACTGGAACTTCATTGTTCACCTGCACGCTGGACCTTCGAATGTCTTTCAGGTGTATCTATCAGAGTCTCCACCTACTCCCTCAGGTAGCAGTGGAAAATCCCTTGTTACTCTTTTGAAGAGGAGTGTAGGAGCATTCCTGTGTCCTGTACAAAATCAGGGACAGAATTAGGTCACTTAGTCCCTCCATCCAATCCAATGTTTGATAAGATCATGGCTGACACTACATTCCTATCTAGCCTTATCTTAGCCTTCATTCAAGTTCAATGTTGCAATTGAACCCGCATCCACCACTCCTGCAGGCAGCTCACTCCACACTCACCACCCCCTTTCTGAAGAAGATCCCCCTCAGGTTCCCCTTAAACATTTCACCTTTCACCCTTAACCCATGACTTCTAATTCTAGTCTCACCCAACCTCAGTGGAAAAAGCCCTATCGCAACCCGAGTTCAATTCTCACCACTGCCTGGAAGTTTGTACGTTCTCCCCGTGACTGCATGGGTTTCCTCCGGGTGCTCCAGTTTCCTCCCACAGTCCAAAGACATACTGGTTGGTAGGTTAATTGGCTATTGTAAATTGTCTTGGATTAGGCTATAATTGAATCGGGGGGTTGCCGGTCAGCAAGGGCCTATTCCACGCTGTATCTCAATAAATAAATTAAAAATAAATAAACCCAAGTTTCCTCAAAATAACCTACCCATTCTGGTTACCAGTCCAGTAAACCTCTGCAGAACAGATGCAGCAACATCCGTCCCCATACAGGGAAACCAACACTGTGTGAGGTATTCCAGATGTGGTCTCACCAAGACCCTAAACAGTAGCATGAGCTCACAAACAGGAAAACATCTGCAGGTGCTGGAAATCCAAACCAACACACACAAAATTGCTGGAGGAACTCAGCAGACCAGGCAGCTTCTGTGGAAAAGAGTACAGTCAACATTTCGGGCCAAGGTCCCTCACCTGATGAAGGTCTCGGCCTGAACATCGACTGTACTTTTTTCCACAGATGCTGCCTGGCCTGTTGCGTTCCTCTGGCATTTTTGTGTGAGAAGCGTGACCTCGCTACTTTTGTACTTATTTCCCACGGTCATAAAGATAACATTCCATCAGTGTCCCTAATTGCTTACTCTAGCCTTTTCCAAATTATGCATTTGGTCACCCAAAATCACTCTACATTTGAGTTAGGCAATCTCTCGCCATTTAGAAAAGATGTGAAAAACATTACACTTCCCCTCGGGATCAATAAAGGATGACTATGACCATTACACTGCTACTATATATTTGCCCATTCACAACCTTTCCACATCCCATAGAAACCTCCTTATATCTTCTTCATAAATCACCATCCTACCTACCTTTATGCCATTAGCAAAGCAACCATCAGACTCTTAAGCACAGTGGTGTGACAGGTAGTGCTGATACCTCATAATTCAAGAGTCCTGGTTTGATACTGAACTCAGTTGTTATCTGTATCCCTTTGGCCCATCAAGTCTGTGCTAGTCACCACTAATCCTTTTGCTGGCTCCTTCCCTCCTCCACTCACAGCCCTTTGACCATGAGGCTTCCCCCAAAGACTTTGGATTCCTCCCAGCTCTCAAAGACGTGCTGATTGCTTGTTTTATTGGCCACCCAGTGCAGTGGGAAGTTGATGGAACTGAGTGAAAATAGGAAATAAGTGTGGGCAGGGTGCATTGATGGGATTACTCTGAGAGCCAAAATAGACTCAATGGGCCAAATGGCCTTCTTCCTTATCATAAGAAAAATAATATAAGTTGTAAATCACAGAAGGCTGAAAGCCACACGATGTATCTTGCCGACCAGAAACAAACCATTTATGCTGTTAGATGTATTCTGGAATCTGTTCTATAGCAAAATACTAACTTCAGCTACCAATCTTTAGACCTGAACGTGGATTGTAGATTAAATTTAAAATGCAGCCCTGGACAATAGTTTCCTGGAACTGTTGGACACCAGTTAATTGAAAACCAGACAATGCTGAATAACATTAATTCTGGGTGTCTGAAGTGTGGGTGTGAAGAAAGTGGTGTGAAAATTATATGTAATTCAAAGGAAACATTGTAGATACATAGTAACTAAAGAAACGTCCTTTGATCTTTAGCATATAAAATGTCATGTAATATTGGGCCAAACAGGCCTCTTTCACCAAGAGTGTCTCATTTCGTTGAATAAAACACTTCTGTACCCACCAGCTTCAGTCTCTCTCCGGTGACTTTGTTCATGTTACAACAAATGACTTCTCTGTTTTCTATAAATTCCCCAATCTCTCGTCACACCAAAATTACACCTCATACACCATGAGCTTTATTTTCCACAATAACCTTTGAAATGGAGGCAATGTGGAATTTTGATTCACACAAGACCCTTATTAAACACCTTGAGTAGATCTATAGCACAGTGCATCCTACATTATAGTAAACCTGTACTCCGTCCCTTTGACTACAGCACATTACCTTGTCAATGAACTCCAATAAACTGGTCAAATAAGACTTCTTTTCCATAAAACCATGTTGATCTGGTCTTGACACTATTCTTCATAGAGTCAATAGAGTGCTACAGGCCCTTTGGCCCATCGAGCCTATATTGACTATAAAGCATCCATGTTTGCATTAAACCCACCTTTATCCAGTCTCAGTTCCAATGCAAAGTTTTAAGCCAAAATATCAACAGTCCCTCCCCTTCCCCCCCACCCCACAGACGCTGCTCGACCTGCTGAGATCTTCCAGCAGACTGTGTGTTCCTCCAGATTCCAGCATAAGGCCATAAGATATAGGATCAGAATTAGGCCATTCAGCCCATCAAGTCTACTCCACCATTCCATCATGGCTGATTTATTATCTCGCTCAATCCCACTCTCCTGCCTTCTCCCTGTGATCTATGATGCCCTTACTAATCAAAAACCTATCAACCTCCACTTTAAATACATTCAAAGACTTGGCCTCCTCAACCATCCGTGGTAATGAATCCTAAAGATTCTTTACCCTCTGGCTAAAGAAATTCCTCCTCATCTCTGTTCTAAATGGACGTCCTTCTATTCTGAGGCTGTGCCCTCTGGTCGTAAACTCACTCACTACAGGAAACAACCTCTCCACATCTAGGTTTCAATGAGATCTTCCCTCATTCTTCTAAACTCAAGACAGTACAGGCCCAGAGCCATCAAATGCTCCTCATATGTTAACCCTTTTATTCCTGGAATCTACACCTTTATTCCTTCTACCAAAGTGCATGACCATGCACTTCCCTATGCTATATTCCGTCTGCCACTTCTTGGCCCATTCTCCCAAGCTGTCCAAGTCCTTTTGAAGACTCCCTGCTTCCTCAATACTACCTGTCTGTCCACCTATCTTTGTATCATCCACAAAGGCATCAATTACATCATTCAGATTATTGACATTTAATGTGAAAAGAAGCGGTCACAATATCGACCCTTGTGGAACACCACTAGTCCCGGCAGCTTTTATTCCCACACTTAGCCTC
The DNA here is from genome assembly GCF_963921235.1 of Mobula hypostoma. NCBI lineage: Eukaryota > Metazoa > Chordata > Chondrichthyes > Myliobatiformes > Myliobatidae > Mobula > Mobula hypostoma. The sequence continues at coordinate 12,893,401 of NC_086114.1, forward strand.
CTGTGAGTCAGCCAATCTTCTACCATGCTTGTACCTTTCCTGTAATACTGTGGGATCTTATCTTGTTAAGCAGCCTCATGTGTTGTCAAAGGCCTTCTGAAAATCCAAATAAACTACATCCACTGACTCTCCTTTGTCTATCCTGATTGTACCTGCAGTCTGTGTCTCCATATACACCAATCCCACACTAAACCATTTTATTCTTCCCACACTCCCATCAACTCCCTCTGGATCCTACCGCTCACCTGCCCACCGGGACCAATTCTTCTAGTAACCAACTCAACCACCAACCAGCCCATTTTTGAGAAGTGGGAGAAAATCAGAAGAATCTCACTCAGTCCTGATGAGAACGTGCAGACTCCACACTGTGAAACAATATTAAATCCGGATAGCAGGAGCTGTGGAACAGAGGCTCTGCTAGTTGCACCACTGTCCCTGTAGTGGCCAATGCCCTGGAACCGTACAGAGCAGAAGAAGGCCCATTGAGTCTGCTCCACCATTTCATCATGACCGATCCATTTTCCCTCTCAGCCCCTATCTCCTGCCTTCATTCCCTGACTATTCAAGAATCTATCAGCTTCTGTCTTAAATATACTCAATAACTTGGCCTCCACAGCCACCTGTAGCAACGAATGCCACAGATTCACTACTCTCTGGCTTAAGAAATTCCTCCTCATCTCTGTTCTAACTGGACACCCCTCAATTCTGAGCTGTATCCTCTGGTCTTAGACTCCCCCAGCATAGGAAACATCCTCTCCACATCTGCCCTATCAAGGCATATCCTCCGATACTTATCCTCCAATCAGCATTGACAAACACAGTGATATGCTTACCTATTGGGTCCTTAAAACTAGAAGGAAAATGTCATCTCACAACATAATACATGCATGGCTGATTCAGAAGAATTGCAGAACATAAGTAAAGATATACATTTGCTCTCAGTCCTGAAGAAGGATTTTGGCCCAAAATTTCGACTATCTATTCATTTCCATAAAGGCTGCCAGACCTTCTGAGTCCCTCCAACACTTTGTGTGTGTTGCTCCAGATTTCCAGCACCTGCAGACTTTTTCATGTTTAGGATACAGTATTTGATTTACAGGATTGTCGTGTCGACAGGATCTGTGATTTGAACTCATAATTGCAGCAATGTTCTGAAAAAGCACTGCACTGCCAGAGGTGTTGTGTTTTTGACAAGCTATTGAAGTATGATATGTCAGCTTGTTGCTACAAGCAAAACCTGTGTTGCTTCATTAAGAAGGGCATGGAGTCCCAAAGTTGGCTTGCACAATGTCCTTCCTGCAGCCAACATCTCCACAAAAAAAACGATGAAGCAATAGTTCACCTTGTTGTGGGCAGTATGACAGAGGAACAGAATATCACTAATCAGCACATCAAGTGAGCTTCTTGTGTGATCCCGCTGTGTGTAAATTTGATTTCTGAAGACTGGAAGGGTTGAAATATGAATCTAAAGTTCCCTTCTGAAGCTCAGCTCAGAAGATTTCTGGGTCCTTTATGATCTTTTATGGGCTCCTTGCTGAGCTCAAGTAGAATTTTGTCATAAGATAAAGAATGTCAGTGTGAGGAAATGGAAAATGTTATTCACAGACCCTCGAGTTATCTAGATTGTGTACTCAAAACACTCCCTGTTGCATCAGTGAGCTTTGCATTTGCTACATCAGAAATCCTGAGTGAGCCTGGTAACTAAATTTTATGTTGAAGTGCAGGGGATCTTTATTCAGGAGGCTTCTTTGTATTTATTGTCCTCTCCCTCATTCATAATGATAGCAAGGTCATTTATAATGATCGACTTCAAAGAAACCCACACCACTCATGGCCCTCTTCATATCGGCGGCATGACGGCATGAACTCCTGGGAGTGCACATCTCGCACAACATCTCATGGTCTCAGATCACATCTTCCCCAATGCCTCGACTTTCTAAGGAGGCTGAAGCAAGCTGGTCACTGCAGACCAATACTCAGATGGAGAGCATCCTGGCACACTGCATCACTGTGTGGTATGGTAAGGGACCTGCACTGAGGTAGATGGAGGGGGCTCCAGAATGGGTAGTTAAAATTTCCCAGCACATCACCGGCCTACGCACCATCAAGAATGTATATACAGAAAGGTGCCAGAAAAAGGCCAACAATATCTCGAAGGATCTCACCCACCCTGCTCATGGACTGTTTGGTCCCACTCCCATCAGGGAAGAGGCTATGCAGTATCCACACCAGGACCACCAGACGCAGAAACAGTAACTTCCCCAAGTCATCAGGCTGATTAACACACCACCCCCCAACGCAACAACCCCACCACCACATCCATACACATCACCAAGTGCCACTGTAGATACAACCAGTCTTTGTGTATAACAGTTACATGTACGTTGTGTTTTATAGGATTGGTTTGTATTGATTGCTTTTTTTTTTGTTTTTTGTGTTCTTCATGTTTTGTTGTGCTTTTTTTATTTTGCATTAGATCAGAACGATCACTTCATTCACCTTTACGATCATGTACTGAAGGACGAATGACAAGAAACAATCTTGAATCTAGAACAGAAACTTGTGTTTAGATGGTACCCGTTAAATGTATTAAAAATGTCCCAGTGTGCTTACAAGAAGCATCGTCAACCAGATTTGAAACCGAGCCAGAGAAATAGATATCAGTCCAGGTGACTGGCTCAAGGAGCTGATTTTGGAATTAGTAGTCGACTTTTTAGCCAGAACCATTCATCAGTTTGACTGTTTATTCCCGTCTGTAGATGCTGAGTTCCTCCAGCATTTGGTGTCCATGTTACTCAAGATTCCCAGCACCTGCAGAATCTCTTGTCCCTTCAGCTTCCTTAGGCGCAGGTCAGCAAGCACTGGGCTGATATGTTTACAGCAGCGCTGCTAATTGGGACACAGAGGAACAGAGTGTTGAGGGTGACAAGTTTATCAAATAAGAAAATGTCAAGAAGGAAGTATACCACCAGAGAAGTGGGGGCTAGAATATCAGACTGAGGGGTTTCCACCCATTCCCATTCTAACCTTGAGAAATCACTGCAAAGTGGATACTAGCCACTTTGGCAGCACAGTAGTTCGTGCAATTCTTTACAGTGCCAGTGATCACCATAAGACCATAAGGCATAGGAGCAGAATTAGGCTATTTGGCCCATCAAGTCTGCTCCACCATTCCATGCAACCTTTAAATGCTTGCCATTGCATATCCACCGTCAATCCTTTAAGTGTCATTTGCCAGTCTATCTTAGCTAACTCGCGTCTCATACCTTCAAAGTTACCCCTCTTTAAGTTCAGAACCTTTGTTTCTGAATTAACTATGTCACTCTCCATCTTAATGAAGAATTCCACCATATTATGGTCACTCTTACCCAAGGGGCCTCTCACGACAAGATTGCTAATTAACCCTTCCTCATTGCTCAAAACCCAGTCCAGAATAGCCTGCTCTCTAGTTGGTTCCTCGACACGTTGGTTCAAAAAACCATAAAGGGGAAGCCTTTTAGGACCGAGATTAGGAAACACTTCTTCACACAGAGAGTGGTGAATCTGTGGAATTCTCTGCCACAGGAAACAGTTGAGGCCAGTTCATTGGCTATATTTAAGAGGGAGTTAGATATGGCCCTTGTGGCTACGGGGATCAGGGGGTATGGAGGGAAGGCTGGGGCGGGGTTCTGAGTTGGATGATCAGCCATGATCATAATAAATGGCGGTGCAGGCTCAAAGGGCCGAATGGCCTACTCCTGCACCTATTTTCTATGTTTCTATGTTTCTATTCAATCATAGCTGATCCTTTTTTCCCTTCCTCCATCCCACTCCCTAGCCTTCTCCCCATAACCTTTGATGTCGTGTCCAATCAAGAACCTATCAAGCTTGGCGTTAAATATACCCAACAACCTGGCCTCCACAGCTGCCTGTGGTAACAAATTCCACAAATTCACCACCCTCTGGCTAAAGAAATTTCTCCGCATCTCTGTTTTAAATGGACACCCCTCTATCCTGAGGCTGTGTCCTCTTGTCCTAGACTCCCCCACCATGGGAAACATCCTTTCCACATCTACTCTCTCTAGGCCTTTCAACATGAGATCACCCCTCATCCTTCTGAATTCCAGCGAGTACAGACCCAGAACCATCAAACGTTCCTCATATGATAACCCTTTCATTCCTGGAATCATCCCTGTGAACTGCCCTTGGACTCTCCCCAATGCCAGTATATCTTTTCTTAGATGAGGAGCCCAAAACTGTTCACAATACTCAAGGTGAGGCCTCACCAATGTCTTATAAAGCCTCAGCATCACATCCCCTGCTCTTGTATTCTAGACCTCTTGAAATGAATGCTAACATTGCATTTGCCTTCCTCACCACCGACTCAACCAGCAAGTCTGCACAAGGACTCCCATGTCCCTTTGCATATCTAATTTTTGGATTTTCTCCCCATTTAGAAAATAGTCTGCACATTTATTTCTACCACCAAGTATATGACCATGCATTTTCCAACATTGCATTTCATTTGTCACTTTCTTGCCCATTCTCCTAATCTATCTGAATCCTTCTTCATCCTACCTGTTTCCTCAGCACTACCCGCCCCTCCACCAATCTTCATATCATCTGCAAACTTGGCAACAAAGCCATCCGTTCCATCATCTAAATCATTGATATACAGCATAAAAAGAAGCGGTCCCTCCACCAACCCTTGTGGAATCAAAGGTTATGGGGATAAGGCAGGAACTGGATACTGATTGTGGATGATCAGCCATGATCACAGTGAATGGCGGTGCTGGCTCGAAGGGCTGAATGGCCTACTCCTGCACCTATTGTCTATTGTCTATTGTCTATTAACACTACTGGTCACTGGCAGCCAACCAGAAAAGGACCCTTTTATTCCCACTTGCTGCCTCACAGGTCAAATCCCACTGCTGTCTGTAAGGAGTTTGTATGTCCTCCCCGTGACCATGTCCGTTTCCCCTGGGTCTGCTGTTTCCTCCCACGTTCCAAAGAAATATGGTTAAGCTTAAGGTGGGGTTAGTGAGTTGTGGGTATGCTATGTTAGTGCTGGAAATGTGGTGACACTTGCGGGATAACCCTGGCACAATACCCAGATTGTGTTGGCCATTGACAAAAATGATACATTTCACTGTCTGTTTCAACGTACATGTAACAAATGAGGCCAATCAGAATGCAGCCCTGGGTCAATGAGGTGCAGGGGTAACCTCTGGAGAATCTCTCCGACTGTCAGCCATGCTGTCAACTTCACCATAAAGTTCTCCACCTTCCTGAGCTCCATTGAAACCACTCATTTTCACCAGGCCTCATACCCTAACTAAGTGGTCTGGTGCCAAATTCGGTTGACAATATTCCAAAAAAATCTTTTCCCCGGTGAAGGTGCTACATAAATAAATGTGTCGTTACCTTTGTATGTAAGGAGGACTAAGATAAGGCATCTAAAGATGTATGAATGGATATAGAGCTTCAGCAACTGCTGTCTGCAAATCCACTTTTGTCACACATAACGTAAGCTCGGCCCCAGCAAAAAAACAATCTTTTTCTCTCTTGAAGGCAATAAAGCTGCATGAGAACACCCTACATCAGGGGTTCCCAACCTTTTCTATGCCATGGACCCCTGCCGTTAACTGAGCAGTCCGAGGTCCTCAGGTAGAGAACCCCTGCCCTACAATATGAAATCGTGGCCAGCGCATTGCTTTACAGCGCCAGCAATCAGCAATCAGGGTTCGATTCCTGCCAGTGCCTGTAAGGAGTTTATACCTTCTCATCATGACCACGTTTCCTCCCACATTTCAAAGACGTACAGACCAGGGTTAGTGAGTTGTGGGCACATGATGTTGACAGTGGACACTTGCAAATGCCCCAGCACAATAGTTGCTAATTTGTTTTGAAGCAAATGACGGATTTCACTGGATGCTTTGATGTTTATGTGACATTTAAAGTTCATCTTATCTTTTCCTGAAACTAATCATACCAGGTGCCATTATGATATGATTGAATCAGGTTGATAAGTTGCAATGTTTAATGCTCCAAATGTACCCTTTATTTAAGATCCGTAACATGCTTTTCAAAGAACCCTGGCTCACTAACCATTTTGGAATGCTTTGGAACACTGGGCTCTTTGGAAATCTCATAATTGCTGCAAAAGATATCAGTGAGCAAACAATTTCCAATTGCAGGTTACCACACACCTCCACTAGACTAACAAAGTCTCGAGGCTGAGCTATTTGTCAAGAAGGAAACAAGGAAAGTGACAAGAGTTAATTTCTTTTTGGTTTGAGGAAAGTTAGGGAAAGGTATGACTAGAGCTCGCATGGCCAGGCACAACGTTCTTTAATCTAATTTCTTATCATCTGTTAATTCACCCATGAAGTGTAGTTTTGTTGGCTTTGGCTCTCTGTACATATTTATTTAAATCCTTCGGTTTTCCCCAGCCTCACCTCCATGCTAATTTCTTCCAACTCTACAGTTTTTTATGATCTGCACCTTCCTCCAGTTCTGTTTTGTTGACTATCGCAATTTGGTCCCACACCACTGGTGGCCACGCACCAGTGTACATACCGTGCATGCACCAGTCCCCATGGAGGGGAGAGCAGTGGAAGGGATGACCAGTTTCAAGTCTCTGGGTGTCAACATCTTTGAAGACCTAACCTGGCCTAACATATTGATGCAATTAGAAGACGACACATCAGCGACTGTATTTCATTAGGGGTTGAGGAGATTTGGGATGTCGCCGAAGACTCTAGTAGATTTCTACAGATATACCATGGTGATATATATATATATACACACACATATACATACTGTAAGCGTACCAGGTATAGTACTTCTTTTTCCCTTATCACAGCTCTTTGCCCAAATTTTTGGTCACATGATATAATTGGCTTGATGACAATCTCACAACCTACGGTATAATTAAAATTCACCTCATACCTGACTCGCTTCATTTGCGAACTACGTTGAACTTGAGTTCTCTGGTTACTGTCTCGCCAATAGAAACAGGTTATTTCTCATCCACTTCATTAAAATCGTTCATTTTTTGCCACCTTAACTAAATCTCCCGTTAACCATGAAATACAAAATATTGCAGATACTGTAAATCTGAAAAAAATACACAAAATCATTGGTCCATGACAATAGATCTCTCAAAGTTGCTGTACAGATTGATAGGGTGGTTAAGAAGGCGTATGGTGTTTCGGCCTTAATTAGTCAGGGTTGGGTTCAAGAGGCATGGGGAAATGTTGCAGCTCTACAAAAATCTGATTAGATCACACGGAGTATTGTGTTCATTTCTAGTTGGTTCATTATAGGAAGGATGTGGAAGGTTTTAAGAGGATGCAGAGGAGATTTATCAGGATGCTGTCTGAATTACAGAACATGGCGGAAGAGGATAGGTTGAGTGAGCAGGGGTTTTTCTCTTTGGAGTGAAAGAGAAGTGACTTGATAGAGGTGTACAAGATAAGAAGAGACATAAATTGAGAGGATTGCTAGAGATTTTCCCCCAGGGCGGATATGGTTATTACAAAGGGGCATAATTTTAAGGTGATTGGTGGAAAGTATGGGGAGAGGATGTCAAAGGTCTTTTTACACAGAGTGTGGTAGGTTTGTGGAACACACTGCCAGCTGTGGTGGTAGATGCAGATACATTACTGACTTTTAAGGGACACTTAATGCACATGGCTGTAAGAAAAATGGAAGTCTGTGTGGGAGGGAAAGTTTGGATTGACCTTAGAGTGGGTTAAAAGATCGACACAACATCTTAGGCTGTGGCGTCTGTACTGTTCTGTTTTATGTTCAAAAAAATACTGGGAATATGCAACAGGTTAGACAGTATTGTGGAGAGAGAGACCTCAAATATTAATCCTGTTTCTCTCTCTATGGCACGGCTACCTCACAACCCCAGCCTCCTGGGTTCAGTCCTGACCCCGGGCGTTGACTGTGTGGTGCTTGTATGTTCCTCCTGCAAGTGTTCGGATTTCCCCAGTTCTTCTGGTTTCCTCCCACAGCCTAAAGGTGTGCAGTTTGTTAGGTAATTGGGCTTTGAAAATTGCCCCTGGGGTGTAGGTGAATGGTGGAGTCTTGGGCAGTAGATGGGAATATGTGGAGAATAAAACCAAATTAGTACTGGATTAGTGTAAATAAATGCTTAGTGGTTGCTACAGAATCAACTAATGGGCCTTCTTCTGTGACCAGCATTGGTCCACTTGCACTAGATATTCATAACCAGAGTTAATTCTGTGTGCAACTATGCAACTGAAATATAGGCCTTTCTATAATGTTCTTCACAACCACAGATTCAGATTATTTACCACATTGTGTAAAAGGCATTGTTTGCATTAACATCCAAGGATGTGCTGAGGGCAGTCCACAAGCGTTGCCATGAATTTCGGTATCAATGTAGCATTTCCACAATGCTCAGCAGAACCACACAATACAAACTGAGATAACAGCAGCAAATCAAGTCCCTTTCCCACCCTGCTACCCACACAATCAGGCCTCCAAGCCTGGACTCTCAGGATCTCAGATACTGGGCCTCTAACTTGGGACTTTGTTGACCTCAGAAATCACCGAGCTTGGGTTTGACTCTTGACATCCAAACTCGGATGGACAATGCACCTCCAATCCTGGTGGCCTGGGGAATCACCGGACCCCCAATCCCGGTGAGCTGCGGGATCACCGGCCTCCATGACTCCTGCCCATACAGACCTCCATCCTGGGACTCACCAATAGGGGGATCACCAGTCTCTTCAGTGGCTGCCGACTTTCAACTGCAGACCACCCTGACCCAGCTCCTGCCCCTAACTCATTTAACCCTTATCCCTGTCCCTAAACCCTAACCTCTTTCTGTGCTGTTGACTCTGTGACTCTATAATTCTGTGTTGTCCCTAAAACCATTCCTACAAAGCTAAAAACTCAACTGTCTAAGCCAGAGCGTCAACAGAATGCACAGGTCTCAAAGCATTCTAAAACACTTTAGAGACGCAGCTACTCTTGAAGGAAACACTATAGCAACTAAGGCCCTCAACTGGTCAGGGTCGACCATAGATGCTGCCTCTTAGCTGTCTGTGTGATATTCAAGCCAGGTCAACAAGATATGGAGAGCTGGTGCCCTTGCAGCAGACTCCCCCTCTCCATGTAGCTGATGAGTCCAATGGAACGGGAGGGACCGATACAGTTTGGCACCAGCGGCGTCGCAGGAGTAGCCAGTCAGCGTTGAACTCAACATAGGACAGCTTTAGGGACTCCAAACTATAGCAAGTGTTCAAAAATGCCTAGGCTGGGGTGAGTAAAAAAAAAATGTAGTCCTGATGAAGGGTCTCAGGCCGAAATGTCGACTGTTTATTCCCATGCATAGGTGCTGCCTGACCTGCTGAGCTCCTCCAGCACATTTTGTGTATTGCTCTAGATTTCCAGCATCGGCAGTACCTCTTGTGTCTAAAATGTAGTCCAGGTTTCATGGTCAATACAAACCCAAGGTAAAATACACTCCTTGTTACATTTTTTGTTCTTTAAAGAGCTTGTATGCCAATCCCTAACTCTGGATTCTCTCTTACTCCTCTCAGCACACGGGGAGCTTTGTCCCGATAGCTACAATTACTACTGTCTTAATGGAGGCACCTGCTACATTCTGGTATCCACTCCCTTCTGCTGGTAAGTCAAGTCCTCTCTGGTAATGAATCCATAGTCAGCCCACACTAACCACTGCTCACAGAGTTAAGGCCAGCAGATCCAAGCTGTAGCAGTGGAGGTCCTTGCCATCAAGGACATTTTCAAGAAGTGTTGCCTCAAGGCATTAAGGACCCTCGCCGTCCAGGACATACCCTCTCCGCTGTAATACCATCAGGGACAGTTTCTTTCCCTCCACCATCAGATTTCTGAACAGTCCATGGAACTATGAACACTACCATGTTATTATCTTTTGCACTCGTTATTTATGGAACGTTATAGTAATTTTTACATCTTGCGCTGTACTGCTGCCATAAAACGAACCTCACACTATCAGTGATAATAAATCTGATTCTAGATTACCCACTTAGGATCTAAGATCCAGTCCTCAGATCCGGTTCTGACCAATAGGATGAGTTGTTGCACACCGACTGTAATGAACTGAAGTTAGATTGGTTGGTTAAGCCCAGTTCCTGGTGGATCCCAACTCCCAGAGCAGCTCTGATAAATGGTAATTTAGTAATTGGTTTATGACTATCACATAGAGTCATAGAGCACTATAGCACAGAAACAGGCCTTTAGGCCCATCTAGACTGTGCCAAACTGATTTTTCCTAGTCCCATCCCCGTCCAAACTTCTCTTAAATGTTGCAAATGAACCCACATCTACCACTTTAGCTGGCAGCTCGTTCCACACTCGCACCACCCTCTGAGTGAAGAAGTTCCTGCTCAGTTTCCACTTAAATAATTCACCTTTTTCATAAACCTATGACCTTTAGTTCTACTCTCACCCAAACTAAGGGGATAAAAAGCCTGCATGCATCCATCCTATCTATACCAGTCATTATTTTGTACACCTCTATCAGATAGAAACATAGAGAACCTACAGCACAATATGGCCCTTCGGCCCACAAAGTTGTGCCGAACATGTCCCTACCTTAGAAATTACTAGGCTTACCCTTAGCCCTCTATTTTTCTAAGCTCCATGTACCTATCCAAAAGTCTCTTAAAAGACCCTATTGTATCCACTTCCACCACCATTGCTGACAGCCCATTCCATGCCCTCACCACTCTCTGAGTAAAAAACTTACCCCTGACATCTCCTCTGTACCTACTCCCAAGCACCTTAAACCTGTGTCCTCTTGTGGCAACCATTTCGGCCCTGGAGAAAAGCCTCTGACAATCCACATGCTCAATGCCTCAAACGAACCACTTCACGCTTATCTGGGTTAAGATCTTCCCTCATTCACCTACACTCAGGGGAATAACATCCTAACCTATTCAAATTTTCTCTATGACTCAGGTCCTCAAGTCCAAGCAACATCCTTGTAAATTTTCTCAGCATTCTTTCAAGCTTAGTGATACATTTCCTGTGGATAAGTGACACAGTAGTCCAAATTCTGCCTCATCAACGTCTTATACAACTTCAACATTACTTCCCAACTCCTCTACTCAGTGCCCTGATTTATGAGAGCCCATGTGCCAAAAGCTGTCCTGACAATCTTACTTATCTGTTTTTGCCACTCTCAGGGAATTACAGATCTGTATTCCCAGATCCCTTTGTTCTATTGCACATCTCAGAGTCTTACCATTCAGTTTCCTGGTTTGTCTTTCCAAATTGCAACACATAGTCATCATCATCGTCATAGTCATACTTTACTGATCCTGGGAGAAATTGGTTTTCATTACAGTTGCACCATAAATAATTAAATAGTAATAAAACCATAAATAGTTAAATAGTAATATGTGAATTATGCCAGGAAAAAAGTCCAGGACCAGCCTATTGGCTCAGGGTGTCTGACCCTCTAAGGGAGGAGTTGTAAAGTTTGATGGCCACAGGCAGGAATGACTTCCTATGACGCTCTGTGCTGCATCTCGGTGGAATGAGTCTCTGGCTGAATGTACTCCTGTGCCCAACCAGTCCATTATGTAGTGGATGGGAGACATTGTCCAAGATGGCATGCAACTTGGACAGCATCCTCTTTTCAGACACCACCGTCAGAGAGTCCAGTTCCATCCCCACAACATCACTGGCCTTACGAATGAGTTTGTTGATTCTGTTGGTGTCTGCTACCCTCAGCCTGCTGCCCCAGCACACAACAGCAAACATGATCGCACTGGCCAACACAGAAAGTTACGGACACAGCTCAGCACTCCATGAAACAAGCCTCCCTCCATGGACTCAGTCCACACTTTTCATTACCTCAGAAAGCAGCCAGCATAATCCAAGACACCGCCCAGCCCAGATTGTTCTTCCAGGGTGGCGTGGTAGCATTGTGGTTATCACAACACTTTAAAGAGCCAGCAATAAAATCACTTTAGAGAACCAGGCTCAAACACAGCTTCTAGCCTGACTATTAAATGGTCCCCTTGTACAATAAGATGGATCATTGATCTCACAATCTACTATGGCCTTGCACCATATTTATCTACCTGAATAGCATTTTCTCTGTAACTGCTACACTTTATTCTGCATTCTGTTGTTTATCCCTCGACTATCTCAATGTAATGGTGTGACGAAATGATCTGAATGAACAGAATTCAAAACAAAGTTTTTCACTCTACTCCACACATGATAACAACAAACCAATGACTTGGCAATTTCTTAAGTAACAACACCACCCGGCAAATGCAGAGAAATACACTCAGTGACCTGCTCGTTAATACAAACATCTAATTAGCCAATCATGTGGTGGAAACTCAATGCATAAAAGCATGCAGATGTGGTCAAGAGGTTCAGCAGTTGTTCAGACCAAACATCAGAATGGGGAAGAAATGTGATCTAAGTGACTTTGACAGGATGATTTGAGTATCTCAGAAACTGCTGATCTCTTGGGATTTTCACACACAACTGTCTCTAGCGTTTACAGAGAATGTTGCAAGAAACAAAAATCATCTGGTGAGTGGCAGTTCTGTGGGCAAAAACACATTGTTAATGAGAGAAGTCAGAGGAGAATGGTCAGGTCGATCCAAGCCAACAGGAAGGCGACTGTAACTCAAATAATCACATGTTACAACAGTGGCATGCAGAAGAGCATCTCTGAACACACAAGACATGGAAATAGGCCTTTTGGCCCATTGAGACTGTGCCAACCCATTTTTTTGTCCAATCCCATCCACATGCATCTATCCAAACTTCTCTTAAAATGAACCCACATCTACCACTTACGCTGGCAGCTCATTCCACTTGCACCACCCTCTAAGTGAAGATAATCCCCCTCAGATTCCCCTTAAATATTTCACTCTTGCATAAACTATGACCTCGAATTCAATTCTCACTTGTCCAAAGGGATAATACCTATCTATACCCTATCTACACTAGTCATAATTTTGTATACCTCTAAGATCTCCCTTCATTCCCTTACACTCAGGAGAATAAAGTCCAAACCTATTCAAACTGTCTCTCTAACTCAGCTCCTCAAGTCCAAACAACATCCTTATAAATTTTCTTAGCATTCTTTCAATCTTTCCTGTAGGAAGGTGATTAGAGCGGCGCACAGTAATCCAAATTCTACCTCACCAACACCTTACATAACTTCGAATTTACATCCCATCTCCTGTAATCAGTGCTCTGAGTTATGAAAGCCAACGTGCCAAAAGCTCTCTTTACAATCTTATCTACCTGTGATGCCATTTTCAGGGAATTATGGATCTCTATTCCCAGATCCCGTTGTTCTATCGCACAGCTCAGAGCTTCCATTCGTTAGTGCAAGTCTTACCCCCGGCTTGCCCTGCCACTTCGCAACACAGAAAGTTGTGGATGCAGCTCAGCACTTCCTGAAAACAAACCTCCCCTCCATGAACTCTGTCTACACTTTTCAGTACTCAGAAAGCAGCCAGCATAATCAAAGACACCACCCAGCTCTTCTGAGGTTGCATGTTAGCGTTGTGGTTACCACAGCACTTTAGAGAGTCAGACCTAAGATTAGCATTCGATTCCCAATGCGGTCGGTAAGGAGTTTGTGCATCCATCCCATGATTTCCACTGAGTTCTCTGGTTTCTTCCCACATTCCAAAGACATTTGGTAATGGCTAGTGAGTTGTGGAAATGCTACATTGCTGCTGGAAGCGTGGTGAAACTTATGGGTTGCCCAGCACAATTTTCATTAATTTGGTTCAATGCAAAACAACACATTTCACTGTATGCTTCAATGTACAAGTGACAAATAAAGCTAATATATCCAATCTTCTTCCAAAAGAAGATTTTTAAAAACCTGAAAGCATGTAACACCAGGTTCAAGAACAGCTTCTACCCTGCTGTTATAAGACTATTAAATGCTCCCCTTGTACAATAAGATAGATCCTTAATCTCACAATCTATTATGGGCTTGCACCTTATTCACCTTATTTGTCTACCAGAATAGCACTCTCTCTGTAACTGCTACACTTTAATTCTGCATTCTCTTCTTGCTCAGGAACAGATTGTGGAACTGATTCAGGAAGGGAAAGTCAGGAGAACACATTCAATTCCTGTCAACCTGAATTGCAGTTTCTCTGTAACTGTTACACTTTATTCTGCATTCTTTTGTTGTTTTTCCCATGACTATCTCAATGTAATGATGTAATGAAATGATTTGAATGAACAGAATTCAAAACAAAGTTTTTCACTCTACTCCACACACAATAACAAACCGATGACTCTGCAATTTCTTAAGTAACAACACCAACCAGCAGGTGCAGAGAGATACACTCAGTGACCTGCTCATTGATACAAATATCTAATCAGCCAATCATGTGGTGGACACTCAATGCATAAAAGCACGCAGACATGGTCAAGAGGTTCAGCAGTTGTTCAGACCAAACATCAGAATGGGGAAGAAATGTGATCTAAGTGACTTTGACAGGATGATTTGAGTATCTCAGAAACTGCTGATCTCTTGGGATTTTCACACACAACTGTCTCTAGCGTTTACAGAGAATGTTGCAAGAAACAAAAATCATCTGGTGAGTGGCAGTTCTGTGGGCAAAAACACATTGTTAATGAGAGAAGTCAGAGGAGAATGGTCAGGTCGATCCAAGCCAACAGGAAGGCGACTGTAACTCAAATAATCACATGTTACAACAGTGGCATGCAGAAGAGCATCTCTGAACACACAAGACATGGAAATAGGCCTTTTGGCCCATTGAGACTGTGCCAACCCATTTTTTTGTCCAATCCCATCCACATGCATCTATCCAAACTTCTCTTAAAATGAACCCACATCTACCACTTACGCTGGCAGCTCATTCCACTTGCACCACCCTCTAAGTGAAGATAATCCCCCTCAGATTCCCCTTAAATATTTCACTCTTGCATAAACTATGACCTCGAATTCAATTCTCACTTGTCCAAAGGGATAATACCTATCTATACCCTATCTACACTAGTCATAATTTTGTATACCTCTAAGATCTCCCTTCATTCCCTTACACTCAGGAGAATAAAGTCCAAACCTATTCAAACTGTCTCTCTAACTCAGCTCCTCAAGTCCAAACAACATCCTTATAAATTTTCTTAGCATTCTTTCAATCTTTCCTGTAGGAAGGTGATTAGAGCTGCGCACAGTAATCCAAATTCTACCTCACCAACACCTTACATAACTTCGAATTTACATCCCATCTCCTGTAATCAGTGCTCTGAGTTATGAAAGCCAACGTGCCAAAAGCTCTCTTTACAATCTTATCTACCTGTGATGCCATTTTCAGGGAATTATGGATCTCTATTCCCAGATCCCGTTGTTCTATCGCACAGCTCAGAGCTTCCATTCGTTAGTGCAAGTCTTACCCCCGGCTTGCCCTGCCACTTCGCAACACAGAAAGTTGTGGATGCAGCTCAGCACTTCCTGAAAACAAACCTCCCCTCCATGAACTCTGTCTACACTTTTCAGTACTCAGAAAGCAGCCAGCATAATCAAAGACACCACCCAGCTCTTCTGAGGTTGCATGTTAGCGTTGTGGTTACCACAGCACTTTAGAGAGTCAGACCTAAGATTAGCATTCGATTCCCAATGCGGTCGGTAAGGAGTTTGTGCATCCATCCCATGATTTCCACTGAGTTCTCTGGTTTCTTCCCACATTCCAAAGACATTTGGTAATGGCTAGTGAGTTGTGGAAATGCTACATTGCTGCTGGAAGCGTGGTGAAACTTATGGGTTGCCCAGCACAATTTTCATTAATTTGGTTCAATGCAAAACAACACATTTCACTGTATGCTTCAATGTACAAGTGACAAATAAAGCTAATATATCCAATCTTCTTCCAAAAGAAGATTTTTAAAAACCTGAAAGCATGTAACACCAGGTTCAAGAACAGCTTCTACCCTGCTGTTATAAGACTATTAAATGCTCCCCTTGTACAATAAGATAGATCCTTAATCTCACAATCTATTATGGGCTTGCACCTTATTCACCTTATTTGTCTACCAGAATAGCACTCTCTCTGTAACTGCTACACTTTAATTCTGCATTCTCTTCTTGCTCAGGAACAGATTGTGGAACTGATTCAGGAAGGGAAAGTCAGGAGAACACATTCAATTCCTGTCAACCTGAATTGCAGTTTCTCTGTAACTGTTACACTTTATTCTGCATTCTTTTGTTGTTTTTCCCATGACTATCTCAATGTAATGATGTAATGAAATGATTTGAATGAACAGAATTCAAAACAAAGTTTTTCACTCTACTCCACACAAAATAACAAACCGATGACTCTGCAATTTCTTAAGTAACAACACCAACCAGCAGGTGCAGAGAGATACACTCAGTGACCTGCTCATTGATACAAATATCTAATCAGCCAATCATGTGGTGGACACTCAATGCATAAAAGCACGCAGACATGGTCAAGAGGTTCAGCTGTTGTTCAGACCAAACATCAGAATGGGAAAGAAATGTGATCTAAGTGACTTTAACCATGGAATTATTGCTGGTGCCAGACGGGGTGGTTTGAGTATCTCAGAAACTGCTGATCTCCTGGGATTTTCATCCACAACGGTCTGTAGAGTTTACAGAGAATGGTGCAAGAAACAAAAAACATTTTGTGAGTAACAGTTCTGTGGGCAAAACCGCATTGTTAATGAGAGAGGTCAGAGGAGAATGGCCAGACTGGTTCGAGCTGACAGGAAAGTGACAGCAACTCAAGTATTCAGGTGTTAACAACAGTGATGTGCAGGAGCTTCTCTAAACATACAAAACATTGAACCTTGAAGTGGATAGGTTACAGCAGCAGAATACCATGAACATAAACTGAGTGGCCACTTTTATTAGGTATGGGAAGTACCTAATAAAGTAGCTAATGAGTCTACAAACGTTTATAGGATCCACAACATGGTTACTGGCTGCACATGCCAACTAGTGCAGGCAGGCATTTATTCTCCACATATCACTTCTCACACCATCTAATCCTATTAGCTGTTTCACACACTCAAAAGACAGTTGATGGAAGTGCCAGGACTGACACAAGAACTCTCAACTGTACACCTGATATTAACGCAGACAGTTTTACACTGGGAGCAAAAACAGGGTGAGCTATTCAACTGCGGGGCCTGTCACGTACAGCCTGGATTATTAATACCAATGATAAGATTGATTGCTTAATAGGTCAGGATGTCAAGTGGAATGGAAACCAGGTGGGGAGATGGAGCTGAGGCACACGTTAGCAGACATCAAACAAAATGATGGAATAGTTCAAAGGGCTGATGGCTTCTTGTTGCCTCTACGTTCCATCACACAGAACCACACACCCCAAAGACATACAGATTAGAGTTAGTGAGTTGTGGGTATGCTGTGTTGGCACCTGTTGGTTTGATTTTATGCCAACGACTCATTTCTCTGTAGGTTTCAATGCAAAGGTGATAAGTAAAGCTAAACTTTATGAGAGGCCATTCAGCCCGCAGGTTGTTCTTCATTCAATGACATCACTAATGAGAATCCTGTCTCCCGCAGGTGTAACAACAGCTTCAAAGGAAATCGATGCGAGGAGTTTCTGCTCCCCAGCCAGCGACCAGAACGGACTGTAAGTTCACTGCTCATCATTGTCGTTGTGGTCACCCTGCTCATTGCGGTCCTAGTAATCACCAGCAAGACGTACTTCTATTGCAGGTAAGCACAATTAGTCATTGGACTTTTCCAAAGGGAAACATAAGCCAGGCAGGGCTAGAGAGGAGGAGAAAGAGAAAAGATTTGTACTACTCAGTGTATGGCCTGGCCATCACCTCCCTCTGGTACCCCTCTTCCTTCCCTTCCTCTCCTATCAGATTCCTTCTTCTTCAGCCCTTTACCTTTCTCCCCTTTCCCCTCCCAGCTTCTTACTTCATTGCCCTCCCCCATCCACCCACCACCTTCCCCCTCACCTATCACCGTCTACTCCCTCCATGCTCTTCTCCCTTCCTTTCTAGTCCTGAAGGGTCTCACCCAAAGCATCGATTGGTTATTCATCTCCGTAGATACTGCCTGACCTGCTGAGTTCCTCCAGCATTTTGCCCTGCTCGACATCTGACTTGAGTTTTTCCAAGTTCTACCTTGAAGGGCCCATCTTAAGGTAGAACCGCAGTGCAGCAGGTAATGTAACTCTCTCACGACTCTATCCATCTGGGTGCGGTCCATATGGAATTTGAACATTTTTTGTGTGACTATGTAGACTTCCCCTGGATGCTCTGAATTCCCCTCGCGTTCCAAAGACTTGCTGGCTGCTGAAAATTTCCCTTGAAGAATCAGGTTAATGGGCATGTGCAAAAGTAGAGATAACTAGAAAATATACTTAATGGCCACTTTATTAGGTACCCCTGCTCACTAATGCAAATATCTGGTCAGCCAATCATGTGGCAGCTACTCAATGCTTCAAAGCATGCAGACAAGGCCAAGAGATTCAGTTGTTGTTCACACCAAATATTAGACATGACTGTGGAATGATTGTTGGTGCCAGACAGGGTGGTTTGAGTATCTCAGAAACTGCTGATCTACTGGGACTATAGGCTCAATATCTTCTAAAGTTTACAGAGAACGGACAAAAGCGGTCCAGTGAGCAGTAGTCCTGTGGAAAAAAACATTTTATTAATGAAGAGAGTTCAGAGGAGAGTGGGCAGACTGGTTCAAGATTCGAGTACAGGAGCAGGGCAGTACTACCACAGTTGTACAAGGCCTTGGTGAGACCACACCTGGAGTATTGTGTGCAGCTTTGGTCCCCTAATCTGAGGAAATTCATTCTTGCCATAGAGGGAGTACAAAGAAGGTTCACCAGATTGATTCCTGGGATGGCAGGACTTTCATATGATGAAAGACTGGATCAACTAGGCTTATATTCGTTGGAATTTAGAAGATTGAGGGGTGATCTTACTGAAACATATAAAATCCTAAAGGGATTGGACAGGCTAGATGCAGGAAGATTGTTCCCGATGTTGGGGAAGTCCAGAACAAGGGGTCACAGTTTGAGGATAAAGGGGAAGCCTTTTAGGACCGAGATTAGGAAGAACTTCTTCACATAGAGAGTGGTGAATCTGTGGAATTCTCTGCCACAGGAAACAGTTGAGGCCAGTTCATTGGCTATATTTAAGAGGGAGTTAGATATGGCCCTTGTGGCTAAAGGGATCAGGGGGTATGGAGGGAAGGCTGGTACAGGGTTCTGAGTTGGATGATCAGCCATGATCATACTGAATGGCGGTGCAGGCTCGAAGGGCTGAATGGCCTACTGCTGCACCTATTTTCTGTGTTTCTATGTTTCTATGGTTCATGTTGACAGGAAGGAGACGGTAACTCAGATAACCATGCATTATTTGAGTTACTGTTGGAAACCAGTGGAGTGCAAAATTGGATTTCTGAACGCAGAACATGTTGAAACTTGAAGTGAGTAGGCTATGGCAGCAGAAAGCCATGATCATACACTCAGTGGGCAGTTTATTAGATACATGAGGTACTTAGTAAAGTGGCCACTGAGTGTAAGTAGCAGCCTCCAACCTGCTGGAGGAAGTGGATCAAACAGCATCAACAAGGCGAACAGTCTTGGCCTTTCCCCCAGGGTAGCGAAGTTCAGTCCTGATGCAGCTTTTCAACCTGAAACATTGATAATTTCTTTCCTCCTTCTTATAGTGTTCAACCTCACTGAGTTCCTCAGGCAGGCTGTCTGTTGCTGCAGATTCCGGCATCTGCCGCCTCTCACGTCTCTGTGAAAATAAATAGAGCTATGGAACTATGCAGCTCAGAAATGAGCCCTTCAGGCCAACACAAAGTCAAAAAGCAGTGTCAGCAATGAGTTTACTGTCTGTTGCATGCGCAAGTGCAATGTAAAACTTATTTGCAGCAACATCGCAGGCACAATGCATTAGAGACCAATGTTCATTAGAAAAACAAATTAACCAGAATTATACAGGAATGAATACGATTAGAACTAAAACCAAAGTTTAAGTTAATTGTAATGCAGAAGTGTTGCTATACTGAGGGATTAGTTAGTGATTATTTGTCTCTGCTAACTGAGCTAGTCATTTGTGCCTATGTTCGGCCCACATTAAACTAAACCTTCTCTACCTGTACAATCATAGAGCACTACAGCACAGATGAAAGCCCTTCAGCCCTTCTAGATCATGCGGAACTATTATTCTCCCTAGTTCCACCAACCTGCGCTGGATCATAGCTCTCCACACCCCTCTCATCCATGTACTTAACCAAATTCTCTTAAAAGTTGAAATTGAACCCGCATCCACCACTTCTGCTGAGAGCTCGACACTGTCACCACCCTGAGTGAAGATGTTCTCCTTCAAGTTTCCCTTAAGCATTTCACCTTTCACCCTTAACTCATGACCTCCAGTTCTAGTCTCACCCAATCTCAGTGGAAAAAGCCTGTTAAATGTGACTGTACCAGCCTCAACCATTTCCTGTGGCAGCGTGACCCATACGCTCGCCATTCTGTGTGAAAACGCTGTCCCTTGGGTCCTTTTTAAAGCTTTCTTCTCTCACATTAGACCAATGCCCTCCAATTCTGAGAGGGGCAAGAGCTGGCAAGTGAGGAGAGGTTGTGGGCAGATGGAGTTGGGTGGTGGTGGGAAGGAAGGATTTTCCATTTATCTGTGCCTCTCCTGATTTTATAAACCTCTATAAGAACAAATTAAGAGGAATAGGATTGATCTGAGTGTCTCTTTGTCCATTGTATGAAAATGTGAGACACAAAACAAAATGATCTTCTTTGATCTCCAATGCCTTTAGAAGTCTTCCGAAGGCAAGAGCATATGCTGGGGTCACCCGCTCTCTTCTACGGTCATGTGTAGCCACAACCATTGTGTTAGAACATGCAGAGCTTCTGGAAAATCACTGGATATAAATCACGAGCTGTAACCACAGCTGATATTTCAACCTTCGCACACTGCTTACCTGGGCGTGAGAGAAGACTAACATTCCTATAGTGCCTTTCGAGATCGAAGGATAAAGACTGTCTTATAAAAATAAAAGACAGTGAAGTTGATTTTAAAGTGTGGTCATGATTGTAATAAGGGGAACATATCACCCAAGTCGTACACAGCAAGCTCCCACAATGCGCTACCATAAGGTACAGTAGTAGAGTGGTTAGCATAACGCTTTACAACGCTAGCGACCCAGGTTCATTTCCCGCCGTTGTCTGTAAAAAGATTTATAGGTTCTCCCCGTGACCAGGTGAGTTTCCTGAGTGCGCCAGTTTCCTCCCACATTCCAACTGACATACATTTCGGGTTAGTCATTTGTGGGTATGCTGTGTTGGCACCAGAACCATGACATTAACATGCAGACCATCCCCAGCACAATCCTTGGACTGTGTTGGTCACTGATGCAAAATGACGCATTTCACTGTATGGTTTGATGTACATGTGATAAATAAAGCTACTCTTTAATGTGGATTATCGGTTTGGTGGTGGCGGAGGGGGGACATATAGTTTTAGCTAGGTTTCTTCAAAATGTAACCGCTAGATTGGCTCATCTTGTCCACGTCAGCTCACACTGAGTCAGTCACACTGCCTACCCACCCATTAATTGTTTAATCTTCCCCATATTTCCATTAATTCTACCTACAACCTACACCAGGGTAATTCACAGCAGCCAATAAACCTACCAGACGGCATGGCTTTGGGATAAGGGTGGAAACCAGAGCATTCGGGGAAATTGACATGGTCACGGAGAGAATGTGCAAGTTCCACATAGCGCCCAAGGTCAGGATTGAACCCGAGTCACTGGGACTACAAGGACAGTTCCACTTTCGCAAAGCAGAACACAAGCTGCTGGAGGAACTCGACGGGTCAGTCAGAACCTGTGGAGGGAAATGGACAGCTGACATTGTAAATCGAGACCCTTCATTTGCACAACTGTATAGGGGAGGGAGACACACACACACACACACACACACACACACACACACACACACACACACAGAGGGTGATTGATAAGTCCATGGCCTAAGGTAGAAGGAGTCAATATTGGAAAACATAGCACATTTATTTTTCAACATAGTCCCTCCTACATTTACACTCTTAGTCTAGCGGTCGTGGAGCATATGGATCTTGGACCTCCAGAAAGTGTCCACAGCAGGGGTGATTGATAAGTTTGTGGCCTGGGGTAGAGGGAGATGAGTTTTATATATATGAGATAGAGAGGAGCGAGGTGTGGGAGAAGGGCAAGAGCTGGCAAGTGAGGAGAGGTTGTGGGCAGATGGAGTTGGGTGGTGGTGGGAAGGATGGAAGAGAGTGATAAAGGCTGGGAAGTGATAGGTGGAGGCAGTAAATGGCTGCAGATCACAGAATCTAGAGCATAGGACAGTACAATGTCCCTACCAGCATTAGGGCAAAAGGTTCAGCCAACTGGAACACGCAAGGAGAAAAGTGGTGATAGTCTGGAAATGTCAATAGAACATAGAACAGCACAGGCTCATCGGTCCATGACGTTGTGTTGACCTTTTAAATGGGAATAACAAACAACCTGCTGGTGGAAACTGGCAGGATGATAAGCAACTGAGGATGGAAAAGAACTGCCTGTGTTTTAGGTCAAAACCTTACATCAGGTTATCCAGCTTCTCCAGGTTCCAGCACCTGCAGACTCTTGTGTCTCCTTTGTAGTTGAACTGTCCCTGGAGCTTTAATTGAGCTAATTAAAATAGAAAGTTCACAAAACTGTAAAAATAAACACCCTGGAATGATTTCAGTGCTGATGAAGTGTCTCAGCCCGAAATGTCCCTGTTTGTTCTCCTCCATAGATGCAGCTGACCAACGACAATCATCCAGTATTTTATGTGTTGCTCTTGAACCCGGGTCTCTGAAGCTGTGAAGTAGCAGCTCTACTCGCTGCACCACTTACACTGTCCTTCAGACACAGAGTTTAATAAGGGCAAGTATGGTGAAGGATTGTAGGGCTGGAGGAGGTCACATGGGGGAGGGTGGGGAGATGATTTGAAAAGGATGAGAAGAAGACTGGGTGGATTGATCTCAGTGTGAATCGGGATGAGGACAATATTGAATTGGAAGAGTACCTTCCCCCAACCCCAGATGTGCAAACTTCCCTGCAAATCTAGCAGTGTCCATTCAGCACTTGTTAGTCTGAGATTTATGCTTGCTTTCCAGGAAACGGCGGCAGAAGAGGAGGAGGGAGCGGGGCAGGAGCCTGTACCAGGTGGTGGCCAGACACAGGGACAAAGGCACTGGAGCCTCAAAGTATGAGCAAGACCGTCAACACATTTAAGTTCATGGCTGCTGTGCGGAAGTGGCCTACATCCTTAAGCTGCCTCGTTCTGAATCAATGAACCACTAAGCTACGAGTTACTCACTTTACTTTCAGGTCAGCATCTTCAGTTACCGCCCACCTGAAACCTTTCCCTCTCAGAACCACACCTTCAAATCCCATTACCTACCAATCCCTCATGGTGACCAACAAGGTGAATGGACTGAAAATTGCTCATCTCCAAACCAACTCAAACATCCAAGAATTACTATAAATGTGTTATGGGCTTTGTGGATCAACTGCTAAGACTGAATGTGAAAGGAATCAATTTCCCGTAGCTTAACTGCTGATTTAAAAGAACTATGTTACAACAGTGTTGCTCCATACACTTCAGCATGGTTTCACCCTTAGCAAAGTGACTTCACTGCTCTTTTCAGCAAAGCCAATACTCACCCAAGCAGGTAACACTATGCCGGGATGAGTGTTTGGCTGCACAGACCCGTTTCTGCTTTGATTTGTGAGTGAGATTGGGACGGTAAAATTATTGCCCGCTCCTGAATGGCCTCCAGGAGGTGACGGTGAGGGCTTCACTCCATGTGCTACAGTATTGTTATGGGGAGATTGTAACACAAGAGACTGTGCAGGTGCTGGAAATCTTGAGCAACACACACATAAAATGCTGGAGGGACTCCCCAAATCAGGAAGGATCTGTGGAGGTGAATAAACAGCTACTCATTCGAGCCACGACTCTTCATCGTAATCCTTCATGAGGACTGTTTGATGGCTGTGGACCTGTACTCACTGGAGCAGTGAGGGAGAATCTCACTTAAACCTATCAAATATTGAAAGGCCTAGATAGAGTGAATGCGGAGAGGATATTTCCTAAAATGGGGAATCTAGGGCCAAAGGGCACAACTTCAGAATTTAGTGCAACCCTTTAGAACTGAGATGAAGAAGAATTTCTTTAGCAAGAGAGTGGTGAATCTGTGGAATCCAATGCCAGACGGCTGTGAAGATCAAGTCATTGAGTATATTTAAAGCAGAGGTTGGTATCTTCATAATTACTAAGGGTGTCAATGGTTATGGGGAGAAGGCAGAAGAATGGGGTCGAGAGGGAAAATAAATCAGCTACAATCAAATGGCAGAGGAACGGCCTAATTCTGCTCCCATTTCTTATGGTCCTAAGTGTCAACTATTTATTCCTCTCCATAGATATTGCCTGACCGCTGAGTTCCTCCAGCATTTTGTGCCTACTGTTATTGGGCCCAGTGACAATGTTCAATACTGGCTTCCTCTGTTTGTGCGTTCCTTCCTGTGTGCGTGTGGGTTTCCTCCCACAGTCCAAAGACGTACTGGTTAGTAGGTTAATTAGTCATTGCAAATAGTCCTGTGATTAGGCTAGGGTTAAACTGGTGGGTTGTTGGGCGGTGCAGATCGTAGTGCCGAAATGGCGCTGTATCTCCAAGTAAATAATAGGACAGTGTGTTTTGCAAAGTGTCAGAATGCATCATTCTGCATGTACTATGTATCAAATCAATCCTGTATATTTATTTTCTGAATATCTTTACATCTTGCCATATTTTAATTACACTTGTGAACTTTTACCATTAGAAATTGTCTCCATATTTCTAATAGAAAATATCGATGTAAACTTCTGCTGCAATTACACCTCCTGGTTAATGGTACCACTGCAGTGCTTCCCCCTCTCGTTAAATGCCCACCCCCAATGCATCCCACGCATCCCTTTGTTTCACAGCAGGGTTCCTCTGCTTTGCAAATTACCTTCAGCGTTGTTGTTTACCACTAGCTAACAAACAAGGTGACATCGGAAAAACAAAGGAATGCAAAGTCTTAAAATGGACTCGATATACCAGCCGACTTTAAGCAACTGCATTACCCAGACTGTTCAAGCCAAGAGTCGGATGCTGGAATCTGGTGCAATATGAAAAGGGCTGGAGGAACTCAGCAGGTCAGGCAGCATCTACGGAGGGAAATGGACAGTTGAAGTTTCAGGTCGAGACCCTTCATCTGGACTGGAAAGAGAGGCAGAAGATAGCCGATATTAAAAAGGTAAGGGGAAGAGGTGGAACAAAAGCTAGCAAATGACAGGTGAAGGGAGATCGGCACACAAGGTAGGAATGATGTTAAAAGCTGAAAGGTGATAGGTGGAAGTGACGAAGGCATGGATCTGATGGAACCTGAGATCAGAGGGCAGTGGTGCAATGGAATAAAGGGAGGGAGGTAGGGAGGAGTGTGTTGATGATGGGCAGGTGGAAACAGGAAGACGGTGGGGAGGAGAAAGACAGTAATGGAAGCCAGTTAAATAAGCTGGAGAAAGAATAGGAAACATCGGCTTCCAGCCGGATACAGGTATCGATTATAACCGACGCTTCGATGACAAAATGCCATCTTCATCAGGGATGATGCCTGGGCATGTCTAGTCAAATGGTATTTATACCCCTGTACTCCACCCCTCCTGATTGGTTAGTCCTCGTCCAATCAGGTTTCCACTCGCCCACCTTGTTTACGATCGAATTCCTGTTCTTACTTAGAGCAAGATCTTCGTCTTTGTAAAAATTCTTTTCCTTTAGTTATATTTCAATGACTTCCTTTACCAGGTGGTCCCAAAAGCCTTCGGCGCGGCACAGTAGTTTTGTATCATCGAAAGTCAATCCCTTGTCCATTGTGAACGTAATGATCTGCTACTGCTGATTTCTCGGGGTAACCCAAACGGATATACAGTACCTCCTGTGCTCCTTGATGCCGGTTTCGATCATGCCCCCCGTCTGGCCGATAATACGCTGCTCCGCATTCACAGGGAATCCTGTAAACGCCGGACGACCCGAGTCCTAGGTCATTTTTGACCCACACAAGCTGTGATTTGAGCTCCTTTACGGGTTTGTGGATGGTATTAATCTGGTATTTCTTCAGGATCCTGGCGGTCCTTCTAGAACCCGGGGAAATATAGGGAAGACAGGCGGTAGCGATGGGTTCCTCCTCGTTAGCTTTCCGGGTTTTTTTTTCCGTCAGCACTTTTAAGGGTCCAATTGATTTACTTCACCTTGTAGCCATTGTTTAGGAACTCCTTATTTCCTCCGGGTCCGGAATAGTTTTCGCAAGGTTAATCAAAGTAGAAAGAACAGCTCTACATTGGGAGGCGTGATGATGGCTATTATTGTTCAGGTATAAGTCTGTATGTGGGTTTCCGATAGATGCCATGTCCGAGACTCCAGTCCAGTTTCCGTCGTATTAGAAAGTCCAGGAATGGGAAACAACCATTCTTCCCTATCTCCATCACAAATAGAATGTTCAGCTGGTCATGGAACTGTTAAAGTTAACATGTATAAAGTTAAGTTTTTGTTTTTTTGTTGGCAGAAATACAGTGTAAATACATAAATTACTATAAACTACAAAAATAAATAAGAGGTGCAAAAAAAAACAAGGTCGTGCTCGAGGGCTGTTCATAAAATCTGATGGCTGACAGGAGGAAGCTGTGACGGTATAATGTTAGACCACAAGACTTAGGAGCAGAATTAGGTCATTTGACCCATCCGGGACTGCTCCACCATTTCATCATGGCCAATCCATTTTCCCTCAGCCCCAATCTCCTGTCTTCTCCCCGTATTCCGTCATGCCCTGACAAATCATAAATCTATCAACTTTTATATATATATATAAAGGATTGACCTCCACAGTTGCCTGTGGCAATGAATTCCACAGGTTCACCACTCTGTGGCTAAAGAAATTCCTCCTCACGTCCATTGTAAAAGGACTCCCCTCCCCTCTATTCTGAGGTTGTGTGCTCTGGTCTTGGACTCTCACACCATTGGAAACATCCTCTCCATGTCCACTCCAACAAGGCCTTTCATAGGTTTCCAATGAGGTCACGCCTCATTCTTTTGAATGCTAGCGAATACAGGCCCAGAGCCATCATATGACAAGCCATTCAGTCCTGGAATCATTATTATGAACCTGTTTTGAACCCTGTTCCATTTCAGCACATTCTTTCAAGGATAAGCGTCCCAAAACTGCTCACAGTATTCCAAGTGAGGCCTTGCCAGTGCTCTATAAAGGTTCAATATTACATTCTTACTTTTATATTCTAGTCCTCTTGGAAAATAAATGCTAACATTGCATTTGCCTTCCTCACCAGCAATCACAGACTCCTGCCACTGTCTGTAAGGAGTTTGTCCGTTCTCCCTGTGACTGCAGAGGTTTCCCCCACATTCCAATGGCATACGGCTAGGGTTAGTAAATTGTATGCAGCTATGTTGGCACGAGAAACGTGGCAACACTTGCCAGCTGTCCCAAGCACAATCCTCGGACTCTGTCGTTGATGCAAAGCAACACATTTTGCTCACATTTTGGTGTATGTGTGACAAATAAAGCTAATCTTTATATTTCAGACCATCCTATTGCCAGCTGATTTATTATTGTGTTGACATCATGACCTCAAGAGTGAACTGAGACTCTGAAAAGTTTTTGTTTGCACGCCACTAGACAGATCAAAGCACGGCAGTGTAATGGTGAGCACAAC
Organism: Mobula hypostoma; assembly: GCF_963921235.1. NCBI lineage: Eukaryota > Metazoa > Chordata > Chondrichthyes > Myliobatiformes > Myliobatidae > Mobula > Mobula hypostoma. The sequence goes on from NC_086114.1 coordinate 12,921,240, forward strand.
ACTTTGCAGCACAGGAGACCAGGGTTCAGTTCTCACTGCCACCTGGAAGCAGTTTGTACATTCTCCCCGTGACCACGTGGGTTTCCTCCAGGAGCTCCAGTTTCCTCCCACAGTCCAAAGACATACCAGTTGGTAGGTTAATTGGTCACCGTAAATTGTCTCATGATTAGGCTAGGATTAAACTGGGGGTTACTGAGCCTGGAAGGGCCAGAAAGGCCTATTCCATGCTGTACCTCTAAATGAATGAATAAATAAATAAATAAATATGTAAAAACACTGAGGTAATAAAAAAGAAAAAGACGCAGTATAGAGTGCTGCATTTACAGACAGTGCAGTGCTGGTAAACAAATAAAATGCAAAGGCCATTACAAAGTATACTGGTGTATAAGAGGTCCTTTCAAGAGACTTATTGGAACGGTGTGATAGAATCTGCACTTGATCCTGGTGCTACCTCGTCTGAAGGTTATTTTCACAGTCACCATTACTGGCAACTGCATTTTATTCCAGATTTATTCAATTAATTAAATTCAAAACCCACAGCCGTGAAGTGAAATTTGTACTCATTGATGGACAACTGATGACATTACGTTAATCATATTTTCGTACGACAATGGCGTCTGCCATTTGGCCCATTCCTATGGACTCTCTTAGGGTTCATCTATGCAACAAAATACCATTGGGAGATCAGCTGCAATGCAAAATTTACTAATCTAAGGCACCAGAATTATTAAATGGTCCTAGCAAAGAAAATGAAGGCCATTCAGCCCATTGTGTGCATGTTGACCGTCTCTTGCTCCACCCTTCAGCTCTTTCCCCATAGCCTTACCATGTTGCCGGGACTTGAGAAACTCAGTTACAGAGAAAGGTTGAATAGGTTAGGACTTTATTCCCTGGAGCGTAGAAGAATGAGGGGAGATTTGATAGAGGTATATAAAATTATGATGGGTATAGATAGAGTGAATGCAAGCAGGCTTTTTCCACTAGGCAAGGGGAGAAAAAAAACCAGAGGACATGGGTTAAGGGTGAGGGGGGAAAAATTTAAAGGGAACACTAGGGGGGGCTTCTTCACACAGAGAGTGGTGGGAGTGTGGAATGAGCTGCCAGACGAGGTGGTAAATGCGGGTTCTTTTTTAACATTTAAAAATAAATTGGACAGATACCTGGATGGGAGGTGTATGGAGGGATATGGTCCGTGTGCAGGTCAGTGGGACTAGGCAGAAAATGGTTTGGCACAACCAAGAAGGGCCAAAAGGCCTGTTTCTGTGCTGTAGTTTCTATGGTTCTATGATTCTATGATATTATTTATTCGTTCAGGCTTGAAGGTCATGATGTTTCCAACAAGCCTGCAGGCAGTGCATTCCAGGGACAAGTCAGATGTTGTAAAACAACACAAACTTCCGTGTCACTCTTAATTCACCCCACCCTTTAACTTCTACCTGTGAGCTCCTGTCCACAAAAGGAAACAGCCTCCTCTATCTACTGTGTCCACACCCTTCATCATGCTTGTATACTCCCATCAAATCTGACCTCATTCTTCTCTTTTGTAACTCGTTCCTGTACTCTCACTAATGCATTTAAATTGCTATCAGAATTTACTTTATTTTTATTTAGAGATCTGGCATTTTAACAGGTTCTTCCCGCCCAATGAGACTGTGGCGCCCAATTACACCGATGTGATCCTATTAATCTACTGCCCTGTATGTCTTTTGGGACACAGGAGAAAACTGGAACACCTGGAGGAAACCCCTGCGGTCACAGCGAGAATCTACAAACTCCTCACAGTGGTGGGAATTACACCCAATACTCCAGACTGGACATATGTTTCATGAAGCATGACTTCCCCGTGTATACACTCTACTGATAAAGCCCAGGTATTCCCACTACGTACTTCCAGATGTCCAGGACAAAGAAGTGGGCGGGAAAAACCATACTGGTCACTAACCACGTTGCAAACTGCCTTATCCAAAAGCTCTCCACTGATAAGCACCACAGGGCTAGCAAAACAACAAAAAACTTCACGTCATCTTAAAAGTTTCTTCCCCCACCTAATTAATCTGTTCACAGGTGGGAGGGGGCAGTAACAGACCATTCATTATCCCATATACCACTTCTATTACCCCCAACACAGCACTGTATATACTTCAAACCACTTTTTATAATGCTCATTACATTGTAAATACATGATGGTATTGATGCATGTTTTATTCTATATCCATACTTGAACCTCTAACTTTATATTTTTTTAATATAATTCTTTATCCTTTATAATTGGTGAAGGTTGTTTTTTGTTGCATGTCACACCCTGGACAATACAGCACAGCAAATTCCAAATACATATAAATATATATGACAAATGAAGTTGATCCTGTCCCTACACCCCACATTAAATAATCAGCCTGTGAATGGAATAAATTTTCCAGTAATCTCACCGACCTTTAGCTAAGATTTTCCTTCCCACTTGAAAACTGTAGTCTCCGTCGGTAACTCAACCAATGTATGTGATCCTAATGTCTTATTAGTGGGGGAATAATCAACCCTGTCTTGACAACAGTGTGCAATTTTATACAGTGGGAAAAAACAGTGATAATTGTCAGTGTGCATGCATATATTTTAGTACCTTCTCTATTATAAAAGAAATTTAATGAATGTAATTAGCAACTTTCATTACAGGAACAGAAGTTCTTCCAATTAAGATAAAGATCCCTGAGCTAACAACAAACAGGTCACACCTGCTCCCAAGCAGTAGTTAGAACCTAGATCAGAGAAGCTCAGCAAGCTCTCCCATCTCTCTGCACGTCCCTCTACTCACATAAGGACCAGATCTACGCAGAGCAATCTTTGTCAGTTCCTTGGGGTTTACACATTGAGAGATGCAGCATGCTAACAGGTCTTTCTAGCCCAACAAGTTGCACTGCCCAATTACAGTCATGTGATCAGTTAACCTACTAATCTGCACGTTTTTGGAACGTGAGCGGATACTGGAGGAAATTCGTGTGGTTTCGGGGAGAACTAATGATCTCCTTGCGGTGGCACAATAGAACCAGAGTCACTGGGACAGTGTAGCGTTATGCTGCCATTCCAATTGAGGACTAATTTCCTCCACTCCAGTTAAGTGTGATTACTTTTAATACTGGGGAAGCCTTTGCACACTGTGTAGCCTTGACAAGGAGGATGAAGGATATTCTAAGAAGATGGGGCTTAGCACACACAGATACACTGACCACATCCACGGAGGCAGACACACAGCCTATTCTTCGGTTCCTCTCCCTCCCGTCCCTTTCGTTGCCTCCACCTCTGTCACTATTTCCGCCCTTCATCTGCCAATTACCCCTCCTCACCTGAATCCATCAATAACTCCAATAGACACGGATTTTGCAGATGCTGGAAATCACGAGACAGACACACACAAAACACTAGAGGAACTCAACAGGTCAGGTAGCATCTGTGGAGGGAAATAGTCGATGCTTTGGGCAGAGACCCTTCATTGGGGTCCGGCACTTTGTGTGTGTGTGTGTGTGTGTGTTACCAGCTCTTCCTCCACCACTTCCCCTTTTTATACCAGTTATCTCCCTTAGTCCAGAAGAGGGGTCTCGACACAAAACATTAATAGTACCTTTGTCTTTCTTCTTCTTTCGCCCGTTACACCACTGGCCTTTAGGGAGACAATTACTGTGTCCTTCATCGTCTCAGTAGCTTCTTCTTGGTATACTGTCAGTCATGCAAGTCCCAGGTGGAGACTGTCATACACAGATGTAGGATTCTTCATTGCTGTTTCCTTAACGGTTTTGTTTGGGTTGTTAGCCCTGAGCTGAACTCCCAAACCTGAAGGATGTACCTTTGTCCGGTTGAATACCTCCAGCAGTTTGTTTCAATTTGCCCAGCCTCAATTCCATCCTCTTATTAATTTCTCCCTTGGTCTCTTTGTACCATTCCCCCTAACTGCCTCCCTCAGCCTCCCCACCCTTTTTTCCCCCTCCGTCAACTCTGTCATTCCTGCTTGTTTTGCTTAAGAGAATGAGGAAGGATCTCATTGAAATCTACTGAATATTGAAAGGCCTAGACAGTGTGGAGGTACAGATGTTTACATCCGCGGGAGAATCTAGAACCAGCGGGCACAGTTTCAGAATACAAGGACGTCCCTTTAGAACAGAGATGAGGAGGAATTTCTTTAGCCAGAGGGTGGTGAATTTGTGGAATTTGTTGCCACAGGCAGCTGTGGAGGTCAGGTCGTTGGGTGTATTTAAGGCAGAGATTGATAGGTTCTTGATTGGACATGGCATCAAAGGTTATGGGGAGAAGGCTGGGAACTGGGGTTGAGGAGGAGAGAGTAAAAAAAGATCAGCCATGATTGAGTGGCGGAACAGACTTGATGGGCCAGATAGCCTAATTCTGCTCCTATGTTTTATGATCTTATGGTGGTGAGAGAATGGGAAGCCACATTGAAATTGGTAGCCACCTATTTCCTTAATTGTCTCTGCCATTTTTTTTTCCTTTTCTCCCATCTCTACTGCAAAGGAGTTACATTACCTTTTTTATATTTTCTGTCTATAAATTGCAGAACCTTTTAACTCTGTTTACATGTTCCTTTGTAGATTACTCTGTGTTTGAATTTTCAAGTTTTTCCATTCTTCTGCTCTTTTTGCCAATGTCATGTGCCTTCTCCTTTAATTTATTACTATTATTAACTTGTTAGTCAATGTTAGCTGGACACTCGTTGGGTATTTGTGTCATGAAAGGGTTACATATTTGCTATTAAAAATATCGTCTTTAAATGCTAGCCATCAATCATTTACTGTCATATCTTTTAATGTAGTTTCCCAATCCACTGAAACCAATTCACATCTCATACCTTTGTAATTTCGTTTGATTAAATTGCAATATATATTACACTCAGTGACCACTTCATTAGATACAGAAGTGGAACCCAGTGTGGTCCTCTGCTGCCCATCAACCTCAAGGTTTGATGTGCTGTGCATTCAGAGATGCTCTTCTGCACACTACTGTTGTCACACATGGTTATTTGAGTTGCTGTCGCTTTCCAGTCAGCTTGAAACAGTTTGGCCATTCTCCTCTGACCTCTCTCGTTAACAAGGTGCCAATCGCTGGATGATTTTTGTTTATCGCCGCACCCTCCATAAACTCTAAATTGTTGTGTGTAAAAATGCCAGATCATCACCCCATCTGACACCAACAATCATTCTACAATCAAAGGCACTTAGATCACACCTTTTTGATGCTTAGTCTAAACACAACTGAACCTCTTGATCATGTCTGCATGCTTTTATGCAGTGAGTTGCTATTCATGATTGGCTGATTAGATATTTGCATTAACAAGCAGGTGTGAGGACGTACCTAATAAAGAGGCCACTAAGTGTATGATTTTCAATCTTTCTCTAAAATTTTATCTTGTTTTGATCACCCCACTTTACTAAAAAGATGAATTAATCCAAGTTTTACAGTCAGTGACAACTGTACCAGTACTTCCTGCACGTATCTAGACTCTTACCAAAGTGCAAAAAATATTTTAACTATATTTCTGAGCGTTTAATAGAAAACAAGTGAAGACAGAACCAGCCCAGCAGGTCATACATTTCCCACATGTCAGATTGAAAAGTTTCTACAGGGAATTCAGGCACACTTCAGTGGGTTAAATGCCTTCAGGCATTTGGATGCTCGGGGTTCCCAGAGACCAGAGATCACAGCTCAATATTGATGTTAGCAGAACAGTATGAAGGGATTTCTACAGGACCGATTGGTCGCCTCTAAATGAAAATTTCAACTGGGCTTTCAGCTTATGGGTGAACACAGAATGAAGGATGGACTCAGCAGCTCAGGCAGCATCTCTGAACTTTTTTTGCCAAAACGCCGGCTGTTTAGTCCTCTCCACAGATTGGGTGCGCGTGAGAGAGAGACTATCTGTGTGTGTATGTGACTCCGTGAGTCTGCCTGCAAGTGTCTGTGTCTTCGTGTGTGACTCCGTGAGTCTGCCTGCAAGTGTCTGTGTGTGCGAATGTGTGTGTCTCTGGATTTCCAGCATCTGCAGAATCTCTTGTGTTTATGATAACTAGCGGATGATAAGTAACTTTATAGAGTCATTGGTAAGTTATAGATCTATAACTATATTAGAGTCAAATAGATTAGAAACAGGCCCTTCTGCCCATGTAGTCCATGCCAACTATTAACACCATTCACACAAATCACATTTTATTCCCTTCACACTCCTGTCAACTTTCTACTGTACACCTACACACTAGAGACAAATTGCAGTGGCCAATTAGCCTACCAGCCTTCACTTTTGGGCTTTGAGAGGAAACCAGGTGAGTGGGGAAGGAGGCCTGAACTACAATGATGGAAGGTGTTAGATGGAAGAGGTAAATTGCTGAAGAAGGAATCTGCTAGGAGATGATAGTGGACTGTGGAATAAAAGGAAGGTAGAGAACCAGAGGGAGGTAATGGGCAGATCACACGAGGGCAGGAAGAAGGAAAAGGGCAAGAGGGCCACCAGAATGGGAGGGTGGGAGGGATCAAAAGGCAGCAGTTACTGGAAGTTAGAGAAATCAATGTTCATGCCATCAGGTTGGAGACTACCCAGGCTGAAAATGAGGTGTTGCTTCTCCAACATGCATTTGGCCTCATCATGACAGTAGTCGGCCACAGACTGACGTGTCAGTGTGAGAATAGGAAGTCAAATTGAGATGGGTAGCCATCCATTTCCTTAATTTTTTCTTCCAAAATTTCCCTTTTCTCCCTTCTTGGTTCAGACGAACAGGGGAAATTCACCAGGCCACAGGAAGCACATCTGAATCCCACACAGCTCAGGATTGAACCCATGTCAATAGACTGTGAGGTAACAGCTCTACAAGCTGTTCCTCTGGATTCTCCCGTGCTGTGGCTTATCACTGTTCACCCAATCACCCAAGCTAATCTAACCCTAATTGTGTAATTCCATAATAGTCCGCTGTGATTTCTCAAATTTTTCAGAAGTTTTTCCCTGATTGTAGAAGGCTTTGTGATGCCCAGGATTACAAAGATGGTCCAGAGCATCAAATTCAAGATTCTGCAGATGCTGGCAATCCAGAGCAACACACAAAATGCTGGAGGAACTCAGCAGGTTAGGCTGTATCTATGGAAATGAATAAATAGGCGACATTTTGGACTGAGACTCCTCACTGGGACTGGAAAGGAAGGTGGAAGACGCCGGAATTCGATGGGGGCAGGCAAGGAGTACAAGCTGCAGGTGATAAGTGAAACCAGGTGAGGGGAAGGGTGGGTGGGGATGGAGGGATGAAGTAAGAAGCTGGGAGGAAATTGGCAGAAGAGGCAAAGGGATGAAGAAGGACCCAGACAAATATAAGTATTAAGCATTCTTTCACCTTCCTCCCAGTCTCAAATATTCTGCTTCCATATGTTTGTACAGCAGTGTGGCCATTTGGTCCATTCAGGCTTTGCAGGGTTTTACTTTCCGCCAGTTATTTCTTTATAAATTCTCTTTAATGCCTATTGATTCCTTGCCACAAGCCCACTGCTGACTTTCCTACTCCCCCCCTCCCCCCCAACAACCCACACTCAGGTTAATTTCCAGTAGCCAATTAACCAACTGGTCAGCATGGCTTTGGAGCTGAGGACAGAGAGTGTGCAAACTTCACGCAGACAGCGGCCTTAGTCATGATTAAACCTGAGTCACCGGAGCACTGTACCTAGTCTGGGTTGACTGAAGCCTTACTGACACCAACCTAACCACAGCAACACGGACAGAAGTCCAAGATTCAGTTGATGAGTATTTTCCAACATTAAAATGCCTTTCCTACATCACCACTCACAACTCCTTTGTACAGTTTTAATTCAAAACAAATCACAAAATAATCATCATTGGATATATTGATTACCTTTACATTTGATTGTAATAAAGATGAAAACGAATCGAAATTTACACAGTTCAAAAAAAATGTTGAAGTTGTGCTCTGAATGTATAAAGAGAGCGTTTTTTTGTGAAATCTTTACTAAGTGATCACCCTATGGGCCAATTTTGGAGATGCCCTTGGTCTGAGCAAAGAATTGGCATCATTCCATCCAAACTCTGAGGGACAAGGACTGGCCCAAAAACTTCCTCGTCCTTGCAAAAGGCCTAAACCAACCACTAATCCTTAGCAGGCCACTTGAAGGCTTTTAATTATTTAAGTGGCCCAAAGTGAATAAGTGCCATTACTGTGGTATAACCATGAATTAATTCGTCACATTCTGAAGAGCTGCTGCACTCTCTCAGCGAGAAGTTTTCAGTCACAATACGATCACAGCCAATTTCTCCATTGCCAAAAAACCCAAACAGCGGAATGCTCGGGAACTGCTTCCTGAAGGCATCAGCCTCCACGTTCTCCATCTTGCGGTAGTAGTTCTGACCACGGCCAATGCAAGCGAACATGAAGCCCACGGTGTTGTGCTCAGGAATGTTGGCAGCCTTGAGGCGCTGCATCACCGCTTCTACGCTCTTGGGTGTCTCCACGTCTTCATCGAGGAGAATAGACGCAGCCTGGATTGATCTGCCACTGAACGACAGACCCGCTATTCCATACATGTGCCAGGCATCAATCCTATAAGGGGGTGGGGGACAAAGGTAGAACACAGATCATGAAAGCTCAATCCCTAGGAAGCCAAGTGGAAACCTTTTAAAGAAACAGACGTGGTGTTCATCCCTTTATATGTGGAGATGGAAAATGGTTCTATGGTGATTTACAGTGATTACACTGATCAAAAGCATTTCAAAAAAGATTTTTGCAATCAAGAGACTTATCTTTCAGAGACCAGTGCTAGAATCAAACGGAGTCTGAGGAATGGAAAGCTCTATCAGCTAACTGAATACACCTAACTACAGTAATTCACAGAATAGCTTGCCACCATCTTTCAGGGTTACTGCCCACTTCAAAAATAAAAGGTGTGCTTTTAAGAGAAGCAGCTCAGGTTTGGAGAGAGCAGCAGAGAGTCATCCTCACCTAAATGTACGGAATCCAAGCTGCTTAATGGTGACGGTGGTCCTCCTGAAACTGAAATCCCATTCCACATCATCTGAATCTCTCTCCTCCAATTCCTATGCTGGCTCCTTTCTTACACCACTTCCGTAGTCTGTGCTACCTGCTGAACTTAAGTCACTTCACAAGCAAAAAGATCCGAGAATAATTTATAACAACCCCTTCTGTCTGAGACAACAATTGCATCAAATTGATAAAATGGAAGAAAGTAAATAGCTAAGGCCAGGCAGGTAGGACTCTAAAACAAACCTGAAAAGAGGCATTCTCCATCCACAATAAACTTGGAGGATGGAAACATAAGAATGTGTGCATTGAAATATATAATTAGTTAGAAATCTAGATCTTCTACTGCTTAGTGCCAAGAAAGAAATTCCACCTACAAAAATATGTTCCTCTCTAAACCTTCATCTCCCTGACTTGCTGCCTTGTACTGTGACCGCAACACATTTTATTACCTGGAAATCCATATGGTGTGAGGTGCACTGACTCATTTCTAAGCGAGTTCTAACAAGCAATTTACATTTTTTAAAAAATATGACAGTGCATCCCTTGTGAAATGGGAGCAGTACTTTTGAACACAGGCTGTGGGAGTCCCTCATCCCGAAAGAAAACTCTTTGGGGTTTTAAGATGCGGGTCAATAGCCTTTTAAAGGCTATGCCAGCAATGATGAAGTGTATGCATTATCAGTTTTAGCTACACAATAAATATGTACACTGCTCTTGGCTGGCAAGAACATGCTGTCAAATAAACACACCAAAACTATTTAAACCAAATAAACAGATACTTGAATGACATTAAGTCTTTGGGTGGGGCAGTAACCCAAGTTACTGTGACCTTGAATTCAACAATACCATTCAAGGATGAATGTGCATATTAACATCTTCAGAAAACAAACTAACAGGTCATTCACTATTAGATGAAGCTCTGCAGGAAAGAAAACAGAACAGTACAGCTCATGATGTTATGCCACCCGTTTGACCTACTCCAAGATCAATCTAGCCCTTCCCTTCACATAGACCTCCTTTTACTTCCATCTATCTGCCTATCAAAGAGTCTCTTAAATCTGCCGAATGTGTCTGCCTCTATCAGTGCGTTCCATGCACTTACCACTGTGTACAAATAACATTACATGCATTTGTTGGAAAATGTATGTGAATCTCTGGGGTAATGCCTTCCACAAAAACTCTTTGCAGTCAGGAGCTCCAATCATTGAGATGAGATTGGAGATGTGGGTTGGAGAGGTACCTTGCCCTACAAAAAAAAGGCACACAAAGTCAGGTTACTGACTGACAGAGCCTGCTCTTCTCAAGAAAGATCTGTTTGTGTATACCACACTTCGATCAAAACAATTCCAGAGGAGAATTGCAGAGATGCATGAAGCTGGAAAAGTCTACAAAAACATTTCTAAAGACCTGAGTGTTCATCAGTCAACAGTAAGAGAAATTGCCTACAAATGGAGGAAACTCAGTACTGTTGCTACTCTCCCTAGGAGTGGGCATCCTGCAAAGATCACACTAAGAACACAACTTGCAATGCTGAAGGAGGTGAAAAAGAACCCAAGGTAACAACAAAAGACCTGCAGAAATCTCTGGAACTTGCTAAGGTCTCTGTTCATGTGTCCACTATAAGGAAAACACTGAACAAGAATGTTGTTCATGGAAGAACACCACAGAGGAAGCCACTGCTCTCCAAAAAAAAAAAAATTGCTGCATGTCTCAAGTTTGCAAAAGACCACCTGGATGTTCTACAACGCTTCTGAGAAAATTCTACAGGGTTCACAAACTTTCTAGGACCACTGAAACTCTATATTTCCTCCAATCACATTAAAAGTATGTCCTCTTGTATTAGCCTTTGCTACCCTGGGGAAAAGGTGCTGACTGTCTGTTCTTTTTATGTCTCATCATTCTACATGCCTCTATCAAGTCTCAACCTAATCTTCCTTTACTCTGAAGAGAAAAGCCCAGGCTTGCTCAACCTTTCCTCATTAAGACATGCTCTCTAATCCAAACAGCATCCTGGTAAATCTCCTCTGCACCCTCCCTAAAGTCTCCATATCATTCCTATAATGTGGCAACCAGAACTGAACACAATACTCCAAGTGTGGTCTAACCAGAGTTTTATAGAGTTGCAGCATTACCTCATGCCTCTTGAAATCAATCCTCTGACTAATGAAGACCAACACAACATTTACTTTCTTAACCATCCTATCAACTTTCAGGGTTCTATACACTTGGACCCCAGGGTCCCTGTTCCTCCACACAGATCAGAATCCTGCCACTAACTTTGTACCCTGCCATCAAGTTCGACCTTCCTAAGTGTATCAGTTCACACTTTTCCCAGATTGAATTCATTTTGCCACGCAGCCCAGCTCTGCATCCTGTCAATGTCCCAACGCAACTTACGGTAGCCCTCTACACTATTCACAAAACCAGTAACCTTTGTGTCATCAGCAAACTTACAAACCCACCCTTCCACTTCCTCATCAAAGGCAAAGTTAAAGTAAGAAGTTATTTATAAAAAGTCACAAAGAGCAGAGGACCTAGCACAGATCTCTTCAGAACACCACTAGTCACGGACCTCAAGGTACAACATGCTCCATCTATTACCAATTCCGAATTCAAGCAGTCAAGTTTCCGTGGATCACAGGCTTCCTAATTTTCTGAACGAGCCTGACATAGGGAACTTTGTTAATCACCTTACTAAAATCCATTTACACCACATCCATTGCTCTACTCTCATCAATTTGTTTTGTCACTTCCTCAAAAAAGTCCATCAGACTTATATGGCACAAGCTGCCTCTCACAAAGCCATGCTAACCATTCCTAGTCAGGCTATACTTCTCAAAATGCGCATAAATCCTGTCTCTAAAAATCCTCTCCAATTGTTTGGCCACCACTGATATAAAACTCACTGGTCGTTAATTCCCAGGATTATCCTATTACCGGGGTTTTCCCTAATCCTACATACCAATGTCACCATCTAACTCTCATAAATCCCTTCTTGTGCTCCTTCCTAGCTACCTTATAACTCTCAAATATCCTGTCTGATTATTTGATTCCTAACCATAAGTCTGTCTTCTTCCTCTTGACAAAATGTTTGAACATTCCTGTTTCTGACTTCTGCCCATACTGAATCAGCAGATGATCCTCCATGACATCCTCCCTTTCTGCAGCCGTATTACAATCCCTTAATAGTTATGCCACTCCCCCACCTCTTTTACCTCCCTTCCTGTCCCTTTTGAAACATCTAAACCCTGGAACATCCAGTAGTTATTCCTGCCATTGTGACCGCCAGGTCTCGGTAATGGCCACAGCATCGTAGCTCCAAGTACTGATCCATGCTCAAAATTACGGATACTTTGTCCTTTGAAGTAAACACATTTCAACCCATCCAAATGACTGCATTTATGCTCCACCTGTTCCCTATCCTTCCTCACAATCTCTCTACACACTGCATCTACCTTTACACCAACTGCTCATTCCTCTGTCCTATCACTCTGGTTCCCACCCCCCTGCCCAGCCTAGTTTAAACCCAGCCCATCACCCGAGCAAACCTGCCCACAAGGCCCCTCAAGCTCCGAACCCTTCCCTTTTGTATAGGTAAGTATAAAACTGTCACAAATACTGTCACGTTTGCCTACATGGTGTCAATCACATCAAACAAATGAAAAAAAAATTTGTGATGCTGGAAGCAGTTCAAACACTTAGTAACTGATTAAGCAACACACAATCTGCTCAGAACTTAGCAGGTTAAGCTGTGTGTGTTCGCGTGTGTTAAGAATTGCTAACTTTTCAGGTCAAACCCCTGTACAATGACGAGATCAATATCTGGAACATTTGCATTGTCTTACAAGGAAAGATTGGACAGATTAGGTTTATATCCATTAGAATTAAGTCCATTTAGAAGAGTGAGAAGGAATTTATGAAATCCTGAGGCGTTTTGACAAGATGGATATATAGATGATGTTTCCTCTTGGGTGAAAATAAAGAACTAGGGGTCACTGTTTAAGGGAGACAAGACTCAGTTTTCTCTCCAAGGGTGTTGTGAATCACCTCCTGAAAAGGCAGGGAATAGTTTTAATCAGAAGTAGATATTCTTGTTAAGCCAGTTCGTGAAAGATACCACAAGCAGACGGTAATGTGGAAATTAGGTTACAGTCAAATCAGCCATGATCAAATGCTGAAGCAGACTCACATGGTTGAGTGGCTTTGTCCAATGCCTAAATTTGTAAGTTTGGATCTATGTTCAGAAAATACATATCATCTTAGCACAGTGAAGATCTACGCACCAACTCTTCTCAAATCATTATCAAAATTGCAAGAATTGTTTATTAAAGCATTGGGATCTACAAAAGGAAGATGATCTATCACATATACAAATATCCACTGCCAAAGTAGTTTCAAAGATTAATGTAACTCTCCAATCTGTTTAGATGAGTAAATGCTTAATCTACACTTCTCAGAATAGTCATATGACTTACTTAATTCCTTCTGAAAACAAACAACACACTTGTTACAGTTCTGAAGGACATGAAATTTCTGAATTAATTCCTCTACACATCATGTACAAAAGGGATTCCTTGAATAGTTTACCCTCTTTCTGACTGAGTGATGATGAGACCATGGGCAACACATCTCCCCCAGAACAATGAGGTCTGTACAGATCAGGAACCAATCCCAGGTCTCTCCTGCTCATTAGGGCTGCCTAATATATGAAGTGCTCCCCAAGCCTTTGGGAACGAGTGTACTGGGTTCCATAAGAGTCAGGAGATGAGTTTAATTACACCAAGAGGAATTATACAGAGAGTTCATTGCAGTGATGAAATGAATAAATTGCATTACAACAGAAAAGAAACATTTTCTTTCTTACAAGCTACATAAGCAGATTAAAAACCTAGGTGTTAACATTAAACCCACCTTGCAGAACTGGGTGAAAAGACGCGATCAATATGGCCCCCTATTACAATGGTGTTCCTCACGTTGAAAGGCCTGGTGAGTCGCTGAATGAAGTCCGCTGCTGCAGGCTTGTAAGTATTGTATCCGAACAGCAGGACTGTGCGCAGGTCTGGGTTATCTTGAAGACCTAAGACAGGAAAAGTAAGCAATAAAACTCAGCAGGAATTCTCAGTGTGCTACGGGGCGCAAAGCATTCTTTCAAAGGTTTGGTGGCATGGTCGATCAGCTCACTAGTAATGGTGCTCAAAATACCAGGAAAACTCTTGGCAGTGATGTTAACTACCTTTTTTTTTAAGGTATCCGTTAGTCTTGCGAGACCATGGATCTGCACCTGGAAAGTCTTCACTCTCCAGTGTGCAGGCCTGGGCAAGGTTGTATGGAAGACCAGCAGTTGCCCATGCTGCAAGTCTCCCCTCTCCACAACACCAATGTTGTCCAAGGGACGGGCATCAGGACCCATACAGCTTGGCACCAGTGTCATCGCAGAGCAATGTGTGATTAAGTGCCTTGCTCAAGGACACAACACATTGCCTCGGCTGGGCTCAAGCTCACGACCTTCAGGTTGCCAGTCCAATGCCTTAACCACTTGGCCACGTGCCCACTCAACTACCTAGTGTTAACCCATTCAGATGGACAGCAAAACTAAAACATGCTGATGGGGAATTAATTGGGACAGCATGGTAGCACAGCAGTTAGCAATACGCCATCACAGTAGCAGTGACCCAGGTCCAATTCCCACTGCTGTCTAAGGAGGAGCTTGTGCATTCTCACCATTACTGTGTGGGTTTCTTCCAGATGCTCTGGGCTCCTCCCACATTCCCATAAGGGCGTCAAATGGTATGGGGGAGAAGCCAGGAGAATGGGATTGAGGGGGATAATAAATCAGTTATGATGGATGGAATGGCAGAGCAGACTCAATGGTCTGAATGGCCTATCTCCGCTCCTATGTCTTACTGTACCCAAAGGCATGTGGTCACGTGTGTGTAATTAGGCAGTGCGGGCTCATTGGGCCAGGAGGGCCTGCTACCATGCAGTATCCCTAAGTAATATTTGTTTGTTGCAATTAGAAGCAATATGTTCAGTCTATATTCAAGGAAAAAGCAAAGCAATGGAAGTGGAAAACTGAAACAAAAACAGAAAATGTTGGAGTTACCAAGCAGGCCAGACAACACCCATTGAGAAAGATACAGAGCTAATATCTCAGTCGACACTGGTCTGGTTCTCTCTCCACCAAGGCTGCTGCAAATTTGCAGCGTTTTGTTTAATCGCATCTTTCATTACTCACTGCTAGCTATAGATAACAATTGTGCCATGCCTTTCATATTCATTATGAATTAAGTTTCTAAAAGAATGCCAGATGACCAACATATCACAGCACAGTGTAGAGAATTTGCAAAAGCCTTTGAAATGGAAATATAGGAATACAATCCTTCTTTTCCCTGCAGCATAGAACAGAGCAAAAAAACTAGTGACCAACTTTCCTATAGATAAAGGTAGAGTTTTATCACAAACAGAAAGCCCAAGACGATGATTATAGTTTGCTGTGGTCTCTAAACTGCGGTGGCGGGCAGCACTACAGCAAATTTCCATACTGCATTAAGTGCTAGGGTTATTTACATACTTTAGTCATAATTTCATTGTAAATTCTATGTAACATAATCTGCAGTCTGTGCATGGAGTGGTATAAAACACTGCAGAGCGAGCTTCCCTGCAGCGCCATCCAGTGGCAACAGATTAGATACTGAATAGTCACAAATGTGTATTAATCAGTGGAAAAGACAGGAAACATTTTCTTTTTACTCTTCCCCATATTTCCTTAGAACGTAGAAAGCCAGTTGGCCTGTCTAGTCAATGCCAGCTCACAGAAAATACCATCCCCTCCTTATTTCCCTGAACTCATTCTCTCACATATGTCCATTAACTCCACTCACAACTTACAATTTGGCCAATTAACCTACCAACTAATGCAAACACGAGGAAATCTGCAGATGCTGGAATTTCAAGCAACACACATAAACGTCGCTGGAAGAAGAACTGAAAGAAGAGCTAGTAATTTGACTTTCAAATCTCTTACTAGCTCTTCTTTCAGTTAGTCCTGACGAAGGGTCTCAGCCCGAAACATCAACTGTACCTCTTCCTAGAGATGCTGCCTGGCCTTCTGCGTTCACCAGCAACTTTTAAGTGTGTTGCTTTAACCTACCAACTAACATGAGATGGCAACATGATAGGAAATCAGACAACTTAAAGAAATCCTGGGGATTCATATAAACTCCACACGGACAGCAACTAACAGTCAGGACCAAATCGAAGCCATTGGAGCTGGGAGGCAGCAGACAACTGTACCATTCACCAAGAGGTTCCCTACTTGTCTGCAAAACAACAAGGTCACTTCCTAGCTGAGTACAGTAGACCAGCAGAGAGACAAGTTTAATTCCTACCATGGTAGCTGGGGGAATTCAATTCAGTTAATTAAATAATTCTGTAATATGATGCTATTACGGGTAACATCATTATTAGTGACTTGTCTTAAAAACTCATCCAGTTTATAAGCTTCTGTCCTTAACTGAACATGAATCTAGCAAAGTGGTTACTCTTCGAACAGCTTGACAATCCACTTCATTAAAAGGGTCTAACAGTGATACCCATGTACTAGGAATGAATGATTTTTAAAAATATTCTCTTTTCTTTGCCTCCACAAGGTACAAGACACCAATATCATGGGCACACCATCACAACTGTATCACAAACATGGGCAGACCCCTCCTTAATCACAGAGTTAAATTCCCAGAGATCCATTCATGGAAGCAGCAACATGCTAAAGGCTACAGTGATTCAAGATAGCTCATACCAACAGGTGAGATGTAGATACACTGCTGCCTTGCAAATAATAAGGCAAAGGAACAGCATTTTGCCATTTGGTCCATCGAGTATGATCTGCCATTCCATAATGGCTAATTTCACTTTCTCTCTCAACCCCAATCTCCGGTCTTCTCCCTGTAACCTTTGTCACCTTTAATCAAGAATTTATCAACCTCCCCACCCCCCCACCACTTTAAATATACACAATGACTTGGCTCCACAGCCATCTGCAGCAATGAATTCCACAGATTCACCACTCTCTGGCGAAAGAAATTCCTTCTCATCTCTGTTCTAAAGAGACATTCTTGTATTCTGAGATTGTGCCCTCTGGTCCTAGAATCTCCCATGTCCACTCTATCTAGGGATTTCAATATTCCATAGATTTTAATGAGATTGCCCCTCAACTTTCTAAACTCTAGCAAGTACAGGCCCAGAGCCATCAAATGCGATCCACGCATTAACCCTTTCATCCCTGCATTCGTTGTCATAAACCTCCCCTGGATCCGGTCCAATGCCAGCAAATCCTTCCTTAGATGTGGGGCCCAAAAGAGCTCATAATACTCCAAATGTGATCTGAACAAAGTTTCAACATTATATCCTCATTTTTATATTATAAGACCACAAGGCAGGAATAGAATTTGGCCATTCGGCCCATCAAGTCTGCTCTGTCATTCCATCATGGCTGATTTATCATCCCAACTAACTCGATTCTGCTGCCTTCTCCCCATAATCTTTAATGCCTCGATTACTGAAGAACCTATCAACTTTCATCTTAAATGTACCCAATGAACTGGCTTGCACAGCTGTGTGTGGCAATGAATTCCAGATTCACCACTCTCTGGCTAAAGAATTATTTCCTCATCTCTGTTCTATAGGAGTGTCCCTCTATTGTGAGGCTGTGCCCTCTGGTTCTAGACTCCCTCACTGTAAGAAACATCTTCTGCACATGTACTCTATCTAAGCCGTTCAATATTCGATCGGTTTCAAGGAGATCCCCACCCATTCTTCTCAACTCCAGCAGTACGTGCCCAGAGCCATCAAAGGCTTATGTGTTAACCCTTTCATTCCTGGGATCATTCTTGTGAACTTCCTCTGGATCCTCTCCAATGCCTGCATCTCATTTCTTAGATAAGGAGCCCAAAACTGCTCACAATACTCCACAAGCAGTCTGGCCAAATCCTTATAAAGCCTCAGCATTGCACCCTTGTTTTTGTATCCTAGTCCACTCGAAATGAATGCGAACATCGCACCTGCCTTTCTTACCACCAACTTAACCTACAAGTTAACCTTTCAGGAATCCTGAGTCCCAAGTCCCTTTGCACCTCTGATAAATGAATTCGCTCCCCATTTAGAAAATAGTCTGCACCTTTATTCCTTCTACCAAAGTACGTGACCATATACTTAGCTACACTGTATTCCTTTTGCCTTTTACTTGCTCATTCTCCTAATCTGTCCAAATCCTTCTGCAAATTCTTTACTTCCTCAACATTACAAGACCCCCCCCCACACCTTTCTTTGTATCATGCACAAACCTGGCCACAGAGCCATCAACTCCATCATCTAGATCATTAACATAAAACGTGAAAAGTAGTGCACTCATTGATGCCTGCAGCACAGTTCTAATCACTGGCAACCAACCAGAAAAGTATTCCTACACTTTCCTTCTGTCAGTCAGCTAATCCATAACAATACCTTTCCACTGTTCAGTAGTCTCATGTGCGCCACATTGCCAAAAGCCTTCTTAAAAATATCATGCAAATGTCACAAATAAAAGTAATTTTGAGTAAATATCACAAGATACTGAAAACACTCATCAGGTCAGGCAGCACCAATGAAGAGAGAAACAATGACATTTTAAGTCAAAGACCTTTCACCAGAAATGGGAAACAGAGAAAACAAATCAGTTTCAGTAGCAAAGGTATGGTGGAGATGGACAGAACAACGGAAAATATCTCTGATGTGGTAAGACTAAATGGGTTAACATAATAGCAGAGCAAAACACAATATGCTAGAGGAACTCAGAGGGGCAGGCAGCATATAGGACAATAAATAGTCAACAATTGGGTTGAGACCCTCCATCTGTGTCTAGATGAAGGGTCTCAACCCGAAACTTCGACTGTACATGCTGCCCGACCCACCGGGTTCCTCCAGTATTTTGTGTTGCTCCGGATCCCAGCACCTTGAGTCTCACGTCTCCAAAAGAACAGCGGTTGGGATCAGATTATGCTACTTTGTCTATGTCATTTATAAATTAGCTTTGAATGTTTCCAAAAGACCATATAACTAAAAATGAATGTTGCTCAGCAGATTAGCGGCAGCAATGGAGGGGAAAAGAAAACAGGTATCAGGTCAATGATTTTCCATAACAAGTTCCATAAGCAAGTAGTAAAAGGAAGAGTGGAGGGTGATGAGAACAAACATTTACAATAAATTGGAAAGTAAGAGAGATTAAGTGGAGGAAGGGATAATGGAGCCAAGTTAAACAGGATAGTGAAAGGGATAGGAGAAAAGAAAATAATGAGCTTAGTCTAGAGCAAGTGTGGAGAAGCAGAACCATTATCCAAACTTTGAAGGTCAATACTGCACTGGGTGAGAACGTGAGGAAAAAGAGACGATGCTGACCACCTGAACCAGTTAAACTCGATGTCCATTCGGCGAGGTTTGGTGTATAACTACATCACCCGAACTTCCCCAACATCAGGGTGACGGTTGAGTTTATTTTATTTGATGGTTCAGCCAGACACCCTAACATCTCATTCAGACTTAACTGCAAACAGCTGATGGTGCAGTTTTGTTTTGTAAGGAAAAGACAGGATGTGCACTCAGTCACCAGTTTATAAGGCACACTTGCTCATTAATGCAAATATCTAATCAGTCAAGAGGTTCAACTGTTGTTCAAACCAAACATCTGAAAGGGGAAGCAATGTGATCTATGTGACTTTGATTGTGGAATAATTGTTGGTAGCAGACTGGATGGTTTGAGTATGTCAAACACTGATCTCCTGAGATTTTCATGCACAACACTTTACAGAGAATGGTGTTAAAAACAAAAAGACATCCAGTGAGCAGCAGTTCTGTGGGTGAAAATACCTTGTTAATGAGAGAGGTCAGAGGAGAACGGCAAGACTGGTTCAAACCGACAGGAAGGCGACAGTAACTCAAATAACCACGTGTTACAACAGTGGTGTGCAGAAGAACATCTCTGAACGTACAACACGTCAACCTTGAAGTGGACGGGCTACAGCAACAGAAGACCACAAGCATACACTCAGTGGCCACTTTATAAGGTACAAGAGGCCACAGAGTGTAAGAATTGCCTTCCAAGCATTAAGTGTGCAACAGTGAAAGAGTGAAGCACTTTGAAAAAACCTAGCTTGATTACCCTTTATCACACACGTGTCTGCCTCTGTGCACGTATGCTTCACGTACATGCTTGCACAGAGATCAACCTACAACAAACATTGGCTTCTGTTCAACGACTTGCTAAATAGTTCCGAAAAGCAGTCAAACTTTAATTCGCTTGTCAAAATACTTAATGACTCCACATTACACAGCAAGACTGTCAAGTCGGTTATGGGCCAGATGGGACTCCAATTGAGCAGTCCCCAGGGAATAATTTAAAACTGTCCAAATATTTCCACAACACATTAAGCAGCTGTCGGGAAAGCAAAAGCAAGACATTTCCAACCTGCCCATCTAAGACATTATTAGAAGTGCAGGCCCCAACAAGGTCTTGATCTTGACTGCACAACGCCCAGAAGAAAAGGCAAAAGAGCTGCTTAATATATTGGAGTTTTCCCACATTAACTCTGACAAAATCCAGCATGATATTCAACAACACCAGCACTTGTTATGCAGAGTCTTTGTGAAATTTTGATATGTATTTGCATTCCACTGTTATCATTCTTGGAGAAACAAGAATGCAATTAGATCCATTTAAATATATTATAAATGGAAATCAGATACAGCAACAATTTTCACAACAGGGATATCAGGGTTGATTTGCTGTAATTAGCTCTTCAGGGTTATAAGGAGCTACTTTTTGCAAATAGATGGAAAGAAGGAGCAATTTTTAAACATTATTTGGTATAAAATTAACAAATGCATCCTTATTTTCTTTTATGAAAAAAATCTGCATGGT
The DNA here is from genome assembly GCF_963921235.1 of Mobula hypostoma. Classification (NCBI taxonomy): domain Eukaryota; kingdom Metazoa; phylum Chordata; class Chondrichthyes; order Myliobatiformes; family Myliobatidae; genus Mobula; species Mobula hypostoma. The sequence goes on from NC_086114.1 coordinate 12,942,219, forward strand.
TAAATACTATAATTTCAGTTCTCCTGATTTGATGAGGTTACCTACCACAATTTAAGGAAGCATCCACTTCAAGTCCAGAGGCAATTGCCTTCAAATATAGTTCAAGTCAGGGTGAAGATCAGTAAGGGTCAGTACTTCTATGATCCTTACTGAAAAATCTGTACAGTGTGGACGGCCAGGTCGGTCTCAATCACTGGACCACAGTTACTCCCGAAGCAATTATTTTTCTTCTCAGGTAGGCCATCCTTGGTCCAGTCTTGGGACATGGGTGTCACGAGAAAGGTCAGCACTGACTGCCTGTCCGTTCTTGCTCTTGAGAAACTGACTGCAGTGAGCTGCCATCTATAACCACTACAGTACTTCTGGTGGAAATCACTCCCACAAAACTTATAAAGATTAAAGATTAGCTATGTTTGTCACATGTTCATCGAAACAGACAGTAAAATGTGCCATTTGTGTCAAATCAAATCAAATCAGCAAGGGTTGTGCTAGGCAACAGGCAGGTGCTGCCATGCCTCCAGCATGTACACAACTCACTAATAGTTTGGAATATGGAGGAAACCGGACCAACCAGCGGGAACCCACACGGTCACAGGGAGAACATACAAACTCCTCACAAATAGCAGCAAGAATCAAACCCCGATCTTATAGCTAGCGCTGTAAAAGCATTACACAAACCACCTAGCACCATACTGCCCTTTGGGTAGAGCATTCCAGGATTTAGATCCAAGGACAATGAAGGAAACATGATACGCTTCCAAGGCAGGATGATGTGAAAGTTGAGGTGGTGAGGGAGTGGAAAGCTGAAGGGGGAAACTGAGGGGATTTGCATGCCATTGCTGCCATTGTCGTTGATGGTAGAGACCACTGTTCCCTCCAAGCTGCACAGGTGCGCGACAGCGGAGTAGCTGAAATGCTCCCGTGCACATAGTCTTTGCTGCCATGCAGCTGGGATTTTCTTTTATATAAGTATTAATATGTTTGATATTACATTAACATAATTTCAAAATCTACTGTACGTTAATATAATTGTAAAAATACCCTGTAATTAAATGTCAATGAAAATAATCTATACATTTTCCTAATAATAAATGTACCACAACCTTTACTTTGAAATATTTTAGAGCTTCACGTATGTACATTGTCAGTGTTTCCACATTGTTACAAATTGTAACAATAAACACAGAATGGAAGTCAGTAGCTCATTGTTAATAAACCACCGGCCCACTGAAAGCCAATGCAATTTTCATTCTAAATATTCATAGTATGCATATTACAAAAAAAAAACACATTGAGAGTGTCACACAGTTTTTGGGCTATGTAAAGATTTCCTGCTCAGAGCAATGGTTGGTCTGTGCAGCTATAAAAAAAAGTTGATAGAGACTGCAGATTTTAGAAGGTTAAAGATTAAATATTAGTTTTATCGGTTACATATACTTTGAAATATACAGTGAAATATGTTGTTTGCATCAAGTATGTGCTGGGAGCACCCTGCAAGTGTTGCCATGATCGCAGTGCAAACAGAGCATGGCCACAACTCACTAACCCTAACCCGTACAACTTTGGAATGGGAGGAAACTGGAGCACTGAGTAGAAACCACATGGTCACAAAGAAAACATACAAACTCCTTAGACAGTGGTGGGAATTGAACCCCAGTCTTAACTCTTATGCTACCATGCCGCCAAGTTCCACAAGAAGCCCGGGCAGCTATCGATAGTCCATTTTGAAGAAAGTGATCACTGTCGATACCTCTTCAGAAACAGTAAGAGGAAAATACAATAGCAAAATACAATCTGAAATCAGAAATGAGACAGAAAATGAAAGGAATCCTCAGGCAGCCTGGAATTACTGCAGAGAGAAAAAACAGTTCAAGTTTCAGGTGGATGATCTTTCAACAGAACTGCAAATACTTAAAGGTAAAACAAGCTGATGGGGTGGAAAGGGAAGAGGAAATAAAAGTACAGGTATACAAAGGAGGACACACAAAATGCTGGAGGAACTCAGCAGGTCAGGCAGCATCTATAGAAAAGAGAAAACAGTCAACGTTTCAGGTCGAGATCCTTCTTCAAGACTGAAAAGGAAAGGGGAAGATGCCAGAATAAAAAGGTGGAGGGAAGGGAAAGAGACTAACTGGAAGGGGTTAGGTGAAGCCAGGTGGGTGGGAAAGGTAAAGGTTGGAGAAGAAAGAATCTGATAGGAGAGGAGAGTGGACAGGGGACCCAGGGGAAAATAGGCAAGTGAGAGAAGTGCAAGGTTGAAGCGGGAAATGGGGGGGGGGAATTCTGTCATCGGAAGGAGAGATCAATATTCATGCCATCAGGTCGGAGGGTAGCTAGATGGAATACAAGGTGCTGCTTCTCCCTAGAGGGTGGCCTTATCTTGGCACAAGAGGAGGCCATGGATCGACATATCGGAACAGGAACGGGAATTGGAATTAAAATGTTTGGCCAGCGGTTTACAAATGAATATATGGACAGAATGCTGGGAATCTGAAAGAAAAACATCAGAAATGGCTGGTTATCTGAAATATGTTGAGTCAAGAGGGCAGGAAGTTGGAAGAGGAAGTGCTGTTTACATTGGGCAAATTCGAGATAATAATTAGTTTGTCTGGATTCATTTGCTTCCCTCATTTCAGTATTATGGACAGCAATAAAAGTGCACACAAGTAGACTGCAGTCAAAATGTATATTTGCTTCTACACTGCTTTAATGTAGGCACACGGTCAGCAAGTTCAAGGTTCAGTTGTTTGCATAACCATTAAATACCAGTGACTGCCATACTCTGTCAATGGGGATTACAATGTACAGCTGCTACTATACAGTATATATGTGCAGATATTGAGCATGAATTTCTTTCTGCATGTCGCTCTACCCATTACTAAGGCCAATTTTCATTTCAAGATTTGTTGCTTTTGGCAGTAATGTGGATACTGTGTTTAAACTTCAACAGCTTTATTTGGAAATATCATTGCTATATCTGTTCCTGCAGAGAGTTTCATGGGCCATGCTGCCAGGAAATGGAAGCCGTGTCTCTATGATGGATGAGTTATAACAAGCTCATGTACTCAAAGGAGACCAATATTCCACTGTTAACCTCTTCCCTTCGAACCACCCACATGGGGTAAACACGCCAAGCCTCAGTATACTGCAAGTAAAATGTGACAGAAATACAAATATTAAAACTGCAAGTGATTACAAAAAGGTTTAAACCAATTTACCGGCATGCCGATAGCAAAATTCTTATACTGCTGTGGGAATATAGTCCACTTTCTATACTGAAAAAAAATTAGGAAATTGTGGAATTATTTATTAGCTTTTAGAAATATGCACAGTGTACAAGCTGTTCCATTTCTTCAAACTTTAACTTAGGCGATCACTTTTCTGGGACTTGAGATGCATTCCCCTTTATCCTGTTAAGGATTAGATTAATAATGAACAAAAAGAAACAAGGCACCATGGTAGCGTAGTGGTTAGCACAGAGCTATTACAGCTCAGAACACTCCAGAGTTCAGAGTTCAGAGTTCAATTCCGGTGCCGTTCCGTAAGGAGTCTCTATACGCTCTCCCTGTGGAATACGTGGGTTTTCCCTGGGTGCTCCTGTTTCTCCCACAGTCCGGAGAACGAGGTAGGTTAATTGGCCATTGTAAGTTGTCCCACGATTAGGTTAGGTTTAATCAGGGTTACAGGGTTGAATGGCTCTGAGGACCAAAAGGGCCTAACTCTGTGTTGTATCGCTAAAATACAAGAAAATTCAAACCCCAATTATGCTGTTAATAATGTACTATACTTTTTTTTAAAAAACTACGTCATTGCTTTAAGACCATAAACTATAAGAACTGAATTAGGCCATTCAGCCCATCACCTCTGCTCCACCATGATTTATTTTCCCTCCCAACCCCATTCTTCTGCCGTCTTCCCATAACCTTTGATGCTCTTACTAATCAAGAACCTGTCACAAGAACATAGAGCAAGCAATATACCAGCATATACACAAAATAAATGTTAATAGCATTAAGTCCATTTTTATTAGACAAACACAATCTTGTATTCATTTTATTTATTGAGATAGAAACATAGAAAATAGGTGCAGGAGTAGGCCATTCGGCCCTTCGAGCCTGCACCGCCATTTATTATGATCATGGCTGATCATCCAACTCAGAACCCCGCCCCAGCCTTCCCTCCATACCCCCTGATCCCCGTAGCCACAAGGGCCATATCTAACTCCCTCTTACATATAGCCAATGAACTGGCCTCAACAGTTTCCTGTGGCAGAGAATTCCACAGATTCACCACTCTCTGTGTGAAGAAGTTTTTCCTAATCTTGGTCCTAAAAGGCTTCCCCTCTATCCTCAAACTGTGACCCCTCGTTCTGGACTTCCCCAACATCGGGAACAATCTTCCTGCATCTAGCCTGTCCAATCCCTTTAGGATCTTATACGTTTCAATCAGATCCCCCCTCAATCTTCTAAATTCCAACGAGTACAAGCCCAGTAGCCATTCCACCCAGAAATCAATCCCCTAGTCATGGGTCAATTTTACAATGACTAATTAACCTACCATCCGGTACCATCCCAAAGGAAACCCGCCCGGTCACGGGGAGAATGTACAAACTCCTTACAGCTAGTGGCAGAAATTGAACCTGGGGCACCTTTACTATAAAGCATTGTGCTAACCACTACACTACCATGCTGCCCCCAACGCTAATATGCCCCCCCCCTTTTTCTATTCCTTTTTAGACTTTTGCAGAAGTAACCAGGAAGACAACAATGTAAATGAGGAGAAACATCTTCATTCAATGCACTGCGAATTCCCCTCACACTCCCCCGCTCTCCATCCTGAAATGCTCAGTAATTGTGTATATTTATTGAAGAAAAAGACCACTAGTTAGAGACACAAGAGACTGCAGATGCTGGAATCTGAAGCCACACGCAAAAAAACTGGAACTCAGCAGGTCAGGCAGCAACTATGGAGAGAAATAGATAGTTGTTTCAGCTCGAGATCTTTCATCTGAAAGATAAAGGGGAGTTGGCCAGTATAAAAAAGTTCAAGGCAAGAGGTGATTCAAGAGTCAGCAGGTGATAGGCAGATGGAGGATGGGAGAGTGGAAATAGGACCAGAAGCTACTGAGGCAGCATGGTAGCACAGTGGTTAGCACAGTATTTCACAGTACAGGCGAAAGAGTTCGATTTCCACCACTGCCTGTAAGAAGTTGGTATATTCTTCCTGTGACAGACTGGGTTTTCTCTGAGTGCTCCAGTCTCCTCCCACAGTCCAAAGACATACCAGTTGGTAGGTTATTCAGTATATAAATGCATCAGTATTTACTCAGGAAACTGGCATAGCGTATATGGAAGGAAGGGAAACAAGCAGTAGTGTCATGGAACATACAGAGATTAAAGAGGAGGAGGTGCTTGCTGCCTTACAGCGAATAAAGGTAGATAAATCCCCCGGGCCTGACATGGTATTTCCTCAGACCATGAGAGAGACTAGTATAGAAATTGCAGGGGTCCTGGCAGAAATATTTAAAATGCCCTTAGCCACGGGTGCGGTGCTGGAGGATTGGAGGGTAGCTCATGTTGTTCCGTTGTTTAAAAAAGCCTCCAAAAGTAAACCAGGTAATTCCAGGCTGGTGAGCCGGACATCAGTAGTAGGTAAATTATTGGAAGGTGTTCTGAGAGATCGGATATACAAGTATTTGGACAGTCAAGGGCTGATTAAGGATAGTCAGCATGGCCTTGTGCGTTAGAGTTTTTCGAGGAGGTTACCAAGAAAGTAGATGAAGGAAAGGCTGTGGATGTTGTCTACATGGCCTTTAATAAGGTCTTTGACAAAGTCCCACATGGGAGGTTAGTTCAGAAGGTTCAGACACTAGGTATCCATGGAGAGGTTGTAAACTGGATTCGAAATTGGCTGTGTGGGAGAAGACAGAGAGTGGTAGTGGATGATTGCTTCTCAGACTGGAGGCCTATGACTAGTGGTGTGCCTCAGGGATCTGTGCTGGGACCATTGTTGTTTGTTGTCTGTATCAATGATCTAGATGATAATGTGGTAAATTGGATCAGCAAGTTTGCTGATGACACTAATTGAGGTGTTGTGGACAGCGAGGAAGGCTTTCAAAGCTTGCAGAGGGATCTGGACCAACTTGAAAAATGGGTCAGAAAATAGCAGGTGGAATTTAATGCAGACAAGTGTGAGGTGTTGCATTTTGGAAGGACAAATCAAGGTAGGACATACACAGTAAATGGTAGGGCACTGAGGTGTGCGGAGGAACAAAGGGATCTGGGAGTTCAGATACATAATTCCCTGAAGTGGCGTCACAGGTAGACAGGGTTGTTAAGAAGGCTTTTGGCATCCTGGCATTCATAAATCAAAGTATTGAGTATAGGAGTTGGGATGTTATGGTGAGGTTGTACAAGACATTGGTGAGGCCAAATTTGGAGTATTGTGTGTGGTTCTGGTCACCTAACTATAGGAAGGATATCAGTAAGATTGAAAGAGTGCAGAGAAGATTTACTAGGATGTTGCTGGGTCTTCGGGAGTTGAGTTACAGAGAAAGATTGAACAGGTTACGACTTTATCCCTTGCAGTGTAGAAGAATGAGGGGGGATTTAATAGAGGTTTACAAAATTATGGGGGGTATAGACAGAGTAAATGCAAGTAGGCTCATTCCACTTAGATCAGGAGAGATAAATACGAGAGGACATGGCTTTAGGGTGAAAGGGGGAAAGCTTTAGGGGGCACATTAGGGGGAACTTCTTCACTCAGAGAGTGGTGGGAGTGTGGAACAAGCTGCCATCTGACATGGTAAATGCAGGCTCACTCTTAAGTTTTAAGAATAAATTGGATAGATACATGGATGGGAGAGGTCTGGAGGGTTATGGACTGGATGCAGGTCAATGGGACTAGCGGAATAAAGTTACGGCACAGACTAGAAGGGCCAACTGGCCTGTTTTCTGTGCTGTAGTGTTCTATGGTTCTATGGTTAATTGGTCACTGTAAACTGCCCCATGTGGGAATTAAATCGGGGGATTGTTGGGCAGTATGGCTCGAAGAGCTGGAAGTGCCTATTTTGCACTGTATCTGAATGAATAAGTAAATAAATAAAGCTGCGAGGGATAAGTGGACGTGACAAAGGATTGAAGATGATGGAATCTCATCAGAGAGAAGGTAGAACATGGAATAAAGGACAGGAGGTGGAGAAAGCATTCTCACTGATACTTTACACAGGCGTAGATTCTATATGTCAACTGAGATCTAACTGACGACTTAGCAAGGATTGGTATGCCTTGCTATCTTTTATGCAGCTGGCTATTTACTGAACTAATATGGAAACACTTGAAGTTCAAGTTTAGATTTGCACAGATGATGCACTTTTGCAGCTAACGGTTTAGATTGATTTTAATCAAGGTTACGGGAGCTGGCGTCAAGCTGGTGATCCGAATGGCCACCTCCGAATGTGCTACACATGCTCTTACACTTCCTCCCTTACCACCATTCAGGGCCCCAAACAGTCCTTCCAGGTGAGGCAAGACTTCACCTGTGAGTCGGCTGGGGTGATATACTGCGTCCGGTGCTCCCGATGTGGCCTTTTATATATTGGCGAGACCCGACGCAGACTGGGAGACCGCTTTGCTGAACATCTACGCTCTGTCCGCCAGAGAAAGCAGAATCTCCCAGTGGCCACACATTTTCATTCCACATCCCATTCCCATTCTGACATGTCTATCCACGGCCTCCTCTACTGTAAAGATGAAGCCACACTCAGGTTGGAGGAACAACACCTTATATTCCGTCTGGGTAGCCTCCAACCTGATGGCATGAACATCGACTTCTCTAACTTCCGCTAATGCCCCACCTCCCCCTCGTACCCCATCTGTTACTCATTTTTCTACACACATTCTTTCTCTCACTCTCCTTTTTCTCCCTCTGTCCCTCTGAATATACCCCTTGTCCATCCTCTGGGTATCCCCTCCCCCTTGTCTTTCTTCCCAGACCTCCTGTCCCATGATCCTCTCGTATCCCTTTTGCCTATCACCTGTCCAGCTCTTGGCTCCATCCCTCCCCCTCCTGTCTTCTCCTATCATTTTGGATCTCCCCCTCCCCCTCCAACTTTCAAATCCCTTATTCACTCTTCCTTCAGTTAGTCCTGACGAAGGGTCTCGGCCTGAAACATCGACTGCACCTCTTCCTAGAGATGCTGCCTGGCCTGCTGCGTTCACCAACAACTTTTATGTGTGTTGCTTGAATTTCCAGCATCTGCAGAATTCCTGTTGTTTGCGTTAATAATTATCATACGCTTTCTATCAGAGCACTTAATTATCAAACATGCATACCAATAAATGTTTACTAATCAGAAAGTTTAAAAATTGAATTTATTTTTCAAATGGAAAACAAAGTATGTATGTATATAAGACTTCTCCCACCTTAAGTTGAACTAAAGCACTTTTCCCTTGATCTGCAATCACTTTTGTAATTAAGAAATATTGCACCACAACACCACAAAAACAGAAATGTTATAAAGCCAAGTAATCTGACTCTTGCGACATTGTTTGATGGACAACCACTGAGGATAGAGTCTGATTCCTCTCCAAAATTAGGATAGAATCTTTTTACAGCACAAGTAGATTGAAAATGAGATCATCGACGATTCTGTGCTCTCTCAGCACTCAATGGTACACAATAGGGAAAAAGACCCCTTCAGCCCAACTGGCCCATGCTCACCAAGATGTCCCATCCAAGCTAGTCCCATTTGCCAGCATTTGTCCCATCACCTTCTACGTGCTTCCTCTCAAATAACAACTGCCTTTCAAAAGTTGTTTTAGAACCTGCAGTGTGACTAAATTATTTCTACAGACTAAATTATTGTGCTCATTACATAAAAAGGTACCAAGAACTTCAAATAATTTTATTTTCTTTGCTGCACGCTAATTCATTGTTCCCCTTTTGAACTTAAATATCAGCAGCTAAACAAAAACAATTCTTGATTTATAAAAGAAATGTTAATACTATTGTCCTTCAAATTCACTCCCAATTTTCCTGTCATGATTTTATATTATCTCAGTCAGTACCACTGAAGGGAGAGAGTACTTGCCTGCTGCTTGGAGCTTCCTTTGATCAAAAGTGTTATTGTTGAAGTCTTTGTTCGACAAGTGGAAGCATTTGATTGTCACCCCCTCAACTTTGGGCAGGAGCAAGGCAAATCCTGCAATTCCATCTTCTACCTCAAGAGGTCTCTGCTTGCCACTTCCCATAGGAGTGTCTGAAATACAAGATACCTTAGTAATACAGGTTTGATAACACAAAAACTAATTGATTTAACCAAACTCTTAAAAAAGATCAAACTTTGTCCCACTCCAAAATGAAAAATTTTTACATAATATGAACTGCAATAATACAGAAGTTCTGATTAATATATTGATCTGAGCTGTGGTTTTTGGAGTCCTTGCTGCTAATGTCCTGATGACACCTCTCGGCACAGAAAGTCAACTATTTGTTCCTCTCCGTAGATGCTGCCTGACCTGTGATGCATTTTGTGTGTGTTACTCTGGATTTCCAGTATCGGTAGAATCTCTCGTGTTAATAAATGTGCACCTGAGTTTTGGATTTATTTACTTATCACATGTGCATCAAAACATACAGTAAAATGAGTCGGAAGGATGTGTGGGGGCAGCCCGCAAGTGTTGCCACACATTCTGGCACCAACATAGCACGCACACAATGCAAAGGCATTCATCAACTGAGCAACAAAATCTGGAGCAACTTATTGGTAAGGTATTATGAATATTTAATATATTGAGCAGCACGGGAACATAGCAGTCAGTGTAACTGCTTTACAATGCCAGTAATCACCAATCTGTTCAATACTGCAAACGGTGGCATAAGCTACTACAAGTTATCCTAGGTGAAGCCACTTACACACAATGCCAGGGCAGCTGACTCCCAACACCTTGCAATCTGCAGGCAGCAGATTCTCAAACTTTGTAGCAGCTTCTGCATCCTTACTTTTAGATCCAGACTCATCTCTTCTCTCTGTAACAATAAAATCATAGGAAAGGAAATGACCAATAACAACATCAAATGCACATCCATGCAAGTAAAGTACAAGAAAAGTAATCATGTGGCAATTGGCAGCTGGACTGTTTTACAAATTTTTGGTTAACCAGGATGTTTGAGTTTGAGGTGGAAATAATATTTCTATAAGAAATCATTTGGAACATAATATTTTCCAGCTTTGACTTGGAGAGTTAAACGATGAGTCAAACATTTCTTGCGAGAGTAAAAAATATTATTTTTGTTTGATTTTCTGTTGATCATATTTTAGAAAACATCACATACACAGAACTTGGTTAATAGTCATACTGCGGAATAACATGCAATTTTCATTGGGTAAGGAATCTCAATCACACTAAAAAGAATTGAAGTGGTTAGAATTTAGAAGGTATGATTAGTAGTATTAGAGAGTAATAAAGGTATACTTAAAAGTAAGCTCGAAGGACAAAAGTTAAAAGGATGAGACCAAGGAGGGTGGAAAATAGTTTGTGTGAAGCATGTGTGAACACCAAGATAAACACAGAAAAATAATTAATTTTTAATATAATTCATAACAACTATAAGAGGTTGACAGCATTTGAGATGCGGGCATACAGACGGATCCTCAGGGTATCATATGTTGATAGGAGATCCAACAATTTCATCCTAGAAAAGACTGGCATGAAACCAATACTTCTGGAAACCGTTATCCAAAGGAAACTTTGCTATTGTGGACACATCTCAAGAACTGACGACACACTGGAACACACTGTGCTTAAAGGCAGAGTAGAAAGAAGCTGTTCCTGAAGCAGACAGAGGACAACCTGGATCGACAACATCAAGAAGTGGACCAGCCTCACCGCCAGAGATGCAACAGGTTTGGCTGCCGACAGATCGCAGCGGAAGAAAGTGGTCACCGAGGCTCTGGCAGAGTATGACACATGACGAGGATGATTATAACAACTGCAGGATGCTTCAGAGTAACTTACAACACTGAAATACCCCTTGAAGAGTGGTTATTACCATTAATGTAGAAAATACAGCAGCCAATGTGTGCACACAAGACACTAACAGCAAAGGGCTAACTGTCTGTTGGATCTGGTTATACTGAGGCAGACGTTCTTCAGAAGTCAAGAAGTATAAAACTTGGTGGTGACTGCCACTTTATTGAGTAAAAGTAATGTTCATTATCAAGTTTATTATCGAAGTACATACATGTCACCATATATTACACTGAGATTCATATTCTTGCAGGCAGTCACAGAAGAACAAAGAATTCCAATAGAATCAATGAAAAACTTCAAAGTCTGACAAGCAACCAATGTGAAAACGACAAACTGTGCAAATACAAAAAAAAGAAAAATATAATAAATGAACAAGTAAATAAATAATATTGAAACATGAGTCGTAAGAACAAAGAACAATCTGATTCCCAAATGGACATTGAATCTTTGGACACTACCTCACTTTTTTAAAAATATACAGTATTTGTTTTTGCACATTTTTTCATCTATTCAACATATGTAATTGATTTACTTGTTTATTTTATTTAATTTATTTTTTTCTCTCTGCTAGATTATGTATTGCATTGAACTGCTGCTGCTAAGCTAACAAATTTCATGTCACATGCCAGTGATAATAAACCTGATTCTGATTCTAGTTGTCTCATACTTAGAAACAAAGCATATTCCATTGATAATATGTAACATATGAAGTAGCCAGATTCAAGTGGTGTGACTCGTGCTGCAGAAAAACTGAGCATCTAGAAAATACAGAATCAGCTATGCTACAATTACTAGAAATTTCACTGAACTACATAGTATATATAGTTGATTACATAATAATTATAAACAAGCCTATAAAAGTTAAACTACAAGGAAAATATTAAAGGCCAAGGTCACTTATTGAAATGAAAACACAAGGCTTATCCCTGTTGCTGGTATAACTCCAACAGACCCTCCAATGATCAAAGTAAGGTACAAGCACTAACATCTCTCAGGATGTCACTATAAGACATCACAGAGACGTTTGGCAAAGTCATGATGTAGCTTTAAGTGCAGGAAATGCTTGAGAGCAATGGTGCAAGTCTCAGGCAATTGCTGATGGAGTCTAACGGGAGTCAGCAGGAGACAAAGGGTTTGTAATGAAGAATAGTAAGATCTATCTCCAATGTTTGGATGATATGAAGTGACAGGTGGCTTGTGTGCATCAAAATCAGTGACAGATAAGAGGGACTGAATTATCATAATCTTACCTGTACGCTCCAATGGAAACTGCCTGTCTAAAATTAATATGTGAAGAGAACCAATGGTAGCACTGCAAGACCAGTGGAAGGGGACAGTCCAAGATTTTGCAGTCACAATGATGGCTGAACTATTGGAGCTTGGTACCATTAGCTGCACTAAGAAACTCAAAAGATTTTGCAGAAATCCTCAATACTGAAGGCAATCTGGAGTCCTGCACAATTGGCATTGTTTTCATCGTTCTCTATTGCACTCTATTGAAATGACCTGAATCGCTATGAAGCTAAACTACTTACAAATTAGTCTCACTGCAAAATACCCTGAAAAGCTCACAATTTGTTGCCTGGATCTAATTGAGATTTTAAATCATACATCAAACCATATTTATTGCTTGGACTATCTGGCTTGTTAAAATAAACTGGTATTATAGAGTCATAGAAAGAGCTTCGTGGAAACAGCCCAACGGATCCACATTGACCAAGACTCCCATCCAAGCTGGTTCCATTTGCTAGAATTTGGCCCATAACTTTCCAATCCATTCACCCGTCCAACTGTAAGTGGGCTTTAAAAAAAAATTCAGACCAATTTTTTTTGTGTGCTCAAAACGGTAAGAGGGCGACACCTCAGATGCAGCAGCCTCTCTGGGTCCAACCATGTGTGTGTTGAATGACAAGTAGACTTGAAGTTTTGAAACCCAACACTTTAAGTTATTTTATTTCCTCTCTCACTCATTAACTTATTAATACTCTTCTGAATGTCATTATGACCACCTGAACAAAAGCAATTCTTGGAAAGGTTAATGATATTTGGCTTTCAAATTCACTCCTGATTTTTCCAACATAGATTTATATTGTCCGATCAGTACCTGTTGGAATTAAGTAACGTGACATAGTAGTTCAAAGTACAGCAAATAGCAATACCACATTTATGATACTTCGATGTTTACTTCAATCACATGGTTCAATTTATCAGATTAAAAGGTGTTTGATAACCATACCTTTGCTGTTTATGAGAATACTGAAATTCAATTGCCTCCTCAGCCAGTAGTGCATTAAAACTGCTGGGTGTCAGTGGTCCCATGAAACCAGGCATTAAGCCTACCCGCCATCAAGGACATATACACAGAAGGGTGCTGGAAAAGGGCCCGTAACATTTCATGAAGGATCCCACCCACCAATATTTTATTATTTCCTGTCAATCACCTTATGTATAGTCTAGCATCACTTTATGGAAAAACAATAAACAACATAAAAATTATCTTAAGTATTTATGCATATTGCTTTTTTTTAATTAGTGTCCTTTATCTTTTGTGTTATTTTTGTGCCGCATTGGATCAAGAGTAATATTTATTTCATTCTCCTTTGCACTGGTGTACAGGAAACGACCTTAAACAATCTTAAATCTTGGATCAAAAAAGGGCAAGTTCTCACAAAAACAATGACTGCATCTCTTGAGCTGGCTGCAAGTTTGGAGCAGTACCAGAGAATTTCTGTAACAAGGCAGTTCAAGCTTTTGTAATAGAAAGCAAGCACAGGTGCTAGATTTTCTCTACATTAAAAACATGCATATTCAGCTATGGGTTTCAGGCCCAAACTAACGTAAATACTTAAAAAACCAAAAGCAACCTCTATCAGTATAAAGTCACTGCTCCAAACTCAGAGATGTAATTACAAATCCAAAAAATAATTTAGAATGAACTTTTAAAGTTTACTGAATTAACATAGCTTCTAGCACCCCACCCCCCACCAAACACAGAGGATATAATAAACTCCTACACTAACATTTTTCTTATATTATATCCAAAAAAAAGTTCACCTTTTTTCCGTCTACTAGAACTCTGTGTGCAGAAGGTATCAGTGCCAGCCATGTAAAGGACTACTTCAGGCAGTACATAGACCTCCTGTTCAAAAGAAGAGTAATATTAACAGAAATAGTCTAAACCCAGAACAAGATTTTTTTTTAAGCTGAAACTGCTGGAAATCCAAAATAAGAACAAAAAGTAGTAGAACCTCTCAGCAGGTCAGACAGCAACTGTGAAAACAGAATTGGAGTTAACACCTCAGGTCAAAGACACTTTGTCAAAGTTCAACTTTGTCAGAACTGGGAAAGTGAAAAAGCTGATTCTTTTAAAGTTGCAGAGAAAGTACAGATGGATGGTACAGACAAAGGAATATTTCTGGTGGGGTGACGCACAGCTGATTCCTTATGTGTACAAAGCCATCTGATTGTCCCCTAGGGATGCACACAGCTTGATACTGTAACTGCTCTGAACAAGATCACAAGAAATTAGCAGAGCTGTGGACATGGCTCAGAACATCACAGAAACCAGCTTCCCTTCTGTGCATCTTGTCGTAAACTCCCCACTACCTGGGGAAAACAGCAAACATAAGTAAAAGAGCCCTTCCTACTCAGTCCCTCTTCTCCCTCTTCCATCAGGCTGTAGATACAAAACACAAAATAATCTGCAGATGTTGAGGTCAAAGTAACATTCACAACACGCTGGAGGAACTCAACAGGTTGGGCAGCATCCGTGGAAAAGATCGGTCGACGTTTCGGGCCGGAACCCTTCGTCCAGGGTTCCCAAAACCGATCTTTTCCACGGATGCTGCCCGACCTGCTGAGTTCCTCCAGCGTGTTGTGAGTGTAGATACAAAATCTTGCAAACGTATACCATATTGTGCAAAAGTCTTAGGCACCCGAGAATCTTATACAGTTTCAGATGGTATGGCCTCCGCAGAGCCCTAATCTCAAAATCGTCCAGGTTGTCTGGAATTATCAGAAGCAAACAAGACAGCCAAGGTCTGCAGAAGAACTGCAGCAAATTGTCCAAGAGGCTTGGAACAACCTACCAACAGATCTTCTTATAAAACTGCACGACAGTGTACCTAAGAGAATTGATGCAGTCTTAAAGGCAAAGGGCGGTCACACTAAATATTGATTAGATTTAGTTTTACTGTTCACTGCTCGTTATAGTAATTTCTTTGATATTCAGGAATTTTTCATTTCATTGTTTTGAAAGCATCTTGCCTTACAGAATTTTACTGCACATTCCTGTAACTGTAACACTATTTACAGCATTCTGGTTTTGTCTTTTCCTTATACGGCCTTGATGTACAGATACAAAACGCTGCAGGACCTCAGCAAGTCAGGCAGCATCTACGGAAATGAATAAACAGACGAGGTTTCGGGCCAAGACCCTTCATCAGGACTGCAGAGGGGAAGATGCCAGAAAAAGATGGGGAGGAGGGGAAGGAGGTAATAGAATGTAACAGATGAAGCCGGGTGGGTGGATGGGGTAGGGGGTGAAGTGAGAGGTGATAGGTGAAAAGGTAAGCAGCTGGGAAAAAAGGAATCTGAGAGGAGAGGACTGGACCATGGGAGAACGAGAAGGAGAAGGGGCACTAGTGTAAGGTGATAGGCATGTGAGGAGAAATGGTGGGGGGGGGGTCAGAACCAGAGTGGAGAACTGAAGAGAAGGGGGTAGGGGGAAAAAAAAATTACTGGAAATTGGACAGAACGATGTTCATGCCATCAGGTTGGAGGCAACCCTGATGGAATTATGTTTTTGAAGTAATCTGTATAGATGGCGTACAAAACAAAGATTTGCACTGTGCTCCAGTACATGACGACAATAAACCGATTATTGAATTAATATCTGAAGAAAATTAGGAAGAAAAACAAATAAAGGGACACATTACAACTGTCAAATTCAGATCAGAGAGTTGCTGTAACCTGAATGTGAAAAGGAAATGCCTGAAATGCCCAGCAGGTCTCACAACCCTGACCTCACTACACCTAACAGCTTATTCACTATATCTTGGCAGGTAGGCAAATTCTTTGTTTCAATTTATAACTAGATCCAAGTTGATACCTGCAGAAACTCAAATCCACCATCCTGTCCTCAGCTTTCCTAAAATCTAAATATTTCTTTGTTAAGAACAGAGAGATGCGAGTTTATAGTTTGGAGATCGCCAACCTCCATCCCCAATTCTAGAATAAAAACAAGCATTACTAACAGACTTGGACAAGTGCAGATATTATTTAAGGAACCTCTTGGTAACGCTGTGGAGAGAGATCCTACCCTGTCACTTTCACTCTCTGTCCTGCCCCGACCATCTCTATGGTCCTACATTATCTCAATGTTGCCCAACGTAAGCTTGAAAAACAGCAGCTCATCGTCTGCCAATTTCAGAAAACCTGGTTTTTCTATTTGCATCAGAGTTGGTCATTTCTGCTGTAAGATCAGCAAGTGTCATCACAAAGGCACGACAGCACCTCTACTTTCACCAAAACTTTAACAAAACGTCTATGGATGCACAGTGGAGAGCTTCCTAATTGGCTGAATCATGGCCTGGTATGAAAACACCAATCCCAGCAATGGAAAACGCAACAGAAAGCGGTGGACGTGCCCAGCCCATCACAGGCCAAGCCCTCTCCACCAGCGAATACATTTACATTGAGCACTGCCACAAGAAAGCAGTATCCATCGTCAAAGACCCCCACCATCCAGGCCATACTCTCTTCTCACTACCACCATCAGGCAGGAGATACAGAAGCCTGACGTACTAGGTTCAAGAACAGTTATTGCCCTTCCAACCACCAGGATCCTCAATTGGTGTGAATAACTTCAAACACCACTACTCTGAACTGATTCTATGACGTACAGGCTCACTTTCAAGGTCTCTACAATTTATCTTCTCAGCATTATTTTATTTGCAGTTTATCATCTTTTTGCAGAATTAGAATTACTATTTCTGATCACAGTGTGTTATGAAATTTGTTGTTTTGCAGCAGTACAGTGCAATAAATTTAAAAACTATAAGTCACAATGAGAAATAGATATACAAAAAATTTAATTAAATTAGATTAATTAAAAAGAGCAAAAATAGTGAGGTTGTATTTATGGACTGGTTCAATGCCCGTTTAGAAATCTGATGGCGGAGAGGGAGAAGCTGTTCCTAAATGGTTGAGTGTCTGTCTTCAGGCTCCTGTACCTCCTTATATTGACAGCTTGTCAGTCTTTGCACCCTGTGAACGCTTGCAGGAAAATAAATGTCAAGGTTGTATATAGTAGCATTAAGGTACTTTGACAATAATTTAACTTTGAACTTTGGAACTCTGAGATTATCCAGCTGCAATATTAACTCGGCGTTTCCCTCTCCAGTGCCTGATCTGTTAGCCATTTCCAGTACTCTAGCAACAGATCAGACTGACAATTAATAGCCTGAACATCACACAAGATGTCAGAGCAACTCAGTGGTCAGGCAAATGGGCCTCAATGTACAGGATTTGTAACAGGCTTCAGAGGGTTTTGGACAGTCAGCTGCAACCTGGACACAAGCCTCCCCACTACAGAGGACATCTTCAAAACGGCCGTGCCTTAAGAGGGCAACATTCATCATGAAGAACCCTCACAACCGGGACATGCCCCCTTCTCATTACTCCCGCCCGGGAGGATACACACTCAATGTTTTAGCGACAGTTTCTTTTCCACTGCCATCAGATTTCTGAACTGTCCATGAACACAACCTCATGATTCCTCTTTTGCACTTTTTTTTATTATTATAGCAATTTAGTAATAACCTGTTACGCCTGCACTGTACTGCTGCCACAAATCAACACATTTCACAACTTACGTCAGTGACAATAAACCTGATTCGGATTCACGTTTATCTGGATGGATAAAGGTCTCAACCTGAGATATTGACTGTCCATTTCCCTCCGCTGATGCAACCTGACCCACACAGTCCCTCCACCATCTACAGTTTCGTCTCCAATAGCTTGAACATGCCCTTTTTATTCATTTTCTAACTTTCTTTCAGCCGCTTGGTTAACAATACTAATGAGTTAACTTGCCTCACTTTCCCTGTCTCACAAAACCTTCAAAAAGATGGCATTAAGGACCCTCGTCACCCAGGACATGTCCTCTTCCCCTAACTACCATCAGAGAGGAGGTACAGGGGCATGAAGTCACACACATTCAATGTTATAAACAGCTTCTTCCCCACTGCCAACAGATTTCTGAATGGACAATTAACCCACCTATGAATACCACCTCACTATACTTGCTTCCATTTTGCACTACGTATTTATTGATTATAAACAGCATTATAAAGAGTTGTTAAATAGCATGTGTTTGTATTCGAAAAGCAGAGGTTTTTGTCACTGATTGGTTGGCAAGAAATAAGCAGTAAGAACCGTTTTGTTCACTGCAGTTTCAAGCATTCAGGCTTGGAGATGCGAGAAATGGCCTGGAGTGAAAATGACAGGAATTCTGCAGATGCTGGAAATTCAAGCAACACACATCAAAGTTGCTGGTGAACGCAGCAGGCCAGGCAGCATCTATAGGAAGAGGCGCAGTCGACGTTTCAGGCCGAGACCCTTCGTCAGGACTAACTGAAGGAAGAGTGAGTAAGGGATTTGAAAGCTGGAGGGGGAGGGGGAGATGCAAAATGATAGGAGAAGACAGGAGGGGGAGGGATAGAGCCGAGAGCTGGACAGGTGATAGGCAAAAGGGGATACGAGAGGATCATGGGACAGGAGGTCCGGGAAGAAAGACGGGGCGGGGTGACCCAGAGGATGGGCAAGAGGTATATTCAGAGGGACAGAGGGAGAAAAAGGAGAGTGAGAGAAAGAATGTGTGCATAAAAATGAGTAACAGCTGGGGTACGAGGGGGAGGTGGGGCCTAGCGGAAGTTAGAGAAGTCAATGTTCATGCCATCAGGTTGGAGGCTACCCAGACGGAATATAAGGTGTTGTTCCTCCAACCTGAGTGTGGCTTCATCTTTACAGTAGAGGAGGCCGTGGATAGACATGTCAGAATGGGAATGGGATGTGGAATTAAAATGTGTGGCCACTGGGAGATCCTGCTTTCTCTGGCGGACAGAGCGTAGATGTTCAGCAAAGCGGTCTCCCAGTCTGCGTCGGGTCTCACCAATATATAAAAGGCCACATCGGGAGCACCGGACGCAGTATATCACCCCAGTCGACTCACAGGTGAAGTGTTGCCTCACCTGGAAGGACTGTTTGGGGCCCTGAATGGTGGTAAGGGAGGAAGTGTAAGGGCATGTGTAGCACTTGTTCCGCTTACACGGATAAGTGTCAGGAGGGAGATCAGTGGGGAGGGATGGGGGGGACGAATGGACAAGGGAGTTGTGTAGGGAGCGATCCCTGCGGAATGCAGGGGGGGGGGGAGGGAAAGATGTGCTTAGTGGTGGGATCCCGTTGGAGGTGGCGGAAGTTACGGAGAATAATATGTTGGACCCGGAGGCTGGTGGGGTGGTAGGTGAGGACCAGGGGAACCCTATTCCTAGTGGGGTGGTGGGAGGATGGAGTGAGAGCAGATGTACGTGAAATGGGGGAGATGCGTTTAAGAGCAGAGTTGATAGTGGAGGAAGGGAAGCCCCTTTCTTTAAAAAATGAAGACATCTCCCTCGTCCTAGAATGAAAAGCCTCATCCTGAGAGCAGATGCGGCGGAGACGGAGGAATTGCGAGAAGGGGATGGCATTTTTGCAAGAGACAGGGTGAGAAGAGGAATAGTCCAGATAGCTGTGAGAGTCAGTAGGCTTATAGTAGACATCAGTGGATAAGCTGTCTCCAGAGACAGAGACAGAAAGATCTAGAAAGGGGAGGGAGGTGTCGGAAATGGACCAGGTAAACTTGAGGGCAGGGTGAAAGTTGGAGGCAAAGTTAATAAAGTCAACGAGTTCTGCATGCGTGCAGGAAGCAGCGCCAATGCAGTCGTCGATGTAGCGAAGGAAAAGTGGGGGACAGATACCAGAATAGGCACGGAACATAGATTGTTCCACAAACCCAACGAAAAGGCAGGCATAGCTAGGACCCATACGGGTGCCCATAGCTACACCTTTAGTTTGGAGGAAATGGGAGGAGCAAAAGGAGAAATTATTAAGAGTAAGGACTAATTCCGCTAGACAGAGCAGAGTGGTGGTAGAGGGGAACTGATTAGGTCTGGAATCCAAAAAGAAGCGTAGAGCTTTTAGACCTTCCTGATGGGGGATGGAAGTATATAAGGACTGGACATCCATGGTGAAAATAAAGCGGTGGGGGCCAGGGAACTTAAAATCATCGAAAAGTTTAAGAGCGTGAGAAGTGTCACGAACATAGGTCAGAAGGGATTGAACAAGGGGTGATAAAACCGTGTTGAGGTATGCAGAAACGAGTTTGGTGGGGCAGGAGCAAGCTGAGACAATAGGTCGGCCAGGACAGGCAGGTTTGTGGATCTTGGGTAGGAGGTAGAAACGGGAAGTGCGGGGTGTGGGAACTATAAGGTTGGTAGCAGTGGATGGGAGATCCCCTGAGCGGATAAAGTCGTTGATAGTGTGGGAGACAATGGCCTGGTGCTCCTTAGTGGGGTCACGATCGAGGGGTAAATAAGAGGAGGTATCCGCGAGTTGTCGCTGTGCCTCGGCAAGGTAAAGGTCAGTACGCCAGACTACAACAGCACCCCCTTTATCAGCGGGTTTAATAATAATGTTAGGATTAGTGCGGAGGGAGTGGAGAGCAGAGCGTTCCGAAGGAGTGAGGTTGGAATGGGGACAAGGTACGCTCTGTCCGCCAGAGAAAGCAGGATCTCCCAGTGGCCACACATTTTAATCCCACATCCCATTCCCATTCTGACATGTCTATTCACGGCCTCCTCTACTGTAAAGATGAGGCCACACTCAGGTTGGAGGAACAACACCTTATATTCCGTCTGGGTAGCCTCCAACCTGATGGCATGAACATTGACTTCTCTAACTTCCGCTAGGCCCCACCTCCCCCTCGTACCCCAGCTGTTACTCATTTTTATGCACACATTCTTTCTCTCACTCTCCTTTTTCTCCCTCTGTCCCTCTGAATATACCTCTTGCCCATCCTCTGGGTCACCCCCCCCCGTCTTTCTTCCCGGACCTCCTGTCCCATGATCCTCTCGTATCCCCTTTTGCCTATCACCTGTCCAGCTCTCGGCTCTATCCCTCCCCCTCCTGTCTTCTCCTATCATTTTGCATCTCCCCCTCCCCCTCCAGCTTTCAAATCCCTTACTCACTCTTCCTTCAGTTAGTCCTGACGAAGGGTCTCGGCCTGAAACGTCGACTGCGCCTCTTCCTATAGATGCTGCCTGGCCTGCTGCGTTCACCAGCAACTTTGATGTGTGTTGCGTGGAGTGAAAATGAAATGACCTCACATCTTCAGCAAGCTAAGAACTACGAAGAATTTGAAGGTATCAACAATCTTGAATGTTACAATTAATGTGAAGATTTGAAGGATGCAATAATCAAAAGCATTGTCAAAGAGCAGTTCATTATCTACACTAGGTTTCTGTGCTGATTTTGGTCATTGCACACACTGGATGAATTCCTCCATTGATAACTATTCGGAACTAATACAGAGCTTCGTAGTACTGTAGTAGCATTGGTTGTAGAAACATAGAAACACAGAAAACCTACAGCACAATACAGGCCCTTTGGCTCACAGAGCTGTGCCAAAAACGTTCTTACCTTAGAACTACCAAGGCTTACCCATAGCCCTCTATTTTTCTAAGCTCCATATACCTATCCAGGAGTCTCTTGAAAGACCTTATCGTTTCCGCCTCCACCATTGCTGCCAGCACCCCATTCCACACACTCACCACTGTCTGTGTAAAAAATTTATCCCTGACATCTCCTCTGTACCTACTTTCAAGCGCCTTAGAATTATGCCCTCTCGTGCTAGCTGTTTCAGCCCTGGGAAAAAGCCTCTGACTATCCACACGGTCAATGCCTCTCATCATCTTATACACCTTTATAAGGTCACCTCTCATCCTCTGTTGCTCCAAGGAGAAAAGGCTGAGTTCACTCAATCTATTCTCATAAGGCAGGCTCCCCAATCCAGGCAACATCCTTGTAAATCTCCTCTGCACCCTTTCTATGGTTCCCACAACCTTCCTGTAGTGAGGCAACCAGAACTGAGCACAGTACTCCAAGTGTGGTCTGACCAGGGTCCTATATAGCTGCAACATTACCTCTCAGCTCCTAAACTCAATCCCATGATTGATGAAGGTCAATGCACCATATGCCTTCTTAACCATAGAGTCAACCTGCACAGCAGCTTTGAGTGTCCTATGGACTCGGACCCCAAGGTCCCTCTGATCCTCCACACTGCCAAGAGTCTTGCCATTAATGCTATATTCTGCCATCATATTTGGCCTACAAAAATGAACCACCTCACACTTCTCTGGGTTGAACTCCATCTGCCACTTCTCAGCCCAGTTTTGCATCTGATCAGTCCCGCTGTAACCTCTAACAGCCCTCCACAGTATCCACAACACCTTTGTGTCATCAACAAATTTACTAACCCATCCCTCCACTTCCTCATCCAGGACATTTATAAAAAATCACAAAGAGCAGGGGGCCCAGAACAGATCCCTGAGGCACACCACTGGTCACCGGCCTCCATGCAGAATATGACCCATCTACAACCACTCTTTGCCTTCTGTGGTTAAGCCAGTTCTGGATCCACAAAGCAATGTCCCCTTGGATCCCACACCACGCCTCTTTACTTTCTCAATAAGCTTTGCATGGGGTACCTTATCAAATGCCTTGCTAAAATCCATATACACTACATATACGGCTCTCCCTTCATCAATATGTTTAGTCACATCCTCAAAAAATTCAATCAGGCTCGTAAGGCATGACCTGCCTTTGACAAAGCCATGCTGACTATTCCTAATCATATTATGCCTCTTCAAATATTCATAAATCCTGCCTCCCAGGATCTTTTTCATCAACTTACCAACCACTGATGTAAGACTCACTGGTCTATAATTTCCTGGACTATCCCTACTCCCTTTCTTGAATAAGGAAACAACATCCGCAACCCTCCAATCCTCCGGAACCTCTCCCGTCCTCATTGATGATGCAAAGATCATTGCCAGAGGCTCAGCAATCTCCTCCCTCGCTTCCCACAGTAGCCTGGAGTACATCCCGTCCGGTCCCGGTGACTCATCCAACTTGATGTTTCCCAAAAGCTCTAGCACATCCTCTTCCTTAATATCTACCTGCTTAAGCTTTTCAGTCTGCTGCAAGTCATCCCTACAATCGCCAAGATCCTTTTCTGTAGTGAATACTTTGCTTCAGTATTCATTAAATACCTCTGCCATCTCCTTCCGTTCCGTACACACTTTTCCACTGTCACACTTGATTGGTCCTGTTCTCTCTCACGTCTTACACTCTTGTCCTTCACATACTTGTAGAATGCCTTGGGGTTTCCTTAATCCTGTCCACCTTCTCATCGCCCCTTCTGGCTCTAAATGTCTGTAAATGTGTTTGAATTTGTTCTGTACTTCATTTAAATACATAATTTGATACTTAGTTAAAATTTGTTTGTCTTTTTTTATACCTTTTTAACTATTTCCATGAAACTTTGGGAAGTTGGGACAGCGGCTTAATGGAGCCGAAATGTACTGGTCCCAATGTATGCCAGTTAACTGGGATCCACTGTATTTTTACATCTTGCACTGCATTGCTACCACAAAACAGCAAATTTCACAACATACGTCAGTGATATTAAACTTGATTCTGATTCTTAGAATGGATGTTTGACCTGAAACATTAATGCCATTTCCTCTATCCACTGCTATCGAGCGTTTCCAGCATTGTGTCTCAATTTCAGATTTTCAGCATCTGCAATTCTTTATTTTCTCCCAGCACTGACCTCCAGCTCAACGACCATTTTCTTCACCAGGAAATGTTGACCATCAGACTCATCTACGTAGGCACGGCCCTTTGTTGCAATCCACGACAGCCGCTGGCGTCTCCGCTGAACCCTTCGCGCACAGTCTCTCCACAGCCTGCACACACTGCGACACAAATGGCAGAGTGTGAGGAGGAGTCTGTTTACGATCAGGCTTGGTGCTAAGCAGGGCCAAGGTGGAAGAAGGGTCTGTGTATTGGGGGGGTGGCAATTGAAGTCAGGAAGGGGCCTTACTGCCACACTTGTGAGCACTGGAAGGGTAGCACCTACAGTAATGTTGTGGGGATGGAACTGGACTCTCTCACGGTGGTGTCTGAAAAGAGGATGCTGTCTAAGTTGCATGCCATCTTGGACAATGCCTACATAATGTACTGGTTGGGCACAGGAGTACATTCAGCCAGAGACTCATTCCACCGAGATGCAACACAGAGCGTCATAGGAAGTCATTCCTGCCTGAGGCCATCAAACGTTACAACTCCTCTCTTGGAGGGTCAGACACGCTGAGCCAGTAGGCTGGTCCTGGACTTATTTCCTGGCATAATTTACATATTACTATTTAATTATTTATGGTGCAACTGTAACGAAAACCAATTTCCCTCGGGATCAATAGAGTATGACTATGACTATGAGCAGGGGAGGGGTAATGATGGTATGGAGCAAAGGTGAGATTGCTGAGGGACCAGAATAGGGTGGTTTCACTCACCAGAGGCATCCTGATTGGCAGTAGTTGGACAAACTGTCAGGGCACTTGTGGCTGATAGCATGGTAATGAATCCATGGACACCACCTCATAATATTTCCTCTCTTTTTGCACTACTCGTTTAATATATATTATTGTAAATTACAGTTATTTTATGTATTACAATGTACAGCTGCCACAAAACAACAAATTTCACGAAATAAGCCTGATTCTGATTCTGGAATGGGTGCAGTCACTCTTGAGAACGACCAGTGCAGGCGGGCACCGGCTTGGGAACGGGTTGGAAACACTAGTTGCTAGGGAGTATGGCGCACCAACTAGCGGTAGCACATAGGACACCGGCTGCCAAGTGAATGAGGGGCACCTGCTCTCAGTGGCACGGGGAGCGGACCGCCGGTGGGGGCGGTTACCGGCGGAGTGGGGAGAGGCAGGGGAATGTGGCTTGAAGCCAGGGGCCGGAGAGGGAGGGGGCCGGAACTACCTGGCGCTTCTCTGCAGTGACTTCGTGGGCAGGAAGGAGAGCACCCGCTCCACCACGTCGGCCACATCGTTCAGCACCGAGCTGTTGCTCCTCTGCTCCGCAACATCCATAACCGTCAATTCCGGCAAACCCACGGTTCCGGATCTCTGCAGCAGGGCCGCAAAAAACGGAAGTCACGTCATATACCCTTCGCGAACACAGGCGGAAGTATCTGCAGAGTGGCGGAAGTGCCCGCACTGTGCCACTGTGGGGCGGAAGTTGGTGGCTCGTCTCCTCTTTTCTAGTTAATACCCACTTGCCCTTCTTGTCTTTGGTGTTAGAGTTCCTGGGCTTGAGAACTGCTGCCAAAGTAGTCAATATTTATCTCTCACTCAACATTGGCAGCTCAGATGGCCTGGACTGACTGTCACTGTTGTGCAAGCTAGTACCTCAAAGTTCAATTTTCAAAGTATGTATATGTTACCGTATACACGTAAAAGTTGCTGGTGAACGCAGCAGGGCAGGCAGCATCTATAGGAAGAAGTACAGTCGACGTTCGTCAAGGGTCTCGGCCCGAAACGTCGACTGTACTTCTTCCTATAGATGCTGCCTGGCCTGCTGCGTTCACCAGCAAGTTTTATGTGTGTTGTTTGAAATTCCAGCATCTGCAGATTTCCTCGTGGATATGTTACCGTATACTACCTTTCTTAAGGACATTTACAGGAAAAAAGAAATATAATGGAACCTTACGAAAACTGTAAGACCGACAAACACCAATGTGGAAAAGAAGACAAACAGCAAATAAAAATAATACTGAGAACAAGAGTTGCAACGAGTCTTTGAAAGTGAGTCTGTAGGTCATAGACTCAGTTCAGAGTCATGGCAAGTGAAGTTATCTACACCAGTTCAGGTGTCTGATAGACTGCTCCTGAACCTGGTGGTGTGAGACCAAACACTTAGTGGTAATAATGAGAAGAGGGCATGAGCCTGAAGATGAGGGTCTTTGATGAGAACCCACACATTGACTGCACATTACAAATGACATCCTTTGCTCCTTATATGGGTGTGAAAGGTGCCCAATGTCCCTCAGCAGCTTTTACAGATGCACCATAGGAATCATTCGGTCTGAATACATCACAGCTTGGGAGGACAACTTCTCCGCAAGAAATCAGAGAGAAACGTGAACACAGTTCATGTGAAGACCCTTCCATGGACAATGTTTACACTCCCCCTGCCTCAAGAAATCAGCCAACATAATCAGGTATCGCTCCCAACAGGGATGTTCTCTCTTCTCCTTCCCCACTTGCATCAGGTCGAAGATACAAAAACACACACCATCAGGCTCAAGGACAGATCAAGAATCGCATTGTTATAAGGCTATTGAACAGATAAATTGCATGGTAAAGATAAACTCCTAATCGCTCGATCCATCTCATCATGGTCCTTATTTGTCTATCCACACTACACTTTCTCTGTAACACCACATTCTGCCACCTGTTATTGCTTTGCCCTTTATATTAACTCAGTGCGTTTGTGGTTGGAATGACATGCAAAGCTAAACTTTTCACTGAATCTCAGTGCAGGTGACAATAATAAATCAATGTAACATGACTGGAAACATTTGCACTGCTACTTTACTGGTTAAGAAAAAACTTGGATACTCCTATCTATAAATCTAGAATTTCACAACATGGTAGCACAGCAGTCAGCATAATCGTTTTACATGTCAGTGATTATCGACCGGGCTTCGATTCCCGCTGCTCTCTGTAAGGAGTCCGTACATTCTCCCCGTGCCCAAGTGGGCTTCCTCCAGGTGCTCCAATTTCCTCCAAAGGCGGGCAGATAGGGTTAGTAAGTTCAATACATGCTATGTTGGCCTGGGAGCGTGGCAAAACTTGTGGGCTGGCCCCAGTACACTCCTCGCTGATTTGATTGAACTCTGATGCTGCATTTCACTCTATATTTCATTGTTTCAATGTACGTGTGACAAATAACTTCACTGACTTAGGCCCATCACCTCTACTGGGGCACAGGCCACGGGCAGCAGCTTGTCAGAGACCGCTGTCCAATGCCAGTCTTACCTCTCCCAGGGGGTGAGACCTTTGGAGCTTCCGTCCGTGTTTCTGTAGCTCTGGGTCTTTACAGGATGGGATTGCTATCCCCATACCCGACACTCCTTTCATTGTCAGGGCTGAGTTATGTGACAAATAAAACTGATCTGTAGTTTACTCTACCAATGGACACCAGGAGGCAATCTGATTGTGTTTAGCACCTTGTCGGCTTCACTAATGACACTCAGAGAAGGAAATCTACTTCCCTTGGCACTAACTACTTTGAAAAGACTCAGCAAGACACTCAGTTCTGGGGGATTTCAAAGTCCGAAGTTCAAAGTAAATTTATTATCCGAGTATGTATACACTACCCTGAGATTCATTTTCTCAGGGGAACTACAAAATGCAACTAAATCCATGAGAAACTACACACAAAGAGTGACAAGCAACGAGCGTGCAAGAGAAGACAACCTGTGCAAAGACAAAGAAAACTAACCACAGGTAAATAAATACACAGATAAATTCATTGTATCAATTAATTAATTAGATAGATAGATGGATAAATAGATAGATAGATGGATAATACTGAGAACATGAGATTTAAAACAAAGCCAATAAAATTGGTCATTGCAACCATTTTATCTCTCTCATTGCCCATACTCAGATCCTAATTACTCCCCCTCCTTAGTCTGGTTTCTACTCCTATTTTCAAATATCCCGTGTCAAGCTATTTCTGTCCCTGAGGGTATTCAGGTTCCTTTTACTCTGATGGTGACACTTCTGCCCATTGTACTAATATTCCTCATTAAGACTTCCTGGAGGAACAGTAGAGAACCAAGCAAGTGACTGGGAACTTCAGGAAGGGAAAATCAAGGGACCACACACCAGTCCTCATCGAGGGATCAGCAGTGGAAAGGGGGAGCAGCTTCAAGTTCCTGGGAGTCCAGATCTCTGAGGATCTATCCAACATATTGATGCAATTAAAAAGAAGGCATGACAGCATCAAACTTCGAATGATACTTGTTTTGACAGTTGTACACAATGGAGCCAGCCTGGATTCCAGGGGGTGGAAAAGTTCATAAAAGTCAATTACTTTCAGAGGCCATTCCTACTAAGAACATTTATAACCTGCAAATTAGGACACATGCTACCAATTTATTATTATATTAAGTTCATATTAAGCATATGGAGAAGATGGCAGTGCAACGCAGTGCGCGTGGCTGCTCCAAAATGATATCGTATTTGTAAGTAGGGACCGTGCACAATCCTGATTTGATGGAGACAGCCGTGAGAAGCACGGAGGAACATCTGGAGAAACTTCTGAAATGCCCGCTTCGCTGCCGCTGCTACTGTGCGATCGAGAATCTCCGGAGGGGAAGGCCCCAAATCCTCGGCTGACCCTGTTGCCGGGGCCAGGGTCGAAGCGCTCGGTGCTCGGTGTCGGAGGGCTGGTCGGAGGCTCGAAGTTTTCGGAGGGACTCAGAGTCGGACTGTGGTCGGATGCTTCCAGGATGCTGCATCGGCAAGTTTGCGGCTCTGGAAGCTCATGGCAGGGAGAGTTTTTCTTCCTTCTACCATCTGCGTGAGATGATGGGACTTTCGAGAGACTTTGAGACTTTTTTTTACCGTGCCCATGGTCTGTCCTTTATCAATTTACGGTATTGCTTTGCACTGTTGTAACTATATATTATAATTATGTGGTTTTTGTCAGTTTTTTTAGTCTTGGTTTGTCTTGTGTTTCTGTGATATCATTCTGGAGGAATATTGTATCATTTCTTAATGCATGCATTACCAAATGACAATAAAAGAGGACTGCGTGTCCTCATAATCTAATCTAATCTAATCTAATTTATAGAATGTGGCATTATCTACAAGTATCATCAATCTCTATCTTAACATAAGATTGACTTTAATCTTAATTTACATAAAAATACATTGTAATGCGTCATTTGCGCTAAGGACCAACAGAGCATGAGGACGTGCTAAGGGGCAGCCCAGCCTACAAGTGTCGCCACACTTCCGGTGCCAATTTAGCATGCCCACAACGTACCATCACTAACCTGTACATCTTTGGAATGTGGGACGAAACCAGAGCACCCAGGAGAAACCCACACAGTCATGGAAAGAACGCACAAACTCTTTACAGAGAGTGGTGGGAAATGTACCTCAATCGCTGGCAGTGTGGAGTTTTATGCCAACGACTATGCACCGTGCTGCCCAAGTCCAGAGGAGGCTTAAGAGAATGATCCTGGGAATGAAAGGGTTAATGTATGAGAAGTGTTCGATGGCTCCTGAATACAAAAATGCCTAGACAGAGTGGAAGTAGGGAGATGTTCCGATTAGTAGGAAAGTCTAGGATCCGAGGGCACAGTCTCAAAATAAAGGGTCGCTCTTTGGAACTGAGAGGAAGAAGAATTTCTTCAGCCAGACAGTGGTGAATCTGTGGAGTTCCTTGCCTCGGAGGGCAGTGTAGGCCAAGTCACTGGGTGCATTTAAGGCAGAGATTCAAAGTCAAAGTAAATTTATTATAAAGGCACGTATATGTCACCATATACTACCCTGAAATTCATTTCCTTGCAGGCATTTACAGGAAAATGAAGAAACACAGTAGAATTTATTTTAAAAAGTATACATTAACAAAGACTGACAAATAATCAATTTGCAACAGAAGAGTAAGTGCCCCACAGTACTGTAAGGATTAGTGTGTCACTATTACATCTCGGCACGTCCGAGTTCAGCTTTCACCTCCGGCATCCTCTGTAAGGAAGTTTGGACGTTCCTTCTTGTGTGAATGTGGCTTTCCTCCTGGTGCTCTCTTCCTCCCACAGTCCAACGACATACCGTTTAGTAGGCTAATTGGTCACTGTAAATTCTCCTGTGATGAAACTGGGGTTAAATCAGTGGGTTTCTAGGTGGTGCAGCTCAAAGAGCTGGGTGGGCTTGTATCTCTAAATAAAAATTTTAAAATAAATAAATAAATATTGCAAAGAACGGGGGTTGTAGAGCTTCATAGGTTCTTGATTGGTAATAAGGGTTGTAGGGACACAAGAGAGTCTGCAAATCCAGAGTAAGACACGCACACACAAAATGCTACAGGAAATCAGTAGGTCAGGCAGCATCCATGGAAAGGAATAAAGAATCAAAGTTTCGGGTTGAGATCCTTCATCGGTTGAAGGGAGAAGGGAGGAGAATAGAGCTGATTTTAAAAAAACACATACAATTGATGGCAGAGCAGACTTGATGGGATGAATGTTCTGATTCTTTTGCTGCATCTTATGGCTTAACAGCAAGAATCAGTACTTTCAATAAAAGGGAGGGAAATGGCAAATTGCAGAAAGAACCTATAAGTGCAGTCAATGTAAGTTTAGATAACCTTGACAATACAATGATTTCTTATGGAAAGTTCAGACACAATTACTTATTGCCTGATCCTCCTCCTCATCAATCTGCAGAAAGTAGCTATTAAAATGAACCCTGGAGAGCTCATTATAAAAAATCAGCCGTGCTGCTCCTGTTGAGAAAATCGTTCTCGTATACGATTTCCATCCGTAATACATTTAAATTGATCTAATTACCATCACATCACTTGGAATTGTGACTGCTAATATGCAAATGAAAAATTAAATTTCATACCAGATTAAGTGCCTAGTCAGTACTCGCTACTGCATTTTGGGCTGTTCCTTGCCTATTTTATTGGCTATCTGCACCTTGTGAATGAGCTTTGATCTTATTGAGAAAGCTAGAGCGTGTGAATTACTGACTCCCTTGGCTAATATTCCTATTGCTTTTCTGCTCGTTATTACTTCATGGGATGTAAGGTCACTTGCGTGGCCAGTATTTAGTGTTCATTCTTAATTCCACTGAGCTGAGGTGAGAAGAGATCAATTCTGATTTTATTTTATATTTTACTTTACGATGTGATCACTTTGTTCACTCGTTATGTGCTGTGTTGGGGCGGCTCGGTGGTGTAGTGGTTAACATAATGCTTTACAGTACCAGCGACCCGGGTTCAAGTCCTGCTGCTGTCAGTAAGGGCTTATTGCGTTCTCCCAGTGTCTGCATGGGTTTCCTCTGAGTGCTCTGGTTTCCTCCCACAGTCCAAAGATTTGCCGGTTGGTAGGTTAATTGGTCATTGTAAATTGTTCCATAATTAGGCTCGGATTGCTGGCTGGGCAGCACGGCTCAAAGGCCCGGAAGGGCCTATTCTGCACTACATCTCAACAAACAAACAAATAAATAAATATTGCGCTGCCGATCATGGACCATGGTTGTTCCGGGCAAAGTGGTTTGCCATTGCTTTCTTCCGGCCAGTGTCTTTACAAGACGGGTGACCCCAGCCATTATCAATATACTCTCCAGAGGTTGTCTGCCTGGCGTCAGTGGCCGCACAACCAGGACTTGTGATCCGCACCGGCTGCTCATACGACCATCCACCACCTGCTCCCGTAGCTTCACATGACCCTGATCAGGGGGCTAAGCAGGTGCTACACACCTTGCCCAAGGGTGACCTGCCGGCTAGCAGAGGGAAGGAGCACCTTACACCTCCTTTAGTAGAGACGTGTCGCCACCCCACCACACAACGTAAACAGTAGGACAGATAAAGGGGAACCATTTGAATGTAGTATATTTGGAGTTTCAAAGGTGATTATTAAATTAGTTTGTTATTGTTACATGAACCAAGGTATAGTGAAAAACATCTTGTACATAACAATGGTACATTGGGGTACGTACTTCTAAGTAAAACAACAGAGTGCAGAAGTTACAGTTACAGAGAAAGTGCCGTGCAGGTAGACAATAAAGTGCAGTGTCATGACGAGGTAATTAAAGAGACATATGCTTAAGTATATGTATGCACACAGTCTGTGTTATGAAAAAATTTCCTTTCAGCAACATATAAGTAAAATTCACAAGAAAGGATAAAAATTATACACAATTTTTGCAAGGAAAAAAAGAGATCATAAAGGTGAAGTCCATTTTACCGCAAAGTGATTCTTTTTTAAAAATGTATATGATTATGTGCATAATATTATTATGCCCATAAATATGCATTCTATAAAGTGTAGTAATTCAGACTAATTCATTACACGGTACGTTGAGATAGTCAAGTTAAATTGGATAGATATAGGGACAGGAAAGGAATGGAGGGTTATGGGCTGAGTGCAGGTCGGTGGGACTAGGTGAGAGTAAGAGTTCGGCATGAACTAGAAGGGCCGAGAGGTCCTGTTTCCGTGCTGTAATTGTTATATGGTTATATTTGGTACCTTAATTATCTGAACTGGATGCATCATGGTTTGATATGAAAACTGCTCTCTCCATGATCACAAGAAATTTATTGCACTAGGAGACCTTCCAAGAGTCATATAATGTCAGGAGAGAAGATGGTGGTGGATGCTTTCAGTCTTTTGTATATTGTGCTTGATGGGGGTGGGGGGAAGAAGAGAGAGGGGGTGGGAACTCACTGCAGTTTCTTGCAATCGTGGACAGAGCAGTTGCCATACCAGACTATGATGCATCACATTCAGATAACTAAGGTGCCACATCTGGGCTTAAAGGTGACACATTACCTAGAACTATCTCTATGTACCGTGTAATGAATTCATCTGAATTACTACACTTTATAGAATGCAAATGCACACTATTCTGTGGACGTGAAAAGGAAACACGGATGGTAGTTTGCCTCCCAGGTCCCAGGGTCCAAGATGTTTCTGGACGCGTCCACAATATCCTGAAAAGAGAGGGTGAGCAGTGAGAAGTCGTGGTACATATTGGTACTAACGACATAGGAAGCAAAAGGGAGGAGGTCCTGAAAAAAGAATACAGAGAGTTAAGAAGAAAGCTGAGAAGCAGGACCTCAAGGGTAGTAATCACAGGATTGCTGCCTGTGCCAAGCGGCAGTAAGGATAGGAATAGAATAAGGTGGCAGATAAATGCGTTGTTGAAGAATTGGAGCAGAGGGCAGGGGTTCAGATTTCTGGATAATTGGGACCTCTTCTGGGACTGGTGGAACCTGTACAAAAGGGACAGGTTGCACGTGAATCTGAGGGGAACCAATATTCTTGCGGGCAGATTTACTAGAGCTGTTGGGAGTGGTTTAAACTAAAATGGCAGGGGTGTGGGAACCAGTATGAGACAGCTGAAGATGAGCCAACAGGTTTACAAGTAGATGATGGGTGTAAGCTCATAATTGGGTATAAATACAGACAGAGTAAATAGTTAAACTGTACCACAGAGGCAAAATTCAAAAGTTCAATGAATGCAGGACTGAAGGCGCTGTATTTAAATGCGCATAGCATTCAGAATAAGGTGGATGAACTTGTGGCGTAATTAGAGATTGGTCAATATGACATTGTGGACATCACTGAGTAGTGGCTGAAAGAAGGCCATGGTAGGGAGCTTCACATCAAAGGATATACTTTGTAGCGAAAGGGCAGGCAGGAAGACATGGGTGGTGATGTGACTCTGTTGGTAAGAGATGGAATTACATCTTTAGAAAGATGTGACATAGGGTCAGAGAATATTGAATCTTTGTGGGTGGAGTTAAGAAACTGCAAGGATTAAAAAACCATTATGGGAATCATATATATATATATATATATATATATATATATGTTTCCAAATAGTAGCCAAATAAAGATGTGGAATTCTGATTGCAAAGGGAACTGGAAAAGGCATGTAATAAGAGTAATGACACAATTGTAATGGGGAACTTCAATATGCAAGGAAGGGTATTGGAAAAATCAGGTTGGTGTCGGATTGCAAGAGAGAGAATTTGTCGAATGCCTACGAGATGGCTTTTTAGAACAGCTTGTGTTTGAACCTACTCGGGGAAAGGCTATCTGAGATTGTATGTTGTGCTCTTAGGGAGCTTAATGTAAAGGAACCCTTAGGATGCAGTGATCATAATATGATTGAATTCATACTGCAATCTGAGAGGGAGAAGCATAACTCACATGTATCAGTATCACAATGGAATAAAGGGAATTACAGAGGCATGAGAGAGGAACTTGCCCAGGTGGCTTGGAGGAGGATAGTGGCGGGGATGATGGCAGAGCAGAGATGGTTGAAGTTTCTGGGAATAGTTCACAAGACACAGGATAGATATGTCCCACAGATAAAGAAGTTCTCAAATTGCAGGGGTAGGCAACAGTGGCTGACAAAGGAAGTTAAGGACTGCATAAAAGCCAAGGAAAGGTCGTATAAGGTAGCAAAAGTGAGTGCAAAGTCGGATGATTGGGAAGCTTTTAAAATCCAACAAAAAGCAACTAAAGAAGTTATAAGAAGGGAAAAGATAAAATACGAGGGCAGACTAGTCAACAATATAAAGCAGGATGCCATAAGTTTTTTCAGTTTTGTAAAGAGTAAAAGAGAGGTGAGAGTTGATATTGGGCCACTGGAAAATTATGCTGGTGAGATAATAATGGGGGACAAAGAAATGGCAGATGAACCTATTGGGTACTTTGCATCAGTCTTCACTGTGGAAGAGACTAGCAGTGTGCCAGAGGGCCATGAGTGTCAGGGAGCAGGAGTGAGTGCCATTGATATTACAAAGGAAAAAATGCTAGGCAAACTGAAAGGTCTTAAGGTGGATAAGTCACCTGGACCAGATGGACTACATCCCAGAATCCTGAGAGAGTTTGCTGAAGAGATAACTGATGCTTTAGTCATGATCTTTCAAGAAAAACTTGATTCTAGCATGGTCCTGGAGGACTGAAAGATTGCAAATGTCACTCCACTCTTTAAGAAGGCAAAAGAAAGGAAATTATTGGCCAATTAGCCTAAACAGTGGTTGAGAAAGTGTTGGAGTCTATTACTAAGGATGAGGTTTCAAGGTACTTGGAGACTAATGATAAAACAAATCAAAGTCAGCAAGGTTTCTGTGAAGGGAAATCTCGTCTGACAAATCTGTTAGAGTTCTTTGAGGAAATAACAAGGAGGGTGGACAAAGGAGTGACAGTGGATGTTATTTACTTGGATTTTCAGAAGGCATTTCATAAGGTGCCACACATGAAGCTGCTTAACAAGATTAAGTCTTGTGGCATTACAGGAAAGATATTGGCATGGATAGAGGAATGGCTGACAGCAGGAGGCAGTGAGTGGGAATAAAGGGGGCCTTTTCTGGTTGGCTGCCAGTGACCAGTGGTGTTCCTCAGGAGTCAGTATTGGGACCACCACTTTTCACATTGATTGTCAATGATTTGGATAATGGAATTGATGGCTTTGTGGCAAAGTTTGTTAATATAGGTGGAGTGGTAGGCTGTGCTGAGGAATCATTGCAATTGCAGTAGGACTTGAAAAAATTGGAAGAATGGGCAAAAAAGTGGCAGATAGCATACAGTGTTCGGAAATGTATGATAATGCATGTTGGTAAAAGGAACAATAGTGCGGACTATTATCTAAATGGTGTGTGTGGCCAGGTGGTTAGGGCATTGGGCTCAGGATCTGAAGGTCGTGGGTTCGAGTCTCGGCCAAGGCAGCATGTTGTGCCTTTGAGCAAGGCACTTAACCACACACTGCTCCAGTCCACCCAGCTGAAAATAGGTACCGGCAAAATGCTGGGGGTTAACCTCGCAATAGACTGGCGTCCTATCTGGTGGGGAGTCTCGTACCCTCAGTCGCTTCATGCCATGGTAACCGGCATAAGCACCGGCCTGATGGGCCACAAAGGCTTGGGACAGACTTTAACTTTTAAATTATCTAAATGGTGGGGAGAAGGTTCAAACATCAGAGGTACAGAAGGACTTAGGAGTCCTCGGGCAAGACTCCCAGAATGTTAATTTACAGGTTGAGTCTGTGGTAAAGAAGGTAAATGCAATGTTGTTATTTATTTCAAGGGGAATAGAATATAAAACCAAGGAGATAATGCTGAGGCTTTGTAAGACACTAGTCAGGCTGCACTTGGAGTATTGCCAACAGTTTTGAGTCCCATTTCACAGAAAGGATGTATCGTCATTGGAGAGAGTCCAGAGGAATTTCATGAGGATGATTCTGGGAACGAAGGGGATTAACATATGAGTAGCATTTGGCAGCTTTGGGCCTGTACTCACTGGAATTTAGAAGAATACTGGGCGATCTCTTTGAAGCCTACCAAATGTTGAATGGATGAAAGGACTAGATAGGGTGGATGTGGAGAAGACGTTTCCTATGGCAGGGGTTTCCAGAACTGGAGGGCACGGCCTCAGAATTGAGGGGTGACTTTTTAGAAAAGAGGTAAGGAGAAATTTTTTCAGCCAGAGAGTAGTGAATCTGTGGAATGCTCTGCCACAGACTGCAGGGGAGGCCAAGTCCGTGCATATATTTAAGGCAGAAGTTGATCATTTCCTGACTGGTCAAGGCATCAAAGGATATGGCGAGCAGGCAGGTGTACGGGGTTGAGTGGGATCCAGGATCAGCCATGATGGAATGATGGAGCAGACTCGACGGGTGAACGACCTAATTCTGCTCCTCTGCCTTATGGTCTTTTGAGCATAATAATATATGCACATTATTGTAGGCCCTCCGAGTGCAATATGAGGAACAAATGTTTCCCATGCAGTAGGCTCCCGTCTTCACGCAGCTGGTAAATCCAAAGGAACGGCAGAGACCGACACAGTTTGGCTCCAGTGGTGTCACGGGAAATGCCAGTCAGTGTTGAAAGAAACATAGGACTGCCTTAGGGTCTCCAGCTCTGGATTTCTTCTCAGGGTTTACTCCCAAAGCCTTCCTCATGATAGGATAAAACACAAAGCAGTAGAGGCTTAAAGTCAGAGTTTTCCTTCTCCTAGATGAGCTCAATCACAGCTGACGACCTGAAGCAACTGGTTTTAAGGTGCCAGCAACCCACCATTGCCTCTTCCTCTGTCAGTAGAAACAATTCTGCCGGGCTTAGTAGTTAAGCCACATGTGAAGGCGAGGAGCTGTACTTGGTTGTCAGAGGCTATGTGAGATGCATGTCATTGGGAGATTTAACAGGCATTGGGAGCTTACCCCCACAACTCTCCCCAATACGACAGCCTTAAGGAACCAGC
This sequence comes from Mobula hypostoma, assembly GCF_963921235.1. Lineage (NCBI taxonomy): Eukaryota > Metazoa > Chordata > Chondrichthyes > Myliobatiformes > Myliobatidae > Mobula > Mobula hypostoma. Next base: position 12,979,437 of record NC_086114.1, read on the forward strand.
ACATTATTATGCACATAATCATATGCACATGCATTTTTTAAAATTTCACTTTGCACTAAAATGAACTTTGTCTTCTTTTTGTTCTAATATTTTACTTGTAAAAATTATGTATAATTTATGTTTGATTTTTATACTTCCTTGTGAATTTTACTTAAATGATGCTATATGCCTGTGATGTTCCTGCAAGGAAGTTTTTCGTTGCACCTATGCATACGTATCAATAAACAATGGATATTGGACTGGTTAACAGACAAAATGCATGGGGTTAAACAGGTCACTCTCAAACTGGATATCTATAACTTCTGAGGTGCATCCGATGTTAATAATTTATACATGTAGTGACAATTTAGATAATGGAAGTGAGTGTAATGCATTCAAATTTGCCAACGATATGAAGCTAGGTGGGAAGATAACATGATACTTACAGTTTAAATGGTGAATGAAGATTGCTGGGGGGGAATGTGAAGTCATCCACTTCAAGAGGAAGACTTGAAAAGCAGAATATTATTTAAATCAGAATCAGATTTATTTACATGATGTGAAATTTGTTTTTCTGTGACAGCAATAGAGTGCAAGGCATAAAAATGACTATAAATTACAAAGATAAATAAATAGTGTAACAACAAGGTCAGTGAGGTGGAAGTGGAATTGAAATTTGTTTACTAATGTCACATGTTATCAATGTTCCGAATCAGGTTTAATATCACCAGCATATGTTGCAAAATTTGTTGTCTTTGTGGCACTAGTACAATGCAATATATAATATTAGAAAAAAAACTGTGAATTACACTGAGTGTATTTTTAATAGTTAAATTAAATAGGTTCCTAAGGTTGTCATAGCCAGGGGTGGTAGTGGGGATAAGCTCCCACTACCTATAAAGTGCTCCAAGTGGCACGCGACTCCAACAGCCTCTGACAACCAAGTGCATCTCCTGGCCTTCACGTGTGACTTAGCTACTAGGCCCAGCAGAACTGTTTCTATTGACAAGAGAAGGGGCAAAGGCCGACAACTGGCGCCTCAACACCAGTTGCTTCGGGCAGGTGGGGCTTGTCAGACTTGGACAGCAGACCGCCTAGGAGAAGGAAAACTCTGATTTTAAACCCCCGCTGCCTTGCGGCCATACTCACCCATGGGAAAGGCTTTGGGAGTAAACCCCGAGGAAGAAATCCGGAGCCGAGGTCCCTAAGGCAGTTTGATGTTGTTTACAACTTCACTCTGCCAACCTCTGTGATGACACTAGTGCCAAGCTGTATCGGCGCTTGCCCTTCCCTTGGACTACATCAGTGACGTGGAGAGGGGGAACCCACAGCATGGGCAACAGCCGGTCTTCAAATCTTTCCGCCCTGGAGAGGACACAGTCCACCAGAGGCGCAAACCCATGATCTCCTGGGATCGACGGCTGCCTACTACTAAATTAAATAAGCAGGGCAAAAAATAGAAATAGAAAGTAGTGCAGTAGTGTTGATGGGTTCAAAGTCCATTCAGAAAGTAGGTGGCAGAGAGGAAGAAGCCGTTCTTGAACCATTGAGTGTGTGTCTTCAGGCTTCTGTAGCTCCTCCCTGATGGTAGCAATGAGAAGAGGGGGATGGAGGTCCTTAATGATGCATACCACCTTTTTGAGGCATTGCTCCTTGAAGAAGTCCTGGGTACTACAGAGGCCAGTGCCCACGATGGGGCTGACTAATCTTACAACTCTGTGCAACTTATTTTGATCCTGTGCTGTAGCTCCCCCCACCCCCCATCCCCATACCAGACGCAGTGATGTTGCCAGTTAGAATGCTCTTCACAGTGTATCAGTGAAAATGTTTTAGAATCAGAATCAGAACCAGGTTTAATATCACTAACGCATGTTGTGAAATGTGTTGATGTGTGGCAACAATACAGTACAATACTTAAAATATACTATAAATTACCATAAGATATATACATATATATATATATATATATATAAAATAAATAAGCAGTGCAGTGTACGTGGGTTATGGTCTGTTCAGAAAATCTGAAGGCAGAGGGGAAGAAGTTGTTCCTGAAATGCTGAGTGGCTGTATTTGGGCTTCTTGCATAGTATTCCTACAGATCAAATCATTACTCAGTGCATTGAGGTAGTTCAATGTAAAGTGGTAACAGTAATAGAATTCAGAATAAAAGTGCAGCTGCTACAGAAGAAGTTCAGTCCAGGTAAACAACAAGGTGCAAGAACATCCAGATCTGTAGGAAGATCTAAAAGAGCAATATTAGTAACTCTGAGAGATGTAGGAAAGATGTAGGGAGTGGGAAGCGCAGATTCAAATATCGCTGTGATGATTGTACATTCTGGTACCAACTGTTTGGCAACAGTAAAGTATAAAGTATGTAGAATTTACATTTAAAAGAGTAGAACATTTTAGTAGAATTAATAAGTAGAGCTGCATCGAGCAGTTTGCAATTTGTCGCTACACTCCAGCGTCATCTTGAACAGTTCAGAAATCAGATGGCAAAGGGGAGGAAGCTGTGTGAGACCATGGACTGGGTGTACTTCTGCAAGAAACACGGAATTATAGTAGGCAAGTAAAACAACTTTATTAGGTGGGGCGTGGAGAAAGAGTACAAGCTGGCAAAGAGTTGGGGAACAGCAGAGATCACAGAGGGGGAGTAGCAAGAGAGGGCCTCCTTCGCCTCCCCTTCTATCTTATTCCGGCTTCTACCCACTTACCTTTCAATCCTGATGAAGGGCCTCAGCCCAGTATGTTGGCCCTTTATTCTTTTCCATCGATGCTACCTGACCTGCTGAGTTCCTCCAGCATTTTGTGTGTGTTACCCTGGGTTTCTAGCATCTGCACAATCCCATGTTTTTATGATTTACTACTCCACTGTAAAGTCTCTTCGAGGGATGCCTACCCCGAAGAAGTTTAAGTTTTCTCTTTGACGAGAGTTCAGTGACACCCTCTCTCACAGCTCCTCCCCCTCCCCCGGGTCTCTATTGCTCTTGGACTCTTCAGCAGCTTGTATTCCTTCCCCTCCCACCACCACCTTCTTATTCTGACTTCCTCCCCCTTCCTTTCCAGTCACGATCAAGGGTCACGGCCCAAAACGTTTACTCTTTATTCTTTTGCCTGACCTGCTGAGTTCCTTAAGCATTTTGTTTTGCGTGTCTCTACAGATGGTGACTGACCCCTAAGCTCCTCCAGCAGTTTATTTTCCGAGGTCTGCAGATCTCCAAAACTGCATATTTGACATCTGCTGCTCAAAGATAAGTGCAATGTTGGTGTTTATAACACAGGCAATGAATACTTAAGTAAGATCGCCTTGCTACAGAGCATAGGGCTTTGGTGCATATTTATTCAAGGAAGGATATGCACTTTATTAGGCACTCCACTGTTGTAACGTGTGGTTACTTGAGTTACTGTCACCTTCCTGTCAGTTTGAACCAGTCAGTTCTATGGTTCTGGCCTTTCTCCTCAGACCTCTCTCATTATCAAGGTGTTTTTGCTCACAGAACTGCTGCTCACTGGATGTTTTTTCTTTCGCACCATTCTCTGTAAACTCCAGAGACAGCTGTGCGTGAAAATCCCAGAAGATCAACAATTTCCAAGATACTCAAACCACCCCGTCTGGCACCAGCACTCATTTCATGGTCAAAGTCACTTAGATCACATTTCTTCCCCATTCTGAAGTTTGGTCTGAACAACAAGTAAACCTCTTGACCATGTCTGCATGCTTTTATGCATTGAAATGCTGCCACATGATTGGCTGATTATATATTTGCATTAATGAGCCGGTGTACCTAATAAATTGGCCATTGAGTGTATTTACCTTGGAGACAGGCAGCAAACAATCAATGGATTGACCTATGAAGGAAAGTTGAACAGGCTCAGCCTACAATCTGGAGCCACAAGAGAATGCAGATGTTGGAGTGATAAACACTCTTCCAGCAAACTCATCTGTCTACAAACTGTACCTCTTCCTAGAGATGCTGCCTGGCCTGCTGCCTTCACCAGCAACTTTTATGTGTATTGCTTGAAATTCCAGCATCTGCAGATTTCCTCGTGTTTGCGTCTCTACAATTTGTGGAGTTTGCAAGAGCAATTGGTAATCTCTCTGGGGAACGATGGTGGTCATATTTCATTAGGAGTTGGAGTGGATTTAGCAAATCTCCACAGATGCGCAGTAGTGAGCAATCTGACTGGTTGCATCACCATCTGGTATGGAGGAGCCACCGCACAGGATCGGAAAATGCTGCGGAAAGCCGGCGGCAACTCCGCCAGCTCCGTCAGAGGCACGGACATCCCCGGCATCGCAGACACCTTTAAAAGGCGGCATCAATCGGTGAGGACCTCCATCACCCTGGGCATGTCATCTCCTCATTGCTTTCGTTAGCAAGGGGGTACGGGAGCCTGAAGACACACGCTCAGTGTTTTAGGAACAGCTTCTTCCAGACCGTCATCAGACATTAGATTTCTGAATGAGCCAACCCATACATACTGTGTATATGTATATATATATATATATATATATATACACACACACACACACACACGTGTGTGTGTGTGTGTGTGTGTGTGTGTGTGTGTGTAATTGGACAGTGTGGGCTCATTGGAATGAAAATGCCTGTTACTGTGCTGCATCAAATAAATAAAAAGCATATATAATGATAATATAATAATATAAATTATATAGTTATACAATTTCATTTAGAGATGCAGTGTGATATTAAACCTGATTCTGAGATCTGAAAGGTTCTGAGGGGGCTTGAAAGTTAAATGCTATGGGGATGTACACTGTCAGTGAGGTTTAGAACTGGAGGGTGTGGTCTCACAATGAGGTGTCAGCGACAAGAGCACCTCGGGAGCGTATCGGTTAGCGCAACGCTATTACTGCTCGGGGCGTTCTGGAGCTAAGGATCTCCGCTGAATGCGCGGTTTCCTCCGGGTCCTCCGGTTTCCTCCCACAGTCCACAGACCTGTTTGCAAATTGTCCCGTCCCGTGATTAGGTTAGGGTTGATCGGGTTTGTCGCGGAAGGCTGGAGCAGCGAGGCTCGAAGGACCTACTCGGCGTTATACCGCGAAATGAATCATCAAAAAGCAAACGAACTAAGAAGGAACAGTTATGCTCAGGGAATTGTAAATATTGTTGATTTTTTTTTGGTTCCGGGAATCAAGGGTTACCGGGAGAAGGCAAGAGCATGAGATTGAGAGGGATAATAAATCAGCCGTGCTGGAGGAGACTCGACGGGTTGAATGGGCTAATTCTGCTCTAATGTTTTATGGTATTCGGCTAGAACAGATTCCTGGGGCTGAATGGCCTATCGCCACTCCCACTCTGTAACATAAACTGGAGCTTGCTTATAAAAAAGTCACTCACTGGGAAAATTCCACAAGTAATTCAGGGTGTATAATTATAAACAACTTAGGTGTCATTTATACTAACCAAAAGATGCTGCAAGCAAATGGGACTATATTCATTTTGCAAAGCAGAAAAGCAAATTAGCCTGAACTCCAACAAAACCCTGGACCAAGAGAAGTGTTTCCAAAGAGTAATGAGGCCAGCAGCGTATCACTCACGGGCACACTTAGCATTGCTCACGTAGTCATTTCCATATCATTGTTTTGTTAAATACCCTGAACGTCCCAATGTGATACCTTTGATAAGCAGCTCACTACTTTCAGAAAATATGTGTATTTTACTTTAAGAACACACACAGACCACAAATAAGTAAAGCAATTAGTAATTCAACCCTGGCTAATTTAAACATACTGATCATTCCCTTGCTTTACACCAAAGTCGCACTTTACTTCACATGGTGTGGTACCGCACGGGGTGTCACGGGAGCATAGTGGTTAGCATAATGCATTACGGCGCCTAGTGGTGTGGGTTCAAATTTCACCGCTACTTTTCTAGTGAGTTCACACATTCTCCCCGTGACCATGTAAAGTGCTCAAAATTTAATATATGGGTGGCGTTGTAGCGTCCCAGTTAGCGCAGTCACTTTACAGCGCTGCAGCCTGTAAGGAGTTCGTATGTTCTCCCCGTGACAGCGTGGGTTTCCTCCTGGTCCTCCGGTTCTCTCCCAAACTCCAAACACGTAAGGATTAGGGTTAGTGAGTTGTGGGCATGAAACACGTTGGCGCCAGAAACATTGCGGGCCGCCCCCAGCACAAGCCTCGCACTGTGGTGGTCGTTGACACAATTGACGCATTTCGCCGTATGTTTTAATGTACACGTTACAAGCAGGTAAAGCTAATACTGTTATTTTTTTCTTTATTCAGATTGTTCATTCCAAGTTATTGGAAATTATTTCTGGTGACGGGGTTTACATAGGACAGTACAGCCCACAATGTCGGTACCCAACAGGATGCTGAATTAAACCAACGTATCCGTACCTCTCCAGTCCCAGCATTTTCACGTGTGTATCTAAAAGCCTCTTGAACCCCACTATCACAACCGCTTCCCACCACTACCCCGACATTCCCTGTGGGAAAAATAAAACTTGCCCCTCACATCTCCTTTTAACTTGTCTCACGCGTGGACCTGAAATGCAAATTCCCATACATGGTGCCCGACCCGAAACGTTGACTGTCCATTTCCCACCATCGATGCTACCTGACCTGCCGAGTTCCTCCAGCATTTCCAGCACCTGCAGAATCTCTTGAGTCTATATTCCTCCAACATTTTAAATTGTGCTGCTTCTCTTTCCAAGGATGCTGCTTGACTTGCCGAGTTTTCCCAGCATTTCTCGTAATTTATTTCATATTGATAATTTGTTTATTAGATCAAGGGCTTAACTGGGTTAGCGGGAGAAATTGTTTTAAAGTTGATTAAAAGTTAAGAAAGAGGTCACAATACAAAGCTGTAAGGATATAAATTCTCATACAGTCGTTAAAGTGATTGAAAACGTATGTCAAGAAAAAAAGTCTTTCCAGTAACAAATCGCCAATAGGGGCGGGGGGATTGAGGAGGGAAAAGTTTATAAAATAACCCCCTCCCTCCCACCTTTTCTCGCCTGGTCATGGTGTCGCGCGATTTACTCCTGAATTCAGGCGCTTTGCATCTCAATGGGAGAGAGACGTGGGGGTTGATCGCAAGAAAGAAAGGAATCTACTGTAAGCGCTTTCCAAATCGCGACTCTCAAGTGCAGCTGAATGGCAGGAGCCGGGCAGCTATTAAATGGGGGCCTCGTTGGAAAACACACGCGGCCAGCCTCCATTCATAGCTCGCTAGGCGTAAACAATTCCCTCTGGCGAGCAGCGCACAAACTCGGTGCCGGAGAGCTTGTCCACAAAGGGAATCAAACGGGCCAGAAAATGCTATTCAGAGCCTTCGAGGGGGATGGTGGTGGAGGGGGCTGAGCAGGAGGGAATCCGTGCCAAAGGAGGGCGTTGCTGTTGCTCAGTCCTTCGAAATGTTGAACTGTGCAAACTCACACCAATCGGCAAATTAAAAATTACAGTTACTCTTCTGCGGCGGGGTAAAAGAGGAGGTGGCTAGGGGGATTGTTAAGAGTGTCAGATCGAATGAGTTTCACATGTAGGAATATAATCGCCGCATTCTCCTTCGCTCGCCAGCTCCCTGCTCCCCCTAGTGTTTTACACTGCTTTTTAAAAAAAATTAAGACCACACATGTTGCGTTTTGATAAATTTATATAAACATTTGATCCAGAATGTGACGTGTTGCTTGCCAAAAAATTGAGGGTTACTATGGAAACGAATCCCAGGCTGTACAATCCTAAAAAAAATCGACCAATCCCATTTCGGGATGAAACTAAGATTCTTTCTCTCTCTCTCTCTAAATTTTAACTCTCTCTCTCCCATCACCCCTGTTTGGGGAGGGAGGGCGAGAGTCTCGGAGAGTTGAGCCTTTTTTGGCAGAAAAAGAAAGTTAAATCAAGCGTGAAGTGGAACAGTTGGTACTTTAGAAAGAAGGGGAGAAGGAGAAGGGCTGTGAGAAACCCTTTGCATCTCATAAAAACCGCGGCAAATCTCTGTTCCCAGCTGTATGTTGGGATTCGGAGCCGTCGAACAAAGGGAAGATATTGACTTCAACTGGAAGGCTTGTATGCAGGATCCACCTAGTGCACAATTTGGAGTAAACTTTAAATGCGGCGTCTTTTCGCCCCCCTCTTCTCGCTTCATCACTAACACCGCCGGGAATTGAAGAGGGGAGCGAGAGAGGGGGGGGGGGAGAGACATTTTTTAACCCGTGCACCAATCTCGCTGTTATGCAACTGCGAGGGGTCTTTGCAAAGCCAGAGAACCGGCCGATTGGGAGCCCCTTTGCAGGATGCGTTCAATCCGGTCGCTTTAAACGAGGGTGCGGATGGTCCCTTCCCTGAAGAATGCACCGGACAGTCACACTAAGTTGGTACTCGTTGGCGATACTGGCTTGCTTTAGGTCGGTGGCCGGGGCCCAGCCCGTGTGCTGGGAAGCTCTGCTCCGTTGTCAGCAGGAGAAGGACTGCAAATGGGCTTACAGCCAGTACAGCGCTGCCTGCGAGCCCTTCCTGAAGGGCTTGAGGAGGCATTGCCCCAGTCACTGTATCGGCGCCCTGGTCAAACTCAACCAGACCCAGAACGGGCCGGACCTGGAGAACTGTGACTGCGACCAGGACCTGCAGTGCAGGCGGGCCAAGCGGGCGATCGAGCCTTGCATGCCGAGAAGGTACAGGGGCGAGTCGGACCTGGGCTGCACCAAGGCAAGGCAGCGTTGCGAGGAGGAGACGGTGTGTCACGGCGCCATGAAGGACTACCTGTCCAACTGCGGGCAGCTGTTCAACGGGAGGAGGTGCACGCCGGTGTGCAGGAGTACCATCCAGTACCTCCTCTCCATTCCCAGCGGAATTCTGCTAAACACCTGCGTCTGCGACGGGGTGGAGAGACCTTTCTGTGAGGTGGTTAAGGAGAACATTCAGAAATTCTGTTCCATCAACGGCCACTCGCTTTTGACGGCCACGCCGGACTCGGACGAGAATTATGAATATGACGATTATGAAATAAACAGAACGGACCTAAAGCCGCAACCAACTGACCCGGCGTCCAACCTTTCCGCGGCGCGCACGTGCTGCTCCCTGCTCCTCGTCGTGCTCCCGGGCTTGTGGTTTCTATAATACTTTGTGCAAACAATTATTTGCAGGTTTGTTTGTTTTGTTTCCAGTCTCTGCTCTCTCTTTCTCCGCACGCACTCACGGCGATTCAGTGTTTACAGAGCAGCGGCCGAGGCTGACGAGAACGAGTGAGATCAAATTATTTACCATTTCGGCCTCACCCACCGAACGATTTTTCAAAAAAACATGTAAGTCATCTTCATGTCGACCCTGGGATTTGGCTCGATTCAAAACCTAACCCAAAAAAAAACGGAATTTCGTGTACAGTTGGTTCAAATTGATTTTAAAAACGTGGATTTTGAGGTGAGACCCACGGTGGGGAAAGCTTGTAGATTTGTACGATTTTTTTTGTATAAAGGATGGTACACATTTTGCCTCTATTTATGGTTTTACAGCTAATGCATTTTGGAAATAAATCCGGGTAACGGTTTTGTATTGGTTTTGCATTTTGTTTCTTTTTCTCCCCACCTCGCCGCTGTCCGCGCGGGCTATCAGATATAGTACTCCTGTTCTCCCACATCCACCCCCCACCCCCCGCCACCGACACATTTCACTCCATTGTCCCGTAATCGAGCCGCACGTCCGGCGTTTCATCTCGACGGTGCATTGGCTCACTGCGAGAATCGTTGCCCCATCTCACTCCCTACTTTTCACATCAGATCTCGCAATTGCTGGCATTCGTTGGGTCGAGCATCATCTCTGTGCGTTCGGAAGTGGGGAAGGGGTGGTGGGTTCTCGACACAAGAGGCTGGAGTCTGGTGCGACCCGGGATGCGCTGGGGAAACTGCGGTTGAGACAGCATCTGTCGGTCCAGACCTTCCATTTGGACAGGAAAGAAAAAGGGGGATGACCGGCTGACAACTCGCCCCACCCCTGCCATCAGCCTTTTTTAATACAGATTACCTCCCCCTTTCCTTTCAGTCCGGATGAAGGATCTCAACCTGGAACGTCAACTTGCCCGTTTCCCTCCGTAGACGCAAACACGAGGAAATCTGCAAGATGCTGGAAATTCAAGCAACACAAGCACACAAAATGCTGGTGGAACGCAGCAGGCAGGCAGCATCTAATGGGAGAGGTACAGTCGACGTTTCGGGCCGAGACCCTTCGTCAGGACACAGCGTCTCGGCAGGAAACGTCGACTGTACCTCTTCCAATAGATGCTGCCCGGCCTGCTGCGTTCCACCAGCATTGTGTGTGTGTCCCTCCGTAGACGCTGCATGACCCGCGGTGTCTCCTTGTGCTTTTGAAGGAGTTGTCGACCTTTCGGGTCGAAACTAGACCCAATAGAGTTTTGACCTGAAAGCGTTGATAATTCTCGTATTCCCACAGATGCTGTTCGATCTGCTGAGTACCTCCTGCAGACAGTTTGTTGTTCTGGGTACCAGCACCTGCAGTCGACTGGGTCTCCGCTTCTGATCCCGTGCATCAGAAAGTCCCGCTCCAGATACTTTCGTTAGACTGACTTCCCATAGTGTTACCAACAAAGCTGCAACAGGGGCTGTGAAGGTGAAGGAGGGTTATTTTTACCCCCGTGGTGTTCCGCCTGTAATTATCCAGAAATAGCATCACTAATTTGAATTTAAAATGTAGTCAAATGCTCCTAACGACAGTTAACGTGTACAATTTGCATTCCTTTACTAAGATCAGTTGGTAAGTGAACTTCAGATTCAAGTGAATATATGGGAACATTGAATGAAACGGTCGTTTCCGTTAACAAGCGCCCGAAGATGCGCTGGAGCAGCCCCACGCCCGCAGGTTCAGGGGCCAACCTCCTCACAATGCTCAGCGGAATAAAACAGAGCACGTGACAAAGCAGCGGGGGCAAAACAAGCCCCGATCCGCTTTGTGTTATCACATGTGGGATCTTGCTGTGCCCGTCTTGCAGGGACAATATAGCACAGCAGCAGGCCCTTCGGCCCACCATGACTGTGCCAACCATGGTGTCAAAGGAAGCTCTGCAATGGCGACCTTGCAAAATGCCCATGAACTTGGCAGGCCAGGCGGCAACTTCCCAGAGAAATAAACAGTCCACGACAACTCTTTATTCCTCTCCATAGGTGCTGCCCGATCTGCTGAGTTCCTGCAGCATTTTTGTGTGTGTTACGCTGGATTTCCCGGATGGGTCGCCCATGCAAGTCGTCCCAAACCCATGTCACCAGTGCCATCCTTGACCAGACCAGCTCACTCCAGGACTAAACATTTTGTTTAGACTTTTGAGACTGAACTCCACTGGCACATATTCTCCGAGCTTCATGGACCCTTATCCTCGTCCACTTGACCACCCACAATCCCTTACGGGCACCACCAGAGCTGTCAACGTAACTCCTTCCCTCTAAAGAAGAGTCGTGTCAAGCTGGCTCTGTCTCCGTTGTGTTCCCACTGCTCCAGCCCAATTAGCCCGCATTATTTTTGCCTCTGTTTAAATTTTAGCACTTAAAGCCCTCTACAGTTTTACGCCCTTACAGTTTGCCTCTTCCTCCAGTGTGACAATTAGCCCCACCCACCCACCATACTGATAACTGTAATACAGCTAGAAATTAAAACAAAACTGATGATCTGAAATAAAGCAGAATATGGCGGAAAAGCCGAACAGTTGTGTAGAGAAACAATTAATGTTCCAACTCTTCCCACAGATGCTGCCTGGCCTGCTGAATTTCCAGCAATACCAATGGCCTTCGACATCCTCAAAACATATTGCCTCCTCAAACTCTTTCAACACTGTCCCGTCTCTGTCTCCTCTTAATGCTACCGGACAGGACCAAGCTCCCCACCAAAACTTCTTTCTTCTGTTGCTCCATGGATACACGCAGGTCTCTCAAAGATTAAAGTCAAAGTCGAGTTTACTGTACATGCTTGCACGGGGGCAATGAAAACTGGAACAAAATACACAAAATGTTGGAGGACTTCAGCAGGTCAGGCAGCATATATGAAGGGCAAAAAAAACATTCGCCGTTTCGGACCGAGACCCTTCATCAGGACTGGAGAGGAAGGGGGAAGAAGCCAGGTTAAGAAGGTGGGGCGAAGGGGTGGAGTATAAGCTAGCAGGTGATAGGTGAGGGGGAAGGTGAGATGAAGTAAGAAGTCGAGATGTGAAAGGTGGTAGCGGTATAGGGCAAAAGAAGAAGCAATCTAATAAGAGAAGAGAGTGGATCAGGGAGAGAAGGCATCAGGGGGAGGTGATTGATTCGTTTGGTTGCTACAGCATCACAGGCACGTAACATCATCTAAGCAACATTCAAAAGAAAAGAACATAAATGATTCTTTTTACAATTACAGTATATAATTAGAACAAAAAGTCTATGTTAGTGCAAAGTGATCAAACTGATACAAAACTCTAGCGATTAGAGTTGTGACGGTTGATTCAACAACGGCTGAACTCGAGTTAGAAAGTACCGGGTTTAAAATACACTGCAGGGACTTGAGTACTTATATTTTAAAAAAACTTTCGTTCGCTACTCTAATGCAGTACAGAGAGGGTGTTGCATTATCGAAGGTGTCGCTTCTGGGATGAGAGACGTCAATTGGAGGACTTTCGGCAGTAAAGACTAAGGTAAGTACTTACTATATTCAGAAAGAGCAAGGACAACATTAAATCCCCCAGTTGTTATTGTTAAAAACAGATGATCAAATCCTGATAACACACAGGGTTACCAGTATTGTGTGTATATTACTCTGGATTTACAGCATCTGCAGAATTTCTTGTGTTTACCGGGTCATTATCACCTTGTGAGATCTTCCTGTGCAGGAGTTTGCCTACTGCAGTTCCAGCATCATAACCGTGACCACATTTCAAAGATGACTCCATCGGCGAGAAAGCGCTCTGGGATGTTCTGAAGGGGGTGGAAGAGCGGCGTAACGGAATTTCTTGACTCTAACGGCTGAATAAACATTATTTTTAAAGGATCTTTTGTGAACACTTGAACTACTTTGCTTAAAGAAAATCTCCATTCTCTCCTCGAAAGTTACCCTCACGGGTTTCTAATTCGGTCTGGTAATTATTTTGATGGTTCATTAAAGGAATAGTCAAATAAACACTGGTGGTGTAAGCAGTGCGGAAGGTGGAGGACGTGTTCTAGGGCGATGCTGTTTATTGAACGGGGAAGGGAGAGTTTATTCTGGGAGTGTGGCACCATCTGGATACATTTGGGAGCCAGCGGCCTTTGCCTGCGCGCCTGTGTCTACAGAAGTTGCTCCAATTTACATAAACAATCTGAAAGCGAGAGCGCAGGGTTATGAGGAGAGTTTGGGGACGGAGGGCGGAGACAGACAGGAGAAACAGAAAGTTGTTGGGGGTGGAAGAAGCTCCCTCAGTAGAATAACACACAGACAAAATGCTGGAGGAACTCAGCAGGTCAGGCAGCATCCGCACAGAGGATAGAGTCGATGTTTCGGACCGAGACAACACATCAGGACGAATGGAAGGCCTCAGCCCGAAACGTCGGCTCCTTATTCTTCTCCAAAGTTCAAAATAAAATTATTATCAAAGTAATATCTTGAGATTACTTTACTTGAAGGCATTTAAAGCAATGCAGAAACACACAAAGACTGACGAACAACCAATGTGCAAAAGAAGACAACTAGGCAGGTAACAAAAATCCGAGAAAATGAGATGTAAAGAGTCGGTGAAAGTGAATCTGTAGGTCGTAGTTCAGAGTAGTGGTGAGTGAAGTTATCCACGCCTGTTCAGGAGCCGGATGGTTGTGGGTTAACTGTCCCCGAAGTTGGCGTGTAAAATTTAATTGCTGCCCTGTCCACCTACTCTCAAACCTCAGAGAAATGATGCAAGGTGTCATTTCCATATTTGGTGCCTGGCCTTGTGAGTTCCTCCAGCATTGTGTGTGTGTGTGTGTGTGTGTAACTCTGGATTTCCAGCGTCTGCAGGATATCATGTGTTGCTCGGTAGAAAACAGGACACAGCTACATTACCCCAGGGTTTTCATCCAGTGCTTTAATATGGGATTTTTAAAAATTCTGACGCGCCATTACATCTTGCAAAATACGCTAAGAGCCATTAGTTTGCAGAATGTCGCAATACAGAGTAGAACTGCAGCGAGGAAATAAGGTGGAAGGATGGTTTAAACACAGAGGCCCTGCAAAGGACGGCAGTCTTTGTGTCTCCGTGGAAATCTATTCCAGGAAGAATCTGTTTGCAATTATCTTCCGCTGCCTCGGTCTCACGCATGAACTCTGGTTTTCGTTCGTCTCCTCGCATTCATATAAAATGTTTTAAGTCTCGCTGGTGCACACAACGTTCATTCGCAACCTGGAGGGTTTCGCGCGCTTTTATTGCTCTGTGTAATTGCAGGAGAGTTATAAAACGACACCCAGTTAGAAAGCTCCGGCCCGAGGCTATTCACATTGGGTTAGATTTACATTGGCGCACACCGAATTACTGCCATTTCCTTCAAACAGAGGTTAGATGGTAAGGAGGTGGCGGGTTGAGTAAACTCGAAATAAAAGTTCCTAATTAAAGAAATACCTTCCAATTTTGCTGATGTCTTACGAGGATTTCGGGGATCACGAGTAGTGGTTTCTTCTCTACATTCCGCCTTTGAATTTGGTGCTCGGCTCAGTTCGAAATTTTGACATTGTACTTTAAAATTTGTTTCCGACGGACCTCAAGCGACGCATCATTGGCGAAAACAGCTGGCTGTGGCCTTCGGTTTTAGCACTGACCTCAAACATCCACTTCCCCGATTGATCCGCGTCCATTTACATAGAGAGGCTTCGCTTCTCCCTGCATGCTGCATTCAACCTCACGCCGTTAATAACCGTAAGACCATAAGACATAGGAGCAGAATTAGACCGTGCAGCCCATCGAGTCTGTTCCACCATTTCATCATGGCTGATAACATTGTAAGGAAAACGACCGAGCACAAGACATTTTTGAGCAAAATGCGAGAATCCAGACAAAACATCAAAATCTTTAAACCCAGTTCTTCAAAAAAATCTAAACCCAGAATCTTATTTTGCGGGTTATCGCAGAGCGCGTTGAAATTCTGGAACTGACAGTGAAATTAACCGTGGAGAATAGAAGTGACGGCATTAAAATAGGAACTTCAGTCTCTGCAGACCCGCGGCACCTTTGATGGGGGAAAGAGTCCCGATCGATCAAAGGTAGTCAAATTGGATTGGGAGATCAATTGCATTGTCATTAACTGGACTTGTGCGGTTCGCTCTCCACAGAGTGTGGGAATTGATCAAACACTTGAAAAGATTCCCTTCAGATAATAGGTCACACTATTTGTAGAGCCAAACAGCCCTTAACAAATGTCAAGTGCTTCGTCCATTGTGATTCAGATTTTCCCCGGCAAACCAGAGCCTTCCATCCCCATTCCCCCTGGAAGTTTGAAAGCTGCAAATCGAGAGTTGTGGGTTATTGTGTGTGCGGGGGGGGGGCGGATTCTGTGAATGAAACGCGTCTGATTCACGTGGAGAAGGGAGAGATTCACGTTCGTTATCACTGACTTACATGGCGTGGAATTTGTTGTCTTGCAGCAGTAGAGTGTAAAAATATAATTACTGCAAATCACAAACTAAATGCAAATACAAAGGAATTATGAGGTAGGAATGATGACGGCTGAGCTCTCTCTAGCTTCCCGCAGTCTTGACAGGGTTAGAGTCCCTCTTGTCCTTACCGACCACCCCATCAGCCTCCGCATCCAACTCATTGTTCTCCGAAACCTTCGCCATTTTCAACGAGATCCTGCCACCTTCGTTATCTGCCCCTACTCTGCTTTCCGCGGGGATCCTTCCCTCACCCCACCCCCGGGATTCCCTTGTCCATTCGTCCCTTCCTCCCGGCACGTAAGCGACAGAAATGCTACACCTGCCCACTCACCCCCTTCCTCATCTCTAACTAGGGCCCGAAACAGCCCTTCCAGGTGAGGCAACAACTAACCTGCGAATCTGTCGGGGTCGTCACTTTTACCTGCTGCTCCTGATGCGGCTTTAATCTACTAAGGTGAGACCTGACGTAAACTGGGAGGGAGACTGCTTTGTCGAGCACCTCCACTCCATCCGCAAAAAGTGGAATTTTCCGTTGGCCAACCATTTTAATTCCCGTCCCCATTCCCGTTCCGACAAGTCGGTCCACTCCTGCCACAATGAGGCGACTCCCAGGGTAGAGGAGCAACATCCCATATATCGTCAAGGTAGCCTCCGACCTGACGACATGAATATCGATTTCTCCATCAGGTAATTTTTTCTCTTCTTCATTCCATCTTCTTCTATTCCCCACTCTGGTCTTTTCAGTCTTATCCTCACCTACCTATCACCTCACCCTGGTGCCCCTCCTCCCACGCTCCACCTTCCTCTCCTATCAGATTCCTTCTCCAACCCTTTGCCTTTTCCACCTATCATCTCCCAGCTTCTTACTTCATTCCCCCCTCACCTGGTTTTATCTATCACCTACAAGTTTGTACTCCTTCCCCTCCCCCTCCTTTTTATTCTGGCATCTTTCCCCTTCCTTCCCAATCTTGAAGAAGGGTCTAGGCCTAAAATTCATACTGCCTGACTTGCTGAGTTCCTCCAGCATTTTGCGTGTTTTGCTATGGATCCAGCATCTGCAGAATCTTTTGTGGTTATTATACGGTAGTTTTGAGGGGAAGAAGCTGTTCTGGATCATTGAGTATGAGTCTTCAGGCTCCTGTACCTTTTCTGTAATGAGGAGAAGGCATGTCCCAGACGGTGAGGGGCTTTGTGGGATATGTACCCAAAATACTGTCCTGGCATAGAGTCCTGCTGGTTGTTTTGAGAACCATTTTACACGGGCAACTAATAGTTCACATACAGTTCTGTCCCTGTACTGCATTTAGAGGCACAACATGGTCCCCTCTACAATTGGGAAACCAAACACACATTTTAAAGATTTTTAAAGATGAGCTTTATTTGTCACATTGAAAACCACAGTGAAATGCATCATTTGTGTCAATGGCCAACACAGTATGAGGATGTGCTCTACCACACCACCAGATCTGATCCTCAGGAAGGGTCTTGGCCCGAAATGTCAACTCATTATTCATTTCCTGCTGACTTCCTCCAACATTTTGTGGTGTTGTTCTAGATTTCCAGCATCTGCAAAATCTCAAGATATAGGAGCAGAATTAGGCCATTTGGCCCATTGAGTCTGCCCTGCCATTTCATTATAGCCGATCCAATTTTCCTCTCAGCCCCAATCTCCTACCGCTCCCCCACACCCGCTCCCTCCCCCGGTATCCCTTTATGCTCTGACCAATCAAGAATCTATCAACCTCTGCCTTAAACATACATAGACTTGGTCTTCGCAGCTGCCTGTGGCAAAGAGTTCCACAGATTCACCACTCTCTGGCTAAAGGAATTCCTCCTCATCTCGGTCTTAAAAGGATGACCCTCTATTCTGAGGCTGTGTCTTCTGGTCTTAGACTCTCCCGTCATAGGAAACATCTTCTCCACATCCACTCTATTCCAATTTTCTATTCCTCCAGAACCATTAAGAAAACGGATGATTAGGAATAGTCAGCATGGCTTTGTCAAAGGCAGGTCATGCCTTACGAGCCTGACTGAATTTTTTGAGGATGTGACTAAGCACATTGATGAAGGTAGAGCAGTAGGTGTAGTGTATATAGATTTCAGCAAGGTATTTGATAAGGTACCCCATGCAAGGCTTATTGAGAAAGTAAGGAGGCATGGGATCCAAGGGGACCTTACTTTGTGGATCCAGAACTGGCTTGCCACAGAGGGCAAAGAGTGGTTATATTCTCATGGAGGTCATTGACCAGAAGTGTGCCTCAGGGATCTGTTCTGGGACCCCTTCCCTTTGTGATTTTTATAAACGACCTGAATGAAGAAGTGGAGGGATGGGTTAATAAATTTGCTGATAACTCAAAGGTTGGGGGGGCGTTGTGGATAGTGTGGAGGGCTGTCAGGGGTTACAGTGGGACATTGATAGGATGCAAAATTGGGCTGAGAAGTGGCAGGTGGAGGTCAACCCAGATAAGTGTGAGGTGGCTCATTTTGGTAGGTCAAATATGATGGCAGAATATAGCATTAATGGCAAGACTCTTGGCAGTGTGGAGGATCAGAGGGATCTTGGGGTCCGAGTCCACAGGACACTCAAAGCTGCTGCGCAGGTTGACTGTGTGGTTAAGAAGGCAAACAGTGCATTGGCCTTCATCAACTGTGGGATTGAGTTCAAGAGCCAAGAGGTAATGTTAAGGCTATATAGGACCCTGGTCAGACCCCACTTGGAGTACTGTGCTCAGTTCTGGTCGCTTCACAACAGGAAGGACGTGGAAACCATGGAAAGGGGGCAGAGGAGATTTACAAGGATGTTGCCTGGATTGGGGAGCATGCCTTATGAGAATAGGTTGAGTAAACTTGGCCATTTCTCCTTGGAGTGACAGAGGATGAGAGGTGACCTGATGATGTATAAGATGATGTGAGGCATTGATCGTGTGGATAGTCAGAGGCTTTTTCCCAGGGCTGAAACAGCTAGTATGAGGGGGCATAATTCTAAGGTGCTTGAAAGCAGATACAGAGGGGATGCCAGGGGTAAGTTTTTTTACGCAGAGAGTGGTGAGTGCGTGGAATGTGCTGTTCGCAACGGTGGTGGAGGTGGATACAATAGGGTCTTTTAAGTGACTCCTTGATAGGTACATGGAGCTTAGAAAAATAGAGGGCTATGGGTAACCCATGGTAAATTCTAAAGTAAGTATATAATTGTGGGCCGAAGGGCCTGTATTGTGCTGTAAGTTTTCTATGTTTCTATGTTTATAACCCAAGTCCCTGAGTGTCATGGGATGTTGTCCTGGAGCCACGTTTTCTGCAAGATCAAGCAGCAGTTCCTCATCTTGCACTAGTACAGTCACAGACAAACGCAATTGTCTTCCACCAAATGAACACTAGACGGCAACACCACGAGGAAGAGCCAGCCCCAACTCAGCATGGATACCCACCTCATCACATTGCCTCCGGTGTCTCCTCCCCTGGGCAGCTGCAGCACAAGGTTCTGGAGCTTAAAAAATAGAGGGCTATGGCTAACCCTAGATAATTTCTAAAGTAAGTACATGTTCGGCACAGCATTGTGGGCTGAAAGACCTGTATTGTGATGTAGGTTTTTCATGTTTCATGCTAGAACCTATTGATTATTGCAAGATCATTAATAATGACTCCACAATCTCTTCAACCACGTCCTTCAGAACCCTGGGGTGTCTAACATCTGGTCCAGGTAATTTATCTACCTTCAGTCCTTGCAGTTTCCCCAAGAACCTTCTCCCTAGTACTGACAACTGCACACACTTCTGCCCCCTGACACTCTTGAACTTCTGGCAAACTGCTAGTGTCTTCCACAGTGAAGACTGATGTAAAACACTCAGAATCAGAATCAGGTTGAATACCACCGGCATGTGTCGTGAAAGTTGTTAACTTAGCAGTAGCGGCACATTTCAATACATTGCTAATATTGAATGAAAAAAAGGAAATCAATTACAGTAAGTATATATATGGCAGACGGGAAGAAGCTGTTCCGGAATTGCTGAGTGTGTGTCCTTAGGCTTCTGTACCGCCTTCCTGAAAGTAACAATGAGAAGGGGACATGCCTGGGTGATGCAAGTCCTTAATGATGAACATTACCTTCCCGAGCCACCGCTCCGCAACTTAATCAGTTTGCGCACCATTTCCTTGACCCCCCATTACCACCACTCCAGCATCATTTTTCCGGTTGTCCATTATCTACTCTCGCCTCTCTTTTACACTTTATCTAATGGAAGAGACTTATCTTTGTATTCTATCTTTACCTCCTTAATGCCATTTTTAGTTGCCTTCGTTGGTTTTAAAAAATTCCCAATCCTCAAACCTCCCACTGATTTTTGCTCTATTGTATGTCCTGCACAGCTTTGAGTGTCCTATGGACTCGGACCCCAAGATCCTTCTGATCCTCCACACTACCAAAAGTCTTACCATTAATCCTATATTCTGCCATCATATTTGACCTACCAAAATGAACCACTTCACACTTATCTGGGTTGAACTCCATCTGCCACTTCTTGACCTCCCTGGCATGTGACATAGGCAGAAATCCAGAGATTATTACACTGGAGGTCCTGTTTTTCAGCTTTTTATCTAGCTCACTAAAATCTCTATTCAGGATTTCTTCACCTTTCCTACCTATGTCATTGGTGCCAATATGTACCAAGACTTCTGGCTGCTCACCTTCCCCCATTAGAATGCTGTGGACCAGATCCAAAACATCCCTGATCCTGGCACCAGGGAGGCAACATACCATCTGGGTGTCTCTATCTGATACTCTTCCTCTGACTAAGGGATCTCCTATCACCACTGCAGTCCTCTTCACCTCTTCTGTTCTGAGCCACAGCACCAAACTGAGTGCCAGAGACCCGGATTTACCACCAGATCTCCTTCTGCACTCCTCCTAACAATATACCCTCTATTTACTGAATCTATTTCCTACCAAAACATAACATTTCATAAACACAAGAGATTCCAAACAAAACGCAGGAGGAACTCAGCAAGTCAGGCAGCATCTATGGAGAGGAATGAACAGTCAACATTTCAGGCTGAGACAGCTCATCAGGATTGTGTGTGTAACATTTCATAGTTCTCATCAATAACCCACTGCATTTAAAAGACATTTGCACAGATTCATGGACTATATGCAAGACCAACTTTTCACTGTCTCTTCATATATGTAACAATAATAAATCAATAACATTATCATCTCCCAATAAGATCAAAGTTCAAAGTAAATGCTATTAGTAATATACAATCCAATGTCACCATATACAACCTGAGATTAATTTTCCTGAGGGCATATTCGGCAAATGTATAGAATAGTTACTATAAGAGGGTCAACGAAAGATCAACCAGAGTGCTGAAGACAACAAACTGTGCAAATGCAAGTATAAATAAATAGCAATAAATAATGAGAACAGGAGATAATGAAATAAAGAGTCCTTAAAATTAGATCATTGGCTGTGGGAACACCTCAGTGGATGGACAAGTGGGTGTAGCTTTGTTTAAGAACCTGATGGTTGTGGGTTAATAACTGTTCTTGCACCTGGTGGTGGGAACCCTGAGGCTCTTGTATGTCGCTGATGGCAGCAGTGAGAAGAGAGTATGGCCTGGGTGGTGGGGATCTCTGAAGATGGATGCTGCTTTCCTGCGACAGCATTTCATGTAGATGTGCTCAGTGGTTGGGAGGGCTTTACCCTTAATATCCTGGGTCAAATCCACTTTTGTTGGATTTTCCATTCAAAGACATTGATGTTCTCATACCAGGCTGTGATGCAGCCAGTCAATACGCTGTCCACTCCACTAACTGTTCAGCAAATGATCTTTACAAGTCATAATTCAGTTTAGGGCTCCTACATTTTTACCCACATTTGTAGGATTAGTAACTGCAGAATAAACCTGTACCACGTCAGGCAGTTTTCAAAACAGATGAGCAAATCTGAAACCTTTCTATGCAAATTAATCTGTGCACCAAATACAGAATTTTAAAATGCATAGCTTTCAAAATATATTTAAAAATACAGTTTCTGTGTTCAGTATTCCAAGAAATTGGGAAAAAAATTCCACACGCTTGAAGTACAAAGAGAAATTATCCCATGAGGTCCAGAACACTAAAACAGAGAAGATATTAGCATGAATTTACATAACCATTGTAAAGCAGACATGGCTGATTATTATCCACCAACAGAGACAGGACAAGCATTTGGGAATAGTTTTCCTTTATGCATTGGAAACAAAACTTGCATTTAAATAGAGTCCAATCACCACTCAAATAGTTTAGCTGTAGGCAAAACAATAGCTTTCCACTTGTATCGCATCTTGAGCAGAGCAAGTTAATTCACAGTATTTTTCAAACAAACAAAATTGATTTAGAGCTTCTCATGGGACCTGGCAGGTCACCAAATGGGCAGCGTGGTTTCATTCAGAGGAACCAGAATCTGAATCAGGTTTAATTTCACCAGCATATGTCGTGAAATTTGTCTTTTCAACAGCAGCACAATGAAATACGTAATAGAAAAAACATGAATTAAAGTACATGCATATATTAAATAGTTAAATTTAATAAGTAATGCAAACATGGAAATTTTGTGATGTTCACCCTATCTATGCCCCTCAAAAGTTTACATACTTCTATACGGTCACTCCAATAAATACAGTTCTAACTTTCTCACCCTTTCTCCATGACTCAGTCCCTCAAGTCCCAGCAACACGCTCATAAATCTCCTTCGCACTCTTTCCAGCATCCGCAGAACTTCTTGTGCCTTGAGCTTTATCAAACTCTGGAGCAGGCCAGCAAACACCAAGCTGATGTGTGTACAGCAATAGTGCTAACTGGGGAAAAGGGCAGCAGTCTTGAGGGTGACAAGTTTATTAAACAAGAAAATGACAAGGAGGAATGAAGTACTGTGGTACCGCCAGACATGCAGGGCCTGGAATACGAGAGTGGGAGACTTCCAACCTATTCCGGCTTTGGGGAATCACCTCAGAGTGGATAAACGATCACAATGCGATTCTGTGCTCCCCCCACCATGTGTTTGTGAGCTCAACTGCCATTCCTGAGCAGCAGAGAGGGAGGTGTCATCATTTGTCTTTTGAAGGGAGCCTCAATCCAAAGTCTATCTGCCCCTGGAGAGAACAGTCAAGAGGATTTATTCCGTTTCTCATATCTGCACTTCAAACAGAATATTTAAACCCAAATTCCAAAGGGATTCCCAGTATCTCATTTTACCCATCCCCCCATCTCAGTTCACCTTCACTGGCTCCTGTTCCAGCAGAACCCATCAGTAATCCTCGTCCTCGTTTGCTATAGAAGGGCAACCAAAACTTTAAACAATATTTCAAACGCAGACGGACTTCTACACCTGCAACATAATACCCCAGCTGGTATTCTCAATGCCCTGACTGTTGAAGGCCAATGTGCCGAATGATTGGGTGATCACTTTATGGAGGACATGTGTCCCACCAGTCTTGCTGTCACCCGCAACCTTAATACGTCATCACATTCTGACTTATCTGTTGTCTCTTGTGCTGTTACAAGGACCAAATCAGGAATAATACCTCATCTTCCACCTGTATGTGTTACAGACTTCCAAACTCTACATCAAACATACTAACTTTAGGTACCACACTCTTTATCTGCAATCAGTGCCCAGTTTAAAATTCGCTGGCATCTCATCTTTGCACAGGACTCCTCTAAATCCTTAACTCATTCCTAGCATAACCCATAAAACCATGAATCAGAAGCAGAATTAGGCCATTCAGCCTATTGAGTGTGCTCTCCCGTTCAATCATGGCTGATTACTTCTCGATCGCATCCTCCTGCATGCTTCTCATAATCCTTATCTTACTGTCAATTTATGCTACAGGCGTTTAGGGCAGTAATGAAGGTCCTCCATCTCTGGCGGTGTTCAGGTCCTCATCTTGGTTTTCACTACTGTCTGTCATACAAGTACTGGGTGAAGACACAGAAATACTGTCACACTCAAATGTTGTTGCTTCCCTAACAATTTGGTTTCTCCAGTCAGGGTTGTTAGCCCCGAGCTGAACCCCCAAACCTGGAGGACCAGTGGACCACTCTTAGTCGGTCCTCTACCCTTTGACCTGTTTGGCATGGGTGACACTACCAAGAGCCAAAGCATAAAGCACTGACTCCAACCAACATAGCTCTCTGGGTCATTGAGGTACACAAGCCTCCGAACCCTACAAGGTTGTGGTCCTCATGGAGGAACACATAATCCGTAGCCCCCTTACCAATTAAGACCCTATCACTGTATTAACAGCCCTCTGTTGCAATGAATTCCACAGATTCACCACCCCCTAGCTGAGGAATTACCCCTCCATCTCCTCTATTCCAAGGCTGTGGCCTTGGATACTAGACTCTCCTACTAATGGAGACACCCTCTCCATGTCCAGACTATCCAGACCTTTCAGTATACAGGGAGGTTTCAGAATCATACAGCAGGGAACAGGCCCCTTGGCCCAACTAGTCCATGCTGACCAAGATGCCCAACTAAGCCAATCCCATTTGCCTGCGTTTGGCCCCTTTCCTATTTGTCTATCTGTCCAGGTTCCTTTCAAATGTTGTTAACATACCTGCCTCAGCCACTTCTTCTGGCAGCTCATTCCATATACTGGGCGGAAAAGTTGTCCGCCAGTTTCTTATTAAATCTGTCCCTTCTCACCTTTCCCTTACCCTAGGAAAAGACTGTGTGCATTCACCCTATCTATGCCCTTCATGATTTTATACATCTCTATATATTATAATTTTACAAACTGCTACAAATCTCCCTTCAACAAAAAATTTCCCTTCGTCATTCTGAACTTCAGCAAGTTCAGCCCCAGAGTCATCAAACGCTCCTCATATATTAACCTTTTCATTCCCAGGCTTATAATTATCATTTTCTTCCCCATGTTTTACTTACAAGTTTCTGTATCTGTGCCTCAGTAACTCCCAGCAGCATCAATTTTCGTATCCAAATCAAAGTTTCCCCAAGTTTTTACGTCTCATATTTATTGCCCATCGTTTTGTTTGGGAGAGATCTGGAGGCTGAAGACGGCCTGACCTGGAGTTGGAGGACTGTGTATGTGGGATCGGTTTGTTGTGTTCTGTGTTGTTCTGCCGAGCATTGTGGGGATGCTGTGTTGGTGCTGAAACGTGTGACGAAACACAAGCTGCCTCCTGCACATCCTTAGTTAACCCAAAAGACACATGTCACTATATGTTTCAATTGTCCACTCTCCTCTCCTATCAGATTCTTTATTTACCTTTCCCAGCCACTTGGCTTCATCTATCACCCTCCAAGCTAGCCCCCTTCCCCTACCCCCAACCTTTCATTCTGGCATCTTCCCCCTTTCTTCTCAGTCCTGATGAAGGGTCTCTGCCCAAAGTGTCAACTGCTTACTGTCAGACCATTGCACACACTTACAGGCACAAAGTTTAAACTTTATTTTATTGAGATCATCATAACTTTCATCATCCATTAAGTTATATTAACAAGACAAGTAGAATCAGAGATAGAAACATGAAACAGTGAAGTGGTTCATCAATCATTAAAGAAATCCTCATAAAATATGAAAGGTGTCAAAAAAAATGAGCAAAGGAATATTTTATTACATAAAGAGTACAGCTCATCCTGAAAGAGGAACTATGTTCTCCCTCGACAGCTGTGGAGACCAAATCTATGCAGAGGGCACAACCTCAGAATAGGACGTCCCTTTAGCACCGAGATAAGGAGGAATTTCTTTCGCCAGAAAATGGTGAATCTGTGGAATTCATTGCCACAGACAGCTATGGAACCAAATCATTGGGTGTATTTAAAGCAGAGGTAGATAGGTTCTTGATTAATCGGGGCATCAAAGATTATGGGGAGAAGGCAGGAGAATGGGGTTGACAGGGATAATAAATTAGCCATGAATCGTGGAACGGACTAGATGAGCTAAATGGTCTAATTATGCTCCTAAGTCTTATGGTCTTTGGGGATATTTGAAGTAAAGGTTGATAGGGTCTTGATTAGGAAGGGTGTCAAGGATACAGGGAGAAGGCAGGAGAATGGGGTTGAGAGGGATAGCAAATCAGTCATGACGGAATGGTGGCACAGATTCAATGGGCTGAATGGCCTAATTCTGCTCCTATGTCTTGTGGCTTATTAACCTATTAAAGAAAAGTACTTGGATACTGAACCCCTAATTCAATTTCTTGAGTTAATGCAATTCCAGCTGAGAAGCAGAACTGGAGCTCCTTCTTTGCCAAAGCTGAAAAGCCACCCCGCCCCCAGCTTTATTGGGCTGTCGCCAGAGAGGGAAGACACAGAGCTCTAAGTTAATTGCAGCACTGATCAATCACAGGAGGCATTGTGGCTCAAATAGTAGATTGGCTGCTGCACAACTCCAGAAGACCTGGGTTCAAACCCAATCAACGGTGCTGTTTGCGTGGAGTTTGTATTTTCTCCCCGTGACTGCATGGGTTTCCTCCAGGAGCTCTGGTATCCACCCACGTTCCAAAGGTGTACGAGTTAGGGTTAGGGAACTGTGGGCATATTGTGTTGGTGCCAGAAGCACAGAGACACTTGCAGGCTGCCCATCACAATTCTTGCTGATTTGATTTGATGCAAACGATGCATTACATTGTATGTTTCTGACAAATTAAGATCAAATTTATCTTCATCTCTTAACTGTTTTATATCTATTTATCTCAGTAATTCAGATGGTTTAGTGATAAGTAACAGTTTTTCACAGAGTCCGGGACAGATTAACTGTTCCTGTCCTGATCTTCTTTTAAGACTGAAATGCAAAGGAAATGGAACAATGGAATAAATGGGCTGGGAGAGATGAGGGAGTCAGACTACCACCTGGAAGGGAGTTAGAACTTCATGCTCTCTTCTAACTCCTGTCATACCTATCATTGCAAAAGAACTCTTTGATGATGAAACTTGAGAAATTCATAGTTCATGTTCACAATGTACTGAGCTCCATTGCAAATCTAGTCTGCGAATTTAGTAATGAAGTAACTCATCTACCTTATGGGCTATTTGTCTGACTGTTTGGATGCAGCTACACCGTATCCATGCCAGGACTACTAGACTCAAAAACAGTTACTTCCCCTAAGCTGTCAGGTTCATCAACACCTCTACCCACTAACCCACCACACAACTCTCACCACCATGACATCCACATCACCTAACATCACTTTATGTACATACAATCAGTCTATGTCTATATAGTACACTCAACAGTTACTTGTACAGTGTGTTTCATAGGATTGCTTTAATATTGATTGTGGTTTTGTTGTTTATTTTTTATTATGCTCTTAATGCTTAGGTTGTTTTTAAGATGCTGCACCGGATCCCGAGTAACAATCATTCCGTTCTTAACACTCGTGTAGTGAAGAATGGCAATAAACAATCTAGAATCTTAGTGGAAGACTTTAACTAATAACCTCACTGGGATATGCTCAATAGTCTACTCCTATTCACAGTGAACAAGCTGATCTCTCCCTGTGAAGTACCCTCAGAGAAGATTCTACAAACTGGCTTCCACGATGACTACTCCACAAGCTGTGGGAGAGCTTTTGTAATGCTTGTCCAGCCTCAGGGAATAGGCAGAGGCTGTGAAGAGCACAGTGTGAGCAACTGATTCGATTTTGCTTTTCTTTAACCCATTGGGGCTGGAGGTCAGTGGTCACCTCCCATTAGTGCAACTGGCCCTACTGTCCCTCGAAGAAAAAGTGTTAAATCAAAATGACTGGTCAGACCTTCAGAGGAGGGGGAAAAAAAACACAGGAATAAGGAGAACACTCCTAAAAGTAAAAGCCTAACTTAGGCTAAGCTTAAATAATGCTGCTTCCTCTGAGCAGTTATTTGGTAAATATATTACCTCTATGAAAAATTAAACTTTTCTAATAAGAACGATCTTTCTTTTGAAGCATATAAGCTTTAAAATTAAACTTGTGGTACTCGTTTGATTTACGTTACTGGTCACTGCTCCACTCAAGGGTCAGCAAACACACAAGGGGCGGTTTGTACCAGTTTACACTGAGGTTACGCCAAGGTTGCGTGGGAGTTACCCCCAATTACGTTTGAGAGAAGTTGTGAGATATCGGCAGAGATTTTCTGATGTGTAGTTACTGGAGCAAACAACCTGAAACACAGAATTAAAATACAAATTAATTCATTTGTAACTCAGACTTGCAGGAGAATCACGGCAGTTAAGGTATTTGGAAAACAGGCAACTGTTTTCCCAATAAAAAATGGCAGATAGCGCATAAACAGTAATGGTTTATAATACAGTTTTAAAGTGATTGGAGGAAAGTACAAGGATGTCAGATTTTTTTTTTAAAAACACAGAAGTGGTGGGTTCATGAAAGGCACTGCCAGGGTGGTGGTAAGGGCAGAACCATTAGTGACATTTAAGAGACTTTCGATAGGCACATGGATGAGAGAAAAATGGAGGGATATGTGAGAGAGAAGGGTTAGATTGCTCTTTGAATAGGTGAAATGGTGGGCACAATAATTGTGGGCTGAAGGGCCTGTATGGTACTGTTCTATGTTATATTGCCCACGTCCTTTGTGGCTTTCACGGACATCTTGGTTGGCATGGACCAGTTGGGCCAAATGGCCTGTTTCACTGGCATGTGACTGAATGGCTGAGCTGGTCTGTCAAGGCCGTAGAAACGGTGAGCAAGAAAACAAGGACAAGGATTCTGAGTGTTGTCGGAACAGGAGCCAGACAAGGTGAGGGGTGAAAATGAGTTCCTGGGGCTAACCCCTTGAAATCTGGGCTTGTGGGGTAAAGTATCAGATACAGGGAGTAAAGCCGCCTTTGCTCCTTTCTGCAGGGACAGGTGGACCTGACTGGCCAATCGCCTTAGTCCCCTTGTTTCGACGCTCTCACCACTGCCCCTGGTGGGAGTTGGTGCCAAAATACTTGGCAACACTTGTGGTTGCCGACACAGATTGTGCCAACCTCAGATTCTGTTGGATGTACTGTATGTTTTGATGTAAATGTGATGATGAGATGGATAGATAGATAGATAAACAGACAACCTATGACCCCTAGTCCTAGTCTCACCCAATCAGAGGGGGAAAAAACCTGTGTGCATTCACCCTCTGTACCCCTCAAGATATTGTACACCTCAGTGAGATCTCCCCTCATTGTCCAACGCTCCTGGAAATACATCTTCAATTTAATTCTAAATGCCCAAACTGAGAGAAAGGGAACAAACCACAGCCCCACCCTGAACCAAGATAAATGGCGTCTCTATTTAATAAGCTGAGAATGACTGCCCTGCAACCTCTGCATCCATTGTGCTGGGAGCTGGCTGGAGAATGGGGTAGGGACCACTGTCAAAGCATTCAGTCCTGGACTTAAAGCCTCAGTGTTCCGTGACCAGTCAAGTATAGAGTGAGGCACGGTCAAAGTTCATACATTAGCTCCTCCCCCTTCTCCGCACCCCACAACTCCTCCCAACCATTTTGCCACACACAAAAGTCAGTTTAGAATTGATGGGTCGCAATTTTTAAAAAAGTATTTATGAGATCTCTATCACAGGCAATTAGGATGAAAACTTGCACTCTTTCCCCCACCACCACCACCTCATTCTGGCCTCTGCCCAGTTCCTTTCCAGTCCCGATGAAGGGTCTCGGCTTGAAACGTCAGCTGTTTTATCTTTTCCATGGATGCTGCCTGACCTGCTGAGTCCCTCCAGCATGGTGTGTGTGCTGTTCAAGATTTTCAGCATCCCAGATTTGCATGTGTTAATGATATTCTCTGCGATAATTCTGTGTGTCAAGCTGTGGGGTCACTCCATGGCCAGTGGCCAGCTGCCCAGCTTTGGCTGTGGGCGTGCTTGGGGAGACACTAAAGGGGTTAATAACGAACAAACTGCTAGAGGAATTCAGTGGGTCAGGCAGTGTCTGTGGAGAAAGTGAGATGGTTGAGGGGTGACCTGATTGAAACCTATTGAATGGTGAAAGGCCTTGATAGAGTGGCTGTGGAGAGGATGCTTCCTATGATGGGAGAGTCTAAGACCAGAGGACACAGTCTTAGAATAGAGGGGCATCCTTTCAGAATGGAAATGAGGAATTTCTTGAGGCAGTGAGTGGTGAATCTGTGGAATTTGTTGTCACAGGCAGCTGTGGAGGCCAAGTCTTTGGGTATATTCATGGCAGAGGTGGATATATTCTTGAATGTCAGGGCATGAAGGGATACGGGTGGGGTGGGGGGGTGGAGGCAGGAGATTGGGGCTAAGAGGAAAATTAGATCAGCCATGATGAAATGGCAGAGCAGATTCAATGGGCCAAATGGCCCAATTCTGTTCCTATACTTTATGCTCTTTTGTTTCGGATTGTGACCCTGCCTCAGTACCGACGTTCCTGAGGTGGGCAAGGCCAAGTTCCTGGTCAGCCCAATTTAGCAGAGGGTGCACAAAAAAAAATCAATCACTTAGTAAAGGGCAGTGTCCACCAGCACAGAAGTATCTCCATCATGGTGTTCAGGCCCATGGAACGCAAACAGGCCGGCCCATCGTGGGCACAGCTCTTCTCAGCACTGACAGCTTCCGCAGGAAGCACTACCTCAAAAAGCCAGCACCTATTAACATGGACTCTCACCATCCGGGCAATGTCCTCTTCTCACTGTTACCATCAGCCCCGGAGGTACAGAAGCCTGAAGCCCCACACCACTAGGTTCAGGGACAGCTACTTCCATACAACCATCAGGTTCTTGAACTGGTCTGCACAACCCTAACCCTACCTCTGCAACACAACACTATGGACTATCTCTTGTACTACCAGGTATTTGCCCTTTTGTTACACTCTTTCTGTCACTTCGCTGTATGGTAGAGTTTATATTCGGTGTGTTGTCCGTACCCTCATGCCTGTGATGTTGCTGCAAGCAAGATTTTCACTATACCGGGGGCGGGGGGGGAGAAGAAGGGGGAAGGTAGAGAGGGCAGAGGGAAGCGTGAGTGAGGAGTGGAAGAGGGCGTGAATGTGTGACAGATTGTGTGTGTTGTGCATACGTGGGGAAGAGACGGAGAATAAAGTTAAGTATGAGACGAGGGATAAGGAATTGGGGTTAATAAGGGTTAATGAGAACCCTTGGTTTCCTGTCAAAGTGTGCTCTGGCAATTTTAATTAAACATGGAATTTGCCTCAGTGGAGATAATTATGATCATAAATAACTCGTATTACATTTTGCAGCAGTGATTTCCGATGATACAAGCTGATGTTCTGCCCTGTCTGTCTGCGGTCGGGTCCCCTCGTCAGTGACCCTTTCCGCTCAAGAGCGGTGAAACCTAGTAACCAGCTGCTGGTCAGTGAAACGTGATCTCTCCTCCATGGCGTGTACACGTGCCCACTGCACGTCACCAGCAAGGTGCTGGCTACATTGAAAGCTCTGAACTTATACCAAGAACGCTGACTTAAAGGCTCTGAATAAAGCAGAGTGGCAGCACGGTAGCACAGCGGTTTGTGTAATGGTATTACAGAACCAGCGTCCCAGGTTCAATTCCCACCGTTGTCTGTAAAGGAGTTTGTCCGTTCTCCCTGTGAAGACATGGGTTTCCACCGGGTGCTCTGGTTTCCTCCCACATTCCAAAGGCATACACGTTAGTAAGTTAATTGGTCACATGGGTGTAGTTGGGTGGTGTGGCCTTGTTGAGCTGGAAGGGCCTGTTAACATCAGGCAGAAGATAAAAAATCTTGAAAATATGCCCTACCAGGCTCAAGAACAGCTTCAATTCCACCATTAACAAACACTAGAACAGACCTCCTACACGATAATGATGCGTATTGATCTCGCAGATTATTTGGTCATGGCCCTTGAACTTTAAGGGTCTGTCTGCATTTTCTCTGTAACTGTAACACTACAGGCAGCATTATTATTTTTCTCTTTGTACTCCCTCAATTAGACACTGGGTAGAGATACGTCTCTACCAGAGGAGATGCAAGAGGCCCCTTCCCTCCGCCAGCCTTCAGGTCACCCTTGGGCAAGGTGTAGGACCTGCTTAGTTCTCCCCACCCCACTCCGCAGGTCACCCTAGGGCAAGGTGTAGAACCTGCTTAGCCACCCCACCCCCCAGATCAGGGTCACGTGAAGCCACGGGAGCAGGTGGTGGATGGTCACATGAGCAGCTGGTGAACATCACGTCCTGGCTACGTGACCACTTGACCTCAGGCAGACAGCCTCTGAAGTGTAAAAATACTGGTTGGGGTCACCTGTCTTCTAAAGACACTGCCCTGTAGAAAAATTTGCTGAGAACAATCATGGTCATGGAAAGACCATGATTGTCTATGTCGTACGACACGGCACACAATGAATGAACGAACTGTCTCAATTTACTCGTGTATGGAATGATCTGTCTAGAAGACATGCAAATCAAAGCTTTTCACCGTTTCTTAGTATACAGATCATAGAACAGTGAAGCACAGTACAGGCCCTATGGCCCGCGATATTGAACCATCCCTTTAACCAACTTCAAGATCAATCTAACCTTTCCCTCTCCATTAGCCTTCCACATACGACAATACACCAAGTACCAAATTACCAGTGTACAAAACTTTTATAACACCATGTGGTGAAATTCTGTACACAGCAGCTCATGATCATGGGATGGTTGAAATGGGTTTTGCTGGCGGAGAAGATAATTGTCCATCTACCCAGGATGGTGCTGAAGTGTACAAGATGATAAAGGACATGGATGAAGTGGACAGCAGAAATGGCTGATATGTAGTCCTGACGAAGGGTCTCAGCCCGAAACATCGACTGTATAGATGCTGCCTGGCCTGCTGCATTCACCAGCATTTTTTGTGTGTGTTGCTTGAATTTCCAGCATCTGCAGATTTCCTCATGTCTGCGTGATATGAGGGGGCATATTTTTAAGGTGGTTGGGGGATGTCAGGGGTATGGTAGGTTTTTTTTGAGACAGAGAGTAGTGGGTGTGTGGAATATGCTGCCGAGGTGGTTGCACAGGCAGATACATTGGGGACTCCTAAGAGACTCTTAGAAAGGTACTGTATATGAATTATAGAAAAATGGACAGCTACGTAGGAAAGAGTTAGATTGGTATTCGAGTAGGTTAAAAGGTCAGTAAAACATTGTGCGCCAAAGGGCCTGTATTGTGCTGTAGAATTCTATGTTCAGCCTTCCTCTGTGGAGATTCTGCCTTTAACTTCCCCATCTCCTCGCTACTGACCACTCCAACCAAATCATCCTTGCAACTCTCTCTGCGCAAGGTCAGGGAAGAAAGGCTCCCTCTGCCACGCACTTTGCCTTGGGCCACGGAGCCCGAAAGTCGATTGGAAATCCAGACGGCCAAGGCTGGAGATTAGAGGCTGTTGGCATGTCCTGGCGTTGGAGGACTGTCTTTGCGTGGGTGGGTGGAAAGAGGCTTGTTCTGTTGTTCTTTCATTGCTTGTTGTTTTGCCGAGCATTGTGGGCACGCAATGTTGGTGTTGGAAAGTATGGCCACATTTGCGGGTTGCCCCCAGCACATCCCTAGGTTGCGTGGTTGTTAACACAAACAATGCATTTCACTGCAAGTTTCGGTATACATATGTTAAATAAAATCTGAATCTGGTCTATAACCCGACCCTCCTAGTTCAAAGCTCCACTAATGTGGAATGTGCCTCATTACTCCAGTTCATTTTGATGTAGCCTAGGACAACAGGGTCCAGGTGAATTCAGCCGAGGAAGTGGTGCTGGGAGGGAGTGAAGAACATCTCGTATACTCACTGCTCTTGACCGACTCAGAAAAGAGATCCTGGTCCATGGATGCTGCTTCTTTCTGATTCTCCCACATCTGAAGCAAAGGAAGAGGAGAGCTTACTCAGGGCACAAGCACACCCCCGTGGGGAAAAAAATGCAGAAAACATTTAACAAGCTGGAATTGATGTGTGAGTGTGAGTGTGAGTGTGAGTGTGAGTGAGAGAGAGAGAATTAAGAAAAAGTAGGAAGCAGAAAGAGAGGGACAGAAAAGGGAAAAAGATAGACTAAATTGTAAATAGTGAGCTGCTGTGTTCTGCCAGTATTTTGTATGCCTGCTGCTCAGGATTTTCAGCATCTGTAGAATCTCTTGTGATTGTGAATCAAGTGTAGTTCTGGTTGGCTCATTACGGGGGGGGGGGTGGTTGTGAAGGTGTGGAAGGAGGGTCAGCTAAAGGGTTAACAGACTAAGTCGCCAACTTGCATTTTTCTATGTGAACTTTGTAACCCAATGAACTTTTGTAATCCAATGTCCTAAGCTTAGACCCGCAGTCAGCAGATAGTCTTTCAAAGTCAGGATGCAGCACTGAGTGCAGACGGCCAGAAAGAGGAGCATGCACTCAAATGATGTAGTTACTTGCACGTTCTATGATTAAAAATACCTTGTGCTCCCGATTATATATATCTGCTTGTGCAGCTTGCATGCCAGTAGTCATGTATACTCGCCTGTTTAGAAGTATAAAGCTAATCCTTAATGTCTATCTTTAGTTTAAATTGGCAACAATGCTGGTACAGTCATTGTGGGCTGAAGGGCCTGTTTCTGCACAGTATTGCTCTATGCTCTACATTCTACACTCTACCACCCTCGTCTCTTCCAGTCTAGTGAACACTTTCTCAGCAAATGCCCTGCACAGAAGGTTACCGAGGATGTAACAGCACCAACTACAACCACCCGCTCTCCACAACACACTGTTAACACCGTTAATGATGCCCGTGGCCAGTACACTGCCCCGACTTCACCAACCAACTCTGCATTAACGAATAATTGGACTGACCTTCAACTGCTCCTTCAGATATTCAGCTCGACTCATGAGGTTTTTGATCTGATGAAAACACAAAAAGATTAACTCACTTATCCAGAAACAAACCATTAAGCACATAAATACAAGAGATTCTGCAGATGCTGGAAATCTTGAGTGCTGGAAGAACCCAGCAGGTCAGGTAGCATCTGTGGAGGGGAATTAAGAATCGACGTTTCAGACTGAGACCATTCATCGGGACTAAAGAGGAAGGAAGAAGAATGCAGCCTGAAAGGGCTATGGGCAACCCTTGGTAATTTCTAAAGTAAGTACGTGTTCGGCACAGCATTGTGGGCCGAAGGGCCTGTATCGTGCTGTAGGTTTTCCATGTTTCTATGTTTTTTTCTATGAAATGCCAATGGTTTATTCCCTTCCATAGGTGCTGTTAGAATTGCTGATCCCCATTAAATACCTGTCAATGTTTCCGGTTGGCGATCTTTGATCGGAACTCTGTTCTGACAGAGTCTAACTTGAAACACTGACAAGTTTTAAAAGCATGTTTTAAGCTTTAAACTTGAAAATCAGCTGAACTAACTGTGCTGCTACTGCACGAGAGCTGATTTTCAAGGAATAGGTACCACGCATATAAGCTGATGACAATACTAAGCTTGAACTTGGCCCAGATACAGCAGACATGTGAATTTTCAGCCCCTGTGCTTTGGTATTAGATTTCCAACATCTGCAGTCATTTCTGAGTTTCATTTTCAGTTATTATTGATTTTCATTCGATATTCAGTTATTTTTGATATTTACTAAATACTTGTCCTCGTCATAAGTCACGCCTCCATGTTCACGGAATGGCATTAGCTGTCAATGCGCAAGAAACGCTGGGTGTTCTGGTAGCATAGCGGTTAGCATCATGTTACTGCAGCGCCAGCAACCCAGGTTCAATTCCCGCCACTGTCTGTAATGAGTTCATACATTCTCCGTGTGTGAGTTTCCTTTGGGTGCTCCAGTAACTTCCACATTCCAAAGACGTACGAGATAGAAGGTTAATTGGTTATGAGTGTAATTTGGCGCCAGAAGTAGCCATTACTGTGCTGTATCTCTAAATCAAAATAAAAGTGTCCCATAATGACAAACACCATTTTGTAAATCAAATAAATGGCTAAGTATTTCATAATTTCTCGACATCAATTGTCATGGACAAAGTATCAGAGTTATCGACCATCACTGAGCATGCAAAATAAGGTAACTGTGCATCCTTACCTCTGCATGTAACATCACCCGTCTTCTCCCCTGTGGTTCAGCTGTGATCGGGTCAAGAGAGAGTCTGCAGTCAGTGCAATCTGCCAGCCAGCTCCTTGAACTGCTCATGCCTCCCTACAAACCCCTCAACTCTGCCCCCTTCCTTTCCGGTCCTGATGAAGGGTTTCTGCCTGAAAAGTTTACTATTTATTCCCCTCGTTACGTGCTTCCCCACTTGCCGAGTTTCTTTAGCATTTTTGGTGTGTTACCCCACTGCCCCCCACCCACAGTCACCTGCGATGCCGACATGAAGGACACAGCACTGGAAAGGCACAGGCAGCCCATCAGCTTCTGAAAGGGAAGGTTGATGCCACATGGCATTGCCCAGTCACAACAGCTCCAAGCCCCCCGGTCTTACACTGCGGTCTCAGACTGCCCGCTTGAAGGGAAGCGGATCTATCCACAACATTAAAGGCATCCGTTAGTCTTGCGAGACCATGGATTTGCGCATGTCTTCACTCTCCAGGGCGCAGGCCTGGGCAAGGTTGTATGGAAGACCAGCAGTTGCCCATGCTGCAAGTCTCCCCTCCCCATGACACCCATGTTGTCCAAGGGAAGGGCATTAGGACGCATACAGCTTGGCACCAGTGTCATCACAGAGCAATGTGTGATTAAGTGCCTTGCTCAAGGACACAACACGTTCCCTTGGCTAGGGCTCGAACTCACGACCTTCAGGTCGCTCGTCCAATGTCTTAACCACTTGGCCACATGCCCACACAACAATGCCCTTAATTTGTGTGTGTGGGGGATGGAGGGGGAAGTAACACTCCTCAGGGCAGAGCACTGAATTTTATTCCATCTTAGGTCCAATGCTGGACTGGGCTACAGTTAGATGCATTTGGACAGTTGTAGGTTTTAAGGAGTGACTTAGAGGGGAAGAGAGGGGCAGGCTTGAGGAGGGAGTTGCAGAGATCCATGAATCAGTAGCCGAAGGTTGGGTGATTATTTATTTATTGCGATACAGCGCAGATTAGGCCCTTCCGGCCCTTCGAGCCACGTGCCTAGCAACCCTCAGTTTAACACGAGCCTAATTGCGGGCCAACTTACAATGACCAATTAACCTACCGACCAGCATGTCTTTGGACTGTGGGAGGAAACCCTCGCAGTCACAGGCAGAAAGTACAAATTCCTTACAGGCAGCGGTGGGAACTGAACCCAGGTCACCGGGTACTGTTAATCACTGTGCTAGCCACTAAGCTACTGTGCTAGGGCAATGGTCAAGAGGTCAGAATTAGAGGGGTGGGGAGAGGTTAGAGGGTTCAGGGCAAGAGTGGGTGAACCAAAAGTTGTTATTACTGGTTTGTTATTGTCATGTGCTGGAGGAGCTCAGCAGAGCAGGCAGCATCTATGGAGGGGAATAAGCAGTCGGCGTTTTGGGCCGAGACCCTTCATCAGGACCGGAAAGGAAGGGGGAAGAAGCCAGAAAAAGAAGGTGGGAGGAGGGAGGGGAGTATATAGGAACAAAGTTCAAAGTAAATTTTATTGGCAAAGTACATATATGTCATCAGAATCAGGTTTATTATCACCAGCATGCGACGTGAAATTTGTTAGCTTAGGTGCAGCAGTTCAATGCAGTACATAATATAGCAGAGGGAAAAAAATAATAATAAATAAAATTTAAAAAATAATAATAATCAACAAGTAAATCGATTACGTATATTGAATAGATTTTAAAAATGTGCAAGAACAGAAATACTGTATAATAAAAGAAAGATTCAATGTCCATCTAGGAATCAGATGGCAGAGAGGAAGAAGCTGTTCCTGAATCGCTGAGTGTGTGCCTTCAGGCTCTGTACCTCCTCCCTGATGGTAACAGTGAGAAAAGGACATGCCCTGAGTGCTGGAGGTCCTTAATAACGGACGCTACCTTTCTGAGAGACCGCTCCCTAAAGATGTCCTGGGTACTTTCATTAGGCAGGGCCCGTTTGTGACTATGCCTACAAGGTCAAATAGCCAAAGCCGTGTTTATACTGGAAAGGGGGCAAAGAAGCTTAATGATGTTGCCAGGACCAGAAAGGCTGAGATTAGCCAGATGAGTTTTTACTTGTTGGAGTGCAGGAGAACGAGGGGAACTTGGAGAAGTGCTTAAAATTAAGAGAGGGATAGACAACGTGGATGGTAAGTGTTTTCCTCAGGGTGGGGGAGACCAAAACTAGGGGGCATAGATTAGGGTGGGAAGGGAAAGATATAGAAGGGAACCGAGAGAAACATTTTCAGGGAGATGGTGGTGAATACATGGAATGAGCTTCCATAGGGTGTGGTTGAGGCAGGTACAATAGTTTCACTTAAGAAGCATTTGGATAGGTCAATGGAAGCAGGAGCTTATGGATATGGACCAAATGCAGGAAACTAGGACTATCTGGGTAGGTACTGTGGTCGGCATGGACTGGTGAGCCAGATGGGCCTGTAACTGTGTTGTATGGCTCTACAGCATGGTGGAATAGCAGCTAGCGCAATGCTATTACAGTGCCAGTGATTAGAGTTCAATTCCCACTGCTGTCTGTAAGGAGTTTGTACGTTTTAGCTGTCCCCACCTGGGTTTCCCCCATGTGAACACAGAACATAGAAAACCTACAGCACAGTACAGGCCCTTCAGCCCACAAAGCTGTGCCGAACATGTCCTTACTTCAGAAATTATCTAGGGTTACCCATAGCCCTCTATTTTTCTGAGCTTCATGTACCTACCCAGGAGTCTCTTAAAAGACCCTATCGCATCCGCCTCCACCACCGTTGCCGGCAGCCCATTTGATGCACTCACCACTCTTTGTGTAAAAAAAATTTACCCGACATCTCTGTACCTACTTCCAAGTACCTTAAAACTGTGCCCTCTCGTGCTGGCCGTTCCAGCCCTGGGGAAAAGCCTCTGACTAACCACACGATCAATGCCTCTCATCATCTTATACACCTCTATCAGGTCACCTCTCATCCTCTATCGCTCCAAGGAGAAAAGGCCGAGTTCACTCAACCTATTCCCATGAGACATGCTCCCAATCAAGGCAACATCCTTGTAAATCTCCTCTGCACCCTTTCTATGGTTTCCACATCCTTCCTGTAGTGAGGCAACCAGAATTGAGCACAGTACTCCAAGTGGGGTCCGACCAGGGTCCTATATAGCTGCAACATTACCTCTCTGCTCCTAAACTCAATCCTACGATTGATTTAGGCCAATGCACTGTATGCCTTCTTAACCACAGAGTCAACCTGCACAGCAGCTTTGAGTGTCCTATGGACTCCGACCCCAAGATCCCTCTGATCCTCCACACTGCCAAGGGTCTTACCAGGAATACTATATTCTGCCATCATATTTGACCTACTAAAATGTACTCCCGTTTCCTCCCACATTCCAAAGACGTACAGATTTGGGTCAGTGAGTATGGGTATGCTATGTTGGCATTGGAAGCATGGAGACTCTGCAACCTATCCCCAGCACATCCTCGGACTGTGTTGGTCATTGACGCAAATGATCCATTTCACTGTATGTTTCAATGTACATGTGGTAAATAAAACTATATGATAGAAACCCTTCCAAGCAAAGTGCTAGGTGAAATGCATGGGTCACTCGCAAATCCAGTGCAGATCCTGCATCAGGGATTCCTCAATCTCAGCTGCTCCTTCTCCCCAAATTCCTTTCCCTATCTTGTCCAGGAGGCATCCACCCAACCCCTCAGCCATGTCCAATCACTGACCTGACCCCCCTCAAGCTGCCAGGGACCCAAACTCCCCCCGACAACATCCCTTCGTCCCTCCCCACTCACCAGCCAGCATGAGCAGGAGCTCGCCCAGACTCTGCTGGTACAGCTGTAGTGTTTCTGCCAAGTCGTCCCCTTGTTCTTCCTAGTGAGAGACCAGAGGGGGAGAGAGGTACAAACTGAGTTCAAAGCTAGTTTGTTATGGAAGCATGTACACGTCATCATATGCAGTGGATTCTGGTCAACTGGGGAGCCACTTATTTGGGACAACTCTTAAAGAACAAAAAATTATTGAAAAATAGCCAGGATTCTCTTTGTTTATTTGGAAAACCTTGCTGCTTAACTGAGGCAGAAGACTGCTGTTGAACAATTTTTAGTTAGCGACGGACACATACACTTGTGTGACCATTAGACACTACGTCGTGCTTAGAGCAAACAGTTTTTAAATGGTGTCAGTTGCATGCACTTGTATTCAGGAAGAGTGATATTTGTCACCGATAGTTGGCGTGAAATAAGCAGGAAGACAATTCTGAACTGTTTTGCTCACTGTGATTTCAAGCATTCAAGCTTGGAGATGCCAGAAACAGCTGAGAGTGTACATGAAAGATTTCACTACTTCAAATTAAGAACTACAAAGAATTTGAAGGTATTGACAATTATAGAACATAGAACGGTACAGGCCCTTCGGCACACATTGTTGTGTCGACCCTCAAACCCTGCCTCCCATATAACCCCCCCACCTTAAATTCCTCCATATACCTGTCTAGTAGTCTCTTAAACTTCACTAGTGTATCTGCCCCCACCACTGACTCAGGCAGTGCACTCCACGCACCAACCACTCTCTGAGTCAAAAACCTTCCTCTAATATCCCCCTTGAACTTCCCACCCCTTACCTTAAAGCCATGTCCCCTTGTATTATTTTGAATGTTACAATGAAAACGAAGATTTGGAGGATGCAATCATTAAAAGCATTGTATGAAGGCAATCCATTATCTGCACATTTATGGTCAATCAAAAGAACATGGCAGCGTACAGGTACACTGGATGAACTCCTCCGTCAATAACTACTAGGAATTAATACAGTTTTATGGTACTGTAGTAGTATTGGTAATGTTCTAATCTGTTCTGTATTTCTGTTACTTAGCTAAATGATAACTTGTCTTTTTTCATGAAACTTCAGTTAATTGGCCCAAAATGTACCAGTCCCAATTAATTGGGAAGCCTAAGATTAATTTTCTTGCAGGCATTCACAGTACAACAGGGAAGTACACAGAATCGATGAAAACTTGTTCACAAAGGCCGACAAGCAAGCAATGTGTAAAATAAGACAAACTATGCAAATTTAATAAAATAAGACAATGAATAATACTTGCGAATATGAGCTGTAGAGCTCTTGAAAGTGAGACAACAGGTTGTGGATTTAGTTCAGTGTTGAGGTGAGTGAGGTTCTCCAGGCTGGCTCAGGAGCCTGATCCTTGAAGAATAACTGTTCCTGAACCTGGTGGTGTGTAACCAGCACCTCCTTGCCTGATGGCAACAGCGAGAAGAGAGCCCAGCCTGGATGACAACACCCTTCAGCCCCATGATGCTCCCACCCCCCCTCCAAACTCTCCCCACTTGCAAACTCATACCACAACTGAAGCACAGGAATTTGAAGGAAGCACAGACCATTCAGCCCATCGTGTTTGGTCTTGTCCATTAACCGACTTCTGTAAACTACCTCTAATGCAGGTAAAGTGGCTAAAGAATCCAATGGGAAGTTCTTGGGCTTGTAGGAGAATGTAAGAGGAGAATTACAGAGGGACCAAGACAAAGCAAAAGTGGACCAATGGGATTGATCTGGGACAACACACAGATCACTGGAGGAACTCAGCAGGTCACGAAGCATCCACGGAGGGAAATG
This sequence comes from Mobula hypostoma, assembly GCF_963921235.1. Lineage (NCBI taxonomy): Eukaryota > Metazoa > Chordata > Chondrichthyes > Myliobatiformes > Myliobatidae > Mobula > Mobula hypostoma. The sequence continues at coordinate 13,020,645 of NC_086114.1, forward strand.
CACAGCCCAGGAATTGGATCAGGACCCTTCATTAGGGCTGGAAAGAGGGGAGTTGGCTGGTATGAAGAGGTGAGAGGAAAGGGTGGAGTAAGAGCCGATAGCTGATGGGAGAATCCAAGTTGGGAGGGGTGATGGACAGATGGAGGAGGGGAGAGTGGAAATGGCGACAGGAGCTAGAAGGTGATAGGAGGATCCAAGTTGGGAGATGTGACGGGCAGATGGAGGAGGGGAGAATGGAAATGGGGACAGAGGCTGCTAGGTGATGGGTGGAAGCGACAAAGGGCTAAAAATGATGGGAGTTTGACAGGAGAAGGTGGAATCGATGGAGACAGCCAGGGAGGATAGAGGAAAAGAGAGCCAGTACAAGGAGTTTGTGGGTGAGGGGCAGATATGCTTCACGGGCAGCTCCTCCTTCTGGGAGCTGGAATATGGAGCCAATGGAGCGGATGGTCTCCAGAATTGCTATGAGATAACAGGGAAGTTCCAGACCCTCCCCACAACCCCACCCCCCCGACAGGGGTGGGGATACTAACCATGAACCCCTCTCCAACCTTCCATCGGATAATTTAAAGAGCACACGTCTCTTGGACATCTATTAAGGGAACTAAGTCCTTCTTTCCCAGCTGGTTTAAGGTTTTAAATCTCAATTAACACTTCTCTCAGCCTCCTTTATCCCCACCAAAGGCATAAGATCAAAGCTGTAGTGAAACACTTAAGGATTTGCATTCACAACTCCTTTACTTCGTAGAGTAATGGAGTACCACAGCCCTGAAACTAGTCCATGCTAAACTGTTATTCTGCCTAGACCCATGAACCCACACCTGGACCATAGCTCTTCATAACCCTGACATCCATGTACTCATCCAAACTTCTCTTGTATATTGAGATCCACCACTTCCAATGACAGCTCGCTCCACACTCTCACCACCTTCTGAGTGAAGAAGCTCCCCCTCAGGTTCCCCTTAACTATTTCACCTTTCACCCTTAACCTATGACTTCTAGTTCTAGTCTCACCCAACCTCAGTGGAAAAAGTGCTTGCATTTATCCTACCTATATCCTTCAATTTTGAATACTTATCAAATCTCCCCATATTTTCCTACGTTCCATGGCAAAAAAAAAAGTCCTAACCTATTCAACCTTCCTCTATGACTCAGGTCTTCAAGTCCTGGTAATATCCTTGCAAATTCATAGAAACATTTCCAATGGGATTTTCTTATAAAAACTCCAATCTTCCACTGGCCAATTCCTGGCCGGTTACCTCCCCAATAGAGCGCCTCCCTCTCCCAGTCTTTCCTGAATCTCACTTTTCAGCCCAACAAGTCCAGCATCATTTGATATCCACAATCTCCGATCTGGAGGTTGCTGGAATTGAGATTATCTCCTCAAGCTCCGAATTCATGAATCCTGCCTTTAACACCAGACTTGTATTTTCATTTTTATTAATAAAATGCATTCTTTGAACTTTCTCCTGCAGTTCACAAACCCAGTTAAGATTCTCTCTCTCCATGAGCACACAGCACAAACTCAATAACATAAGATCATAAAACACAGGAGCACAATTCAGCCAATAATTCCATCCAGTCTGCTCCATCATTATTTGATCTTGGCCAATCTATTACTCTTTTTCATCTCTATTCTCCTGCCTTCTCCACACCACCTTTGACACCCTTACCAATAACTTGGTCTCCACAGCCATCCGTGACAAAGAATTCCACAGAATCCTTTGGCTGAAGAAATTCCTCCTCATCTCTGTACTACATGGACACACCTTCATTTTGAGGCTGTGCCCCCTGGTCCTAATGGAAACATCCTCTCCACGTCCACTCTCTCTACGCCTTTGATCAACGCTCCAGTCATCGACTTAGTTGTACTGTGTGGGGTTGGTAAAACGCAACACGATAGATTTGGCATGCACTCCCCGTAACGGTGATGGAAGTAGTTTCAACAGAACCAAACAGCACAGAGGGATGCTGGCCAACGACTGACCATGTTAACCTCACTTCCCAGCTCTTGGATCATAGCCACTTGAGATGGGAATTGAAGTGGGACCAACTGGAGGGTTCTTTTAAGGGGATAGCAGGGACAGGATGGGCAGAATGACCACTGTCAGTGTTGTGAGGTTTCAAATCCATACGCTGCACCAACCCCAATGTTATAGCAGCCCTAGCCTCACCTGGGCAATGGCAGCCGAGCCCATCTCCAACGCAGCAAGTAGTCGGGGCTTGTCCTGCGACATCTCTGGAACAAGAATGGCACAGAATCAGAATCAGAATCAGATCTACTAACATTGACATGCGCCATGAAATTTGTTTTGTTGCAGCAGTCCAGTGCAATACAAAACTATTTATCAAGTTACAATAAGAAATATATAAAATTAAAGATAAATTGTACAAAATTGAGCAAAATTCTCTTCTTTATCTAAATCTGAGGTGCAAAGAAATTTGGGAGTCCTTATGCAGGATTCTCTAAAGATTAATCTGCAGTTGAGGATGGCAATTGTAATATTAGCATTCACTTTGAGAGGATTAGAATATAAAAGCAAGGAAGTAACACTGAGAGCTTTATAAAACACCAGCAAGTCCTCACTTGGAGTGTTGTGAGTAGTTCTGGGCTTCAACCAAGAAAGGACTTGCTGGCATTGGAGAGAGTTCAGAGGATGTTGAAGAAGATGATTCCACAAATGAAAGGGTTACCATATGAGGACCGATTGACAGCTCTGGGCATGTACTCACTGGAATTCAGAAGAATGAGGGGGGAACTCATTGAAATTTATTGAACATTGAAAGGCCTTGATAAGAGTGGAGGTAGAGAGGATGTTTCCTATTATGGGTGAGTCTAGGACTAGAAGGCACAGCCTCAGAATAGAGAGACATCCATTTAGAACCGAGAGGAGGAGGAATTTCTTTAGCCAGAGAGCGGTGAATCTATGGAATTCACAACTACAGGTGACTGTGGAGGCCAAGTCATTGGGTATATTTAAGGTAGAGGTTGATAGGTTCTTGACTGGTCAGGGCATGAAGGGGTACAAGAAGAAGGCAGGAGATAGGAAGGATCGGCCATGATGAAATGACAGAGCAGACTCGAAGGGCCAAATGGCCTAATTCTGCTTCGATATGTTATGGTCTTAAATAGTGAGGGAGCTTCATGGACCACTCACAAATCTGATGGAGGAGGGGAATAAGCTGTTGCTAAAACATTGACTGCATACCCTCAGGTTTTTGTACCTCCTTCCTGATGGTGGTAATGAGAAATGGGTGGTAGTGAGAAGTCTCAGAAGGGGGGGGGTCCCTAATGATGGATTCTTGAAGTGCCACCTTCTAACGAGATGTGTAAGGTGATAAGAGACACAAGTGAAGTGGACAGCCAACAACTTCTCCCCAGGACAGAAACGACTAATGCAAGAGGGCATAATTTTGAGGAGGAGGAAACTTTGGAGGGGGGGGTATGTTAAGAGGGTAGTTTTAATAACTAACTAACAAACACGTGGAGAATGGTAAGTATGTAGAACATGCTCCCAGGACTGGTGGTAGAAGCAGATACCATATGGACATTTAAGAGATAATTAGATGTGCACATGGATTAAAGAAAAATTGAGGGCAATGTGGGAGGGAAGGGTTAGATTGATGTTGGTGTAGGTTAAACAGTTGGCATGTGTGCTGTACAGTTCTAGGTTCGCTGTCGCAAGTGCTATCGTGAGACTGTGTCCATTCTGTGAGGGCGGAGCTCCTTTGACTCAATGCTACCCCTTTTAGGTCTCTCAGTGAAGAGAAAGCCCATTATTTACAGCCTCACTACACACTCAAAATGCTGGAGGAACTCAGCAGGCCAGGCAATATCTATGGAAAAGAGACACTAGTCAACATTTCGGCCAAGGCCCTTCCTGGTGCTTAACACCTCAGCTATTGTTCCTGAAGGTGAGACATGCCTGTTCCGTGCATCCTGTAAGACCAACTAAATCCGGATGCACTGGCACTATGCAGATACATCGGTAATGTCCAGATCCACCAGGTCAATTCCAACCAGAGGGGAGGCTGCGTCGAACAAACCTGCATCACCATCAATACCCACAACCACCAGGTTGACTACCCTACAACTATCAAGGTCCTGAACCAGCATAGATAACTTCACTCACCTCAACACTGAAATGACTCCACAACCTATAAACTCATTCTCTAGGACTCTACAACTTACGTTCTCAGTATTATTTATTTACTTTTTGCACAATAGGTCTTCTTTTGCACATTAGTTGCTTGTTAGTTAGTCTTTATTATTTACAGTTTTTTTTAACTTTCCTGTAAGGGAGGAGAAGATGGCCACACGACGCAGTGTGTGCGGCCTCTCCGGTAAATGATATCTGTATTTGTTATGTAGGTACCGTGCACAATCCTGATTTGATGGAGACAGATGTGAGAAGCACAGAGGAACATCTGGAGAAACTTCTGAAATGCCTGCTTCGCTGCCGCTGCTACTGTGCGATCGAGAATCTCCGGAGGGGAAGGCCCCAAATCCTCGGCTTTGCCCGTTGCTTGGCGGCTGGGAACGGGGTCGAAGCGCTCAGCAGAGATGGTGCTCGGTGGAGGGCTGGTTGGAGGCTCGAAGTTTTCGGACTGACTCAAGAGCCAGCTGTGGTCAGGTGCTTCCAGAGTGTTGCATCAGCAAGTTTGCGGTGCTGGAGGTTCATGGCAGGGTAAGTTTTCTTCAGTTTTCTTCCTTCTATCATCTGCATGAGATGATGGGGCTATCGGAACTTGAGACTTTTTTTTTACCGTGCCCATGGTCTGTTCTTTATCAAATTACGATATTGCTTTGCACTGTTGAAACTATATGTTATAATTATGTGGTTTTTGTCAGTTTTTCAGTCTTGGTCTCTCTTGTGTTTCTGTGATATCATACTGGAGGAATATTGTATCATTTCTTAATGCATGCATTACTAAATGATAATAAATGAGGACTGAGTGTCCTCATAATCTAATCTAATCTAAATGCCTGCAAGAAAATGAATCTCAGGTAGTATATGATGACATATACGTAGTTCCAATAATAAATTTACTTTGAACCTCAGATTCAGAAGTACACAAGCAGATTCACACACACAGAACTAATCCCTGTAGTGGGTTGTGAGAGTGTCCAAAACAACGAGGTGCTCAGAGCCAAGGTCACTTCAGAAAGTAATTCAGAGGATAGGTTCTTCTTTCCAACAAAGAATTGCTCCGCGAAAGCTGATGGATGTCAGGGAACCTGAGGAAAGTTTGAAGCCAAAGGGGGTAGTTGGAAAAGAGCAGGTTAGTTTCACTCGTGTTGAAAGGAGCAGGAGGCTGAATGGCCTGGGTGGCCTCATGCTGTACCTACCCCAGCCTGGATGCTGGGAACACTCCCCTAGCCCTCTTTCAATCAAGTGGCAAAGCTCCCCAAAGTCTGGCTGAACCTGTAACCAGAGGACGGCTTCTCAGTGAGCGGCACTGGACAAGCCAGAAAGGGGGAGTTAATCTCGCAGACAGCATCCAGTTGGTTAAAATGCTGCTCCAAGGACGTGGGTTCAAACCCAACCAAAGCAGCTGTGGAATTTTCATCGAAGTAAATTTGAGCTGTTTTAACATATCTGGAATAAATAGCAATAAAATAGTGAAAAGTAATATTTTATTATTATGTATGTTATATTTTATATAATATATAACACCATAAGACACAGGAGCAGAATTAGGCTATTTGGCCCACTGAGTCTGTCCTGCCATTCAATTATGTCTGGATTATTTTCCTTCTCAGCCAGTTGGTGGCGTAGTGGCATCAGTGCCGGACTTCGGAGCGAAGACTCCTGAGTTCGAATCCAGCCAGCTCCCTTGCACACTTTCCATCCGTGCTGGGTTGAGTGTCGGGCTACCAACTTGGCCTTGTAAAACTCAAAGTCTGCTAAACAAAAAGTCACCATGACAGCGTCCCGATGACTCCACTCGGAGTTAAGGGCTTTCTTCTTCTTCTATTCTCCTTCTCAACCCCACTCTCCTGCCTTCTCCCCATACCCTTTGACAACCTTACTAGTTTAAAAACTTACCAATGTATATTAGAACCTTTTACATTTTTATATAACATACATTTTATATAAAAATAGTAGTATTTACATAGCAATAAAAATGCAATGAATTTGGTATTACAATCCCGTCATCAGTAATAGCAAACAGATACGTCCCTAACAGGTCTCTCATATGCAAGAGAGAAGATCGCCGCAGCACTTACACAAGTCTATACGTGACTCCAGACTCCTAACTATTCTCTTTTCAGTATTTAGGGACCGAACATCCTGTAAGCAAATAGATTAAAGACACCCCTCCCATACAACATGACAAGGGACCATGCGGTGGTACCTTGGGACGGCTTGCACTGGTTTGACACACGTCTCGCACAACAGCAAAGCCCTCACCTTTCAACAGGACTCTGGCTGACTTGGCCTGCTCAAAGTTGGCTTGGTTGCCCTTGGCGACCAGTGCTTTCAGTTCCTCTGCCCTGGAGATGTACTGAGCTACCTGGTGACCGATTAAAAAAAGAACTGAATGAAGAGCAAGGAAAAAAACAGCATGAAAGAAAATGCAATTCAACCCATCTATCCTGCTCTGTTTTCCCACACCATCATAACAACGCTGAACCCCCTTCTCCCCTTGCTCCCATTCCCCTTCTCTATCTATCCACCCATCCTCCTACAGTGTAGTTCCAGCTCATTATCATGGGCACAAATACAGGGAGGCACGGGCACAATGAAAATCTTGCTTGCAGCATCACAGGAATCACAGGCACATTGGTTTAGACAACAACACATAACACAAATTGAAGCATCCTCACTGTATGTCTGAAGCTGAAGTACAACCAGGTCAGTACGGACAAGTCGGGCCGAAGGGTCGACCTCTATGCTGTATAACTGATATTAAATTTGGTGGAAAAACAGATTGTGTAGAGATGCAGAGAGTCTGAAGAGAGATATGGATAGTGCAAGGGTTACCTAGCAAACTCATGTGCAAGAATCACAGGGACTTTGCAACTCAAACAAAATTAAAGATTTATTACAGAAATTAACCAGCAAAACTAACAATAATTCAGGAACTGAAATCACATGATACAGAGAAGACCTTGTTCTGAATTTCACCAGAAATTTCAAGTAGGACTGCAAGATATTGAAAATACCATGTCATTAAATTATCCCAAATTGAATAAACGTGATAAACACAAAGAGAGCTTAACAATCCCCATGATCTCAAATGAACTACCTGCAACACAAAGTGAAAAACTAGTCCAAAGACAAACAATTAGACATGAAAGTTAAACAATCCAGGGAACACTGCATACCCATGAGGTGACACTGAGAAAATACAATCCACACAGTAACCGAACAAACTACTCTTCTTTTTCCTTTAAAAATAACCTCTGGTTGTGACACTTAGGTTAGGTGAGTGGGCAAGGGTTTGGCGGATCTTGTACAAATGTTGTTTAATCTGAAGTCATCCATTTTGGAAGGAAAATAGATCAGTGTTATTTAAATAGTGAAAGACCGCAGCATGCTGTTGTGCAGCGGGAGTCGGGAGTGCTTGAGCATGAATCACAAAAGTTTGGATTGCAGGTGCACTAAGTTACCGAGGCAAACGGAACATCGGCCTTCATTGCTAGAGGGATTGAACTTAAGAGCAGGGAGGTTGTACTGCAACCGTACAGGGTGCTGGTGAGGCCACACCTAGAGTACCGCATGCAGTTCTGGTCTCTTACTTGAGAAAAGGATACACTGTCTTTGGAGGTGGTGCAGAGGAGGTTCACCATGGTGATTCCGAAGATAAGGTGGGTTTGGAGTCAGAGTCATACAGCACAAAAACTGGTCCATGCCAACTAAAGTGTTCGTATAATCTGCTACTATTTACCCATGTTTTGCCCATACTCCTCTACATCTTTCCAATCCGTGTACCCATCCAGGTATCTTTTAGATGTTGTTAATGTATCTGTCTCAACTCCTGCTGGCAGCTCATTCTATATACTGTATGTATTAACCTCAGGATGGAAATATTTGCCTCTTACTTCCTATTAAACTGGGGTGGCATGGTTAGATTAATGCTCCTACAGTGCCAGTGACCTGGGTTCATTCCCCTGCTGCCTGTAAGGAGTTTGTACATATCCCCTGTGACTATGTGGGTTTCCTCCAGCTGCTCTGGCTTTGTGCCACATTCTTAAGACATATGGGTTAGTTGGTTAATTGGTTACACGGGAGCTATTGGGCGGCACAGGCTCCTTGGGTCAGAAACCAATGTCCTATATTTCTTCATTTCCCAGCCCTCGCAAAAAGACTGTGTGCATTCGTCCATGTACACCCTCAGGATTTTATAAGGTCACCACTCAATCTCCTGTGCTCCAGGGAACAGCCTGCCCAATCTCTCCCATAACTCAGGCAACATCCTCGTAAATACAAGTTTTAAAGAGGTACAGGGAAGAATTCCCTTTCTAAAGGCTCTGCCAAGAATGGTGGAACAATTAGACTCAGGAACTCTCCGGGGGGGGGGGGTGCGGGCAGCAACAGACTGCTGCAGGATATTGGCGTGCAGAGCTGGAGAGCGAGGGAAGATTTGTTTGCAGATTTGTTTAGCCAGGAACCAAAGCTGGTGGGAACCGGGCAAAAGAAATCCGATGTGAAAACACCGGGGTCCAGGTGATGGACAGCAGGCAGCCCGCAGGAAGGAAAAGCGCATGGCAAGACCAACTCTCTCTCCTACCTTTGTGCGGATAGCTGTCTTCCGTCTGCAGTCCAATTCGTCTAGTGCATGAAGCAGAAAAACAATCAAGATTAGTTACCACCACCAGAGCAAGTCAAAGACAAGTTTACTGTTGATGCACAAGTACACGTGTGCACAGCGGCAATGTAAAACTTACTTGCAGCAGCATCACATGCACGCAGCGTCAGATACGCAACATTCCATAAGACCATAAGACAAAGGAGCAGAAGCCGGCTATTCAGCCCATCGAGTCTGCTCCGCCATTTTATCATGAGCTGATCCATTCTCCCATTTAGTCCCACTCCCGCGCCTTCTCACCATAACCTTTGATGCCCTGGCTACTCAGATACCTATCAATCACTGCCTTAAATATACCCAATGTCTTGGCCTCCACTGCAGCCTGTGGCAACAAATTCCATACATTCACCACCCTCTGGCTAAAAAAATTTCTTCGCATCTCTGTTCTGAATGGAGGCCCTTCAATCCTTAAGTCATGCCCTCTCATACTAGACACCCCCACCATGGGAAACAACTTTGCCACATCCACTCTGTCCATGCCTTTCAACACTCACAAGAAAAACTTCAACTAAACATAAATTATACAAAATTATATAATTAGAGCAACAAAAAAGGTCCACTGAGGTATAAAGTGACAAAAATGGCTATCATATTGCTATACTGAAGTTTGTGCAGATTGGTCCAAGAACAAAATGGTTGAAGGGAAGTAACCGTTCTTCAACATGGTGCAGTGGGAGTTCAGACTTGAGCGCCTCCTGCCTGATGGTAGCTGTGAGAAGATGGCATGGCCCAGTTGGAGGGGATCTCTGATGACAGGTGTTACGTTCTTGAGGCAGTGCCTCCTGTAGATACGACGGATGGCGGGGAGAGTACTGGGGAGAGTTCACTCCTCTCTGCAGCTTCTTACGGTCCTGTGCATTTGAACTGCCGGACCGGACTGTGATGCAACCAGTCAGGATACTTACAAAGTACAGCAGTAGGGACATTATTGTGTTTGGTGGCATGCTGAACTTCTTTAATCTAAGAAATTAAAGGCCTTGGTTTGCCTTCCTTAGGAGGGGTGCTACATGGGGAGGGGCGAAGGGCTGAAGGAGGATCTAGGAAGCAGGGGTGATCAGGAAAGTACAGAGTGAAGACAGAAAAAGCAAAGACAAAGTAAAATTAATGTTTTATTAAAGTATGTATATGTCACCCATACTACCCTGAGATTCGTTGTCTTGTAGGCATTTACAGGAAAATAAAGAAATACAATAGTATTTATGAAATTCACACAAAGACTGACAAACAACCAATGTGCAAAAGACAACAAATTGTGCAGAAATACAAGCCTGAAAGCACGTATCATCAGGCTCCACGACAGCTTCTATCCCACTGCTATTCGACTCTTGAATGGACCTCTTGTATGATAAGATGGACTTTTGACTTCACAATCTACCTCATTATGATCTTGTACTTTATCGTTTACTATCTTCTTTTGGTAGCTTTTACACATTATTCTGCTTTGTAAACACAAGAGATTCTGCAGATGCTGGAAATCTCAAAATGCTAAGAGGAACTCAGCAGGTCAGGCAGCATCTATTGAGGGAAATCAACTGTTGACATTTTGAGTTGAAAACCTTTATCAGAACTTAATCTGTTGAAGAAACTCAGGATTTCAGTCCTGATGAAGGGACTCAGCCTGAAGCATTGACTGTTTATTCTCCTCCAGAGATGCTGCATGACCTGCTGTGTGTGTGTGTGTGTGTGTGTGTGTGTGTGTGTGTGTGTATGTACACTTGCTACAATATAAAACAAACAATAAAAACTGAAGAGACTTGCAGTGGGAGACAGGTCTCCTTGTCAGCTGGTGAGCCAACAAGGGAGATGCCAGACAGAGCAGTACCAGATCCCAGACCACATTCATGGACACCCAGTTCAGGCCCCTCATCTCTGGACTGGGTGGGGAGAGGGAGCCTGTTAATGGAGATATGGTTGTTTCAAGATAGGAGAAGTTTAACTCACAATGCAGAGCAGGGACAAAGTACTCCAGGGATCTGCAGTAGAGAGAGAGTGCGCCAGAGTAGTCACCGAATTCATCCTTCTTCACTGCCTCCACAACCAGCGCTGTCTGCAGGGAAGGGCAAATAGATCAGAAGGGGCCGGGAACTCTCTTCAGTGGGAGGAGATGGGGGAGGGGAGAGGCTCCGGGGGAAGGGGGAGGGGAGGAGGAAGAGGGAGGAGGAAGAGGGAGGAGGAAGAGGGAGGAGGAAGAGGGAGGAGGAAGAGGGAGGAGGAAGAGGGAGGAGGAAGAGGGAGAGGGTCAGACATAGACCCAAGCAGACACAGTGGCTGTTCCCCTAAACAAAAGTTTTAACAATATATTTTTGTTCATTCAGAAGTAGCCTAGCACTTCAGGAATTAGTCCCCTGCTTTTAAAATTGACGCCTCTGGTTCCTGTTTTACCAATAAATGGAGCCTCTGTACTTCTCATCTGAGACACACTGCTGTGATGCTGGTCTGTCCTGTATCCTGTCCTGGAAGGTCATGCTGGATCCAGGGTTCCTGTCTCGAGTCTCTACAGCAGGAGCTCGTCACAGGCCAAAATACCCACAAGGGTCTTCACCAGGTCACAGGTCGGGATTGAGGGCAGGTCACCACAGGCTCACTCAAAGGAGTGAGGAGTGCTGACATACGAAAGGGCGCGGTGCAGAGGGAAGAGGTGGGGGGGGCTGTTGGAACGCTTCCAGAATGACGGTGAGGGCAATCAAATTCTTAGGGAAACAGAGGTTGAGACTGAAGGCATACACAGAGTTCAGAGGACTTGAGAGGAGGTTTCAAGATGGGGGAGGGCAAATTTGGCCTAACTCTCCCATTGAACCCTTAACTACCTAAGTTCATTCTAATTGTCTGCACTTGGCCCATAAACCTTTTCTACTTATGGAGCTGTTCTAATGTCTTTTAAACATTGTAAATGTGTCCACCTCCTCTGGCAGCTCGTTCCATACAGGTGAAAAGTTTGCCCCTCAGATCTTCTTTAAACATTTGCCCTTGAACTTGTGCCTTCTAGTTTTGACTCTCCTGCCCTGGAGTAAAGACTGTGACCACCCATGTGTCCTTTATGGTTCTATAAACCACTGTAAGGACACTCCTCATCCTCCTGCGCTCCAGAGGGAAAAAATCTCCAGTCTCTGTGCAATGCACAAAATGCTGAGGGAACTCAGCAGGTCAGGCAGCATCTACAGAGGGGAATAAACAGTTGGCTTCATCAGGGCTGGAAAGGAAGGGGGATAAAACCAAATACAAATGTGGGGAAGGGAAGGTGTACAATCCTGAAAGTAATTGGTGAAGCCTGGGTGAGGGGAAGTAGGTAGGTGGGGAAGGGGGGGGGGGAAATGAAGTAAGAAGCTGGGAGATGATAGGTGGAAAAGCTGAAGAAGGAGAAATCTGATAGGAGAGGAGAGTGGACCATGGGAGAAAGGGGAGGAGGGGCTCCAGAGGGAAATGATGTCAGGTGAGGGGAAGGGAAGGAATGAGAGGGTAACAGAGTGGGAAATGGAGAGAGAGAAGGATAAGGGGGAGAAATTATCGGAAATTAAGAAATCAACATTCATGCCATCAGGTTGGAGGTTACCAGTTTCTGTACAGGGAGGGTTTTGAATTAAGGACAGAAATTTTAAATCTAAATGACTAACAGCAGCTGGAGACTCTTTGCCCCAGTCAGAACTTGGGTGAATCATTACAGTAAGGAATCACGTAATAGGGGAATAATTGGGTGACAATATATAGCACATGTGCTAACACTGCAACGGCGGTACAGATTCACATACTGCTTTCTCCAGGCTGTCTGCACCCGGCATGTGATCCAAATCAACGAAGGGGTGAGTAAAGAACTCCTCGAACATCATTCTCTGCTCCGGGTCTCTCTCTAGCAGTCGGAGCAGCAAATCCCTGCAGTCAGGGGAGACCCGTGCGCCCGGAGGGAGCTGCAGGTAAAGACAGGACATTAAAACATCCGGAAGCGGAGGAGCAGAGAAACGCAGTGCGCAGTAAAACAAGAGATTCTGCAGGTGCTAGAAATCTTGAGCAACACACACCAGATGCTGGAGGAATTCAGCAAGTCAGGTAGCGTCTCTGGAGAAGAATAACAGTCAACATTTTGGGCCAAGACCATTCGTCAGGTGTCTGTCCATGGTGTAGCTCAATACACTGAACCCAAACCAAGATAAAACACCTCAGAGTCCGATTCCTCGCAGTGAAAGCAGTGATAACTGAATTAAAGGACTGTGCTGCCCGATCACAGGTCCCTCTGGTGGTGAGGCTTTAAACTGCAACACCCTGAGGTTTCCGAACATCCCCAGCTCTGGATGGCCACCATGTGTCGGGACGGGTAATAGATTTAGAATTAATTCCCACCCTCGGCAGAACATAACAGGGATGTCAGGGGCCACAAATGCAAACATTACAATAAAATAACAGCCCTAATTTCAGCAATAAAGTCAACATATCAGAGGGTCTGTACTGGGACCAGCACGCAAGAGCCATCACACAGAGGGCACAACAGCACCTCCACCGTCTTAGAAGTTTGTAGAGATTTTGCACGTCATTAAAAACTTTCACGGATGCACAGTGGAAAGTATCCTAACTGATTACGTCACAGCCTGGTGTGGAAACGCCAATGCCCAAGGATGGAAAGGCTAGAAAGCAGTGGATACAGCCCAGTCTGTCACACAAAAAGCCCTTCCAACCATTGAGTATATTTAGAAGGAACACTGCCACAAGAAAGCAGCATCAATCAGAAGACCTCCACCATCTACAGAACCTCTTGTGTCAATGGAAGGCTTCAATCTCACTCTATTTACACCAGAGAAGAATGTACCAGTGCTTGGGTACCATGTCCACCCATGGGAGATTAGCCTGGCAGGGTCACATGGGAAGAACAATTAGTCGGGTAGACAAAGTAAGTTTCTTGCAGACATTTGTGTTGAGTGAAAAAAAAATACCTGCAGATGCAGGAGATTAAAAACAGAAAATGCTGAGCACAATCAGCAGGTCAGGCAGCATCTGAAGAAGGAGAAAGAGTTAAGTGTTTCAGGTCTGGGATCTCTGTCAGAACCAGGAAAGGGAGAAAGACCAGTTTGTTGTCAGTGGCAGTGAGGGGGTGACAGGAGAGAGGTGGCCACAGGGAGTATCTGCAATACGGCAAGACCACATGGGTTAAAGTGGAAGTGGTGGTTAAAAGCAGATTACATCTCTTTTTGGGGGCCTGGAGTCGGTGAGATCGCAGAGAGATGTTCGGATGCAAGGGAATTGGGTTTAACCTGGAGGGCCAGTCACTGGGAATATTTAAAGCAGAGGTTGATAGGCTCTTGATTAGTAAGGGTGTCAAAGATAACAGGGGGAAGGCAGGAGAATTGAGTCAAGAGGGAAAATCAATCATGACCGAATGGTGCAGCAGACTTGAAGGGCTGGATGGCTTAATTCTGCTCCTATGTCTTATGGTCTTAGGCACCGAGGCTTGAGGATTTAACAGTGGCTCCTGCTGCTCACTGAAGCTTTGTGTTATTTTACAGCAAGGTAGCAGGCCCTCCTGACCCAATGACACCCTTGTGATCAACTAACCTATTAATGCGTACATCTTTGGAATGCGGGAGGATACCAGAGCAACCGGAGGAAACCCACGCAGTCGTGGGGAGAACGTACCAACAGCGGCAGAATCGAACCCAGGTCACTGGCGCCGTAAAGGCATTACGCTAACCGTGACACTACCATGCCGCCACACCGATCTCTGACATTTACCCACCTCAACTGCCTTGTTGCTGCGGATTTTACTCTCCAACTCTGTGAAGGACTTCGATGCGAATGGTGGTTGTCCAAACAAAGCTTCTGTAACAAGATCAGGACCCGCCAGAGTCAGCATAGCCCAACACAGCGGCCTGTCCTCCTCACTGGAAACGAACTCAGATAAATTTGAGGTGTTGCATTTGGCAAGACCACCAGGCCAGGATTTACACTGCAAACAGTAGGGCCCTGGGGAACATTGCAGAACAGAGAGACCTAGGGGTACAGGTATGTAGTTCCTGAAAGCAGGCACACAGGTAGACTGGGCGGGGAGAAGGTATTTGGCACACTGTTCATCGTCGGATGGGGCATTGAGCACTGAAAGGCGAAGTGCCCACGTTGTTGTGTCTGGAGGTTGGAGGTCTGCAAGTCTGGGCCAGGGATTGCAGGTTGGAGACCTGATGACCAAGAGTTTGGGCTGATGGTTGGAGGCTCAGGACAGGCCACCTCCGGGGCTGGAGAACTGTGTGTGCGTGTGCACTAAAAGGGGCTTGTTTTGCTGTGTTGTTTGTTTTGTTGTAATGCCATTGCTGTTGTTGCTTGTGTTGTGAGGACCCCTTGACCTCACATCCTGTCTCATCAAATTCCTTGCACCTATTGTCCGCAAACTGTAAGACTACTCCGCCCATTTCAATTCAACTTCCTTTTCCCATTCCGGCATGTCTGTCTATGGCCTCCTCACAATGAAGCTAAGCTCAGGTTAAAGGAGCATCACCTCAGATTCTGTCACCAGCCTGAAGTCACGATCATCATCAATTTCCCTAACTTCCAGTAATTACAGTCCCTTCTCTTGTTTTCCCACTCCTCATTTTTGTTTGCCATTCACCCCTTCTCTTCTCCTCACCTGCCAATCACCTCATTCTGGTCCCCCTTCCATTTTTCCCCATGGTCCCCTGTCCTCTCCTATCAGATTCCTTCTTCTTCAGTCCTTTACCTCTTCCACCTATCACCTCCCAGCTTCTTACTTCATCCCCCTTCCCCCTCACTTGGTCTCACCTGTCACCAAGCAACTTGTACTCTTTCCCCTCCACCACTTTCTTGTTCTGATTTCTGCCCCCTTCCTTTCCAGTACTGCTGAAGGGCCTTGGCCCAAAGCATCAACTATTTATTTCCCTCCATAGATGTTGCCTGACCTGCCAAGTTCCTCCAGTATTTGTACGAGCTGCTCAGTATTTGCAGCATCTCATGTGTCTGTGGGTACACAATATTCTGCACTTTCCCATTCCCTTAACATAGAACACTACGGCAGACTACAGGCTCTTTGGCCTACGATGTTGTGCCAATCTTTTAACTTACTCTTAAGATCAATTTGACCCAGCTCTATCCATTGTGTCACCCATGAGGTGAAATAATCTGGATTGATGGCACGCAAAACAAAATGGTTCACTGCATCTTCTACAGGGGACAATTACCAGAATGAACTGGGACTAGTGTAAATGGGTGCTTGCGAACAAAGATGAGGCGCCAACGAACAACCAACATGACCAAGGGCAACATCCTTCAGACGGATCACAGAACTACTACTTTCACTTTGTTTACTTTATCTATCTCTTTCAAATGTGGTTCTGCTACTACTGGAGCCTGTGATCTATATCTTGGTGGTGTCTTTGGGCCAACTGAGTGATCTGGCACTTTGCTGCCTCCGAGGGAGTTTGGTGAGGTTTCGAGCGAAGTGTGTGGCCTGGAGATGGGGCGGGAACCCATGATCAACCCCATGATCTCACCGAATGAAGCATCAAGGAAGACTGAAGTCATCGAGGACAAAAGCATAAGACTGGTGCAAGATCAGCACCCTCTACCTGCATGTAAACGGTCTCTCAGTCTCCCCCTCCCTCTTTCCCCCCTCCCCTTCCTCTCTCGCTGCTCCCAGAGGAGCATACAAATGGTCTCTCCCTCCCTCTCGCTAGATGCTGCCGGAGTCCATGGGTCTTGGACAACGTTTAATCGACGCAGTTTGTGGACTGGACTCTGTAGCTCACCCTGATGTGTTTCTGGTCACTCCTTTTTTTGTTGCAGTTTTGCGCAGTTTTGATCAGAGCGGACTAGTGCTGCAGCCTGCAGATAGTGAGGAGACCGCTGGATTGAACTGACTGAGCGGAACTGAATATGCCTCGACTCTTTTGACATCTTTGTGATTTGGTATTTTATATTCTGTGTTTTTTGCGCGTTGGGGCTTGATGTTTTCTTTGAATGGGTTCCATGGTTTTCTTTGTTTTGTGGCTGTCTGTGGGAACACGAATCTCAGGGTTGTATAATACATTTTGATAATAAATGTGCTTTAAATCTTTGAGAGCCAGTAAGCACTCGGTGGGCCGGCGGGTATGTGTCCGTGTTGTGTGACTGTGAACCTTCTCCCACCTCTTCCTCTCTCCCCCACCCCCAACCCAACCCCTCGTGGCTGCTCACCATACAGAATCACTCCGACGGACCAGAGATCCACCCGGGCATCATACTGCTGCTGGCACACCATCTCCGGGGCCATGTACAATGGGGACCCTCGCAGAACGTGCTTCTCGTCCCAAGGAGACATGTGCTGTGCGAAGCCAAAGTCTACGAATGACACAAAGCAACCAGTCAACGTTCGCACCTCCCTCACTACCTGAGGAAGGGTCCCATCTCCAAATGACAAAGGTTTATTCCCCTCCATAAATGCTGCCTGCATTCAGTGAATGTTGCTCTGGATCTCCAGCAACTGCAGAATCTCTTGTGCTTATAATTACCTTTTAGACACCTTGTTTCCCCCTCCCCTTCACACTCTCACCCCGCCAGTTCCTCTACCCTACCCTTGCCTCACCATCCCCTCCATTGACCAACCATGCAGAGAAGGGGCTCCCCTACCCACTCTAAAAGGAGGGCAGCTCCTGGAATCTCAGTATAATGTTTCAGTCCTCAGACAGAAAGTATGACCTCTTCTCCCACTCCTATAATGATGTTAAGCACAGGAGATTCTGCAGATGCTGCAAATCCTGAGCAACGCACACATAATGCTGGGGGAGCTCAGCGGGTCAGGCAGTATTGACCATTTATTCCCCTCCATAGATGCTGCCTGACCCACCGAGTTCCACCGGCATTTTGTGTGTGTTGCTCGGGGCTTCGCTTCTGGCTGGGCCCATATTTTCTGCCACTTCCGACTTTCACCATCCCACTCATAAATCACAGAGTCATAGAGCACTATAACACAGAAACAGGCCCTTTGGCCCATCTACTCTCTGCTTGGTACCATCGACTCGCACCTGGACTCCATACCTCACCCAGCCAGACTACTACAATGTCGACTCAGGCCTAGGGGGCTGGCGTTTGGCCATGTACTCAGCCAAACCGCTCATAAATGTCAAAATTGAACCTGCACTCCCTATTTCCACTGGCAGCTTGTTCCACACTCAGACCACCCTATGAGTGAAGAACATCCCCCTCAGATTCCCCTTAAATACTTCACCCTTAATCTATGATCTCTCGTTCTAGTGTCACCCGATCTAGGTGGAAGAAGTCTGTTTGCATTTTCTTTATCTATACCTCTCGTTATTTTGTATATCATCATCATTATATGCAGTGTTATATGACGTAGGCGATCGTGGTCTCTGACCATGATCGTTCTTGGCAAATTTTTCTACAGAAATGGTTTGCCATTGCCTTCTTCTGGGCAGTGTCTTTACAAGACAGGTGACTCTAGCCATTATCAATACTCTTCAGAGACTGTCTACCTGGTGTCACTGGTCATATAACCAGGACTTGTGATATACACCAGCTGCTCATACGACCACCCACCTGCCCCAATGGCTTCATGTGTCCCTGATCATGGAGTGGGGGGGCTACACAGGTGCTACACCTTGCCCAAGGGTGACCTGCAGGCAAGCAGAGGGAAGGAGCACCTTACACCCACTTTGGTAGAGACGTATCTCCACCCCGCCACCCAGATATATACCAATGCACCTTTAATAGTTCCATAGCGGAGCAATCCCACAGATAGGAGAATTGGCCTGACTGACGATTCCAAAATATCTTAAAAGGGCCGGAGAGCAAAAGCTGGAAGGGACGCAAGGCGAAAGTGGGGAGGGTGGGTAGGAATACAAGAACATATGATGAGGGAGGGAGAGGGGGCAGTTATGAACTCACCAGCCAGCTTGAGGTGTGGACAGGTCCGGGAGCTGAGAAGAACATTCTGCGGCTTCAGGTCGAGGTGTGAGATGTTGCGTTGGTGGAGATACTGCAGGGCAGAGGCTGGGGGTGAAAGTACACAGTACATTCATTATCAAAGTATGCATCTGTCACCATATACCACCCTGAGATTGATTTTCTTGTGGACACTTACACGAAAATAACGAAACACAATAGAATTGATGAAAAACTATACATAAACAAAGACCACCAATCAACCAATGTACAAAAGACAAACTGCAAATAAAAAATAACTACATACTGAGAACACGAGTTGTAGAGTCCTTGTAGATATACTTTATTGATCCCAGAGGAAATTACAGTGTCACAGTAGCATTACAGACATACAAATATTAGAAGCAAAGCAAGAAAGAATAAAAAAATAAGTTACCACAAACAGTCTAACAGGAGGGAGTCATCACTTCCCCAGCTATAGGTTGACTCATTATAGAGCCTAATGGCTGATGCTAAGAATGACCTCATATAGCGCTCTTTGGAGCAGCACAGTTGTCTTAGTCTATTACTAAAGGCACTCCTCTGTTCAGCCAAGGCAAGAAACATTGTCCAGAATTGCCAGGATTTTCTGGAAGAGCCTCCAGTGTGTCTAGTTTGACTCCGCTAACAGAGCCAGAATTCTAATCAGTTTATTGAGCCTGTTGACATCGCCTGCATTGGTGCCATTGCCCCAGCACACCAACACATAGAAGATTGTACTGGTGACAGCAGACTGCTAGAACATGTGAAGGAGAGACCTGCATACTCCAAAGAACCTCAGTCTCCTCTGGATGTAGAGGTGACTCTGACCCTTCTTGTACACAGCCTCTGCGTCGGTGCTCCACTCAAGTCTGTCGTCCAGGTGCACCCCCAGGTACTTGTAGGTCCTCACCACATCCACGTCCTCACCATCAACAAGTGAATCTACAGGTTGTGGAATCTTCAGAGTTGTGGTGAGTGACATTATCCATGGTGCAGGACAAAGCCAGAAAAAGGCTTCTCTCTGCAGGTCAGAGACTCGGGATCACACAGCACAGAACAGGCCCTTTGGCCTATCGAGTCTGTGCCAACCATCAAACACCCATTTATATTAACCCTATACTTATTTCATTCTTCCCACATCTCAAGATTATATCACAACACAGAGGCAATTTACAGCAGCCAATTAACCTACTAACGGAGATTGAGGACGTTTGCTCCATCTGCCAAAAGCAGAACTTCCCAATGGCCAAACATTTTAATTCCGATCCCCATTCCCATTCCACCAAGCCAGTCCATGGCCCCCTCTTGTGCAAAAATGAGGCCACCTTCAGGGTGGAGGAGCAACATCATATATTATGACAGGGTAGCCTCCAACCTGATCGCATGAGTATCGATTTCTCCTTCCTGTTAAAAAAAAAATTTCCCTCCCACCCTCTTCTGTTCCCCACTCTGGCCTCGTACCTCTTCTCAGCTGCCTATCACCTCCCTCTGGTGCCCCTCCTCCTTCTCTTTCTCCTATGGTCCACTTGCTTCTCCTACCATATTCCTTCCTTTCTAGGATCCAGCTCAAACCATGTCACCAAGTTTGCGGATGATACAACAGTGGTTGCTCTCATCGGAAATGATAACGAGACAGAGGACAGAGAGGAATTGGAGCAGCTGGTGGATTGGTAGAAGAACAACCTAACCCTGAACATGGAGAAGACAGAGGAAATCATTGTGGACTTCAGGAAGGTGCAGACGAACCATCCCCCTCTGTGAATATACAGCTCCTCCATCAAGTTTGGTGCACCATATTCCTGGGCGTTCACATCACAGGTGATCTCATCTGGTCGCTTAATATCACCTCCCTCAACAAAAAGGCACAGCAGCGCCTGCACTTCCTGAGTGGATTGAGGCAGGCAAGGCTCCCACCCCCATCTTAACTACGTTTTACTGGAGCGTCCTGACAAATTGCATCTCCACCTGGTACGGGAGCAGTCAAGCATCAGACCAGAGATCCCTACAAAGGACTGTGAGAACAGCTGAGAGGATCATAGGGGTCTCCCTACCATCCGTCGGGGACATTTATCAGGAGCGCTGCATATGCAGAGCCCTTAGTGTCATTATGGATCCCAACCATCCATCCAGCATCCTTTGACTTTCTACCAATAGGCAGGAGACTCTGATGCATAAAAACAAGAACAGTCAGCATGAGAAATAGTTTCTTCCCCCAGGCCATTAGGCTTCTGAACTCCCTGCTACATCGTATTCAAAATGTCACCGGTTAATCACAGCAGAGCAGACTCGATGGGCTGAATAGCCTACTTCTGCTTCTATATCTCATGGTCTTATGGTCTAATCTGTTCCATACCTTACAATATTTAATATTACTGCACTTTAGTTTGTTATTTATGTGTGATTCATCTGTAGATTTTATCCTTACCTTCATAAATTATCATGTTTTATGTGTGTTATGTGCTTTACACCCTGGTTCAAAGAAACGGTCTCATTTCTATATACATGTATGTAGTTAAATGACAATAAACTTACTTGACTTTACTTTCCTACCCACCTGGCTTCACCTATCACCTGCTAGCTATCCTCCTCCTCCCCCCACCTTTTAATCCTGGTGTCTTCCCCTTCCTTTCCAGTCCTGAAGGTAGGTCTCGGCCTGAAACGTCAATCGTTTATCCATTTCCATGGATGCTGCCTGACCTGCTGAGTTCCCCCTGCATTTTGTGGGTGTTAATCTGCGTTTCCAGCACCTGCAGAATTTCTCATGTTTATGATCTACCAATACAAAGTGTTTCTGGGGGAGGATTCTGAAGCATCCAGGGGTAAAAAGGGAGAACAGGCGGTACAAACCCCACTGAGAGGTCAGAACTGAACGTGGGTCTCTGTCGTTGTGAGGCAGGGGCTTTACCCGCTGCTGCACCCTGTCACCCAGAGTGGAGTGGCTTATGTTTACTGACTTCCAACACTCCAAAGAACTCCAGTAACATCCCTGCAAAATTATCCTCTGAGGAGGATCTGGGTTCATCCTTGGTTCCTCAAACTTAGGTTGGTATTAACTATACTTGAGCAACGCACACAAAATGCTGGAGGAACTCAGCAAGTCAGGCAGCATCTGTGGAGGGCCTGAAACGTCAACTGTTTACTCTTCTCCATAGATGATGCCTGACCTGCCGACCCTCAGGATTTGGTGCATGTTGCTCTCAGCATCTGTATACTGTCATTTTTATCTACAGACACAGAACAGTAACAGTCTATTCCAGCCCCCTGAGCCCACGGCACCCAAGTGAGCAATTAGTCTACTAAACTGTACATTTTTAGAATGTGGGAGGAAACTGGAAAACCCGTAAGAAACCGGCACGGTCATGGGGAGATCGTACAAACTCCTTACAGATAGCGGTGGGAATTGAACCAGAGTTGTCGGTGCTGTAATAGTGTCACACTACCAGTACTTCACTGCTTCCCTGACCTGAACTCAAAGGGTTAAAATTCAACAGAAATCCGGGACTGATCATGGGTGAGGTTTCTGTATCTTAGCAACAAGCAGTGACCTGGGCAGGCTACATGTTAATTAGAAATACTAGTGTTTGTACTTTGACCTGTGAGCGCACACTGAACAAACCCCTCTACCCGTCAATAATCAAAGTTACAATCACCCTCTCTCTCACACACACACACAGACACACACACACACAGCTACCTATCGGCACATTTTCCCAGCAAACCCTTGATAGGGGTCAAAGTTCACTGAGGCGATCCCGCCTACAGGGCAGCAGGGTGGCTCAGTTGGCAGTGCCACAGCTTCACAGCTCCTGATCTTAGGAACCATCTGCGTGGTTTCCTTTGCCCCGAGTGCTCCAGATTCCTCCCTCCCTCATCTAGGTTAATAGAGTTACCCACCCATCTCCTCCCTCACCTGCCAGCCTGTACCCCTGTGCGTCCACTTTCTTATTCAGGCTTCTATCCACTTCCTTTCTTTCCTGATGAAGGGTTTCAGCCCAAAATGTCAACCTTCCACTCCACAGACGCCGCCTGACCTGCTGAGTTCCTCCAGTCCTTTGTGTAGGTGTGGTTCCCCTCAAGTGTCCTGGGCCTCAATCAGTAATTATTCATCTCAGATAGTATACACTGGATACACAACAGACTGCAGACGCAGGAAGTCTGGAGCCATACTCCAAGGCTCCGGAGGAACTTAGTAGGTCAGGCAGCATCTATGGAAATATGAAGAGAACAGGTGATCCAGTCCAGATAAAGGGCCTCGACCTGAAACTCTGACTAGCCATTTCCCTCCACAGATGCTGCCTGACCAGTCAAATTCTTCCGGCGCCTTGGTGTGAGTGCGCAGTTCGCTTACGTAAAGAACTCCACTTCAGGAAAGAAAATATTTGTGGTAAAACTTCCGATGCTGAAAACTGAACTTAAAATTGAAAATTCATTGCCATAGACGTCACCTGACCTGCAGAGCTCTTCCCACACTTCCTGTTTTTGTATTGACTTACACCGTAACTTTTTCCAGTCTGGTAAATGGAAGGGCCCTGGGGAGTGTCATAGAACGGAGGGATATAGGAGTGGAGGTACACAGTCCTTTCAATGCAGTGACACAGACTGACAGCGCAGTTGGCGTGCTTGCTCACAATGACGACTACAGGAGTCGGGAGGTCACACTACAGCTGTAGAAGACATTGATAAAACCACATTTGGAGTACTACGCACAGTTCTGGTCACCCTTCTACAGCAAGAACGTCTTTACTGGAGAAAGTGCAATGAAGAGTTACAAGGATGTTTCTGGGAATTAGAAGTCTGCGTTGAGGATATGCTGGAACTTTTTTTGGCTGGAGCACTGGAGGCTGAGGAGTAATTTTGATAAAGTCATGAGCGGCAAATATAAGATGAGTAGCAAAATTTAATGTGGTTAAAATTAAATTAAATATCAAATTTAATAATAAACATAAAAATAACCAAAATAGCCAAAACTCCCCAGGGTAGGGAAGTCCAAAACTAGAGGTCATAGGTTTAAAAGTGAAAAAGATTTAAGAGATAGTTTCTTCTCCCTTCCTTTCCAGTCCCGAAAGTGTCCCAGCCGAAACATCGACTGTTTATTCCCCTCCACAGAAGCTGCCTGACCTGCTGAGTTCCTCCAGCATTTTGTGTGTTGCATCTTGTTTGTGATCTGTAGAACCTCATGTTTATGATTGAAAAGAGACCTGACGGGCAGCTTTTCCACACCAGGTTTGGGTAAGTGCAATGAACCACCAGAGGAAGTGGCGAAGGTGGGTACCATTACAGTTAAAAGGCATTTGGACAGGTATATGGATCAGAATCCAGATTAATATCAGCAACATACGTCGTGAAATTTGTCTTTGCTGCAGCAGTACAATGCAATAAATAGAGAAAAAACATGAATTACAGTAAGTATATATTAGATAGTTAAATTAAATATATTAAACTAGTACAAAAGTAAAAAATAAAAAAAAGTAGTGAGATTGTGTTCATGGGTTCAATGTCTATTCAGGAATCATATGTCAGACGGAAGAAGCTGTTCCTCAGTCACTGAGTGTGTGCCTTCAGGCTTCTGTACCTCACTTCTGATGGGAAACAATGAGAACAAGGCAAGTCCCAGGTGATGGGGACCCTTAATGATGAATGTCACCTTTTTGAGGCATCATTCCTTGAAGATGTCCTGGATATTACAGAGGCTAGTGTCCGTGATGGAGCTGACTGAGTTCACAACTTTCTGCAGCTTATTTTGATCCTGTGCAGTGTCCCAACCCCCGCCCCATACCAGGCAGTGATTCAGACAGTTACAATTCTCTCCACGGTACATCTGCAGAAATTTGTCAGTTTGTTTGGTGACATACCAAATCTTCTCAAACTTCTATTGAAATATAGCCACTAGTCACGCCTTTTTGTAACTGCATCAATACGTTAGGCCCAGGAGAGAATCTCAGAGATACGGATACTCAGGGACTTGAAATTGCTCACTCTCTTGACTTCTGATGTGAGAAGTATAGAGGGATATGAGCTAAACGCAGGCCAAGTGGACTAGTTCTGTTAGGCAACATGTTCAGCATGAATAAGTTGGGCCAAAAGGCCTGCTTCTGTACTGTTTCGCTTTATAACTATGACTTACAGCCCAACGCATTTAACAATCATCAAATTACAACCTGAATTCTGGCTGTTCATGTTTGGCTGCTGATCCAATTTCGCCTACCCAGATAAGGACAGGTGGTCAGTCTCAATGACTTCTGTTAAATGACAAGCACTGGACAGGACACCAGGCGGGAGAAAAATCAAAAACTGCCAGAAAATAGAGAAACATACAACCTGCTTGAGGAACTCGGCAGGTCGAGCAGCATCTGGTATGGGAAAAGCCACTTTTGATGTTTCAGGTTGAAATATCAACAGCAGTCTTCACAGTAATTGTAAAACCATCAGAGTTGAGGAGATATGGCATGTCACCAGAGTCCTCAGAAAACATTGAGTCAAGTTGTGTCACTTTTTATTGTCATTTTGACCATAAACTGCTGGTACAGTACACTGTAAAAACAAAATAACGTTCCTCCAAGACCATGGTGCTACATGAAACAACACAAAACTACACTAGACTATGTGAGACAGCACAAGGCTACACTAGACTACGTAAAACAACACAAAAACTACACTAGACTACAGACCTGCACAGGACTACATGAAGTGCACAAAACAGTGCAGGGCAGTACAATAATTAATAAACAAGATAATAGGCACAGTAGAGGACAAATTACAATATAATAATAAATGATGTAGATGTCAGTCTAGACTCTGGGTATTGAGAAGTCTGATGGCTTGGGGGAAGAAACTGTTGCATAGTCTGGTCGTGAGAGCCTGAATGCTTTGGTACCTTTTGCCAGATGTCAGGAGGGAGAAGAGTTTGTGTGAGGGGTGCGTGGGGTCCTTCACAATACTGTTGGCTTTACGGGCGCAGCGTGTGGTGTAAATGTCTGCAATGGCGGGAACATCTGAGCGTTCTGACTGGTTGCATCACCGCCTGGTACGGAGGCTCCAACATGGAGGAATGCGAAGGGCTGCAGAAGGTTGCAGACACCGGCACGAGCCTCTCCACCATTGAGGACATCGTCACAAGACTGCGCGTCAAGGTGGCGGCATCCAGCATTAAGAACCTCACCCTCTGGGACAAGACTTTTAAGAGACTCATAGATAGGTGTATAGATTGAAGAAAACTGGAGGCTATGTAAGAGGGAAGGGTTAGATTGATCTTACAGTAGGTTAGCACAACACTGCGGGCTGAAAGGCCTGTACTGTGCTGTGCTACTCTAAGTTCTACAAAATGCTGCCAGACGATTTTATTTTACTTCTCCTAGGGAGAGTTGCGTCTGATCTGTGCTGCATTTCCCTAACACTGCACCCAAGATTGGCTTGGACGATGGGACCAGGTCTCAGGGGCCGGGATCATCTCCGCACTGACTGACAGCTGACATCATCACTGTCCGGGACTTTCTTTGGAACATTCCCATGGTCTGGGAGGAAAACCACCCCCCCCAAGGTGTTCCGGTGCCATTCCCGCCCTCTTACCGAGCTGTTGCAGGAAGCGGCGTGCCACATGCTCTGGAAGGGCCCGGCGGCTGCGGATGAAGTGGGAGAGGTCGCCTCCCGCGCAGTACTCCATGATGAGGTAAATATTCTCGCCGTCCCACTGTCGAGACAGGAACAGGATCAGAATGAACCCATGAACAATACCTCACTATTTCTGCAATCTTTTTGAACTACTAATTTAACTTCTAAATATTATTTCTTATTGTAATTTGAAGTATATTTTATATTCCATGAACCATGCCTCATTATTCATTTTAAGAACTATTTATTTATAACTTTAGTAATTATTTTACATATTGAACTGCACTGCCACCACAAACAAAAAATTCCAAGAAATATGTTAATAATAATAAACCTGATTCACTATTAAAAGATCACACAATAGACAGCCACTTGACAGAGGTTTTCTCTTTAGAGTGAAGGAGGATGAGGCAAGACTTCAAAGAAGTACGTAGAATGATAAGAGGCACAGAAAGATGGGGTAGCACAATGCTTTACAGTACAGGCATCCCACGTTCAATTCCAGCTGCCTGTAAGGCGTTTGTACGTTCTCCCCACGACTGCGTGGGTTTCCTCCGGGTACTCCGGTTTCCTCTCAAAGACATACTGGTTGGTAGGTTAATTGTCATTGTAAATTATCCCGTGATTAGGCAAGGCTAAATTGGGCACTGCCGGGTGGTGGGTCTCAAAGGGTTGGAAGGGTCTATTCTGCGCTGTATCTCAATAAATTTTTAAAAAGTCTGGAAACTGATAACCCTACTTCTAAAACAATTGGCTCCTCATGTGTACATACATGTAGATATATTTGTGAGAAAAAAATATGAATTAAAAGAACCAAGGTAGATCTCCGAAGTACCCAAAGCAAAGTAGCAGAAGACAAGATGGAGCGTAGACATAAAAGAGGATGCCCAATGTTGCCAGCTGAAATTAATTACCCACTGCAGATTTGCTTTGATAAATCATTCTTTAGCTCAAACCCACTTGGAAGTCCTTCAGCTGGACGATGTGAGGGTGCTTGACCGTCTTCAGGATCTCGATCTCTGTCAGCAGGTTTTCCACTGAAGCTTTGTTCAGGCTTTTCTTACTCACGCACTTAATGGCCACCACCTCGCGGTTGTTCACCTGTTGGAAGACATGGAGGCAAGGAGGAGTAAGTCATCTGCCCCATCACGGCAATTTTCCTGCCTGGTCCCCTATTACCTTCAATGCTCAAATGCCTCTCAATCTAATGAAAACCAGCATCCCCTCCAAGGACTCTGTCTATGCTTCCAGCTGCCTCAGTAAATGGAATCAAAGTCCCTTCCACCATCCCAGTTGATCTTCCTTTTCTTCCCTTCCATCAGCTCTTTGACAGTTTCTACACCACTGTTATAAGACAATTACGGTCTGCTAGTACAACAGGTTGGACTCCTAACCTCACAAGTGCCTTGTTATGGTCCTATTGCTTCGTGGTTAGCAGAATGCTTTACAGCGCCAGTGACTGGAAGATTGGGTTTCAATCCCCGCTGCCCTCTCTGAGTTTGTATGTTTCCCCCATGTACGGATGGGCTTCCTCCGGGAGCTCTGCTTTCCTCCCATATTCCAAAGATATACAGGCCAGGGTTAGTAAGTTGTAGGCATGTTATGTGGGCGCCAGACTTGCAGGTCGTCTCCCAGCACATCCTCAGACTGTGTTGGTCGTTGACACAAACACCCCATTTCACTGTAGGTTCCAATGTTTCGATGTACATGATAAGTAAAACTAATCTTTAATTTTTGTCTACCTGTACTGCATTTTCTCTGTAACTGTAAACACTTCACTCTGCATTGTTATTGCCTTTTCCCCGTACAACTTTTCCCACTGTGTCTCAGTGAATGCAACAATAATAAAACCAATTGATTACCCAACTACTGGCCGAAGGTCCATAGTTCTAGGTTGCAGGAAATTCCACACTGCTCCAGAAGCCTCCATGAAGAGTTGTCACGCCAGTCCTCAAAATCCTGAGATAATGTCCAGAGCTCTCGACCTAGCCTGAGGAAACACCATTCCAGCATCTACCTTTTCAAACTCTTCCAGAACCTGGCACACTTCAAATAGCAATAACCCCTCTCTTCCCATCATTCCTCCAAATCCCAGTGCGTACAGGCCAACTATATACAGTCGCCCCTCTAGGACAGCCCCTCCAACCCAGGAACTAATCTAGTCAGATTAGCTTGCTTTACCACATCAACTGCCTTAATTACCACAATATCCTTCCTTCTTTAAGGACAGTGCACAGTCTCCAGATATGGACTTGCTACAGACCCCAAACTGCTTAAGCACCACCATCACACGTCAAATCTCTTGCAATAAAGACCAATGTACCACCCCTTACTACACACAGAATAAACACTAAGTCTTGTGCATCTGCAGATCAATATCCTCAGCACTTTAAAAAAAATGCAGAGGGCAAGGGTCCTTCCAAGAATGACTGTGTTTGGAATGGACATCATTAGTTGATTGCAAATCATACCAATGAACAGGCTAGCAAGAGAAATTAACACGTCTATTATGGGTAGTCAATTCTCTCTCAGTTGGCTCACATTCTGATATTCTACTGCTGTCTTCCATCTGCAATGAGGGAGATTCATGTCCACAATGATCACAGAGCACATCCCCCCTTGCTGAACACAAATGGAGGGGGGCCCTGTATAAAATGTTCAAGTGATCAGATTCTCAGTGACAGATCAGTGCCCTTGAACAGGAAGTCCAACAGGAAGTAGTAGGTATGGCCCAGTCCATCGTGGGTAAAGCCCACCCAACCACTGAACACAACTACATGAAAAGCTGTCACAGGAAAGCAGAACCCATCATCAGGGACCCCCATCACCCGGCTCATGCTCTGATCCTGCCTCTGCCATCAAGGTGGTGGTACAGGAGCCTCACGATTCACACCACCAATGTAGGAACAGTTATTACCCCTTGACTATCAGGCTCTTGAACTAGAGGGGATAACTTCACTTGCCCCATCATTGAAATGTTCCCACAACCAATGGACTCACTTTCAGGGACTCTTCATCTCATGTTGTCGATATTTATTGCTTATTGATTTATTATTATTTCTTCTTTTTGTATTTGCACAATTTGTTCTCTTCTGCACTCTGGTTGAACTCCCTAGTTGGGCAGAATTTCACTGATTCTGCTACGGTTATGATCCTATGAGGGGTGATTGTGTATATAGAATATAGAAGGATATTGTGGTAATTAAGCCAGTTGATGCGGGAAAGGCTGTCCTAGGAGGGGAGACTGTATTTATAGAAAATGCCCACAAGAAGATTATTCTAATGAGTATGCTCACAAGAAAATGAATCTCAGGGTTCTATATGGTGACATACATACTTTGATAAGGTTGGAGGGCGGTCCGTATCACAAGATCACAAGACAAAGGAGCAGAAGTAGGCTATTCGGCCCATCGAGTCTGCTCCACCACTCCACCATGAGCTAAACTATTCTCCCACCTAGTTCCAATTTTTGGCTTTTTCCTCATATCCCTTGATACCCTGACTAATTAGATACCTGTCAATCTCCTCCTTAAACATCCTCAATGATCAGGCCTCCACAGCTGTATGTGGCAACGAATTCCATAAATCCACGACCTTCTGGCTAAAAAAATTTCTCCTCATGTCTGTTTTAAATGGGTACCCTCTAATTCTAAGACTATGGCCTCTTGTCCTGGATTCACCCACCAAGGGAAACAGCCTTTCCACATCTACTCTGCCCAACCCTTTCAACATTCGAAATGTTTCTATGAGATCCCTTCTTATTCTTCTATACTCTAATGAACGCAGTCCAAGAGCCAACAAACACTCCTCATATGTTAGCCCCTGCATTCCAGGAATCATTCTCGTAAATCTTCTCTGAACTCTCTCCAACATCAGAACATCCCTTCTAAGATAGGGGGCCAAAACTGTACACAGTATTCCAAATGAGGTCTCACCAGTGCCCCATAGAGCCTCATCAACACCTCCTTACTCTTATACACTATTCCTCTTGAAATGAATGCCAACACATTTGCTTTCCTTACTGCCGATCCAACATGGTGGTTAACCTTTAGGGTATCCTGCACGAGGACCCCCAAGTCCCTTTGCACTTCCGATTTTTGAATTTTCTCCCCATTTAAATAATAATCTGCCCTATTATTTCTTCTTCCAAAATGTACAACCGTACATCTCTCAACATTGTATCTCATCTGCCATTTCTTTGCCCACTCTCCTAAACTGACTAAGTCTCTCTGCAACCTTTCTGTTTCTTCAACACTTCCTGCTCCTCCACCTATCTTGGTGCCATCCGCAAACGTAGCCACAAAACCATTTAATCCATAATCTAAATCATCGATATGCATTGTAAAAAGAAGCAGCCCCAACACTGACCCCTGCGGAACACCACTAGTAACCGGCAACCAATCAGAATAGGATCCCTTTACTCCCACCCTTTGCTTTCTGCCTATCAACCAATGCTCCACCCATTCCAATATCTTTCTTGTAATTCCATGGGCTCTCATCTTATTAAGCAGCCTCTTATGCAGCACCTTATCGAGACCTTTTGAAAATCCAAACGCACAACATCCACAGCCTCTTCCTTGTCAATCTTATTTGAGATTACCTCAAAAAATTCCAATAGGTTACTGAGGCAGGATCTTCCCCTCATGAAACCATGCTGGCTTGGGCCTACCTTGTCATGCACCTCGAGGTATTTCATAACTTCGTCCTTGAGGATCTGCTCCAATAACTTTCCAACTACCGATGTCAGACTAATAGGTCTGTAATTTTCTTTTTGTTGCCTCCCTCCTTTCTTAAACAGCGGAACTACATTTGCCACCTTCCAGTCCTCCGGAACCATGCCAGAGTCTATTGATTCCTGGAAGGTCATTTCCAATGCCTCCACAATCTCCAAAGCCACCTCCTTCAGAACCCGTGGGTGCACCTCATCTGGTCCGGGAGACTTATCTATTCTTAGTCCACTTAGCTTCCCAAGCACTTTCTCTCTAGTAATCTTGACTGTACAGGTTTCCCCCGCCATCCGAAGGTAGAGCATTCCTATGAAATGGTTCGTAAGCCGGAATGTCATAAAGTGAAGAAGCAATTACCATTTATTTATATGGGAAAAATTTGTGAGCGTGTGCAGACCCAAAAAATAACCTACAAAATCATGCCAAATAACACAAAAAACCTAAAATAACAGTAACATATAGTAAAAGCGAGAATGATATGATAAATACACAGCCTATATAAAGTAGAAATACTTTTCTACAATCACTGCCGCACTGTCCACTGTAGCGAAAATCTCACGCAATCGGCAGAAACACCCTCTCCAGTAACCTTTAAGCTATGAAGCTGCCAAAGCATACCAAATAACGCATAAAAATACACAGCCTATATAAAGTAGAAATAATGTATGTACAGTGTAGTATCACTTACCGGAATCGGGAAGACAGTGCCGAGCACACTGATGATGGTGTGTTAGGCTGAGTCGTCGGAGGTTGGGGTGGTGCAATGGTCCCTAACCTCCAGGCCGCAGACCGATACCCATCTGCAAAGAATGCAGTGGTGCAGCGGTACCCATCGGCGAGCAAGCAATTGGCAATCGCCTCTGATCTGGGCCGACATTTAAGTGCCGGGTGGCACCTAATTAATTAGCTTGTTTATTTCGGCTTTTTTCTTAAAGATGTGCTGTGTGCGTCCCGGCTACCGCTGCACTGCTGCATTCTTTGCAGCAATGTATCAGAGGTTGGAGACCACTGGGGTGTCATCTCATCGTCGTCTGTTTCCATCAGGACAGGCAGGTCATCTTTTTCTATGCCTGCCTGCCTCAAGGTCGAAGGTCGAGGTTCGACATCTGCTGTGGCTGATGTGGAAGGCTTGAAAAACGACAGCATGCTTGACTGCTTAGCCTCGCGCATTTTTCTATCATACAGTTCTTTGTAAGCACTCAAACCATCCTGTAAATATGCCCTAAACCGACGTACCCTTTCAACATTGAAGTCATACTTTTCTGCAATCATTGCAGCGAAAATCTCATGCAGTTGCTTCACGTTCAGTTCCTGGACGACTTCACTTTCAGTCCGTTTGCTACTGCATTCGGTTTCAACTGTTATCCTTTCCTCTTCCAATTGCAGCAGCTCTTCATCTATCAGTTCTTGGTCATGGGATGCCAAAACCTCTTCAACATCATCTTTGTCAACTTCCACAAGCCAAACTCACTTTGTCCTTACTTCGTTCACCACGATTGAAACGCTTAATTATGTCTAGTTTTACGTGAAGTGTAACACCCTTACGAGCTCTTTTAGGCTTTTCCGATACCTTAGAACTCATTTTGCTAACGGCTGCTCAAAATAAATTGACATAAAGCACAGATGCTCACAGGCACGTGTTTAAGCAATGCCGGCTAGAGTGCAGTTCCGGGGGAGGAGCTTGGCTGCTCAGGGCGCGCGCTGCCTTTTTTCGTAACAGTGAAAACACCTTCTGTTAGCGAAAACAGGTAACTAATGTAGGTCTTTCGTAACAGCGAGGTTTCGTAAAGCGAACGTTCGAAAAGCAGCAGACACCTGTACCTAATTCGAGTCCCTGAGACCTCTGGCCATCAGGTATGTTGCTAGTGTCTTCTACTGTGAAGACTGATGCAAAATACTCATTTAGTCCATCTGCCATCTCTTTGTTACCCATTATAATTTTTCCAGCATCATTTTCAATCAGTCCTATATCTACCCGTGTCACTCTTTTACTCTTCATATATTTTAAAAAAACTTAGTATCCTTTTTATGTTAATTGCCAACTACCTTTCATAATTCATCTTTTCTTTCCTAATGACTTTCTTAGTTTCCTTCTGTAAGTTTTCAAAAGTCATCCAGTCCTCAGTTTTCCCACTAATTTTTGCTTCCTTGTTCCTTGTCTCTTTTGCTTTTATTTTAGCCTTAACCTCTCTCGTTAGCCACATTTGTGCCATTTTTCCATTCATGATTTTCTTTTTTCTTGGAATATACTTTTCCTGCACTTTCCTTATTTCTTGTCGGAATTTCATCCAATTCTGCTCTACCGTCCCTCCATCTAGCTTACTTTTCCAATCGACTTGGGCCAGTTCCTCTCAAATACCACTGTAATTTCCTTCGTTCCACTGAAATATCGATACACCTGATACCAGCTTCTCCCTTTCAAATTTGAACTGAACTCAATCATATTATGATCACTACTTCCAAGGGGTTCCATTACCTCCAGCTCCCTTATCGCCTCAGGTTCATTACACAGCACCCAATTCAAAACAGCCGATCCCCTGGTGGGCTTCTGGTCAAGCTGCTCCAAAAAGCCATCCTGTAGGCATTCTACAAACTCCCTCTCCTGAGATCCATTACCTTCCCGACTTTCCCCAATCCACTTTCATATTAAAATCCCCCATAATTATCTTCACATTTTCTTTTTGACATGCTTTTTGACACGCTTTTTGACACGCCACCCCTTTTACCTTCCTTCCTATCTTTCCTATACACTGTGTATCCTTGGACATTTAGCTCCCAATCACATCCATCATTTAGCCATGACTCGGTGATGGCCACAATGTCATATCTTTTAACCTGTAGCTGTACAACAAGGTCATCCACTTTATTTCTAATGCTGCGTGCATTTAAGTACAGTACATTTAGATCAGTATCTGTTACCGATTTTGCTATATTTCTATCACACAGCAAATTATCCTGTATATTCACTGGCCTGTCCTTCTTGCGATCTTTGCTGCACAGTATCTTTGACTTATTTCTATCTTCCTCTTCCTCGACCCTAACGCCCTGGTTTCCTTCCCCCTGCCAACTTAGTTTAAACCCTCCCTAACAGCTATATTAAACAATCCCGCCAGGATATTAGTACCCTTTGGGTTCAGGTGTAGCCCATTGTTTTTGTATAAGTCATACCTCCCCCAAAATAAATCCCAATGATCCAAGAATTTGAAGCCCTGCCCCCTGCACCAGTTACTTAGCCACACATTCATCTGCTTAATTCTGCTATTCTTACCTTCATTAGCGCGTGGCTCAGGCAGTAATCCTGAGATTATTACTCTGGAGGTCCGGCTTTTCAATTTTCTTCCTAGCTCCCAGTAATCTTCCTTCAGGACCTCCTCTCTTTTTCTGTCTACGTCATTGGTACCAACATGTACCAAGACTTCTGGCTGTTCGCCCTCTCTCCTCAGAATACTCTGGACCCAATCTGAGACATCCCGTACCCTGGCACCAGGGAGGCAACACACCATCCGGATATCCTTGTCCGGCTTGCAGAATCTCGTCTGTTCCCCTCACTATGGAATTCCCTATAACTACTGCATTTCTCCTTGCTCCCTTGATCACAGCACTGAGCAGACTGCCAGAGTCCCGTTCGCTGTGGTCTTCCTCTATCAGGTCAACCTCTCCAACAGTATCTAAAACGATATATCGATTTCTGAGGGGGACTGTCACAGAGGTGCTATCCATTATCTCTCTATAGGTATTATCAATCATCTCCTCACTTTCCTAATTAGCTGAAGGTCATCAAGTTGCAGCTCCAGATCCCTAACACAGTTCTTAAGGAGCCTCATCTCAAAGCACCAAGTGCAGATGTAATCCTTGGGGAGGCTGGGAGTCTCCCAAGGTCCCCACATCTGGCACTCCAAGCACAACACTAATCCTAGATGCATACCTCTAATGCTACTGTTATTACTAAATAAACAAACCTGAAATTTACCCCTTTACTATGAGACTCAACAGTCGCAGGAAGCCTCTTCCCGTTTCCGCCTAAGCCTGTTGAGCCAAAGCCCCATCACTCTGCACCCTCTCACTCTGCTGCCCGCTGGATATGGCTGTGTTCTTTTTAAGCCTTCCACTCTGAGGTCATGCACCTGCGCAGTCGTGCCTCTTTTATCCCAAGTGGTTAAAAAAAAATCTGAATTTTCTCCCGAAAAACGGCGACTTACTCCGCTGTCTGCTTGCTGTGAATCGAAAATGTGTGAGGGGGTGGGTGGGTAATTTATTTAATGAGGGGTAGGCCCTTCTAGCCCTTCAAGCCACACCATCTCAGGAACCCCAGAGCCCTGATTAACCCTAACCTAATCACAGTACAATTTACAATGACCAATTAACCTACCCGGTATGTCTTTGGACTGCGGGAGGAAACCAGAGCACCCGGAAGAAACCCACGTATTCCACCGGAAGGACACACAGAGACTACTTGCAGAATATTGTTGGAGTTGAACTCTGAACTCCGAACTCCAGAACACCCTGAGCTGCCATAGCGCCACACTAACCTTTACGTTACCACGGCGCCCACGAGGTTGTCGTTGTTCCCTGTGTTATTCTGCTGAACATCGTGGACATGCTATGCTGGCACTAGTGTGTGTGTGGCAATTCTGGAGTTCTGCCCCCTGCGTGTACTTGGATGTTGGTTGTTAACACAAACAACACATTTCACTGTATGTTTTGATGTACCCAAGCTAGGGTGAAAAGCTTATCTTGCATACTGCTCAGACCTATTAATTCATGAACACAAAATAATCTGCAGATGCTGGGATCAAAGCAACACTCACAACACGCTGGAGGAACTCAGCAGGTCGGGCAGCATCCGTGGAAACGATGAGTCGACGTTTAATTCGTGACAGTGCATTGAGGGAAAACAATAACAATGTAGAATAAAATGCAAAACCTACCAAAAAAGTGCATTGCAACTAAATGTAAAGTGCAAGATCATAACGAGGTAGATTACGAGGCAAAGAGTCCACCTTATTGTACATTTGTTTGAGAGCCTGGTAACAATGGGATTGAAGCTGTCCTTCAGCCTGGTTTTATAGGCTTTCAAGCTTCTGTATCTTCTGCCTGATGGGATTAGATTATTAGATTATGAGGCACGCAGTCCTCTTTTATTGTCATTTAGTAATGCCTGCATTAAGAAATGATGCAATGTTTTTCCAGAATGATATCACAGAAACACATGACAAACTGACTTAAAATCTAACAAAAACCACATAATTATAACATATAGTTACAACAGTGCAAAGCAATACTGTAATTTGATAAGAACAGACCATGGCACGGTAAAAATCTCAAAGTCTCTCGAAAGTCCCATCATCTCACGCTGACGGTGAACTTCCAGCGCCGCAAACTTGCCGATGCAGCATCCTGGAAGCATCCGACCACAGTCCGACTCCGAGTCCGTCCGAAAACTCCGAGCCTTCAACCAGCTCTCCGACACCGAGCACCATCTCTGCCAAGTGCTTCGACCCCGACCCC
This sequence comes from Mobula hypostoma, assembly GCF_963921235.1. NCBI lineage: Eukaryota > Metazoa > Chordata > Chondrichthyes > Myliobatiformes > Myliobatidae > Mobula > Mobula hypostoma. The sequence goes on from NC_086114.1 coordinate 13,057,193, forward strand.
AGCCACAGGCAATAGGCAAAACCAAGGATTTGAGGCCTTCCCCTCCGGAGAGTCTCGATCGCGCAGTAGCAGCGAAGCAGGAATTTCAGAAGTTACTCCAGGTGTTCCTCCGTTCTTCTCACGGCTGTCTCCATCAAATCCGGATTGTGCACGACCCTCTAGTTAACACATATTGATATTCATTTGGAACGGCTGCACGCGCTGCGTCGTGCCACCATCTTCTCCTCCCTCCGAGAGGCGAGAATAGAGAATGTCTGGAGTAGGTAGGATTTTTGATGATGCTGGCAGCTTTTCTGAGGCAGAGAGAAGTGTAGGTAGAGTCCATGGAGGGGAGGCTGGTTTCTGTGATGTGCTGAACTGTGCCCACAGGTCCCTGCAGCTTCTGATGTTCCCAAGCAGAGCGGCTGCTACACCAACCCATAATGCATCCAGACAGACCACTTCCTGTGGTGCATTGATAAAAATTGGTAATGAGTTGACAGGGACATCCTGAATTCCTTTGGCTACCTGAGGAAGTAGACATGTTGGTGAGCTTTCTTGGTCATGGCATTGATGTGGTTTGACCATAAGAAGCAAGAGCAGAATTACGCCATTCAGCCCATCAGATCTCCTCCACCATTCTATCATGGCTGATCCCAGGTCCCACTCAACTCCACACACCTACCTTCTCGCCATATCCTTTGATGCCCTAACTGATCAGGAAATGATCAACCTCCACCTTAAATATACCCATGGACCTGGCCTCCACCGCTGTCTGTGGCAGAACATTCCACAGATATACTACTCTGCCTTAAAAAAAATTCCTCCTCACCTCTGTTCTAAACGGTCAGCCCTCAATTTTGAGGCTGTGCCCTTTAGTTCTGGATACCCTCACCATAGGAAACATCCTCTCCACATCCACCCTATCTAGTCCTTTCAACATTCAGTAGGTTTCAATGAGGTCCCCATGCACTCTTCTAAATCCCAGTGAGTACAGGCCCAAAGCTGCCAAATGCCCCTCATATGTTAACCGCTTCATTCCCAGAGTCATCCTCATGAAACTCCTCTGGACTCTCTCCAATGACAACACATCCTTTGAGATATGGGGCCTAAAACTGTTGATAATATTCCATGTGGCCTGACTAGTGTTTTATAAAGGCTCAGCATTATCTCTTTGCTTTTATATTCCCATTCCACTTGAAATAAATACCAACACTGCATTTGCCTTCTTTATCACAGACTCAACCTGTAAATTAACCTTTGGACCTGGACAAGCCATCGGAGATGTTCACTCCTACAGTATTTCTTACATTACTGCAACTGCACCTACCCGTTAATGCAAATATCAACCAAACAATAAATTAAATCATGCAAACATGGTCAAGATGTTTAGCTGTTGTTCAGATCAAACATTGGAATGGGTAAGAAATGTGATTCAAGTGACATTTTAATTGTCGTGCCAGACGGGGTGGTTTGAATATCTCAAAAATGGCCGGTCTCCTGGGATTTCACGCACAACAGTCTCTTCAGCTTACAGAGAATGGCACGAAAAACAAAAAACATCCAATGAGCGGCAGTTATGTGGGCAAAAATGCTTTGTTAATGAGAGCGGTCAGAGGAGAACGGCCAGACCGGTTCGAACTGACAGGAAAGTGACAGCAACTCAAACAACCACACATTACAACAGACGTGTGCAGGAAAGCACCTCAGAACACACAACACGTCCAACCTTGAAGTGGGTGGACTACAGCAGCAGGAGACCACATCGGGTTCATATTTAATGCATCACACAATGCTTCATGATGGGGTTAACGTCAAATCAATGACACATAGAGAGCAGAATTCTCATGTTCTAATGAGCAGCTGGAGGTCGGTCTGATTGCACACTATCCACAAATGACTGAAGGAAAACCCCACCATCTCCAGCCCCACAGCCATTTCACCTGACAGGGTCATATCTGAACATTAAACAGCACAGAAACAGGCCCTTTGACCCAAGTAGTCTATGCCAAACTGTTATTCTGCCTAGTCCCATCGGCTTGCACCCAGACCAGAGCCCTCCATACGTCTCTCATTCGTGTACTTCTCTTAAATGTTAAAATCGAACCCACATCCACTACCTCCACTGGCAGCTTGTTCCACACTCACCACCCTCTGAGTGAAGAAGATCGCCTCAGGTTCCCCTTAAATAGGAGGGGAGGGATCTTCGACTCACGCCTAAGAGGCCAGCTTCGGGCATTTTCATGCCTTGCAAGGCGCGGAACAAAAGACCGTGTGGTGTTCCACTCCTCACACAGACATAGAGCAATGTGTGGTTAAGCGCCTTACTCAAGGACACAACACACTGCTTCAGCTAAGGCTCGAACTGGCGACCTTCAGATCACTAGACGAACGTCTTAACCACTTGGCCACGTCCCCTTAAATATTTCACCCTTAATCCATGACCATCCAACTTCAGTGGGAAAAAGCTTGCTTGCATTTACCCCATCTATACCCCTCACAATTTTGTACACCTCGATTAAATCTCCCCTCATTTTCAAACAATAAAGTCTTAAACTATTCAACCTTTCCTATAACTCAGGTCCTCAAATCCTAGCAACATCCTTGTAAATTTTCTCTGTAGTCTTTCAATCTTATTTACATCTTTTCTGTAGGTAGGCAGCCAGACCTGCACACAATACTCTAAATTGGATCTGATAACTGGCATTTGCTTTGGAAATTTCATTAACTTAGTGATTTCTTAAAGTGCTCTACAGACGCTATTTAGGCAAAAGTGCAACAGGCAAGTATCAAGATCCAGGTAAAGTAGCGTAGCGGCTAGTGTAATTGTACTACAGCGACAGCGACCAGGGTTAACTTGCCACTGCTGTCTGTAAGAAATTTGTACGTTCTCCCCATGACCTTGTGCATTTCCTGTGTGCTCCGGTCTCCTCCCACATCCCACAGACGTACCGGCTGGTAGGTTAATTGGTCCATTGGGTGATTTTTCATCTTTGGTATCTATTCTAGTAAGATGGCGGTGTGCTCAGTTGCAGCGGCCTCTCTGCGTTTGAACGTCGGGGCAATTGTTCATCCCTTATGCCTTTCTTACAATCGCAAGACACTGATGGATGTTGAGAACGTCAAGTACTGTAGGTCGACCCCCTCAGCCAGTTGCTCGAGAGCAGTGAAGCAGAATTGTGTACCGTGTCGTTGCCTGTGATAGCAGCTCAAGGAGAAAGCCGCCAGAGGTGGCGCGCGGTCCATCAGATGGTGCAAACGTCTTGTTGACGTTTATCTAGTGATCCTAAGACCTTGTTGGATATTGGCCATTAGAATACTGCAAGTCCGGTTCACTAGTTCATTCGTGACACCGACGCAGTGAGAGCTGCGTGGCCTCAGCTGTTGTGTGGACCTCGTGCCGTGGGGTCGCTTGCTGCAGCCGCCCAGGGGAGGAGACACTGGAGGCAGCGTGACGCGGTGGGCTGGGCTGGGGCTGGCTCCTCCTGGTGGGGCTGCCCTCTAGCGCTCATTTGGTGTAAGGCAAGCTGAACCACGTTTGTCTGCGACTGCACTAGTGCAAGATGAGGAAGTGCTGCTTGATCTTGCAGAAAGCATGGCTCCAGGACAAACTCCCATGACATTCAGGGACTTGGGTTATAAACACAGAAAACCTACAGCACAATACAGGCCCTTCGGCCCACAATGCTGTGCCAAACATGTACTTACTTTAGAAACTACCTTGGGTTATCCATAGTCCTCTATTTTTCTAAGCTCCATGTACATATCCAGGAGTCTCTTAAAAGACCCTATCATATCCGCCTCCACCACCGTCACTGGCAGCCCATTCCACGCACTCACCACTCGCTGCGTAAAAAACTTACCCCTGACATCTCCTCTGTACCTACTTCCAAGCACCTTAAAACTGTGTCCTCTCATGTTAGCCAATTTCAGCCCTGGAAAAAGCCTCTGACTATCCACACGATCAATGCCTCTCATCATCTTATACACCTCTATCAGGTCACCTCTCATCCTCCGTCACTCCAAGGAGAAAAGGCCAAGCACACTCAACCTATAGTTTTTTTTGTAAAATATATTATGTTTTACTGCTATCGTAATATGAGTTGTGTGTGACTGTTGGTGCTGTGTTTTGCACCTTGGTCCCAGAGGGACACTCTTTCATTTGACTGTATTCACGTGCATGGTTGAGTGACAACGGAAATCAGAATTAGGCAGTGCTGGTTCATTAGGCCACAAGTGTCTGCAGTTCACAGAGGAAAGAACAGAAATAGAACAAAAATAAAATGCCTACTGCAGTGCAAAGCGGCCAGTGTTGCTCTACTGAGGGAGTGATTAGGGTCGTGCTGGTCGGTTCAAGGTTGAATGATTGCTGAACTTGGTGCTGTGGGACTTCAGGCTCGTGTATCACCTGCCCAGTGGTAGCCCTGAGAAGATGGCAGGGATCGCTGACGACAGATGTTGCCTTCACAAGGCAGTGCTGACCAACACTGGTGGGGAGCAGCTGCCGGTGATGTATTGGGCTGAGTCCACTACTCTATCAATCCTGTGCATTCGAAGGTTCTGAAGCACGATGCAAGGTTCAGAATCCAAGAGGGTCTGATACCCTAACTTGACACACAGCAGAACCATCACCGTTTGCTCAGGGTTCTGCAGTCTGACGTAAAGAATCCTTCCCACATTTACTAGGCGTTATATTCAGATCTCCCTATCTGCTGCCTAGCCAACAGAGGCAACATAGTCAACACACCCCTATGCTTGTACTCCCTCCATCTTACCTGTCAGACAGGCCCCACCCTGAACACTTCTTTTGGCAGGGTTTATTTACAAGCATCTCTGCCAATTTCCACACAGCAGCCCTACAGCTTCCTTCAGGCCCCACGTCACCCTCTTTGTCCCACGTGCACCCTTTGCAGGGCTTACAAACAGAGGTCCCATGAGAATAAGATCATAAGGCACGAGACCATTCAGCCCATCGAGTCTACCCCACCATTCCACCATGGTTGATTTATTTTCCTTCTCAACCCAGTTCTCCTGCCAGCCTCCCATAATATTCGATGCCCTTACTAATCAGGAACCTGTCGACCGCTATTTTAAATATAGCCAATGACTTGGTCTCCACAGCCATCTGTGACAATGAATTCCACAGATTCACCCACCCTCTGGCTACAGAAATTCCTCCATTCTGTTCTCAAGGGACATCCTTCTATTCTGAGAGGGTTACCAGAATGAGGAATAGGGAAAAAAGACATGGGGAAGGGGAAGTAATTACCAGAAGGGAAAGGGAAGGAGAAGAATATTAGAATACATATACAAACCCCATTTCCAGAAAAGTTGGGATATTTTCCAAAATGCAATAAAAACAAAAATCTGTGATATGTTAATTCACGTGAACCTTTATTTAACTGACAAAAGTACAAAGAAAAGATTTTCAATCGTTTTACAGACCAACTTAATTGTATTTTGTAAACATACACAAATTTAGAATTTGATGGCTGCAACACACTCAACAAAAGTTGGGACAGAGGCATGTTTACCATTGTGTTACATCACCTTTCCTTTTATTAACACTTTTTAATCGTTTTGGAACTGAGGATACTAATTGTAGTAGATTTGCAATTGGAAATTTTGTCCATTCTTGCTTGATATAAGACTTCAGCTGCTCAACAGTCTGTGGTCTCTGTTGTCTGATTCTCCTCTTCATGATGCACCATACATTTTCAATAGGAGATAGATCTGGACTGGCAGCAGGCCAGTCAAGCACACGCACTCTGTGTCTACAAAGCCACGCTGTTGTAGCCCATGCAGAATGTGGTCTGGCATTGTCCTGCTGAAATAAGCATGGACGTCCCGGGAAGACGCGTCGCCTTGATGGCAACATATGTCTCTCTAAAATCCTAATATATGCCTCAGAGTCAATGGTACCTTCACATACATGCAACTCACCCATGCCATGGGCACTGATGCACCCCCATACCATCACAGATGCTGGCTTTTGCACCTTTCGCTGATAACAATCTGGATGTTCGTTTTCATCTTTGGCATGGAGAACTCAACGCCCGTTTTTTCCGAAAACTAGATGAAATGTGGACTCATCTGACCACAGCACACGGTTCCACAGTCTTTTGGTCCATCTGAGATGAGCTCGGGCCCAGAGAACTTGCCGGTGTTTCTGCATAGAGTTGATGTATGGCTTCCTCCTTGCGTAATACAGTTTCAAGTTGCATTTCTGGATGCAGCAACGGACTGTGTTGAGTGACAATGGTTTTCCAAAGTACTCCCGAGTCCAGGTGGCTATAATTGTCACAGTAGCATGACGGTTTCTTAGGCAGTGCCGCCTGAGGGCTCGAAGATCACGCGCATTCAACAGTGGTTTCCAACCTTGCCCTTTACGCACTGAGATGTCTCTGAATTCTCTGAATCTTTTCACAATATTATGTACTGTAGATGTTGAAAGACCTAAATTCTCTGCAATCTTGTGTTGAGAAATGTTCCTTTTGAACTGACTAACAATTCTCTCATGAATTTTGGCACAAAAGGGTGAGCCACGACCCATCCTTGCTTGCAAAGACTGAGCCTTTGATGGACGCTGCTTTTATACCCAGTCATGATACCTCACCTGCTACCAATTAGCCTGCTTAATGTGGAGTCTTCCAAACCGGTGTTACTTGAATATTCTGTGCACTTTTCAATCTTATTTTAACTCTGTCCCAACTTTTGTTGAGTGTGTTGCAGCCATCAAATTCTAAATTTGTGTATATTTACAAAATACAATTAAGTTGGTCAGTAAAACTATTGAAAATCTTTTCTTTGTACTTTTGTCAGTTAAATAAAGGTTCACGTGAATTAACATATCACAGATTTTTGTTTTTATTGCATTTTGGAAAAAATCCCAACTTTTCTGGAAATGGGGTTTGTAAATACACAAGATTGGCTTATATACATAGAGGGAGAAGAATGAAGGTAAAATTGGGTGTGGAGAATGCAAATGACCCGTGTTCTCAAAGTTCAAAGTACATTTATTAACAAATTAGGTATGTATTATACAACCTTGAGTTTACAGGCAGCCACAACACAAAGAAACACAAAAGAACCCATTTTTTAAAAATGGAAAACTATCAAACACCCAATCTGCCTGGCAAGTTATATTTCTGAATTACAAAATTCGCCAGAAATTTAGCTGAAGGGTCAAGACCAGAAGCGTCGACTGTCCATTTCCCTTACAGATGTTCTTGACCTACTAAGTCCGCTTTGCGTGTTGCTCCAGATTCTGCAGAATCTGCAGTTTCATTTCGTTATACTGACTAGTTTTCTTTTAAGACCTTATTGGTATAGCCTGGCCTGTTAGGCATAACCCAGAGCACCACTATCAACATCACGTTGCGGATACTGCAGTGTAATATGCTTGTAACTGTGCCATGGGTCTTACCTTATCAGAGATATTCCCTTTGCTCTACCCGCCCATCTCCCACCTTCTCCGCCGCTGAAAACTAACTTCTCTCCTTCCCAATTCTCCATCATTAAACGCTAATTCCTTTTCTGCAGGCGCTGAGTGTTTCCAGCCCCTTGGTTTTTATTTCACACAGCCTTATTTTTGGAAAGCGGGAAGCACTGAACTAGATTCCATGCTAAAGCAAAGTTAAGTCTTTTCCCGAAGCATTTCACAACCACCATATGTTAAGCACCTGCTGCAACCTGGTCGATGGTATAAATCAGAAGGCATGCAAAGTGTTATATACGATTCCACAGTAACATCACAGGGTGCCTTGGCCAGGCCGCCCGGCAACCTCTTACCTTCCTGTAAGCTTTATAAACCGTGGCGTAGGAGCCGCTGCCCAGCTTCTCCGTGAGGATAAACTCCTGCAGTTTGGGAGGGGCGCAGCCAGCCGCCATCCAGTAACTCCATCCGAGAGGACGGGGCCAGAGAGAAAACACAGCAACACGAACTACTGCACCGGACTCCTCCTACCCACTGACTTCACTCGGCTAAATCGGGCAGCAACTTCTCTCGGAAGGAGAAATAACGCTTCCGGGGGCAAAGTACACGCGGCCTGATGACCAAAACACACTCCAACAGCGCCGGGTGCAGGCTCTCCTCAAGTCTCCGCTCGAAATGTCGACGGTTTATTCATCTTCATGGATGCTGTCTGACCTGCTGAGCTCCTCCAGCATTTTGTGTGTTGCTGTGGGTTTCCACCTTCTGCAGAATTTCCTTTATTTATATTTTAACAACTCCCTCTGGTGGCTTAAAAATCTCTAGATGAATTTGACTAAACCTTGCACAAAGTTTACAACGTTTCTTGTGGAGAATGTCAAGATTCAGAATTGTTTGTCATTCTTCAGTACAAACGCGTAAAAGGGAACGAAATGGTAGTTACTCCGATCCGATGCAGCATTAAAAGCACAATCGTACATAATAAATATAAATAAGCTTACATACATTGCACGTACGGAGTGACGCTAGGTACAGGAGTATCGGTACATATATTTAGGCATCCGTTAGTCTCATGAGAGCATGGATTTGCGTCTTGGAAGGTTGTATGGAAAACCGGCAGCTGCCCATGCTGCAAGTCTCCCCTCTCCACGCCACTGATGTTGTCCAAGGGAAGGGCACTAGGGCCAATACAGTTTGGCACCGGTGTCGTCGCAGAGCAATGAGTGGTTAAGTGCCTCGATCAAGGGCACACACGCCGCCTCAGCCAAGGCTCAAACTAGCAACCTTCAAATCACTAGACGAATGCCTTAACCACTTGGCCACGTGCCAACATATACCTTATCAGTACATAAGGTGACTGATAAAGTGGTGATGCTGAGGTGGGTTAATGAGCGGACTTGATCAGCATGAGAGTTTGGGGAAGTAACTGTTTTTAGATAGATAGATAGATATACTTTATTAATCCCGAGGGAAATTTGGTTTCGTTACAGCTGCACCAACCAAGAATAGAGCGTAAATATAGCAATACAAAAAAACCCAACAATCAAACAACAAAATGCAAGACTATGCCAGATGGAAAATAAGTCCAGGAGCAGTCTGTTGGCTCAGGGTGTCTGACCCTCCACGGGAGGAGCTGCACGTTCGATGGCCACAGGCAGGAACGACCTCCCGTGCCGCCCAGTGTTGTATCACGGTGGAATGTGGCCGAAGTCCAACAGTAAAAAGTTCAATATCCAGTCTGCAAACACGTTCCTTGATCGTAATATACCCCGGATTGCACCATCCGTTGTTAGCCAGATCAGTAAGCACCCCACTCCTTCACGCCGCTCACCGCTCTCGGTGCACTTCCGGTCAGGCGGAACGGTATTACCCACCGAACTCCTCCAAAAGTCTCTGTTGTCTCGATCCGGTCCTCTTTCCTCGGCTTTGTGATCCCCCTCTGCATCCTCTGTGTGTTTTCCTCTGGATTTCAGCAGGGGTGTCTGCCGCTCTGTTCACTAAGCCAACTGGAATTTGCTGGTCCGTGGAATACACAATGCGACCTTGCGTTTTGAGTCTGGTGGTCCTGGCATGGATGTCGCATAGCCTTTTCCCTAATTGGAGCAGGACAGTCCATGAGCAGGGTGGATGGTAGCTCTCAAGATATTGCTGGTCCTTCCCCGGCACCTTTCTACATTTATGTCTTTACCTACATGCAGTCTTACTTGCGTAAAATATGCAACTTCTCACGCAGAATTTGTATTTTTTCCTATACATAATTTACAATTAATCCTGTCCGAGTTTGTACTTATGGCGTGCAACTGAAATTCTGGAAACTCCGCCGTGTAAAGCTCGAAACCTACAATTGGAAGAGTTTTATTGCGCTTTGCAGAACAGTGATATTTTGCAGTTGAAGTTAGAAAAAGGGCAGCGTGCTAAATTAACCCCTGACCAGGGAGATCTTTACGACCATGGCAAAAACAAGCCGACTTTGTTTCTGTTCCAGACACAACGCCTCCTCTGGGAGTCGGGGAAGGTGTCGGTAATTAAAAGTGCCAGTTTGGAGGTGAATGCTTCAGTAACTGAAACAAAATAACTTTAGAAACTGAAAATTTGAAACAAATGCAAAAGTAGGACCCTAGTCAGACCCCACTTGGAGTACTGTGCTCAGTTCTGGTTGCCTAACTATAGGAAGGACGTGGAAACCATAGAAAGGGTGCAGAGGAGATTTACAAGGATGTTGCCTGGATTGGGGAGCATGCCTTATGAGAATAGGTTGAGTGAACTCGGCCTTTTCTCCTTGGAGCGACGGAGGATGAGAGGTGACCTGATAGAGGTGTACAAGATAATGAGAGGCATTGATTGTGTGGATAGTCAGAGGCTTTTCCCCAGGGCTGAAATGGCTAGCACGAGAGGGCACAGTTTTAAGGTGCTTGGAAGCAGGTACAGAGGAGATGTCAGGGGTAAGTTTTTTACGCAGAGAGTGGTGAGTGCGTGGAATGGGCTGCTGGCGGCGGCGGTGGAGGCGGAAACAATAGGGTCTTTTAAAAGACTCCTGGATAGGTATATAGAGCTTAGAAAAATAGAGGGCTATGGCTAAAGCCTAGGTAGTTCTAAGGTAGGAACATGTTTGGCACAGCTTTGTGGGCCAAAGGGCCTGTATTGCGCTGTAGGTTTTCTATGTTTCTATGTTTCTAACATTAACACTGGACAACAAATGTTTTTGAAAGTCTTGCTTCCTCATTTTTTTTGCTTATATTAACACAAATATAGTTTCAGACTACTTATATCATGAAGGAATTTGGAGAAACAATAAATTAACTTTTATTGAATATAATGCATTTAATTGCTTGATGGTGCAGACACTTTACGATAGTTCAACTAAGCTAAAATGTTTTGTTGATGATTTTCCATGGTACTCAGTGTCTTGTTTAACAATAATCGTCCAACAATAATCAGCCAGCATTGATGGATTCCAGTTGCCCTGATACCATTTCAACATAACTGCAAAGTCCTAGTGAAACCTTTCACCATGCTCGTCACTGACAGCATCAAGATTTGTAGGGAAAAAATGGAATGTGGAAAATGATTCTTTAGTACGGTGTTGCAATTAATGGTTTTGTGTGCTTGAAGCACATAGTCAACCAGCAGCACGTAGTTTAGTGCTCTGTCATTGCCAAGAAAACTTTCAGCAACATCCTTGAATGCCTTCCGTGCGATTTTCTCCAGTCCCACTAGAAATTCTTCAAATTGCCTGTCTTTGATGATGTTGTTTGATTCATGGACCAGCAAAAATACCTTCCCAATGGCATCAGTTTTTCTGACAAACATCAGTCTCAAAATCAAAATCAAAATCATTCACATGGAAATTTATAGCCTTTCTAAAACCTGTCCTCCCAAGCAGCATCCGCCCTGCCTGAGCATGCCCAGGAATGCCGGGACAAGATAGAAAACTTTTCAGCTTACGTTGTGGGCAACATTTTAATTGAACTGATTAATTCATTGAAATAATAAATATAAGTGATTTTTTTTTAAATGGTGCATGATAGGGAAATATCAGGGCAATTTTCATGAGCAGCAACCCAAAATGCACAAAATACACCCAAACGTATTCAACAAGCAAAATCTTTGTTGTCCCGTGTAATGGTAGAAGAAAGCTACCCAAGTCAGTCCCTCTATTCAATGCAGTACATTGATCAGTGCAGGAACAGATCCTTCAGCACATGATAACTGTGCCAATGCCCAGAACCTTTTGGTCTTCCAGCACAGCGAGGGGTCTGTAAGCGAATCATAAACACGAGGGAGTCTGCACTTACTGGAAACCTTGAGCAAAACACACACGCACAAAATGCTGGAGGAACTCAACAAATCAGGCAGCATCTATGGAGAGGGGTAAACAGTGGCTGTTTCTGCCTGAGACGCCGGCTGGTAAATCCCTTCCATAGATGCTGCCTGTCTTGCTGAGTTTTCCCAGCATTTTGTGTGTGTTGCCTGTAAGGGAATGATACCTACTGGCATAGTCCAGACTGCAGCGGTACGTGCAGAGAGAGGTACTAAAGCTCAGTGAAGTCAACACAAAGGCTCCATGGGAGCGGATCACAGCCTAGGCTCCTTCTGCTACTGGATATGGAGGGGCTGAGTCCTGTGGGGAAACCCCTCAAACAACAACATGGTGCATCACTCCCAAAGGGATGATGGTTTGAAAGGCTATTTCAAAAGCAGCTCCCCATCCTGTGATCTCGACCAAGGGCAAGGCCAGCAGTTACAATGGGAACACCAGGACCTGCATATACCTCTTCAAGTTGTACACCATTCTGACTTGGAGATATATCGCCAATCCTTCAGCTTCACTGCTATTAAACACTGGAAACCCCTCCCTTCCAGTACCACGTAAGAACATTCATCAGAAGAAGAGCAGTTCAATGCAGTAATTCATTACCACCTTCTTGAAGCCAATCAGGAGCTGCCAATGACTTCTGGCATTTCCTGCAATGTCCAGATCTCAAAAGGGAATGAAAAATTAGTTCACGGTATTCCTTCTTTAATCAATATTAAGGATTTCCCACCAGTTTCGTCCTGTTCTCCAAAGAAAGATTGTGAAGACCTGCATTTGGCCTTGCAGTATGCAAGGCACTAACATTGAAGACTGCAACCTACAAGTCAAAAACAAAACTTTTGGTCTCTAGTGCAGTCATCCTTTCTACATTACTATATGGAGCTGGATCGTGGGCCACTTACAGCAGGCATACAATATCTGCAATATCAGCAAAGATCCTCACGAACGATTTTGAGGATCGGCTGGAAGGACAGTCTCACTAACACCTGTTAGTGTACTGGAGGAGGCCAACATGAACAGCATCTCCAACACCAACTCCAATGGATAGGTCATGTCATCAGGATGCCTAACTCACATCTCCCCAAACAGACCCTTTACTCCCAGTTAGCAAGCCCCTGGTGGGCAAAGGAGACGCTTCAAAGATAACATCAAAATCAGCCTGAAGTAATTCAATGTTACGTCTAAAAACTGGAAGGACAGATACACCTGGAGGGAATCTTTTCAAGAGGGAGCAGTGTGTCATCAGAGCAACTCCACTGTGCCGCAGAGAACAAGAGGCAGTGCGAAGGGAGGAACCGAACAACCAAAAGACCCGACTACTATTAATCCCGTCACTTAGGGCATGCCCCCTTCTCATTGTCAGCATCAGGAAGGAGGTACAGAAGCCTGAAGGCACGTAATCAAAGATTCAGGAACAGCTTCTTCCCCTCTTCCATCTGATTTCCGAATGGACATTGAACCTATGAACACTACATCACTTTTTAAAAAGTATTTATGTTTTTGAACTACTATTCTTATTTTAACTATTTAATATACATATACAGTGGCATGCAAGAGTTTGGGCACCCCGGTCAAAATTTCTGTTACTGTGAATAGCTAAGTGAGTAAAAGATGAACTGATTTCCAAAAGGCATAAGGTTAGAGATGACACATTTCTTTAATATTTTAAGCAAGAAAACTTCCTTATTTCCATCTTTTACAGTTTCAAAATAACAAAAAGGAAAAGGGCCCGAAGCAAAAGTTTGGGCACCCTGCATGGTCAGTACTTAGTAACACCTCCTTTGGCAAGTATCACAGCTTGTAAACGCTTTTTGTAGCCAGAAAGAGTCTTTCAATTCTTGTTAGGGGGCTTTTCGCCCATTCTTCCTTGCAAAAGGCTTCTAGTTCTGTGAGATTCTTGGGCCGTCTTGCATGCACTGCTCTTTTGAGGTCTATCTACAGATTCTCGATGATGTTTAGGTCGGGGGACTGTGAGGGCCATGGCAAAACCTTTAGCTTGCGCCTCTTGAGGTAGTCCATTGTGGATTTTGAGGTGTGTTTAGGATCATTATCCTGTTGTAGAAGCCATCCTCTTTTCATCTTCAGCTTTTTTACAGATGGTACGATGTTTGCTTCCAGAATTTGCTGGTATTTAATTGAATTCATTCTTCCCTTGACCAGTAAATGTTCCCCGTGCCACTGGCTGCAACACAAACCCAAAGCATGATCGATCCACCCCCGTGCTTAACAGTTGGAGAGGAGTTCTTTTCATGAAATTCTGCACCCTTTTTTCTCCAAACATACCTTTGCTCATTGCAGCCAAAAAGTTCTATTTTAACTTCATCAGTCCACAGGACTTGTTTCCAAAATGCATCAGGCTTGTTTAGATGTTCCTTTGAGCCATTTGAATAGAACTTTTTGGCTGCAATGAGCAAAGTTAACAAATTTCATGAGTTACGCTGGTGATATGAAACCTGGTTCTGATTCAGCCATCACTTATTTTTGCCCGCACTGCCCCAGGATATATGGATCCCAGATCAGCCTCGACAGCCACCTGAGGACGCCCCCCACCCCATTAGACAACTCCTTAGGAGAACATCACACTCGACTCGAGTGATCACACTACTAACACTAACACTATTTACTGTTCTGCATGGTAATGTTGGATCCTGATGCTTTTGAGATTAAAAGGCTCTTCGGAAGTCAAGAACGTGGCATAAATCTTATTGCTTCAAGCATGTTTCAATTATACCACTGCCTAAGATGAACGAGGTGACTTGCCTCAATGACTAACGTGCAGTAGAACTCACATCAGCTGTGATGAAGGGCTTTGAGACGTATGGGATGAAACATATCAACTCTGGCCGGAAAAGTCAACTTGGATCTGCTTCAGTCTGCCTACCGTCACAAAGGGTCAACAGCAGATGCTATTCCATTGGCTCTTCACTCAGCCCTGGAACATCTTGGATGGCGAAGATGCATACATCAGGATGTTTTTCATTGAATACAGCTGGGCATTCAATAGTATTATCCCTTCAAAACAAATAGGTAGGCTTCAAGACTGAGGCCTCAATACCTCCTTGTGCAACTGGATCCTCAATTTCCTCACTTGCAGATCCCAATCAGTTTAGATTGGTATCAACACCTCCTCCAAAATTCCCGTCAGTACAGGTGTACCACAAGACTGCATACTTAGCCCCCTGTTCTACTCACTTCATACTTATGAATGTGAGGCTAAGTACAGCTCCAATGCCATATTCAAGTTTGCCAATGACACCACTGTCACTGGCCGGATCAAAACTGATGACGAATCAGCATTCAGGAGGGAGACTGAAAATCTGTCTGAGTGGTGCCCCAACAACAACCTCTCACTCAGTGTCAGCAAGACCAAATAGATGATTATTGACTACAGGAGAAGGAAACCAGAGATCCATGAGCCAGTCCTCATCTGGGGATCAGAGGTGGAGAGGGTCAGCAACTTCAAATTCCTCGGAGTTATAATTTCAGAGGATCTGTCTTGGGTCCAGCACGTAAGTGCCATTACAAAGTTTCTTACAAGTTTGCAAAGATTCGGCGTATCATCTAAAACTTTGGCAAACATCTATAGATATGTGGTGGAGAGTATATTGACTGGTTGCATCATGGCCTGGTATGGGAAATGCCCTTGTATGGGAAAGCCTAAAAAAAGTCATAGATATGACCCAGTCCATCACAGGTAAAGCCCTTCTCACTATTGAGTACATCAACATGGAATGCTGTCACAAAAAATCAGCATCCATCATCAAGGACTCCCACCATCCAGGTTATGCTATCTTCTCGCTACTGTCATCAGGAAGAAGATACATGACGCACATCACCAAGTTCAGGAACAGTTACTACTCCTCAACCATCAGGTTCTTGAAACAGAGGGGATAACTTCACTCAACTTCACTTGCTCCATTACTGAAATGTCCCCACAACCTACTGATTCATTTACAAAGACTCAATATCTCTTGTTTTCAATTGTTCTTCTTTATCTTTTTCTTCGTTTTTGTATTTGTGTAGTTTGTTGTTTTCTTTTTGAACATTGGGTACCATCTGTTCTGTTGAGTGGCGTCTTTCATTTGCTGCCTGGCCTCCTGCGTTCACCAGCAACTTTGATGTGTGTTGCTTGTCTTTCATTTGCGTTGTTTTCTATTGCGTTTTTGGTATGATTGCCCACAAGAAAATGAATCTCAGGAAGGTATGGTGACATAAAGGTACTTTGATAATAGATTTATTTTGAACTTTTGAACTTTGCTGGCAATTTTATTATGTGTTACAAGAACAAAGAACAAAGAAAGATACTTAGACTAGAGATAATGCAAATTCTGGTAATAAAATTTACCTCTGAAATAGCCAGATTCAAGTGCCATTACATCTGCTACTGAGAACTTATAAGTTTCTAGAAAAATTCAAAAGCAAATATATTATAATTGCTGGAAAATTCACTGAGTAATTAGATGTGTTTAGGTGATTACATAAAAATACAACAACTATAGGAAAATCAAACTACAAGGAAAAGACAAGAGAAATAGCAATTCTACACCCTTATCCAACTGTAGCTCATGACATTGTTAGAAACTTCCTGGAAAGGTACAGAATTAAAGAAAATATAAACTGCATTAATGAATACAGACTCCACGGTATATCGCAGACAGAATACAGACTCCACGGTATATCGCAGACAGAATACAGACTCCACGGTATATCGCAGATGCAATACAGACTCTACGGTATATCGCAGACTAAATACAGACTCTACAGTATATCGCAGATACAATACAGACTCCATAGTATATCGCAGATGCAATACAGACTCCATAGTATATCGCAAACAGAATACAGACTCTACAGTACATCGCAGACTGAATACAGACTCCACAGTATATCGCAGATGCAATACAGACTCCATAGTATATCGCAGACTGAATTCAGACTCCATAGTATATCACAGATGAAATACAGACTCCACAGTATATCGCAGACTGAATACAGACTCCACAGTATATCACAGACTGAATACAGACTCCACAGTATATCACAGACGAAATACAGACTCCATAGTATATCGCAGACTAAATACAGACTCCACAGTATATCACAGACGAAATACAGACTCCACAGTACATCACAGATTAAATACAGACTCTACAGTATATCGCAGACAGAATGCAGACTCCACAGTACATCGCAGACTGAATACAGACTCCACAGTACATCGCAGACTGAATACAGATTCCACAGTATATCGCAGATGCAATACAGACTCCATAGTATATCGCAGACTGAATACAGACTCCATAGTATATCGCAGACGAAATACAGACTCTACAGTATTTCACAGATTAAATACAGACTCTACAGTATATTGCAGACTAAATGCAGTTGTGAATTTCTGGGAAAAACGAGGAATGTGCAGGTTAGATGTATTCCAAAAATGAAGAAATACTCAAATGTGGGCACGTGGCCAAGTGGTTAAGGCATTGGACTAGCGACCTGAGGGTCGTGAGTTTGAGCCCCAGCCGAGGCAACGTGTGTTGTGTCCTTGAGCAAGGCACTTAATCACACATTGCTCTGCAACGACACTGGTGCCAAGCTGCATGGGTCCTAATGCCCTTCCCTTGGACAACATCAGTGTTGTGGAGAGGGGAGACTTGCAGCATGGGCAACTGCTGGTCTTCCATACAACCTTGCCCAGGCCTGCGCCCTGGAGAGTGAAGACTTTCGCAAGACTAATGGATGCCTTTATTTATTTATTACTCAAATGGCAAAATAGTACAACCATGGCTGACAAGGAAGGGTGTGGGGAGAAGGAACGTCGACCCAGGCCATGAGAGGCTGACAAGGAAAGTCAAAGCTAATATTAAAGCAAAAGAGAAGGCATACAACAAAGCAAAAATTAGCAGGAAGTAGAGGATTGGGTAGCTTTTAAAACCCTAGAGAAAGCAACTAAAAGAATCATTAGGTGGGAAAAGATGAAATATGAAAGCAAGCTTTAAAAACTTTTCCAAGTATGTAAAAAAATAAAAGAGCGATGAGAATGGATATAGGACTGCTAGAAAATGAGGCTAGAGAAGTAATAATGAGGACGAGGTGATGGCAGATGAACTAAATGTGTATTTTGCATCAGTCTGTACTGCGGAAGACACTGGCAGTGTGCCAGATGCTGGAGGTTGTGAAGGAAGAGAAGTGAGTGCATTTACTATTACAAGGGAGAAGGTGCTCAAAAAGCTGAAAGACATAAGGGTACATAAGTCACCTGAACCAGATGAACTGCTCTCTAGGGTTCTGAAAGAGATAGCAGTGGAGATTGTGGTGGTATTAGTAATGATCTTTCAAAAATCATTGGACTCTGGCATGGTGCCAGAGGACTGGAAATTGCAAATGTCACTCCACTCTTTAAGAAGGGAAGAAGGTAGCAGAAAGAAAATTGTAGACTAGTTAGCCTGACCTCAGTGGTTGGGAAGATGATGGAGTCAATTGTTAAGGATGAGATTATGGAGTACCTGCTGACACAGGACAAGATAGAACAAAGTCAGCATGGTTTCCTTAAGGGAAAATCTTGCCTGATGAACCTGTTGGAATTCTTTGAGGAGATTACAAGTAGGATAGATAAAGGGGATGCAATGATGTTGTATATTTTGATTTCCAGAAGGCCTTTGACTAGGTGCCACACATGAGGCTGCTTACTAAGTTAAGAGCCCATAGTATTACAGGAAAGCTCCTGGCCTGATTAGAGCATTGGCTGATTGGTACGAGGCAGTGAGTTGGAATGAAAGGATCCTTTTCAGGTAGGCTGCCAGTGACTTGTAGTGTTCTGCAGGGGTTGGTGTTGGGACTGCTTTTTATGCTGTATATCAGTGATTTAGATGATGGAATAGATGGCTTTGTTGCCAAGTTTGCAGATGATATGAAGATTGGTGGAGGGGCAGGTAGTGTTGAGGAAACAGATAGGCTGCAGAAGGACTTTGACAGATTAGAACAGGCAAGAAAGTAGCAAATGAAATACAATGTTGGAAAATGTGTAGTCATGCACTTTGGTAGTAGAAATAAATGTGCAGACTATTTTCTAAATGGGGAGAAAATCAAAAAATCTGAGATGCAAAGGGACTTGGGGGTCCTTGTGCAGAATACCCTAAAGGTTAACCTGCAGGTAGAGTCGGTGGTGAGGAAGGCAAATACAATATTAGCATTCATTTCAAGAAGTCTAGAATACAAGAGCAGGGATGTGATGCTGAGGCTTTATAAGGCACTAGTGAGGCCTCACCTTGAGTATTGTGAACAGTTTTGAGCTCCTCATCTAAGAAAAGATGTGCTGGCATTGGAGAGGCTTCAGAGGAGGTTCACCAGGATGATTCTGGGAATGAAAAATTTATCATACGAGGAACGTTTGATAGCTCTGGATTGGTACTCGATGGAATTTAGAAGGATAAGGAGGGATCTCGTTGAAACCTTTCAAATGTTGAAAGACACAGCCAGAGTAGATGCGGAAAGGATGTTTCCCATGGTGGGGGAGTCTAGGGCAAGGGGGAACAGCCTCAGGATAGAGGGGTGTCCATTTAAAACTGAGATTCAGAGAAATTTCCTTAGCCAGAAGGTGATGAATTTGTGAATTTTTTTACCAGAGGCAGCTGTGGAGGCCAGGTTGTTGGGTCTATTTAAGGCAAAGCTTGATAGGTTCTTGTTTGGACATGGCATCAAAGGTTATGGGAAGAAGGCTGGGAAATGGGGCTGAGAAGGGGAAAAAAGGATCAGCTATGATTGGCCAAATGGCCTAATTCTGCTCCTGTATCCTATAATGGGTGAGCAGTTCATCTGATGTTATTAGTTTCTTTGTTTCCTTGAATGCACTTTCACATCTTTCTGATCATTCCCAGTTTGCTCCTGTCTGCAACAGTGCATTCAATGGGTGCAGCACTGTAGCAATGTGTGGGAGAAATTGGTGGTAGTAGTTTACCAGGTCCATGTATAACCTGAGTTTTGACACATTTTTCGATTTCAGTGTCTGCAGCACTGCTTCAATCTTCTCTTGTGACTTACGTAAGCCCTGCTTGTCAATGACATGTCCACCATATGAGATTTATTTCTTGAAAAACTAATATTTCACTCTCTTTGCGCGCAGACCATACTCACTCAGCCTGGTAAGCACTTTACTGAGGTTCTGGAGATGCTTTTCATCATTCTTGTCAGTCATGATGATGTCATCAAGGTAACATTGTGCTCCTGGGATATCTTGGAGCACTTGGTCCATTGCTCTTTGCCAAATTGCTGGAGCTGATGTGATGCCAAAGATTATACTGGAACAGGCCCTTGTGAGTGTTGATTATGAGGAACTTCCTGCTTGACTCGTCTGTCTCCATTTGATAGGCTTGTGACAAGTCAACCTTTGAAAACCTCACCCCACCTGCCAAAGACGCAAGAATGCCTTCTATTCATGGCAGGGGATACTGCACAGTACGCAGCACAGGGTTTATGCTCACTTTGAAGTCCCTGCATAAGTGAACAGCTCCGGCCTTTCCTTTCTTTATCACTGGGACGCTGGGTGTGGACAATTTTTTGTGTCTGTACAGCCACCTTGGAAAGTATGCCAGACGCCTCAAAGCTCTGAACTTCAGTATCCCCTTTAGGATGTAGTGCGTAAGGTACTGGATGCATTTTATGGAACTTTGGTTTTGCAGTTTTGGCCTTCATGTCTTTGAGTTTACCAATACCCTTCTCAAACACCTTCTCAGTAGCATTAAGCAGCTGTGACAGTCTCTGGCTAGTGCTACCTTTTGGGCTGCTGTTGCCTGTTGACGACACATTGAGAGCTTTGATTGTGTGCCAGTCTAGTTGGATTTTTCTCAATCATTCATGTCTGAAAAGTACAGGCCCTCCACTTTTCAACACATGAAGCTTTAACTGCTGTGTTTTGCCTTGTACATCACATTCACTTTCAGTTTGCCTTTAGAAGACACTTTTTCGCCTGTGTAGGTCTTTAGCATCACTGGTCCTTACTGTTGCGCACCTTGTTGCTATGTCTTATAACAAACAACAATTAACTCAGGGTGGATCAATCACAAGTGTGTTTATTTCACTCACTGCAAGGAAAGACCAGCACCGCACAAGAGTTGGTGATAACTTTGATTAAAAACAGACTGCATGATCACTCTTTTATACCCAAGTGTTAGCTTCAGTTCAAGGACATTCTGCACATCTGCTTAATTAGTGTACTTGGCATTCTTCCAGGAACATGTCAGCTTGTCTTTCTGCCGTTTATCATATACTCAAGGTCCATCGGCATAGTGTTGCATGAACACTATTAACAAAGCACTCTGGTACAATACAGGTTCTATTTTGTTACTACAAATAAAGTGTATTTCCACATTTCCTCCTTTTTGCCATTTCATGACAACTTTACATTAAACCAAATACAGTAATTGAAATCTGGATATATATATGTATATAAGGCAATGATGCCTCTTAAAATCCCTATCCAAAATTCCCTTTGCATCCGTCCTCTTCAATGAGTACCCATTCCTTTCCTTAATATCCTCTCTTTTGTCCTATTATTTCACACAAAAATCATTAAAGAATACCAGCCATTATTATAATAGACAATAGGTGCAGGAGTAGGCCATTCGGCCCTTCGAGCCAGCACCACCATTCACTGTGATCATGGCTGATCATCCACAATCAGTATCCAGTTCCTGCCTTATCCCCATAACCTTTGATTCCGCTATCTTTAAGAGCTCTATCCATCTCTTTCTTGAACGCATCCAGAGACTTGGCCTCCACAGCCTTCTGGGGCAGAGCATTCCATATATCCAGCACTCTCTGGGTGAAAAAGTTTTTCCTCAACTCCGTTCTAAATGGCCTGCCCCTTGTTCTTAAACTGTGGCCTCTAGTTCTGGACTCACCCATCAGCGGGAACATGCTTCCTGCCTCCAGCGTGTCCAATCCCTTAATAATCTTATATGCTTCAATCAGATCCCCTCTCAGCTTTCTAAATTCCAGAGTATACAAGCCCAGTCACTTCAATCTTTCAACATATGACAGTCCCGCCATCCCGAGATTTAACCTTGTGAACCTATGCTGCACTTCCTCAATAGCAAGAATGTCCTTCCTCAAATTTGGAGACCAAAACTGCACACAATACTCCAGGTGTGGTCTCACCAGGGCCCTGTACGATACAAATAGTTATACCATAATACAGAATAGTTGCCCATAATCCTCCCAGAACCTCGAATAACCACAATTCACCTCCCAGGGTAAAATAGTTGTGATGATGATCGCCTACTTTCTTAATCTCTTTGGTATCTTCTCGGATGTGATTTGCCAAGCTAGTTACTGTATACTTTCTGATTTTTCAGATATGTAGTACCCCAACACAAGTGCACCCTTTTTCTGATAGAATAAAATCCAAAGCCATTCTATTCTGAAATGCCTCTGTGTGAATAGCCATCGGTTCTGCTGACAACTTGGTTAATGCTTGCTGGGTTTGGTCAAAGGCATATGTGGTTTCATTCACTATTTTCTCCAATGCCAATGCCATATTAATCAGTTCCCAGGACAATCTCACAGTCCCTTATGGATGAAGGGCGATCATCCAAAATCTGTCATCTTTTCTTGTGGATCTCTGGTGCCAGCAGGCCAGAGGGTAGTGACATAAGCACGATAACACCAGGCCTCCCAGGGCCACGGCTCTCTCCACTTCCCCTCATACGAGGGGATCATACTCTGCCACTAGAGGTTGGCCCGGCAACCAGATATCCAATGTGCCATTCAGCAGACAGGGAGGATTGAGATTTGTCAGTTCCGTAGAGGTACCTTTACTGCTCCCCAGATAGAGTCCCTGACCTTCCATTTGCAGTGACAAGTTACTGATCAACGTCTTGGGTTCCAGAAACAACAATCTGAATCCCTCTCTCAATCACTGAGGGGCTATCAGTGTCTAGAACCAAATCTTTGGCAGAGTAATAACTGACAGGATGCTGTCGGTCTCCATGTTCTTGAATTAAGGCTGCTTATGTTTTTCTCGTCGACATACAGAGTGAATTGTCCAGATATATCAGGGATTCTTAATGCAGGTGCAGTCCACGA